>NC_082717.1:104586207-105186207 GCF_030144855.1 Hypanus sabinus | reverse complement strand
GTACAGAGACTGGAACTGTGCACGGTGCTCCTGTTGTGGGCCTGACTCAGCGTTACAGACAAAGGAACCGTGCACGGTGCACCTGGTGTGGGTGGGATCCAGGGTTACAGACACAGGAACCGTGCTCGGTCCTCCTGGTGTTGGTCTGACACAGGAGTACAGATACAGGAACTGTGCACGGTGCTCCTAGTGTGGGTCTGACCCAGGGATACAGTCACTGGAACTGAGCACGGGGCTTATGGTGTGGGTCTGACCCAGGAGTATCGAGACTGGAACTGTGCACTGTGCTCCTGGTGCGGGTCTGACCCAGGGATATGGACACGGGAACTGTGCACGGTGCTCATGGGGTGGGTCTGACCAAGGAATACAGACATGGGAACTGTGCATGGTGCTCCTGGTTTGGGACTGATCCAGATATTCGGAGACTGGATCTGTGAATGGTGCTCCTGTTGTGGGTCTGACCCAGGAGTACAGACAGAGGATCTGTGCACAGTGCTCCTGGTGTGGGTCTGACCCAGGGATATGGACACGGGAACTGTCACGGTGCTCCTGGTGTGGGTCTGACCCAGGGATATGGACACGGGAACTGTGCACGGTGCTCCTGGTGTGGGTCTGACCCAGGGATATGGACACGGGAACTGTCACGGTGCTCCTGGTGTGGGTCTGACCCAGGGATATGGACACGGGAACTGTCACGGTGCTCCTGGTGTGGGTCTGACCCAGGAGTACAGACATGGGAACTGTGCACAGTGCTCCTGGTGTGGGTCTGACCCAGTGATACGGAGACTGGATCTGTGCATGGTGCTCCTGGTGTGGGTCTGACCCAGGAGTGCAGACACGGGAACTGTGCACGCTGCACCTAGTGTGTGTCTGACCATAGGGGTCCGAAGACAGGAACTGTGCACGGTGCTCCTCGTGGGGTTCTGACCCAGGGATACGGACACTGGAACTGTGCAGGGTGCACCTGGTGTGCGTCTGATCGAGGGATACAGACACAAGATCTGTGCACGGTACTCCTGGGGTGAGTCTGACCCAGGAGTACAGACACGGGAACTGTGCACGGTGCTCCTGCTGTGGATCTGACACAGGGATACAGACATGGGAACTGTCCACAGTGCTCCTGGTGTGGGGCTGACCCAGGGATACGGACACGGGAACTCTGCAGGGTGCACCTGGTGTGCGTCTGATCGAGGGATACAGACACAAGATCTGTGCACGGTGCTCCTGGCGTGGTCTGAACCAGGAGTACAGACACGGGAACGGTGCACGGTGTTCCTGGTGTGTGTCTGACCCAGGAGTACAGAGACTGGAACTGTCACGGTGCCCCTGGTGCGGGTCTGACCCAGGGATACGGAGCCTGCAACTGTGCACGGTACTCCTGGTGTGGATCTGACCCAGGGATACAGACACGGGAACTGTGCACGGTGCTCCTGGTGCGGGTCTGACCCATGGATACGGAGACAGGAACTGTGCACGGTGCTCCTGTTGTGGGTCTGACCCACGGTTACAGACACAGGAACTGCACGGTGCTCCTGGTGTGGGTCCGACCCAGGGTTACAGACAAAGGAACCGTGCATGGTGCTGCTGGTGTTGGACTGACCCAGGGTTACAGACAAAGGAACCGTGCACGGTGCTCCTGGTGTGGGTCTAATCCAGGGTTACAGACACAGGATCCTTGCTCGGTGGTCCTGGTGTGGGTCTGACCCAGGAGTACAGACACGGGAACTGTGCACGGTGCTCCTGCTGTGGATCTGACACAGGGATACAGACATGGGAACTATGCACGGTGCTCCTGGTGTGCGTCTGACCCAGGATTACAGACATTGGAACTGTGCACAGTGCTCCTGGTGCGGGGCTGACCCAGGAGTACGGAGACTGGAACTGTGCACTGTGCTCCTGGTATGGGTCTGACCCAGGGATACGGACACGGGAACTGTGCACGGTGCTCCTGCTGTGGATCTGACACAGGGATACAGACATGGGAACTATGCACGGTGCTCCTGGTGTGCGTCTGACCCAGGATTACAGACATGGGAACTGTGCACAGTGCTCCTGGTGCGGGGCTGACCCAGGAGTACGGAGACTGGAACTGTGCACTGTGCTCCTGGTGTGGGTCTGACCCAGGGATACGGACACGGGAAATGTGCACGGTGATCATGGGGTGGGTCTGACCCAGGAGTACAGACACGGGAACTGCGCACGGTGCTCCTGGTGTGGGTCTGACCCAGGGATACGGAGATGGGAACTGTGCACGGTGCTCCTGGTGTGGGTCTGACCCAGAGGAATAGAGACTGGAATTGTGCACGGTGCTCCTGGTGTGGGTCTGACCCAGGGATATGGACACGGGAACTGTGCACGGTGCTCCTGGTGTGGGTCTGACCAAGGAATACAGACATGGGAACTGTGCATGGTGCTCCTGGTTTGAGTCTGATCCAGGGATACAGACACGGGAACTGTTCACGGTGCTCCTGGTTTGGGACTGATCCAGATATTCGGAGACTGGATCTGTGCATGGTGCTCCTGTTGTGGGTCTGAACGAGGGGTACGGAGACTGGAATTGTGCACGGTGCTCCTGGTGTGCGTCTGACCCAGGAGTACAGACATGGGAACTATGCACGGTGCTCCTGGTGTGCGTCTGACCCAGGGATATGGACACGGGAACTGTGCACGGTGCTCATGGGGTGGGTCTGACCCAGGAGTACAGACAAGGGAACTGTGCCTGGTGCTCCTGGTTTAGATCTGATCCAGGGATACAGACACGAGAACTGTGCACGGTGCTCCTGGTCTGGGTCTGACCCAGGAGTACAGACACGGGAACTGTGCACGGTGCTCCTGGTTTGTGTCTGACCCAGGGATACGGAGACTGGAACTGTGCACGGTGCTCCTGGTGTGGGTCTGACCCAGTACAGACGCGGGAACTGTGCACGGTGCTCCTGGTGTGGGTCTGACCCAGGGGTACGGAGACGGGAAATACGCACGGTGCTGCTGGTGTGGGTCTGACCCAGGAGTACAGACACGGGAATTGTGCACGGTCCTCCTGCTGTTGGTCTGACACAGGGATACAGATATGGGAACTATGCACGGTGCTCCTGGTGTGTGTCTGACGCAGGGATACAGAGATGGGAACTGTGCACGGTGCTCCTGGTTTGAGTCTGATCCAGGGATACAGACACGGGAACTGTTCACGGTGCTTCTGGTTTGGGTCTGATACAGGGATACGGAGAATGGATCTGTGCATGGTGCTCCTGTTGTGGGTCTGAACCAGGGATACAGACACAAGATCTGTGCACGGTGCTCCTGGCGTGGGTCTGAACCAGGAGTACAGACACGGGAGCTGTGCACGGTGTTCCTGGTGTGTGTCTGACCCAGGAGGTCAGAGACTGGAAGTGTGCACGGTGCTCCTGTTGTGGGTCTGACCCACGGTTACAGACACAGGAACTGCACGGTGCTCCTGGTGTGGGTCCGACTCAGGGTTACAGACAAAGGAACCGTGCACGGTGCTCCTGGTGTGGGTCTCACCCAGGGTTACAGACACAGGATCCTTGCTCGGTGGTCCTGGTGTGGGTCTGACCCAGGAGTACAGACACGGGAACTGTGCACGGTGCTCCTGCTGTGGATCTGACACAGGGATACAGACATGGGAACTATGCACGGTGCTCCTGGTGTGCGTCTGACCCAGGATTACAGACATTGGAACTGTGCACAGTGCTCCTGGTGCGGGGCTGACCCAGGAGTACGGAGACTGGAACTGTGCACTGTGCTCCTGGTGTGGGTCTGACCCAGGGATACGGACACGGGAACTGTGCACGGTGATCATGGGGTGGGTCTGACCCAGGAGTACAGACACGGGAACTGTGCACGGTGCTCCTGCTGCGGGTCAGACCCAGGAGTACAGACAGAGGATCTGTGCACAGTGCTCCTGGTGTGGGTCTGACCCAGCGTTACAGACAAACGAACCGTGCACGGTGCTCCTGGTGTGGGTGGGATCCAGGGTTACAGACACAGGAACCGTGCTCGGTCCTCCTGGTGTGGGTCTGACACAGGAGTACAGACATGGGAACTATGCATTGTGTCCTGGTGTGCGTATGACCCAGGGGTACAGACATGGGAACTATGCACGGTGCTCCTGGTGTGCGTCTGACCCAGGATTACAGACATGGGAACTGTGCTCAGTGCTCCTGGTGTGGGTCTGACCCATGGATACGGAGACTGGAACTGTGCACGGTTCTCCTGGTGTGGGTCTGACCCAGGAGTACAGAGACTGGAACTGTGCATGGTGCTCCTGGTGTGGGTCTGACCCAGGAGTACAGAGACTGGAACTGCGCACGGTGCTCATGGGGTGGGTCTGACCCAGGAGTACAGAGACTGGAACTGCGCACGGTGCTCCTGGTGTGGGTCTGACCCAGGGATACAGTCACTGGAACTGTGCACGGGGCTTATGGTGCGGGTCTGACCCAGGGATACAGTCACTGGAACTGTGCACGGGGCTTATGGTGCGGGTCTGACCCAGGGATATGGACACGGGAACTGTGCACAGTGCTCCTGGTGCGGGTCTGACCCAGGGATATGGACACGGGAACTGTGCACGGTGCTCCTGGTTTGAGTCTGATCCAGGGATACAGACACGGGAACTGTTCACGGTGCTCCTGGTTTGGGACTGATCCAGATATTCGGAGACTGGATCTGTGCATGGTGCTCCTGGTGTGGGTCTGACCCAGGAGTGCAGACACGGGAACTGTTCACGCTGCACCTGGTGTGTGTCTGACCATAGGGGTCCGAAGACAGGAACTGTGCACGGTGCTCCTCGTGGGGTTCTGACCCAGGGATACGGACACTGGAACTGTGCAGGGTGCACCTGGTGTGCATCTGATCGAGGGATACAGACACAAGATCTGTGCACGGTACTCCTGGGGTGAGTCTGACCCAGGAGTACAGACACGGGAACTGTGCACGGTGCTCCTGGTGTGCGTCTAACCCAGGATTACAGACATGGGAACTGTGCACAGTGCTCCTGGTGTGGGGCTGACCCAGGAGTACGGAGACTGGAACTGTGCACGGTGCTCCTGGTGCGGGTCTGACCCATGGATACGGAGACAGGAACTGTGCACGGTGCTCCTGGTGTGGATCTGACCCAGGGATACAGACACAGGAACTGCACGGTGCTCCTGGTGTGGGTCCGACTCAGGGTTACAGACAAAGGAACCGTGCACGGTGCTGCTGGTGTTGGACTGACCCAGGGTTACAGACAAAGGAACCGTGCACGGTGCTCCTGGTGTGGGTCTCACCCAGGGTTACAGACACAGGATCCTTGCTCGGTGGTCCTGGTGTGGGTCTGACCCAGGAGTACAGACACGGGAACTGTGCACGGTGCTCCTGCTGTGGATCTGACACAGGGATACAGACATGGGAACTATGCACGGTGCTCCTGGTGAGCGTCTGACCCAGGATTACAGACATTGGAACTGTGCACAGTGCTCCTGGTGCGGGGCTGACCCAGGAGTACGGAGACTGGAACTGTGCACTGTGCTCCTGGTGTGGGTCTGACCCAGGGATACGGACACGGGAAATGTGCACGGTGATCATGGGGTGGGTCTGACCCAGGAGTACAGACATGGGAACTGTGCACGGTGCTCCTGCTGTGGGTCAGACCCAGGAGTACAGACAGAGGATCTGTGCACAGTGCTCCTGGTGTTGGACTGACCCAGGGTTACAGACAAAGGAACCGTGTACGATGCTCCTGGTGTGGGTCTGAACCAGGAGTAGAGAGACTGGAAATGTGCACGGTGCTCCTGGTGCGGGTCTGACCCAGGGATACGGAGACGGGAACTGTGCACGGTGCTCCTGGTGTGGATCTGACCCAGGGATACAGACACGGAAACTGTGCACGGTGCTCCTGATGTGGGTCTGACCCAGGAGTTGTTAGACTGGAACTGTGCACGGTGTTCCTGGTGTGGGTCTGACCCATGGATACGGAGACTGGAACTGTGCACGGTGCTCCTGGTGTGGGTCTGACCCAGGGAGACAGACACGGTAACTGTGCACGGTGCTCCTGGTGTGTGTCTGACCCAGGGGTACAGACACGGAAACTGTGCACGGTGCTCCTGGTGTGGGTCTGACCCAGGGGTACAGAGACTGGAACTGTGCACGGTGCTCCTGTTGTGGGCCTGACTCAGCGTTACAGACAAAGGAACCGTGCACGGTGCACCTGGTGTGGGTGGGATCCAGGGTTACAGACACAGGAACCGTGCTCGGTCCTCCTGGTGTTGGTCTGACACAGGAGTACAGATACAGGAACTGTGCACGGTGCTCCTAGTGTGGGTCTGACCCAGGGATACAGTCACTGGAACTGAGCACGGGGCTTATGGTGTGGGTCTGACCCAGGAGTATCGAGACTGGAACTGTGCACTGTGCTCCTGGTGCGGGTCTGACCCAGGGATATGGACACGGGAACTGTGCACGGTGCTCATGGGGTGGGTCTGACCAAGGAATACAGACATGGGAACTGTGCATGGTGCTCCTGGTTTGGGACTGATCCAGATATTCGGAGACTGGATCTGTGAATGGTGCTCCTGTTGTGGGTCTGACCCAGGAGTACAGACAGAGGATCTGTGCACAGTGCTCCTGGTGTGGGTCTGACCCAGGGATATGGACACGGGAACTGTCACGGTGCTCCTGGTGTGGGTCTGACCCAGGGATATGGACACGGGAACTGTGCACGGTGCTCCTGGTGTGGGTCTGACCCAGGGATATGGACACGGGAACTGTCACGGTGCTCCTGGTGTGGGTCTGACCCAGGGATATGGACACGGGAACTGTCACGGTGCTCCTGGTGTGGGTCTGACCCAGGAGTACAGACATGGGAACTGTGCACAGTGCTCCTGGTGTGGGTCTGACCCAGTGATACGGAGACTGGATCTGTGCATGGTGCTCCTGGTGTGGGTCTGACCCAGGAGTGCAGACACGGGAACTGTGCACGCTGCACCTAGTGTGTGTCTGACCATAGGGGTCCGAAGACAGGAACTGTGCACGGTGCTCCTCGTGGGGTTCTGACCCAGGGATACGGACACTGGAACTGTGCAGGGTGCACCTGGTGTGCGTCTGATCGAGGGATACAGACACAAGATCTGTGCACGGTACTCCTGGGGTGAGTCTGACCCAGGAGTACAGACACGGGAACTGTGCACGGTGCTCCTGCTGTGGATCTGACACAGGGATACAGACATGGGAACTGTCCACAGTGCTCCTGGTGTGGGGCTGACCCAGGGATACGGACACGGGAACTCTGCAGGGTGCACCTGGTGTGCGTCTGATCGAGGGATACAGACACAAGATCTGTGCACGGTGCTCCTGGCGTGGTCTGAACCAGGAGTACAGACACGGGAACGGTGCACGGTGTTCCTGGTGTGTGTCTGACCCAGGAGTACAGAGACTGGAACTGTCACGGTGCCCCTGGTGCGGGTCTGACCCAGGGATACGGAGCCTGCAACTGTGCACGGTACTCCTGGTGTGGATCTGACCCAGGGATACAGACACGGGAACTGTGCACGGTGCTCCTGGTGCGGGTCTGACCCATGGATACGGAGACAGGAACTGTGCACGGTGCTCCTGTTGTGGGTCTGACCCACGGTTACAGACACAGGAACTGCACGGTGCTCCTGGTGTGGGTCCGACCCAGGGTTACAGACAAAGGAACCGTGCATGGTGCTGCTGGTGTTGGACTGACCCAGGGTTACAGACAAAGGAACCGTGCACGGTGCTCCTGGTGTGGGTCTAATCCAGGGTTACAGACACAGGATCCTTGCTCGGTGGTCCTGGTGTGGGTCTGACCCAGGAGTACAGACACGGGAACTGTGCACGGTGCTCCTGCTGTGGATCTGACACAGGGATACAGACATGGGAACTATGCACGGTGCTCCTGGTGTGCGTCTGACCCAGGATTACAGACATTGGAACTGTGCACAGTGCTCCTGGTGCGGGGCTGACCCAGGAGTACGGAGACTGGAACTGTGCACTGTGCTCCTGGTATGGGTCTGACCCAGGGATACGGACACGGGAACTGTGCACGGTGCTCCTGCTGTGGATCTGACACAGGGATACAGACATGGGAACTATGCACGGTGCTCCTGGTGTGCGTCTGACCCAGGATTACAGACATGGGAACTGTGCACAGTGCTCCTGGTGCGGGGCTGACCCAGGAGTACGGAGACTGGAACTGTGCACTGTGCTCCTGGCGTGGGTCTGAACCAGGAGTAGAGAGACTGGAAATGTGCACGGTGCTCCTGGTGCGGGTCTGACCCAGGGATACGGAGACGGGAACTGTGCACGGTGCTCCTGGTGTGGATCTGACCCAGGGATACAGACACGGAAACTGTGCACGGTGCTCCTGGTGTGGGTCTGACCCAGGAGTTGTTAGACTGGAACTGTGGACGGTGTTCCTGGTGTGGGTCTGACCCATGGATACGGAGACTGGAACTGTGCACGGTGCTCCTGGTGTGCGTCTGACCCAGGATTACAGACATGGGAACTGTGCACAGTGCTCCTGGTGCGGGGCTGACCCAGGAGTACGGAGACTGGAACTGTGCACTGTGCTCCTGGCGTGGGTCTGAACCAGGAGTAGAGAGACTGGAAATGTGCACGGTGCTCCTGGTGCGGGTCTGACCCAGGGATACGGAGACGGGAACTGTGCACGGTGCTCCTGGTGTGGATCTGACCCAGGGATACAGACACGGAAACTGTGCACGGTGCTCCTGGTGTGGGTCTGACCCAGGAGTTGTTAGACTGGAACTGTGCACGGTGTTCCTGGTGTGGGTCTGACCCATGGATACGGAGACTGGAACTGTGCACGGTGCTCCTGGTGTGGGTCTGACCCAGGGAGACAGACACGGTAACTGTGCACGGTGCTCCTGGTGTGTGTCTGACCCAGGGGTACAGAGACTGGAACTGTGCACGGTGCTCCTGTTCTGGGCCTGACTCAGCGTTACAGACAAAGGAACCGTGCACGGTGCTCCTGGTGTGGGTGGGATCCAGGGTTACAGACACAGGAACCGTGCTCGGTCCTCCTGGTGTGGGTCTGACACAGGGATACAGACATGGAAACTATGCACGGTGCTTCTGGTGTGCGTTTGACCCAGGGGTACAGACATGGGAACTATGCACGGTGCTCCTGGTGTGCGTCTGACCCAGGAGATCAGACACGGGAACTGCGCATGGTGCTCCTGGTGTGGGTCAGACCCAGGAGTACAGACATGGGAACTATGCACGGTGCTCCTGGTGTGGGTCTGACCCTGGAGTACAGACATGGGAACTATGCACGGTGCTCCTGGTGTGGGTCTGACCCTGGAGATCAGACACGGGAACTGCGCATGGTGCTCCTGGTGTGGGTCAGACCCAGGAGTACAGACATGGGAACTATGCACGGTGCTCCTGGTGTGCGTCTGACACAGGATTACACACATGGGAACTGTGCACGGTGGTCCTGGTGTGGGTCTGACCCTGGAGATCAGACAAGGGAACTGCGCATGGTGCTCCTGGTGTGGGTCAGACCCAGGAGTACAGACATGGGAACTGTGCACGGTGCTCCTGGTGTGGGTCAGACCCAGGGATATGGACACGGGAACTGTCACGGTGCTCCTGGTGTGGGTCTGACCCAGTGATACGGAGAATGGATCTGTGCATGGTGCTCCTGGTGTGGGTCTGACCCAGGAGTGCAGACACGGGAACTGTGCACGGTGTTCCTGGTGTGTGTCTGACCCAGGGATACGGAGCCTGGAACTGTGCATGGTGCTCCTGGTGTGGATCTGACCCAGGGATACAGACACGGAAACTGTGCACGGTGCTCCTGGTGCGGGTCTGACCCATGGATACGGAGACTGGAACTGTGCACGGTGCTCCTGTTGTGGGTCTGACCCACGGTTACAGACAAAGGAACCGTGCACGGTGCTCCTGGTGTGGTTCTGACCCACGGATACAGACACAGGAACTGCACGGTGCTCCTGGTGTGCGTCTGACCCAGGAGTACAGACATGGGAACTATGCACGGTGCTCCTGGTGTGGGGCTGACCCAGGAGTACAGACATGGGAACTATGCACGGTGCTCCTGGTGTGCGTATGACCCAGGGATATGGACACGGGAACTGTGCACGGTGCTCATGGGGTGGGTCTGACCCAGGAGTACAGACAAGGGAACTGTGCCTGGTGCTCCTGGTTTAGATCTGATCCAGGGATACAGACACGAGAACTGTGCACGGTGCTCCTGGTCTGGGTCTGACCCAGGAGTACAGACACGGGAACTGTGCACGGTGCTCCTGGTTTGTGTCTGACCCAGGGATACGGAGACTGGAACTGTGCACGGTGCTCCTGGTGTGGGTCTGACCCAGTACAGACGCGGGAACTGTGCACGGTGCTCCTGGTGTGGGTCTGACCCAGGGGTACGGAGACGGGAAATACGCACGGTGCTGCTGGTGTGGGTCTGACCCACGGTTACAGACAAAGGAACCGTGCACGGTGCTCCTGGTGTGGTTCTGACCCACGGATACAGACACAGGAACTGCACGGTGCTCCTGGTGTGGGTCTCACCCAGGGTTACAGACACAGGATCCTTGCTCGGTGGTCCTGGTGTGGGTCTGACCCAGGAGTACAGACACGGGAACTGTGCACGGTGCTCCTACTGTGGATCTGACACAGGGATACAGACATGGGAACTATGCACGGTGCTCCTGGTGAACGTCTGACCCAGGATTACAGACATTGGAACTGTGCACAGTGCTGCTGGTGCGGGGCTGACCCAGGAGTACGGAGACTGGAACTGTGCACTGTGCTCCTGGTGAGCGTCTGACCCAGGGGTACAGACATGGGAACTATGCACGGTGCTCCTGGTGAACGTCTGACCCAGGATTACAGACATTGGAACTGTGCACAGTGCTGCTGGTGCGGGGCTGACACAGGAGTACAGACACAGGAACTGTACACGGTGCTCCTGCTGTGGATCTGACACAGGGATACAGACATGGGAACTATGCACGGTGCTCCTGGTGTGCGTATGACCCAGGAGTACAGACATGGGAACTATGCACGATGCTCCTGGTGTGCGTCTGACCCTGGAGATCAGACACGGGAACTGCGCACGGTGCTCCTGGTGTGGGTCTGACCCAGGGATACGGAGATGGGAACCGTGCACGGTGCTCCTGGTGTGGGTCTGACCCAGAGGAATAGAGACTGGAATTGTGCACGGTGCTCCTGGTGTGGGTCTGACCCAAGAGTACAGACAATGGAACTGTGCACGGTGCTCCTGGTGTGCGTCTGACCCAGGAGTACAGACATGGGAACTATGCACGGTGCTCCTGGTGTGCGTCTGACCCAGGAGTACAGACATGGGAACTATGCACGGTGCTCCTGGTGTGCGTTTGACCCAGGATTACAGACATGGGAACTGTGCTCGGTGCTCCTGGTGTGGGTCTGACCCTGGAGATCAGACACGGGAACTGCGCACGGTGTTCCTGGTGTGTGTCTGACCCAGGGATACGGAGCCTGGAACATTGCATGGTGCTCCTGGTGTGGATCTGACCCAGGGATACAGACACGGGAACTGTGCACGGTGCTCCTGGTGCGGGTCTGACCCATGGATACGGAGACTGGAACTGTGCACGGTGCTCCTGTTGTGGGTCTGACCCACGGTTACAGACAAAGGAACCGTGCACGGTGCTCCTGGTGTGGTTCTGACCCACGGATACAGACACAGGAACTGCACGGTGCTCCTGGTGTGGGTCTCACCCAGGGTTACAGACACAGGATCCTTGCTCGGTGGTCCTGGTGTGGGTCTGACCCAGGAGTACAGACACGGGAACTGTGCACAGTGCTCCTGGTGTGGGTCTGACCCAGGGATACGGACACGGGAACTGTGCATGGTGATCATGGGGTGGGTCTGACCCCGGAGTACAGACATGGGAACTGTGCACGGTGCTCCTGCTGCGGGTCAGACCCAGGAGTACAGACAGAGGATCTGTGCCCAGTGCTCCTGGTGTGGGTCTGACCCAGGAGTACAGACACGGGAACGGTGCACGGTGCTCCTGCTGTGGATCTGACACAGGGATACAGACATGGGAACTATGCACGGTGCTCCTGGTGTGCGTCTGACCCAGGATTACAGACATGGGAACTGTGCACAGTGCTCCTGGTGCGGGGCTGAACCAGGAGTACGGAGACTATAAATGTGCACTGTGCTCCTGGCGTGGGTCTGAACCAGGAGTACAGAGACTGGAAATGTGCACTGTGCTCCTGGTGCGGGTCTGACACAGGAGTAGTTAGACTGGAACTGTGCACGGTGTTCCTGGTGTGGGTCTGACCCATGGATACGGAGACTGGAACTGTGCACGGTGCTCCTGGTGTGGGTCTGACCCAGGGAGACAGACACGGTAACTGTGCATGGTGCTCCTGGTGTGCGTCTGACCCAGGGGTACAGACATGGGAACTATGCACAGTGCTCCTGATGTGCGTATGACCCAGGATTACAGACATGGGAACTGTGCACGGTGCTCCTGGTGTGTGTCTGACCCAGGGGTACAGACATGGGAATTGTGCACGGTGCTCCTGGTGTGGGTCTGACACAGGAGTACAGACACAGGAACTGTGCACGGTGCTCCTGCTGTGGATCTGACACAGGGATACAGACATGGAAACTATGCACAGTGCTCCTGGTGTGCGTCTGACCCAGGAGTACAGACATGGGAACTATGCACGGTGCTCCTGGTGTGCGTCTGACCCAGGATTACAGACATGGGAACTGTGCACGGTGCTCCTGGTGTGGGTCTGACCCAGCATTACAGACAAAGGAACCGTGCACGGTGCTCCTGGTGTGGGTGGGATCCAGGGTTACAGACACAGGAACCGTGCTCGGTCCTCCTGGTGTGGGTCTGACACAGGAGTACAGACACAGGAACTGTGCACGGTGCTCCTGCTGTGGATCTGACACAGGGATACAGACATGGGAACTATGCACGGTGCTCCTGGTGTGGGTCTGACCCAGGATTACAGACATGGGAACTGTGCACAGTGCTCCTGGTGCGGGGCTGACCCAGGGATACTGAGACTGGAACAGTGCACGGTGCTCCTGGTGTGCGTCTGAGCCAGGAGTACAGACATGGGAACTATGCACGGTGCTCCTGGTGTGCGTCTGACCCAGGATTACAGACATGGGAACTGTGCTCGGTGCTCCTGGTGTGGGTCTGACCCTGGAGATCAGACACGGGAACTGCGCATGGTGCTCCTGGTGTGGGTCAGACCCAGGAGTACAGACATGGGAACTATGCACGGTGCTCCTGGTGTGCGTCTGACACAGGATTACACACATGGGAACTGTGCACGGTGGTCCTGGTGTGGGTCTGACCCTGGAGATCAGACAAGGGAACTGCGCATGGTGCTCCTGGTGTGGGTCAGACCCAGGAGTACAGACATGGGAACTGTGCACGGTGCTCCTGGTGTGGGTCTGACCCAGGGATACAGACATGGGAACTATGCACGGTGCTCCTGGTGTGGGTCTGACCCAGGGATACTGAGACTGGAACAGTGCACGGTGCTCCTGGTGTGCGTCTGAGCCAGGAGTACAGACATGGGAACTATGCACGGTGCTCCTGATGTGCGTATGACCCAGGATTACAGACACGGGAACTGTGCACGGTGCTCCTGGTGAGCGTCTGACCCAGGATTACAGACATTGGAACTGTGCACGGTGCTCCTGGTGTGGGTCTGACCCAGCGTTACAGACAAAGGAACCGTGCACGGTGCTCCTGGTGTGGGTGGGATCCAGGGTTACAGACACAGGAACCGTGCTCGGTCCTCCTGGTGTGGGTCTGACACAGGAGTACAGACACAGGAACTGTGCACGGTGCTCCTGCTGTGGATCTGACACAGGGATACAGACATGGGAACTATGCACGGTGCTCCTGGTGTGCGTATGACCCAGGGATACAGACATGGGAACTATGCACGGTGCTCCTGGTGTGGGTCTGACCCAGGGATACTGAGACTGGAACAGTGCACGGTGCTCCTGGTGTGCGTCTGACCCAGGATTACAGACATGGGAACTGTGCACGGTGCTCCTGGTGTGGGTCTGACCCAGCATTACAGACAAAGGAACCGTGCACGGTGCTCCTGGTGTGGGTGGGATCCAGGGTTACAGACACAGGAACCGTGCTCGGTCCTCCTGGTGTGGGTCTGACACAGGAGTACAGACACAGGAACTGTGCACGGTGCTCCTGCTGTGGATCTGACACAGGGATACAGACATGGGAACTATGCACGGTGCTCCTGGTGTGGGTCTGACCCAGGATTACAGACATGGGAACTGTGCACAGTGCTCCTGGTGCGGGGCTGACCCAGGAGTACAGACATGGGAACTATGCACGGTGCTCCTGGTGTGTGTCTGACCCAGGGGTACAGAGACTGGAACTGTGCACGGTGCTCCTGGTGTGGGTCTGACCCAGGAGTACAGACATGGGAACTATGCACGGTGCTCCTGGTGTGCGTCTGACCCAGGATTACAGACATGGGAACTGTGCACGGTGCTCCTGGTGTGGGTCTGACCCAGCATTACAGACAAAGGAACCGTGCACGGTGCTCCTGGTGTGGGTGGGATCCAGGGTTACAGACACAGGAACCGTGCTCGGTCCTCCTGGTGTGGGTCTGACACAGGAGTACAGACACAGGAACTGTGCACGGTGCTCCTGCTGTGGATCTGACACAGGGATACAGACATGGGAACTATGCACAGTGCTCCTGGTGCGGGGCTGACCCAGGGATACTGAGACTGGAACAGTGCACGGTGCTCCTGGTGTGGGTCTGACCCAGGATTACAGACATGGGAACTGTGCACAGTGCTCCTGGTGCGGGGCTGACCCAGGGATACTGAGACTGGAACAGTGCACGGTGCTCCTGGTGTGCGTCTGAGCCAGGAGTACAGACATGGGAACTATGCACGGTGCTCCTGGTGTGTGTCTGATCCAGGGATACAGACACGGGAACTGTGCACGGTGCTCCTGGTGTGCGTCTGACCCAGGGATACAGACATGGGAACTATGCACGGTGCTCCTGGTGTGCGTCTGACCCAGGAGTACAGACATGGGAACTATGCACGGTGCTCCTGGTGTGCGTCTGACCAATGGATACGGAGACTGGAACTGTGCACGGTGCTCCTGGTGTGGGTCTGACCCAGGGGTACAGAGACTGGAACTGTGCACGGTGCTCCTGGTGAGCGTCTGACCCAGGATTACAGACATTGGAACTGTGCACGGTGCTCCTGGTGTGGGTCTGACCCAGCGTTACAGACAAAGGAACCGTGCACGGTGCTCCTGGTGTGGGTGGGATCCAGGGTTACAGACACAGGAACCGTGCTCGGTCCTCCTGGTGTGGGTCTGACACAGGAGTACAGACACAGGAACTGTGCACGGTGCTCCTGCTGTGGATCTGACACAGGGATACAGACATGGGAACTATGCACGGTGCTCCTGGTGTGCGTATGACCCAGGGATACAGACATGGGAACTATGCACGGTGCTCCTGGTGTGGGTCTGACCCAGGGATACTGAGACTGGAACAGTGCACGGTGCTCCTGGTGTGCGTCTGACCCAGGATTACAGACATGGGAACTGTGCACGGTGCTCCTGGTGTGGGTCTGACCCAGCATTACAGACAAAGGAACCGTGCACGGTGCTCCTGGTGTGGGTGGGATCCAGGGTTACAGACACAGGAACCGTGCTCGGTCCTCCTGGTGTGGGTCTGACACAGGAGTACAGACACAGGAACTGTGCACGGTGCTCCTGCTGTGGATCTGACACAGGGATACAGACATGGGAACTATGCACGGTGCTCCTGGTGTGGGTCTGACCCAGGATTACAGACATGGGAACTGTGCACAGTGCTCCTGGTGCGGGGCTGACCCAGGAGTACAGACATGGGAACTATGCACGGTGCTCCTGGTGTGTGTCTGACCCAGGGGTACAGAGACTGGAACTGTGCACGGTGCTCCTGGTGTGGGTCTGACCCAGGAGTACAGACATGGGAACTATGCACGGTGCTCCTGGTGTGCGTCTGACCCAGGATTACAGACATGGGAACTGTGCACGGTGCTCCTGGTGTGGGTCTGACCCAGCATTACAGACAAAGGAACCGTGCACGGTGCTCCTGGTGTGGGTGGGATCCAGGGTTACAGACACAGGAACCGTGCTCGGTCCTCCTGGTGTGGGTCTGACACAGGAGTACAGACACAGGAACTGTGCACGGTGCTCCTGCTGTGGATCTGACACAGGGATACAGACATGGGAACTATGCACAGTGCTCCTGGTGCGGGGCTGACCCAGGGATACTGAGACTGGAACAGTGCACGGTGCTCCTGGTGTGGGTCTGACCCAGGATTACAGACATGGGAACTGTGCACAGTGCTCCTGGTGCGGGGCTGACCCAGGGATACTGAGACTGGAACAGTGCACGGTGCTCCTGGTGTGCGTCTGAGCCAGGAGTACAGACATGGGAACTATGCACGGTGCTCCTGGTGTGTGTCTGATCCAGGGATACAGACACGGGAACTGTGCACGGTGCTCCTGGTGTGCGTCTGACCCAGGGATACAGACATGGGAACTATGCACGGTGCTCCTGGTGTGCGTCTGAGCCAGGAGTACAGACATGGGAACTATGCACGGTGCTCCTGGTGTGCGTCTGACCAATGGATACGGAGACTGGAACTGTGCACGGTGCTCCTGGTGTGCGTCTGACCCAGGAGTACAGACATGGGAACTATGCACGGTGCTCCTGGTGTGCGTCTGACCAATGGATACGGAGACTGGAACTGTGCACGGTGCTCCTGGTGTGGGTCTGACCCAGGGGTACAGAGACTGGAACTGTGCACGGTGCTCCTGGTGAGCGTCTGACCCAGGATTACAGACATTGGAACTGTGCACGGTGCTCCTGGTGTGGGTCTGACCCAGCGTTACAGACAAAGGAACCGTGCACGGTGCTCCTGGTGTGGGTGGGATCCAGGGTTACAGACACAGGAACCGTGCTCGGTCCTCCTGGTGTGGGTCTGACACAGGAGTACAGACACAGGAACTGTGCACGGTGCTCCTGCTGTGGATCTGACACAGGGATACAGACATGGGAACTATGCACGGTGCTCCTGGTGTGCGTATGACCCAGGGATACAGACATGGGAACTATGCACGGTGCTCCTGGTGTGGGTCTGACCCAGGGATACTGAGACTGGAACAGTGCACGGTGCTCCTGGTGTGCGTCTGACCCAGGATTACAGACATGGGAACTGTGCACGGTGCTCCTGGTGTGGGTCTGACCCAGCATTACAGACAAAGGAACCGTGCACGGTGCTCCTGGTGTGGGTGGGATCCAGGGTTACAGACACAGGAACCGTGCTCGGTCCTCCTGGTGTGGGTCTGACACAGGAGTACAGACACAGGAACTGTGCACGGTGCTCCTGCTGTGGATCTGACACAGGGATACAGACATGGGAACTATGCACGGTGCTCCTGGTGTGGGTCTCACCCAGGGTTACAGACACAGGATCCTTGCTCGGTGGTCCTGGTGTGGGTCTGACCCAGGAGTACAGACACGGGAACTGTGCACGGTGCTCCTGCTGTGGATCTGACACAGGGATACAGACATGGGAACTATGCACGGTGCTCCTGGTGTGGGTCTGACCCAGGATTACAGACATGGGAACTGTGCACAGTGCTCCTGGTGCGGGGCTGACCCAGGGATACTGAGACTGGAACAGTGCACGGTGCTCCTGGTGTGCGTCTGAGCCAGGAGTACAGACATGGGAACTATGCACGGTGCTCCTGGTGTGCGTCTGACCCAGGGATACAGACATGGGAACTATGCACGGTGCTCCTGGTGTGCGTCTGAGCCAGGAGTACAGACATGGGAACTATGCACGGTGCTCCTGGTGTGCGTCTGACCAATGGATACGGAGACTGGAACTGTGCACGGTGCTCCTGGTGTGCGTCTGACCCAGGAGTACAGACATGGGAACTATGCACGGTGCTCCTGGTGTGCGTCTGACCCAGGATTACAGACATGGGAACTGTGCTCGGTGCTCCTGGTGTGGGTCTGACCCTGGAGATCAGACACGGGAACTGCGCATGGTGCTCCTGGTGTGGGTCAGACCCAGGAGTACAGACATGGGAACTATGCACGGTGCTCCTGGTGTGCGTCTGACACAGGATTACACACATGGGAACTGTGCACGGTGGTCCTGGTGTGGGTCTGACCCTGGAGATCAGACAAGGGAACTGCGCATGGTGCTCCTGGTGTGGGTCAGACCCAGGAGTACAGACATGGGAACTGTGCACGGTGCTCCTGGTGTGGGTCAGACCCAGGGATATGGACACGGGAACTGTCACGGTGCTCCTGGTGTGGGTCTGACCCAGTGATACGGAGAATGGATCTGTGCATGGTGCTCCTGGTGTGGGTCTGACCCAGGAGTGCAGACACGGGAACTGTGCACGGTGTTCCTGGTGTGTGTCTGACCCAGGGATACGGAGCCTGGAACTGTGCATGGTGCTCCTGGTGTGGATCTGACCCAGGGATACAGACACGGAAACTGTGCACGGTGCTCCTGGTGCGGGTCTGACCCATGGATACGGAGACTGGAACTGTGCACGGTGCTCCTGTTGTGGGTCTGACCCACGGTTACAGACAAAGGAACCGTGCACGGTGCTCCTGGTGTGGTTCTGACCCACGGATACAGACACAGGAACTGCACGGTGCTCCTGGTGTGGGTCTCACCCAGGGTTACAGACACAGGATCCTTGCTCGGTGGTCCTGGTGTGGGTCTGACCCAGGAGTACAGACACGGGAACTGTGCACAGTGCTCCTGGTGTGGGTCTGACCCAGGGATACGGACACGGGAACTGTGCATGGTGATCATGGGGTGGGTCTGACCCCGGAGTACAGACATGGGAACTGTGCACGGTGCTCCTGCTGCGGGTCAGACCCAGGAGTACAGACAGAGGATCTGTGCCCAGTGCTCCTGGTGTGGGTCTGACCCAGGAGTACAGACACGGGAACGGTGCACGGTGCTCCTGCTGTGGATCTGACACAGGGATACAGACATGGGAACTATGCACGGTGCTCCTGGTGTGCGTCTGACCCAGGATTACAGACATGGGAACTGTGCACAGTGCTCCTGGTGCGGGGCTGAACCAGGAGTACGGAGACTATAAATGTGCACTGTGCTCCTGGCGTGGGTCTGAACCAGGAGTACAGAGACTGGAAATGTGCACTGTGCTCCTGGTGCGGGTCTGACACAGGAGTAGTTAGACTGGAACTGTGCACGGTGTTCCTGGTGTGGGTCTGACCCATGGATACGGAGACTGGAACTGTGCACGGTGCTCCTGGTGTGGGTCTGACCCAGGGAGACAGACACGGTAACTGTGCATGGTGCTCCTGGTGTGCGTCTGACCCAGGGGTACAGACATGGGAACTATGCACAGTGCTCCTGATGTGCGTATGACCCAGGATTACAGACATGGGAACTGTGCACGGTGCTCCTGGTGTGTGTCTGACCCAGGGGTACAGACATGGGAATTGTGCACGGTGCTCCTGGTGTGGGTCTGACACAGGAGTACAGACACAGGAACTGTGCACGGTGCTCCTGCTGTGGATCTGACACAGGGATACAGACATGGAAACTATGCACAGTGCTCCTGGTGTGCGTCTGACCCAGGAGTACAGACATGGGAACTATGCACGGTGCTCCTGGTGTGCGTCTGACCCAGGATTACAGACATGGGAACTGTGCACGGTGCTCCTGGTGTGGGTCTGACCCAGCATTACAGACAAAGGAACCGTGCACGGTGCTCCTGGTGTGGGTGGGATCCAGGGTTACAGACACAGGAACCGTGCTCGGTCCTCCTGGTGTGGGTCTGACACAGGAGTACAGACACAGGAACTGTGCACGGTGCTCCTGCTGTGGATCTGACACAGGGATACAGACATGGGAACTATGCACGGTGCTCCTGGTGTGGGTCTGACCCAGGATTACAGACATGGGAACTGTGCACAGTGCTCCTGGTGCGGGGCTGACCCAGGGATACTGAGACTGGAACAGTGCACGGTGCTCCTGGTGTGCGTCTGAGCCAGGAGTACAGACATGGGAACTATGCACGGTGCTCCTGGTGTGCGTCTGACCCAGGATTACAGACATGGGAACTGTGCTCGGTGCTCCTGGTGTGGGTCTGACCCTGGAGATCAGACACGGGAACTGCGCATGGTGCTCCTGGTGTGGGTCAGACCCAGGAGTACAGACATGGGAACTATGCACGGTGCTCCTGGTGTGCGTCTGACACAGGATTACACACATGGGAACTGTGCACGGTGGTCCTGGTGTGGGTCTGACCCTGGAGATCAGACAAGGGAACTGCGCATGGTGCTCCTGGTGTGGGTCAGACCCAGGAGTACAGACATGGGAACTGTGCACGGTGCTCCTGGTGTGGGTCTGACCCAGGGATACAGACATGGGAACTATGCACGGTGCTCCTGGTGTGGGTCTGACCCAGGGATACTGAGACTGGAACAGTGCACGGTGCTCCTGGTGTGCGTCTGAGCCAGGAGTACAGACATGGGAACTATGCACGGTGCTCCTGATGTGCGTATGACCCAGGATTACAGACACGGGAACTGTGCACGGTGCTCCTGGTGAGCGTCTGACCCAGGATTACAGACATTGGAACTGTGCACGGTGCTCCTGGTGTGGGTCTGACCCAGCGTTACAGACAAAGGAACCGTGCACGGTGCTCCTGGTGTGGGTGGGATCCAGGGTTACAGACACAGGAACCGTGCTCGGTCCTCCTGGTGTGGGTCTGACACAGGAGTACAGACACAGGAACTGTGCACGGTGCTCCTGCTGTGGATCTGACACAGGGATACAGACATGGGAACTATGCACGGTGCTCCTGGTGTGCGTATGACCCAGGGATACAGACATGGGAACTATGCACGGTGCTCCTGGTGTGGGTCTGACCCAGGGATACTGAGACTGGAACAGTGCACGGTGCTCCTGGTGTGCGTCTGACCCAGGATTACAGACATGGGAACTGTGCACGGTGCTCCTGGTGTGGGTCTGACCCAGCATTACAGACAAAGGAACCGTGCACGGTGCTCCTGGTGTGGGTGGGATCCAGGGTTACAGACACAGGAACCGTGCTCGGTCCTCCTGGTGTGGGTCTGACACAGGAGTACAGACACAGGAACTGTGCACGGTGCTCCTGCTGTGGATCTGACACAGGGATACAGACATGGGAACTATGCACGGTGCTCCTGGTGTGGGTCTGACCCAGGATTACAGACATGGGAACTGTGCACAGTGCTCCTGGTGCGGGGCTGACCCAGGAGTACAGACATGGGAACTATGCACGGTGCTCCTGGTGTGTGTCTGACCCAGGGGTACAGAGACTGGAACTGTGCACGGTGCTCCTGGTGTGGGTCTGACCCAGGAGTACAGACATGGGAACTATGCACGGTGCTCCTGGTGTGCGTCTGACCCAGGATTACAGACATGGGAACTGTGCACGGTGCTCCTGGTGTGGGTCTGACCCAGCATTACAGACAAAGGAACCGTGCACGGTGCTCCTGGTGTGGGTGGGATCCAGGGTTACAGACACAGGAACCGTGCTCGGTCCTCCTGGTGTGGGTCTGACACAGGAGTACAGACACAGGAACTGTGCACGGTGCTCCTGCTGTGGATCTGACACAGGGATACAGACATGGGAACTATGCACAGTGCTCCTGGTGCGGGGCTGACCCAGGGATACTGAGACTGGAACAGTGCACGGTGCTCCTGGTGTGGGTCTGACCCAGGATTACAGACATGGGAACTGTGCACAGTGCTCCTGGTGCGGGGCTGACCCAGGGATACTGAGACTGGAACAGTGCACGGTGCTCCTGGTGTGCGTCTGAGCCAGGAGTACAGACATGGGAACTATGCACGGTGCTCCTGGTGTGTGTCTGATCCAGGGATACAGACACGGGAACTGTGCACGGTGCTCCTGGTGTGCGTCTGACCCAGGGATACAGACATGGGAACTATGCACGGTGCTCCTGGTGTGCGTCTGAGCCAGGAGTACAGACATGGGAACTATGCACGGTGCTCCTGGTGTGCGTCTGACCAATGGATACGGAGACTGGAACTGTGCACGGTGCTCCTGGTGTGCGTCTGACCCAGGAGTACAGACATGGGAACTATGCACGGTGCTCCTGGTGTGCGTCTGACCAATGGATACGGAGACTGGAACTGTGCACGGTGCTCCTGGTGTGGGTCTGACCCAGGGGTACAGAGACTGGAACTGTGCACGGTGCTCCTGGTGAGCGTCTGACCCAGGATTACAGACATTGGAACTGTGCACGGTGCTCCTGGTGTGGGTCTGACCCAGCGTTACAGACAAAGGAACCGTGCACGGTGCTCCTGGTGTGGGTGGGATCCAGGGTTACAGACACAGGAACCGTGCTCGGTCCTCCTGGTGTGGGTCTGACACAGGAGTACAGACACAGGAACTGTGCACGGTGCTCCTGCTGTGGATCTGACACAGGGATACAGACATGGGAACTATGCACGGTGCTCCTGGTGTGCGTATGACCCAGGGATACAGACATGGGAACTATGCACGGTGCTCCTGGTGTGGGTCTGACCCAGGGATACTGAGACTGGAACAGTGCACGGTGCTCCTGGTGTGCGTCTGACCCAGGATTACAGACATGGGAACTGTGCACGGTGCTCCTGGTGTGGGTCTGACCCAGCATTACAGACAAAGGAACCGTGCACGGTGCTCCTGGTGTGGGTGGGATCCAGGGTTACAGACACAGGAACCGTGCTCGGTCCTCCTGGTGTGGGTCTGACACAGGAGTACAGACACAGGAACTGTGCACGGTGCTCCTGCTGTGGATCTGACACAGGGATACAGACATGGGAACTATGCACGGTGCTCCTGGTGTGGGTCTCACC
Organism: Hypanus sabinus; assembly: GCF_030144855.1. Classification (NCBI taxonomy): domain Eukaryota; kingdom Metazoa; phylum Chordata; class Chondrichthyes; order Myliobatiformes; family Dasyatidae; genus Hypanus; species Hypanus sabinus. The sequence continues at coordinate 105,163,208 of NC_082717.1, read as the reverse complement.
CAGGGTTACAGACACAGGATCCTTGCTCGGTGGTCCTGGTGTGGGTCTGACCCAGGAGTACAGACACGGGAACTGTGCACGGTGCTCCTGCTGTGGATCTGACACAGGGATACAGACATGGGAACTATGCACGGTGCTCCTGGTGTGGGTCTGACCCAGGATTACAGACATGGGAACTGTGCACAGTGCTCCTGGTGCGGGGCTGACCCAGGGATACTGAGACTGGAACAGTGCACGGTGCTCCTGGTGTGCGTCTGAGCCAGGAGTACAGACATGGGAACTATGCACGGTGCTCCTGGTGTGCGTCTGACCCAGGGATACAGACATGGGAACTATGCTCGGTCCTCCTGGTGTGGGTCTGACACAGGAGTACAGACACAGGAACTGTACACGGTGCTCCTGCTGTGGATCTGACACAGGGATACAGACATGGGAACTATGCACGGTGCTCCTGGTGTGGGTCTGACCCAGGGATACTGAGACTGGAACAGTGCATGGTGCTCCTGGTGTGCGTCTGACCCAGGAGTACAGACATGGGAACTATGCACGGTGCTCCTGGTGTGCGTCTGACCCAGGAGTACAGACATGGGAACTATGCACGGTGCTCCTGGTGTGCGTCTGACCAATGGATACGGAGACTGGAACTGTGCACGGTGCTCCTGGTGTGTGTCTGACCCAGGAGTATAGACATGGGAACTATGCACGGTGCTCCTGATGTGCGTATGACCCAGGATTACAGACATGGGAACTGTGCACGGTGCTCCTGGTGTGTGTCTGACCCAGGGGTACAGAGACTGGAACTGTGCACGGTGCTCCTGGTGTGGGTCTGACCCAGCGTTACAGACAAAGGAACCGTGCACGGTGCTCCTGGTGTGGGTGGGATCCAGGGTTACAGACACAGGAACCGTGCTCGGTCCTCCTGGTGTGGGTCTGACACAGGAGTACAGACACAGGAACTGTGCACGGTGCTCCTGCTGTGGATCTGACACAGGGATACAGACATGGAAACTATGCACAGTGCTCCTGGTGTGCATCTGACCCAGGAGTACAGACATGGGAACTATGCACGGTGCTCCTGGTGTGCGTCTGACCCAGGATTACAGACATGGGAACTGTGCACGGTGCTCCTGGTGTGGGTCTGACCCAGCATTACAGACAAAGGAACCGTGCACGGTGCTCCTGGTGTGGGTGGGATCCAGGGTTACAGACACAGGAACCGTGCTCGGTCCTCCTGGTGTGGGTCTGACACAGGAGTACAGACACAGGAACTGTGCACGGTGCTCCTGCTGTGGATCTGACACAGGGATACAGACATGGGAACTATGCACGGTGCTCCTGGTGTGGGTCTGACCCAGGATTACAGACATGGGAACTGTGCACAGTGCTCCTGGTGCGGGGCTGACCCAGGGATACTGAGACTGGAACAGTGCACGGTGCTCCTGGTGTGCGTCTGAGCCAGGAGTACAGACATGGGAACTATGCACGGTGCTCCTGGTGTGCGTCTGACCCAGGATTACAGACATGGGAACTGTGCTCGGTGCTCCTGGTGTGGGTCTGACCCTGGAGATCAGACACGGGAACTGCGCATGGTGCTCCTGGTGTGGGTCAGACCCAGGAGTACAGACATGGGAACTATGCACGGTGCTCCTGGTGTGCGTCTGACACAGGATTACACACATGGGAACTGTGCACGGTGGTCCTGGTGTGGGTCTGACCCTGGAGATCAGACAAGGGAACTGCGCATGGTGCTCCTGGTGTGGGTCAGACCCAGGAGTACAGACATGGGAACTGTGCACGGTGCTCCTGGTGTGGGTCAGACCCAGGGATATGGACACGGGAACTGTCACGGTGCTCCTGGTGTGGGTCTGACCCAGTGATACGGAGAATGGATCTGTGCATGGTGCTCCTGGTGTGGGTCTGACCCAGGAGTGCAGACACGGGAACTGTGCACGGTGTTCCTGGTGTGTGTCTGACCCAGGGATACGGAGCCTGGAACTGTGCATGGTGCTCCTGGTGTGGATCTGACCCAGGGATACAGACACGGAAACTGTGCACGGTGCTCCTGGTGCGGGTCTGACCCATGGATACGGAGACTGGAACTGTGCACGGTGCTCCTGTTGTGGGTCTGACCCACGGTTACAGACAAAGGAACCGTGCACGGTGCTCCTGGTGTGGTTCTGACCCACGGATACAGACACAGGAACTGCACGGTGCTCCTGGTGTGGGTCTCACCCAGGGTTACAGACACAGGATCCTTGCTCGGTGGTCCTGGTGTGGGTCTGACCCAGGAGTACAGACACGGGAACTGTGCACGGTGCTCCTGCTGTGGATCTGACACAGGGATACAGACATGGAAACTATGCACAGTGCTCCTGGTGTGCGTCTGACCCAGGAGTACAGACATGGGAACTATGCACGGTGCTCCTGGTGTGCGTCTGACCCAGGATTACAGACATGGGAACTGTGCACGGTGCTCCTGGTGTGGGTCTGACCCATGGATACGGAGACTGGAACTGTGCACGGTGCTCCTGGTGTGGGTCTGACCCATGGATACGGAGACTGGAACTGTGCACGGTGCTCCTGGTGTGTGTCTGACCCAGGGGTACAGAGACTGGAACTGTGCACGGTGCTCCTGGTGTGGGTCTGACCCAGCGTTACAGACAAAGGAACCGTGCACAGTGCTCCTGGTGTGGGTGGGATCCAGGGTTACAGACACAGGAACCGTGCTCGGTCCTCCTGGTGTGGGTCTGACACAGGAGTACAGACACAGGAACTGTGCACGGTGCTCCTGGTGTGCGTATGACCCAGGGATACAGACATGGGAACTATGCACGGTGCTCCTGGTGTGGGTCTGACCCAGGGATACTGAGACTGGAACAGTGCACGGTGCTCCTGGTGTGCGTCTGACCCAGGAGTACAGACATGGGAACTATGCACGTTGCTCCTGGTGTGCGTCTGACCCAGGAGTACAGACATGGGAACTATGCACGGTGCTCCTGGTGTGGGGCTGACCCAGGAGTACAGACATGGGAACTATGCACGGTGCTCCTGGTGTGCGTATGACCCAGGGATATGGACACGGGAACTGTGCACGGTGCTCATGGGGTGGGTCTGACCCAGGAGTACAGACAAGGGAACTGTGCCTGGTGCTCCTGGTTTAGATCTGATCCAGGGATACAGACACGAGAACTGTGCACGGTGCTCCTGGTCTGGGTCTGACCCAGGAGTACAGACACGGGAACTGTGCACGGTGCTCCTGGTTTGTGTCTGACCCAGGGATACGGAGACTGGAACTGTGCACGGTGCTCCTGGTGTGGGTCTGACCCAGTACAGACGCGGGAACTGTGCACGGTGCTCCTGGTGTGGGTCTGACCCAGGGGTACGGAGACGGGAAATACGCACGGTGCTGCTGGTGTGGGTCTGACCCACGGTTACAGACAAAGGAACCGTGCACGGTGCTCCTGGTGTGGTTCTGACCCACGGATACAGACACAGGAACTGCACGGTGCTCCTGGTGTGGGTCTCACCCAGGGTTACAGACACAGGATCCTTGCTCGGTGGTCCTGGTGTGGGTCTGACCCAGGAGTACAGACACGGGAACTGTGCACGGTGCTCCTGCTGTGGATCTGACACAGGGATACAGACATGGGAACTATGCACGGTGCTCCTGGTGAACGTCTGACCCAGGATTACAGACATTGGAACTGTGCACAGTGCTGCTGGTGCGGGGCTGACCCAGGAGTACGGAGACTGGAACTGTGCACTGTGCTCCTGGTGAGCGTCTGACCCAGGGATACGGAGACGGGAACTGTGCACGGTGCTCCTGGTGTGCGTCTGACCCAGGAGTACAGACATGGGAACTATGCACGGTGCTCCTGGTGTGCGTATGACCCAGGAGTACAGACATGGGAACTATGCACGGTGCTCCTGGTGTGCGTATGACCCAGGGGTACAGACATGGGAACTATGCACGGTGCTCCTGGTGTGCGTCTGACCCTGGAGATCAGACACGGGAACTGCGCACGGTACTCCTGGTGTGGGTCTGACCCAGGGATACGGAGATGGGAACCGTGCACGGTGCTCCTGGTGTGGGTCTGACCCAGAGGAATAGAGACTGGAATTGTGCACGGTGCTCCTGGTGTGGGTCTGACCCAGGGATATGGACACGGGAACTGTGCACGGTGCTCCTGGTGTGCGTCTGACCCAGGAGTACAGACATGGGAACTATGCACGGTGCTCCTGGTGTGCGTTTGACCCAGGATTACAGACATGGGAACTGTGCTCGGTGCTCCTGGTGTGGGTCTGACCCTGGAGATCAGACACGGGAACTGCGCATGGTGCTCCTGCTGTGGGTCAGACCCAGGAGTACAGACATGGGAACTATGCACGGTGCTCCTGGTGTGCGTATGACCCAGGGGTACAGACATGGGAACTGTGCTCGGTGCTCCTGGTGTGGGTCTGACCCTGGAGATCAGACACGGGAACTGCGCATGGTGCTCCTGGTGTGGGTCAGACCCAGGAGTACAGACATGGGAACTGTGCACGGTGCTCCTGGTGTGGGTCAGACCCATGGATATGGACACGGGAACTGTCACGGTGCTCCTGGTGTGGGTCTGACCCAGTGATACGGAGAATGGATCTGTGCATGGTGCTCCTGGTGTGGGTCTGACCCAGGAGTGCAGACACGGGAACTGTGCACGGTGTTCCTGGTGTGTGTCTGACCCAGGGATACGGAGCCTGGAACATTGCATGGTGCTCCTGGTGTGGATCTGACCCAGGGATACAGACACGGGAACTGTGCACGGTGCTCCTGGTGCGGGTCTGACCCATGGATACGGAGACTGGAACTGTGCACGGTGCTCCTGTTGTGGGTCTGACCCACGGTTACAGACAAAGGAACCGTGCACGGTGCTCCTGGTGTGGTTCTGACCCACGGATACAGACACAGGAACTGCACGGTGCTCCTGGTGTGGGTCTCACCCAGGGTTACAGACACAGGATCCTTGCTCGGTGGTCCTGGTGTGGGTCTGACCCAGGAGTACAGACACGGGAACTGTGCACGGTGCTCCTGCTGTGGATCTGACACAGGGATACAGACATGGGAACTATGCACGGTGCTCCTGGTGTGCGTCTGACCCAGGATTACAGACATTGGAACTGTGCACAATGCTCCTGGTGCGGGGCTGACCCAGGAGTACGGAGACTGGAACTGTGCACTGTGCTCCTGGTGTGGGTCTGACCCAGGGATACGGACACGGGAACTGTGCACGGTGATCATGGGGTGGGTCTGACCCCGGAGTACAGACATGGGAACTGTGCACGGTGCTCCTGCTGCGGGTCAGACCCAGGAGTACAGACAGAGGATCTGTGCCCAGTGCTCCTGGTGTGGGTCTGACCCAGGAGTACAGACACGGGAACGGTGCACGGTGCTCCTGCTGTGGATCTGACACAGGGATACAGACATGGGAACTATGCACGGTGCTCCTGGTGTGCGTCTGACCCAGGATTACAGACATGGGAACTGTGCACAGTGCTCCTGGTGCGGGGCTGAACCAGGAGTACGGAGACTATAAATGTGCACTGTGCTCCTGGCGTGGGTCTGAACCAGGAGTACAGAGACTGGAAATGTGCACTGTGCTCCTGGTGCGGGTCTGACACAGGAGTAGTTAGACTGGAACTGTGCACGGTGTTCCTGGTGTGGGTCTGACCCATGGATACGGAGACTGGAACTGTGCACGGTGCTCCTGGTGTGGGTCTGACCCAGGGAGACAGACACGGTAACTGTGCATGGTGCTCCTGGTGTGCGTCTGACCCAGGGGTACAGACATGGGAACTATGCACAGTGCTCCTGATGTGCGTATGACCCAGGATTACAGACATGGGAACTGTGCACGGTGCTCCTGGTGTGTGTCTGACCCAGGGGTACAGACATGGGAACTATGCACGGTGCTCCTGGTGTGCGTATGACCCAGGGATACAGACATGGGAACTATGCACGGTGCTCCTGGTGTGGGTCTGACCCAGGGATACTGAGACTGGAACAGTGCATGGTGCTCCTGGTGTGCGTCTGACCCAGGAGTACAGACATGGGAACTATGCACGGTGCTCCTGGTGTGCGTCTGACCCAGGAGTACAGACATGGGAACTATGCACGGTGCTCCTGGTGTGCGTCTGACCAATGGATACGGAGACTGGAACTGTGCACGGTGCTCCTGGTGTGTGTCTGACCCAGGAGTATAGACATGGGAACTATGCACGGTGCTCCTGATGTGCGTATGACCCAGGATTACAGACATGGGAACTGTGCACGGTGCTCCTGGTGTGTGTCTGACCCAGGGGTACAGAGACTGGAACTGTGCACGGTGCTCCTGGTGTGGGTCTGACCCAGCGTTACAGACAAAGGAACCGTGCACGGTGCTCCTGGTGTGGGTGGGATCCAGGGTTACAGACACAGGAACCGTGCTCGGTCCTCCTGGTGTGGGTCTGACACAGGAGTACAGACACAGGAACTGTGCACGGTGCTCCTGCTGTGGATCTGACACAGGGATACAGACATGGAAACTATGCACAGTGCTCCTGGTGTGCATCTGACCCAGGAGTACAGACATGGGAACTATGCACGGTGCTCCTGGTGTGCGTCTGACCCAGGATTACAGACATGGGAACTGTGCACGGTGCTCCTGGTGTGGGTCTGACCCAGCATTACAGACAAAGGAACCGTGCACGGTGCTCCTGGTGTGGGTGGGATCCAGGGTTACAGACACAGGAACCGTGCTCGGTCCTCCTGGTGTGGGTCTGACACAGGAGTACAGACACAGGAACTGTGCACGGTGCTCCTGGTGTGGGTCTGACCCAGGATTACAGACATGGGAACTGTGCACAGTGCTCCTGGTGCGGGGCTGACCCAGGGATACTGAGACTGGAACAGTGCACGGTGCTCCTGGTGTGCGTCTGAGCCAGGAGTACAGACATGGGAACTATGCACGGTGCTCCTGGTGTGCGTCTGACCAATGGATACGGAGACTGGAACTGTGCACGGTGCTCCTGGTGTGCGTCTGACCCAGGAGTACAGACATGGGAACTATGCACGGTGCTCCTGGTGTGCGTCTGACCAATGGATACGGAGACTGGAACTGTGCACGGTGCTCCTGGTGTGGGTCTGACCCAGGGGTACAGAGACTGGAACTGTGCACGGTGCTCCTGGTGAGCGTCTGACCCAGGATTACAGACATTGGAACTGTGCACGGTGCTCCTGGTGTGGGTCTGACCCAGCGTTACAGACAAAGGAACCGTGCACGGTGCTCCTGGTGTGGGTGGGATCCAGGGTTACAGACACAGGAACCGTGCTCGGTCCTCCTGGTGTGGGTCTGACACAGGAGTACAGACACAGGAACTGTGCACGGTGCTCCTGCTGTGGATCTGACACAGGGATACAGACATGGGAACTATGCACGGTGCTCCTGGTGTGGGTCTGACCCAGGGATACTGAGACTGGAACAGTGCACGGTGCTCCTGGTGTGCGTCTGACCCAGGAGTACAGACATGGGAACTATGCACGGTGCTCCTGGTGTGCGTATGACCCAGGGGTACAGACATGGGAACTATGCACGGTGCTCCTGGTGTGCGTATGACCCAGGGGTACAGACATGGGAACTATGCACGGTGCTCCTGGTGTGCGTCTGACCCAGGAGTACAGACATGGGAACTATGCACGGTGCTCCTGGTGTGCGTCTGACCCAGGAGTACAGACATGGGAACTATGCACGGTGCTCCTGGTGTGCGTCTGACCCTGGAGATCAGACACGGGAACTGCGCACGGTGCTCCTGGTGTGTGTCTGACCCAGGGATATGGACACGGGAACTGTGCACGGTGCTCCTGGTGTGGGTCTGACCAAGGAATACAGACATGGGAACTGTGCATGGTGCTCCTGGTTTGAGTCTGATCCAGGGATACAGACACGGGAACTGTGCACGGTGCTCCTGGTTTGGGACTGATCCAGATATTCGGAGACTGGATCTGTGCATGGTGCTCCTGTTGTGGGTCTGAACGAGGGGTACGGAGACTGGAATTGTGCACGGTGCTCCTGGTGTGGGTCTGACCCAGGGGTACAGAGACTGGAACTGTGCACGGTGCTCCTGGTGTGGGTCTGACCCATGGATACGGAGACTGGAACTGTGCACGGTGCTCCTGGTGTGTGTCTGACCCAGGGGTACAGAGACTGGAACTGTGCACGGTGCTCCTGGTGTGGGTCTGACCCAGCGTTACAGACAAAGGAACCGTGCACGGTGCTCCTGGTGTGGGTGGGATCCAGGGTTACAGACACAGGAACCGTGCTCGGTCCTCCTGGTGTGGGTCTGACACAGGAGTACAGACACAGGAACTGTGCACGGTGCTCCTGCTGTGGATCTGACACAGGGATACAGACATGGGAACTATGCACGGTGCTCCTGGTGTGGGTCTGACCCAGGGATACTGAGACTGGAACAGTGCACGGTGCTCCTGGTGTGCGTCTGACCCAGGAGTACAGACATGGGAACTATGCACGGTGCTCCTGGTGTGCGTCTGACCCAGGAGTACAGACATGGGAACTATGCACGGTGCTCCTGGTGTGCGTCTGACCCAGGAGTACAGACATGGGAACTGTGCCCGGTGCTCCTGGTGTGCGTCTGACCCAGGAGTACAGACATGGGAACTATGCACGGTGCTCCTGGTGTGCGTCTGACCCAGGAGTACAGACATGGGAACTATGCACGGTGCTCCTGGTGTGCGTATGACCCAGGGGTACAGACATGGGAACTATGCACGGTGCTCCTGGTGTGCGTCTGACCCAGGAGTACAGACATGGGAACTATGCACGGTGCTCCTGGTGTGCGTCTGACCCTGGAGATCAGACACGGGAACTGCGCACGGTGCTCCTGGTGTGCGTCTGACCCTGGAGATCAGACACGGGAACTGCGCACGGTGCTCCTGGTGTGGGTCTGACCCAGGGATACGGAGATGGGAACTGTGCACGGTGCTCCTGGTGTGGGTCTGACCCAGAGGAATAGAGACTGGAATTGTGCACGGTGCTCCTGGTGTGGGTCTGACCCAGGGATATGGACACGGGAACTGTGCACGGTGCTCCTGGTGTGGGTCTGACCAAGGAATACAGACATGGGAACTGTGCATGGTGCTCCTGGTTTGGGACTGATCCAGATATTCGGAGACTGGATCTGTGCATGGTGCTCCTGTTGTGGGTCTGAACGAGGGGTACGGAGACTGGAATTGTGCACGGTGCTCCTGGTGTGGGTCTGACCCAGGGATACAGACACTGGAACTGTGCACGGGGCTCATGGGGTGGGTCTGACCCAGGGATACGGAGACTGGAACAGTGCACGGTGCTCCTGGTGTGCGTCTGACCCAGGAGTACAGACATGGGAACTATGCACGGTGCTCCTGGTGTGCGTCTGACCCAGGAGTACAGACATGGGAACTATGCACGGTGCTCCTGGTGTGCGTCTGACCCAGGAGTACAGACATGGGAACTATGCACGGTGCTCCTGGTGTGCGTCTGACCCAGGAGTACAGACATGGGAACTATGCACGGTGCTCCTGGTGCGGGTCTGACCCAGGGATATGGACACGGGAACTGTGCACGGTGCTCATGGGGTGGGTCTGACCCAGGAGTACAGACAAGGGAACTGTGCCTGGTGCTCCTGGTTTAGATCTGATCCAGGGATACAGACACGAGAACTGTGCACGGTGCTCCTGGTCTGGGTCTGACCCAGGAGTACAGACACGGGAACTGTGCACGGTGCTCCTGGTTTGTGTCTGACCCAGGGATACGGAGACTGGAACTGTGCACGGTGCTCCTGGTGTGGGTCTGACCCAGTACAGACGCGGGAACTGTGCACGGTGCTCCTGGTGTGGGTCTGACCCAGGGGTACGGAGACGGGAAATACGCACGGTGCTGCTGGTGTGGGTCTGACCCAGGAGTACAGACACGGGAATTGTGCACGGTCCTCCTGCTGTTGGTCTGACACAGGGATACAGATATGGGAACTATGCACGGTGCTCCTGGTGTGTGTCTGACGCAGGGATACAGAGATGGGAACTGTGCACGGTGCTCCTGGTTTGAGTCTGATCCAGGGATACAGACACGGGAACTGTTCACGGTGCTTCTGGTTTGGGTCTGATACAGGGATACGGAGAATGGATCTGTGCATGGTGCTCCTGTTGTGGGTCTGAACCAGGGATACAGACACAAGATCTGTGCACGGTGCTCCTGGCGTGGGTCTGAACCAGGAGTACAGACACGGGAGCTGTGCACGGTGTTCCTGGTGTGTGTCTGACCCAGGAGGACAGAGACTGGAAGTGTGCACGGTGCTCCTGTTGTGGGTCTGACCCACGGTTACAGACACAGGAACTGCACGGTGCTCCTGGTGTGGGTCCGACTCAGGGTTACAGACAAAGGAACCGTGCACGGTGCTCCTGGTGTGGGTCTCACCCAGGGTTACAGACACAGGATCCTTGCTCGGTGGTCCTGGTGTGGGTCTGACCCAGGAGTACAGACACGGGAACTGTGCACGGTGCTCCTGCTGTGGATCTGACACAGGGATACAGACATGGGAACTATGCACGGTGCTCCTGGTGTGCGTCTGACCCAGGATTACAGACATTGGAACTGTGCACAGTGCTCCTGGTGCGGGGCTGACCCAGGAGTACGGAGACTGGAACTGTGCACTGTGCTCCTGGTGTGGGTCTGACCCAGGGATACGGACACGGGAACTGTGCACGGTGATCATGGGGTGGGTCTGACCCAGGAGTACAGACACGGGAACTGTGCACGGTGCTCCTGCTGCGGGTCAGACCCAGGAGTACAGACAGAGGATCTGTGCACAGTGCTCCTGGTGTGGGTCTGACCCAGCGTTACAGACAAAGGAACCGTGCACGGTGCTCCTGGTGTGGGTGGGATCCAGGGTTACAGACACAGGAACCGTGCTCGGTCCTCCTGGTGTGGGTCTGACACAGGAGTACAGACATGGGAACTATGCATTGTGTCCTGGTGTGCGTATGACCCAGGGGTACAGACATGGGAACTATGCACGGTGCTCCTGGTGTGCGTCTGACCCAGGATTACAGACATGGGAACTGTGCTCAGTGCTCCTGGTGTGGGTCTGACCCATGGATACGGAGACTGGAACTGTGCACGGTTCTCCTGGTGTGGGTCTGACCCAGGAGTACAGAGACTGGAACTGTGCATGGTGCTCCTGGTGTGGGTCTGACCCAGGAGTACAGAGACTGGAACTGCGCACGGTGCTCCTGGTGTGGGTCTGACCCAGGGATACAGTCACTGGAACTGTGCACGGGGCTTATGGTGCGGGTCTGACCCAGGGATACAGTCACTGGAACTGTGCACGGGGCTTATGGTGCGGGTCTGACCCAGGGATATGGACACGGGAACTGTGCACTGTGCTCCTGGTGCGGGTCTGACCCAGGGATATGGACACGGGAACTGTGCACGGTGCTCCTGGTTTGAGTCTGATCCAGGGATACAGACACGGGAACTGTTCACGGTGCTCCTGGTTTGGGACTGATCCAGATATTCGGAGACTGGATCTGTGAATGGTGCTCCTGGTGTGGGTCTGACCCAGTGATACGGAGACTGGATCTGTGCATGGTGCTCCTGGTGTGGGTCTGACCCAGGAGTGCAGACACGGGAACTGTGCACGCTGCACCTGGTGTGTGTCTGACCATAGGGGTCCGGAGACAGGAACTGTGCACGGTGCTCCTGGTGGGGTTCTGACCCAGGGATACGGACACTGGAACTGTGCAGGGTGCACCTGGTGTGCATCTGATCGAGGGATACAGACACAAGATCTGTGCACGGTACTCCTGGGGTGAGTCTGACCCAGGAGTACAGACACGGGAACTGTGCACGGTGCTCCTGGTGTGCGTCTAACCCAGGATTACAGACATGGGAACTGTGCACAGTGCTCCTGGTGTGGGGCTGACCCAGGAGTACGGAGACTGGAACTGTGCACGGTGCTCCTGGTGTGGATCTGACCCAGGGATACAGACACAGGAACTGCACGGTGCTCCTGGTGTGGGTCCGACTCAGGGTTACTGACAAAGGAACCGTGCACGGTGCTGCTGGTGTTGGACTGACCCAGGGTTACAGACAAAGGAACCGTGCACGGTGCTCCTGGTGTGGGTCTCACCCAGGGTTACAGACACAGGATCCTTGCTCGGTGGTCCTGGTGTGGGTCTGACCCAGGAGTACAGACACGGGAACTGTGCACGGTGCTCCTGCTGTGGATCTGACACAGGGATACAGACATGGGAACTATGCACGGTGCTCCTGGTGTGCGTCTGACCCAGGATTACAGACATTGGAACTGTGCACAGTGCTCCTGGTGCGGGGCTGACCCAGGAGTACGGAGACTGGAACTGTGCACTGTGCTCCTGGTGTGGGTCTGACCCAGGGATACGGACACGGGAACTGTGCACGGTGCTCCTGGTGAGCGTCTGACCCAGGATTACAGACATTGGAACTGTGCACAGTGCTCCTGGTGCGGGGCTGACCCAGGAGTACGGAGACTGGAACTGTGCACTGTGCTCCTGGTGCGGGTCTGACCCAGGGATACGGAGACGGGAACTGTGCACGGTGCTCCTGGTGTGGATCTGACCCAGGGATACAGACACGGAAACTGTGCACGGTGCTCCTGGTGTGGGTCTGACCCAGGAGTTGTTAGACTGGAACTGTGCACGGTGTTCCTGGTGTGGGTCTGACCCATGGATACGGAGACTGGAACTGTGCACGGTGCTCCTGGTGTGGGTCTGACCCAGGGAGACAGACACGGTAACTGTGCACGGTGCTCCTGGTGTGTGTCTGACCCAGGGGTACAGACACGGAAACTGTGCACGGTGCTCCTGGTGTGGGTCTGACCCAGGGGTACAGAGACTGGAACTGTGCACGGTGCTCCTGTTGTGGGCCTGACTCAGCGTTACAGACAAAGGAACCGTGCACGGTGCTCCTGGTGTGGGTGGGATCCAGGGTTACAGACACAGGAACCGTGCTCGGTCCCCCTGGTGTTGGTCTGACACAGGAGTACAGATACAGGAACTGTGCACGGTGCTCCGGGTGTGGGTCTGACCCAGGGATACAGTCACTGGAACTGAGCACGGGGCTTATGGTGTGGGTCTGACCCAGGAGTATCGAGACTGGAACTGTGCACGGTGCTCCTGGTGGGGTTCTGACCCAGGGATACGGACACTGGAACTGTGCAGGGTGCACCTGGTGTGCATCTGATCGAGGGATACAGACACAAGATCTGTGCACGGTGCTCCTGGTGTGGGTCTGACCCAGGAGTACAGACATGGGAACTGTGCACAGTGCTCCTGGTGTGGGTCTGACCCAGTGATACGGAGACTGGATCTGTGCATGGTGCTCCTGGTGTGGGTCTGACCCAGGAGTGCAGACACGGGAACTGTGCACGCTGCACCTAGTGTGTGTCTGACCATAGGGGTCCGAAGACAGGAACTGTGCACGGTGCTCCTCGTGGGGTTCTGACCCAGGGATACGGACACTGGAACTGTGCAGGGTGCACCTGGTGTGCGTCTGATCGAGGGATACAGACACAAGATCTGTGCACGGTACTCCTGGGGTGAGTCTGACCCAGGAGTACAGACACGGGAACTGTGCACGGTGCTCCTGCTGTGGATCTGACACAGGGATACAGACATGGGAACTGTCCACAGTGCTCCTGGTGTGGGGCTGACCCAGGGATACGGACACGGGAACTCTGCAGGGTGCACCTGGTGTGCGTCTGATCGAGGGATACAGACACAAGATCTGTGCACGGTGCTCCTGGCGTGGTCTGAACCAGGAGTACAGACACGGGAACTGTGCACGGTGTTCCTGGTGTGTGTCTGACCCAGGAGTACAGAGACTGGAACTGTCACGGTGCCCCTGGTGCGGGTCTGACCCAGGGATACGGAGCCTGCAACTGTGCACGGTACTCCTGGTGTGGATCTGACCCAGGGATACAGACACGGGAACTGTGCACGGTGCTCCTGGTGCGGGTCTGACCCATGGATACGGAGACAGGAACTGTGCACGGTGCTCCTGTTGTGGGTCTGACCCACGGTTACAGACACAGGAACTGCACGGTGCTCCTGGTGTGGGTCCGACCCAGGGTTACAGACAAAGGAACCGTGCATGGTGCTGCTGGTGTTGGACTGACCCAGGGTTACAGACAAAGGAACCGTGCACGGTGCTCCTGGTGTGGGTCTGACCCAGGAGTTGTTAGACTGGAACTGTGCACGGTGTTCCTGGTGTGGGTCTGACCCATGGATACGGAGACTGGAACTGTGCACGGTGCTCCTGGTGTGGGTCTGACCCAGGGAGACAGACACGGTAACTGTGCACGGTGCTCCTGGTGTGTGTCTGACCCAGGGGTACAGACACGGAAACTGTGCACGGTGCTCCTGGTGTGGGTCTGACCCAGGGGTACAGAGACTGGAACTGTGCACGGTGCTCCTGTTGTGGGCCTGACTCAGTGTTACAGACAAAGGAACCGTGCACGGTGCTCCTGGTGTGGGTGGGATCCAGGGTTACAGACACAGGAACCGTGCTCGGTCCTCCTGGTGTTGGTCTGACACAGGAGTACAGAGACTGGAACTGTGCACGGTGCTCCTGTTGTGGGCCTGACTCAGCGTTACAGACAAAGGAACCGTGCACGGTGCTCCTGGTGTGGGTGGGATCCAGGGTTACAGACACAGGAACCGTGCTCGGTCCTCCTGGTGTTGGTCTGACACAGGAGTACAGATACAGGAACTGTGCACGGTGCTCCGGGTGTGGGTCTGACCCAGGGATACAGTCACTGGAACTGAGCATGGGGCTTATGGTGTGGGTCTGACCCAGGAGTATCGAGACTGGAACTGTGCACGGTGCTCCTGGTGGGGTTCTGACCCAGGGATACGGACACTGGAACTGTGCAGGGTGCACCTGGTGTGCATCTGATCGAGGGATACAGACACAAGATCTGTGCACGGTGCTCCTGGTGTGGGTCTGACCCAGGAGTACAGACATGGGAACTGTGCACAGTGCTCCTGGTGTGGGTCTGACCCAGTGATACGGAGACTGGATCTGTGCATGGTGCTCCTGGTGTGGGTCTGACCCAGGAGTGCAGACACGGGAACTGTGCACGCTGCACCTAGTGTGTGTCTGACCATAGGGGTCCGAAGACAGGAACTGTGCACGGTGCTCCTCGTGGGGTTCTGACCCAGGGATACGGACACTGGAACTGTGCAGGGTGCACCTGGTGTGCGTCTGATCGAGGGATACAGACACAAGATCTGTGCACGGTACTCCTGGGGTGAGTCTGACCCAGGAGTACAGACACGGGAACTGTGCACGGTGCTCCTGCTGTGGATCTGACACAGGGATACAGACATGGGAACTGTCCACAGTGCTCCTGGTGTGGGGCTGACCCAGGGATACGGACACGGGAACTCTGCAGGGTGCACCTGGTGTGCGTCTGATCGAGGGATACAGACACAAGATCTGTGCACGGTGCTCCTGGCGTGGTCTGAACCAGGAGTACAGACACGGGAACTGTGCACGGTGTTCCTGGTGTGTGTCTGACCCAGGAGTACAGACACGGGAACTGTGCACGGTGCTCCTGGTGCGGGTCTGACCCATGGATACGGAGACAGGAACTGTGCACGGTGCTCCTGTTGTGGGTCTGACCCACGGTTACAGACACAGGAACTGCACGGTGCTCCTGGTGTGGGTCCGACTCAGGGTTACAGACAAAGGAACCGTGCACGGTGCTCCTGGTGCGGGTCTGACCCAGGGATATGGACACGGGAACTGTGCACGGTGCTCATGGGGTGGGTCTGACCCAGGAGTACAGACAAGGGAACTGTGCCTGGTGCTCCTGGTTTAGATCTGATCCAGGGATACAGACACGAGAACTGTGCACGGTGCTCCTGGTGTGGGTCTGAACCAGGAGTACAGACACGGGAACTGTGCACGGTGCTCCTGGTTTGTGTCTGACCCAGGGATACGGAGACTGGAACTGTGCACGGTGCTCCTGGTGTGGGTCTGACCCAGTACAGACGCGGGAACTGTGCACGGTGCTCCTGGTGTGGGTCTGACCCAGGGGTACGGAGACGGGAAATACGCACGGTGCTGCTGGTGTGGGTCTGACCCAGGAGTACAGACACGGGAATTGTGCACGGTCCTCCTGCTGTTGGTCTGACACAGGGATACAGATATGGGAACTATGCACGGTGCTCCTGGTGTGTGTCTGACACAGGGATACAGAGATGGGAACTGTGCACGGTGTTCCTGGTGTGTGTCTGACCCAGGAGTACAGACACGGGAACTGTGCACGGTGCTCCTGGTGCGGGTCTGACCCATGGATACGGAGACAGGAACTGTGCACGGTGCTCCTGTTGTGGGTCTGACCCACGGTTACAGACACAGGAACTGCACGGTGCTCCTGGTGTGGGTCCGACTCAGGGTTACAGACAAAGGAACCGTGCACGGTGCTCCTGGTGCGGGTCTGACCCAGGGATATGGACACGGGAACTGTGCACGGTGCTCATGGGGTGGGTCTGACCCAGGAGTACAGACAAGGGAACTGTGCCTGGTGCTCCTGGTTTAGATCTGATCCAGGGATACAGACACGAGAACTGTGCACGGTGCTCCTGGTGTGGGTCTGAACCAGGAGTACAGACACGGGAACTGTGCACGGTGCTCCTGGTTTGTGTCTGACCCAGGGATACGGAGACTGGAACTGTGCACGGTGCTCCTGGTGTGGGTCTGACCCAGTACAGACGCGGGAACTGTGCACG
Source organism: Hypanus sabinus (assembly GCF_030144855.1). NCBI lineage: Eukaryota > Metazoa > Chordata > Chondrichthyes > Myliobatiformes > Dasyatidae > Hypanus > Hypanus sabinus. The sequence goes on along the minus strand of NC_082717.1, from coordinate 105,146,362 downwards.
GTGCTCCTGGTGTGGGTCTGACCCAGGGGTACGGAGACGGGAAATACGCACGGTGCTGCTGGTGTGGGTCTGACCCAGGAGTACAGACACGGGAATTGTGCACGGTCCTCCTGCTGTTGGTCTGACACAGGGATACAGATATGGGAACTATGCACGGTGCTCCTGGTGTGTGTCTGACACAGGGATACAGAGATGGGAACTGTGCACGGTGCTCCTGGTTTGAGTCTGATCCAGGGATACAGACACGGGAACTGTTCACGGTGCTTCTGGTTTGGGTCTGATACAGGGATACGGAGAATGGATCTGTGCATGGTGCTCCTGTTGTGGGTCTGAACCAGGGATACAGACACAAGATCTGTGCACGGTGCTCCTGGCGTGGGTCTGAACCAGGAGTACAGACACGGGAGCTGTGCACGGTGTTCCTGGTGTGTGTCTGACCCAGGAGGACAGAGACTGGAAGTGTGCACGGTGCTCCTGTTGTGGGTCTGACCCACGGTTACAGACACAGGAACTGCACGGTGCTCCTGGTGTGGGTCCGACTCAGGGTTACAGACAAAGGAACCGTGCACGGTGCTCCTGGTGTGGGTCTCACCCAGGGTTACAGACACAGGATCCTTGCTCGGTGGTCCTGGTGTGGGTCTGACCCAGGAGTACAGACACGGGAACTGTGCACGGTGCTCCTGCTGTGGATCTGACACAGGGATACAGACATGGGAACTATGCACGGTGCTCCTGGTGTGCGTCTGACCCAGGATTACAGACATTGGAACTGTGCACAGTGCTCCTGGTGCGGGGCTGACCCAGGAGTACGGAGAATGGAACTGTGCACTGTGCTCCTGGTGTGGGTCTGACCCAGGGATACGGACACGGGAACTGTGCACGGTGATCATGGGGTGGGTCTGACCCAGGAGTACAGACACGGGAACTGTGCACGGTGCTCCTGCTGCGGGTCAGACCCAGGAGTACAGACAGAGGATCTGTGCACAGTGCTCCTGGTGTGGGTGGGATCCAGGGTTACAGACACAGGAACCGTGCTCGGTCCTCCTGGTGTGGGTCTGACACAGGAGTACAGACATGGGAACTATGCATTGTGTCCTGGTGTGCGTATGACCCAGGGGTACAGACATGGGAACTATGCACGGTGCTCCTGGTGTGCGTATGACCCAGGGGTACAGACATGGGAACTGTGCACTGTGCTCCTGGTGTGCGTCTGACCCAGGATTACAGACATGGGAACTGTGCTCAGTGCTCCTGGTGTGGGTCTGACCCATGGATACGGAGACTGGAACTGTGCACGGTTCTCCTGGTGTGGGTCTGACCCAGGAGTACAGAGACTGGAACTGTGCATGGTGCTCCTGGTGTGGGTCTGACCCAGGAGTACAGAGACTGGAACTGCGCACGGTGCCCCTGGTGTGGGTCTGACCCAGGGATACAGTCACTGGAACTGTGCACGGGGCTTATGGTGCGGGTCTGACCCAGGGATACAGTCACTGGAACTGTGCACGGGGCTTATGGTGCGGGTCTGACCCAGGGATATGGACACGGGAACTGTGCACTGTGCTCCTGGTGCGGGTCTGACCCAGGGATATGGACACGGGAACTGTGCACGGTGCTCCTGGTTTGAGTCTGATCCAGGGATACAGACACGGGAACTGTTCACGGTGCTCCTGGTTTGGGACTGATCCAGATATTCGGAGACTGGATCTGTGAATGGTGCTCCTGGTGTGGGTCTGACCCAGTGATACGGAGACTGGATCTGTGCATGGTGCTCCTGGTGTGGGTCTGACCCAGGAGTGCAGACACGGGAACTGTGCACGCTGCACCTGGTGTGTGTCTGACCATAGGGGTCCGGAGACAGGAACTGTGCACGGTGCTCCTGGTGGGGTTCTGACCCAGGGATACGGACACTGGAACTGTGCAGGGTGCTCCTGGTGTGGGGCTGACCCAGGAGTACGGAGACTGGAACTGTGCACGGTGCTCCTGGTGCGGGTCTGACCCATGGATACGGAGACAGGAACTGTGCACGGTGCTCCTGGTGTGGATCTGACCCAGGGATACAGACACAGGAACTGCACGGTGCTCCTGGTGTGGGTCCGACTCAGGGTTACAGACAAAGGAACCGTGCACGGTGCTGCTGGTGTTGGACTGACCCAGGGTTACAGACAAAGGAACCGTGCACGGTGCTCCTGGTGTGGGTCTCACCCAGGGTTACAGACACAGGATCCTTGCTCGGTGGTCCTGGTGTGGGTCTGACCCAGGAGTACAGACACGGGAACTGTGCACGGTGCTCCTGCTGTGGATCTGACACAGGGATACAGACATGGGAACTATGCACGGTGCTCCTGGTGAGCGTCTGACCCAGGATTACAGACATTGGAACTGTGCACAGTGCTCCTGGTGCGGGGCTGACCCAGGAGTACGGAGACTGGAACTGTGCACTGTGCTCCTGGTGCGGGTCTGACCCAGGGATACGGAGACGGGAACTGTGCACGGTGCTCCTGGTGTGGATCTGACCCAGGGATACAGACACGGAAACTGTGCACGATGCTCCTGGTGTGGGTCTGACCCAGGAGTTGTTAGACTGGAACTGTGCACGGTGTTCCTGGTGTGGGTCTGACCCATGGATACGGAGACTGGAACTGTGCACGGTGCTCCTGGTGTGGGTCTGACCCAGGGAGACAGACACGGTAACTGTGCACGGTGCTCCTGGTGTGTGTCTGACCCAGGGGTACAGACACGGAAACTGTGCACGGTGCTCCTGGTGTGGGTCTGACCCAGGGGTACAGAGACTGGAACTGTGCACGGTGCTCCTGTTGTGGGCCTGACTCAGCGTTACAGACAAAGGAACCGTGCACGGTGCTCCTGGTGTGGGTGGGATCCAGGGTTACAGACACAGGAACCGTGCTCGGTCCTCCTGGTGTTGGTCTGACACAGGAGTACAGATACAGGAACTGTGCACGGTGCTCCTGGTGTGGGTCTGACCCAGGGATACAGTCACTGGAACTGAGCACGGGGCTTATGGTGTGGGTCTGACCCAGGAGTATCGAGACTGGAACTGTGCACGGTGCTCCTGGTGGGGTTCTGACCCAGGGATACGGACACTGGAACTGTGCAGGGTGCACCTGGTGTGCATCTGATCGAGGGATACAGACACAAGATCTGTGCACGGTGCTCCTGGTGTGGGTCTGACCCAGGATACAGACATGGGAACTGTGCACAGTGCTCCTGGTGTGGGTCTGACCCAGTGATACGGAGACTGGATCTGTGCATGGTGCTCCTGGTGTGGGTCTGACCCAGGAGTGCAGACACGGGAACTGTGCACGCTGCACCTAGTGTGTGTCTGACCATAGGGGTCCGAAGACAGGAACTGTGCACGGTGCTCCTCGTGGGGTTCTGACCCAGGGATACGGACACTGGAACTGTGCAGGGTGCACCTGGTGTGCGTCTGATCGAGGGATACAGACACAAGATCTGTGCACGGTGCTCCTGGCGTAGTCTGACCCAGGAGTACAGAGACTGGAACTGTCACGGTGCCCCTGGTGCGGGTCTGACCCAGGGATACGGAGCCTGCAACTGTGCACGGTACTCCTGGTGTGGATCTGACCCAGGGATACAGACACGGGAACTGTGCACGGTGCTCCTGGTGCGGGTCTGACCCATGGATACGGAGACAGGAACTGTGCACGGTGCTCCTGTTGTGGGTCTGACCCACGGTTACAGACACAGGAACTGCACGGTGCTCCTGGTGTGGGTCCGACCCAGGGTTACAGACAAAGGAACCGTGCATGGTGCTGCTGGTGTTGGACTGACCCAGGGTTACAGACAAAGGAACCGTGCACGGTGCTTCTGGTGTGGGTCTAACCCAGGGTTACAGACACAGGATCCTTGCTCGGTGGTCCTGGTGTGGGTCTGACCCAGGAGTACAGACACGGGAACTGTGCACGGTGCTCCTGCTGTGGATCTGACACAGGGATACAGACATGGGAACTATGCACGGTGCTCCTGGTGAGCGTCTGACCCAGGATTACAGACATTGGAACTGTGCACAGTGCTCCTGGTGCGGGGCTGACCCAGGAGTACGGAGACTGGAACTGTGCACTGTGCTCCTGGTGTGGGTCTGACCCAGGGATACAGACATGGGAACTATGCACGGTGCTCCTGGTGTGCGTCTGACCCAGGATTACAGACATGGGAACTGTGCACAGTGCTCCTGGTGCGGGGCTGACCCAGGAGTATGGAGACTGGAACTGTGCACTGTGCTCCTGGCGTGGGTCTGAACCAGGAGTAGAGAGACTGGAAATGTGCACGGTGCTCCTGGTGCGGGTCTGACCCAGGGATACGGAGACGGGAACTGTGCACGGTGCTCCTGGTGTGGATCTGACCCAGGGATACAGACACGGAAACTGTGCACGGTGCTCCTGGTGTGGGTCTGACCCAGGAGTTGTTAGACTGGAACTGTGGACGGTGTTCCTGGTGTGGGTCTGACCCATGGATACGGAGACTGGAACTGTGCACGGTGCTCCTGGTGTGCGTCTGACCCAGGATTACAGACATGGGAACTGTGCACAGTGCTCCTGGTGCGGGGCTGACCCAGGAGTCCGGAGACTGGAACTGTGCACTGTGCTCCTGTTCTGGGCCTGACTCAGCGTTACAGACAAAGGAACCGTGCACGGTGCTCCTGGTGTGGGTGGGATCCAGGGTTACAGACACAGGAACCGTGCTCGGTCCTCCTGGTGTGGGTCTGACACAGGGATACAGACATGGAAACTATGCACGGTGCTTCTGGTGTGCGTCTGACCCAGGATTACAGACACAGGAACTGTGCTCGGTCCTCCTGGTGTGGGTCTGACACAGGGATACAGACATGGAAACTATGCACGGTGCTTCTGGTGTGCGTCTGACCCAGGGGTACAGACATGGGAACTATGCACGGTGCTCCTGGTGTGCATTTGACCCAGGGGTACAGACATGGGAACTATGCACGGTGCTCCTGGTGTGCGTCTGACCCAGGATTACAGACATGGGAACTGTGCTCGGTGCTCCTGGTGTGGGTCTGACCCTGGAGATCAGACACGGGAACTGCGCATGGTGCTCCTGGTGTGGGTCAGACCCAGGAGTACAGACATGGGAACTGTGCACGGTGCTCCTGGTGTGGGTCAGACCCAGTGATACGGAGAATGGATCTGTGCATGGTGCTCCTGGTGTGGGTCTGACCCAGGAGTGCAGACACGGGAACTGTGCACGGTGTTCCTGGTGTGTGTCTGACCCAGGGATACGGAGCCTGGAACTGTGCATGGTGCTCCTGGTGTGGATCTGACCCAGGGATACAGACACGGGAACTGTGCACGGTGCTCCTGGTGTGGTTCTGACCCACGGATACAGACACAGGAACTGCACGGTGCTCCTGGTGTGGGTCTCACCCACGGATACAGACACAGGAACTGCACGGTGCTCCTGGTGTGGGTCTCACCCAGGGTTACAGACACAGGATCCTTGCTCGGTGCTCCTGGTGTGGGTCTGACCCAGTGATACGGAGAATGGATCTGTGCATGGTGCTCCTGGTGTGGGTCTGACCCAGGAGTGCAGACACGGGAACTGTGCACGGTGTTCCTGGTGTGTGTCTGACCCAGGGATACGGAGCCTGGAACTGTGCATGGTGCTTCTGGTGTGGATCTGACCCAGGGATACAGACACGGGAACTGTGCACGGTGCTCCTGGTGCGGGTCTGACCCATGGATACGGAGACTGGAACTGTGCACGGTGCTCCTGTTGTGGGTCTGACCCACGGTTACAGACAAAGGAACCGTGCACGGTGCTCCTGGTGTGGGTCTGACCCAGGAGTACAGACACGGGAACTGTGCACGGTGCTCCTGCTGTGGATCTGACACAGGGATACAGACATGGAACTATGCACGGTGCTCCTGGTGAGCGTCTGACCCAGGATTACAGACATTGGAACTGTGCACAGTGCTCCTGGTGTGGGGCTGACCCAGGAGTACGGAGACTGGAACTGTGCACAGTGCTCCTGGTGTGGGTCTGACCCAGGGATACGGACACGGGAACTGTGCATGGTGATCATGGGGTGGGTCTGACCCCGGAGTACAGACATGGGAACTGTGCACGGTGCTCCTGCTGCGGGTCAGACCCAGGAGTACAGACAGAGGATCTGTGCCCAGTGCTCCTGGTGTGGGTCTGACCCAGGAGTACAGACACGGGAACGGTGCACGGTGCTCCTGCTGTGGATCTGACACAGGGATACAGACATGGGAACTATGCACGGTGCTCCTGGTGTGCGTCTGACCCAGGATTACAGACATGGGAACTGTGCACAGTGCTCCTGGTGCGGGGCTGAACCAGGAGTACGGAGACTATAAATGTGCACTGTGCTCCTGGCGTGGGTCTGAACCAGGAGTACAGAGACTGGAAATGTGCACTGTGCTCCTGGTGCGGGTCTGACACAGGAGTAGTTAGACTGGAACTGTGCACGGTGTTCCTGGTGTGGGTCTGACCCATGGATACGGAGACTGGAACTGTGCACGGTGCTCCTGGTGTGGGTCTGACCCAGGGAGACAGACACGGTAACTGTGCATGGTGCTCCTGGTGTGTGTCTGACCCAGGGGTACAGAGACTGGAACTGTGCACGGTGCTCCTGGTGTGGGTCTGACCCAGCGTTACAGACAAAGGAACCGTGCACAGTGCTCCTGGTGTGGGTGGGATCCAGGGTTACAGACACAGGAACCGTGCTCGGTCCTCCTGGTGTGGGTCTGACACAGGAGTACAGACACAGGAACTGTGCACGGTGCTCCTGCTGTGGATCTGACACAGGGATACAGACATGGAAACTATGCACAGTGCTCCTGGTGTGCGTCTGACCCAGGAGTACAGACATGGGAACTATGCACGGTGCTCCTGATGTGCGTATGACCCAGGATTACAGACATGGGAACTGTGCACGGTTCTCCTGGTGTGTGTCTGACCCAGGGGTACAGAGACTGGAACTGTGCACGGTGCTCCTGGTGTGGGTCAGACCCAGGGATATGGACACGGGAACTGTCACGGTGCTCCTGGTGTGGGTCTGACCCAGTGATACGGAGAATGGATCTGTGCATGCTGCTCCTGGTGTGGGTCTGACCCAGGAGTGCAGACACGGGAACTGTGCACGGTGTTCCTGGTGTGTGTCTGACCCAGGGATACGGAGCCTGGAACTGTGCATGGTGCTCCTGGTGTGGATCTGACCCAGGGATACAGACACGGGAACTGTGCACGGTGCTCCTGGTGCGGGTCTGACCCATGGATACGGAGACTGGAACTGTGCACGGTGCTCCTGTTGTGGGTCTGACCCACGGTTACAGACAAAGGAACCGTGCACGGTGCTCCTGGTGTGGTTCTGACCCACGGATACAGACACAGGAACTGCACGGTGCTCCTGGTGTGGGTCTCACCCAGGGTTACAGACACAGGATCCTTGCTCGGTGGTCCTGGTGTGGGTCTGACCCAGGAGTACAGACACGGGAACTGTGCACGGTGCTCCTGGTGAGCGTCTGACCCAGGATTACAGACATTGGAACTGTGCACAGTGCTCCTGGTGCGGGGCTGACCCAGGAGTACGGAGACTGGAACTGTGCACAGTGCTCCTGGTGTGGGTCTGACCCAGGGATACGGACACGGGAACTGTGCATGGTGATCATGGGGTGGGTCTGACCCCGGAGTACAGACATGGGAACTGTGCACGGTGCTCCTGCTGCGGGTCAGACCCAGGAGTACAGACAGAGGATCTGTGCCCAGTGCTCCTGGTGTGGGTCTGACCCAGGAGTACAGACACGGGAACGGTGCACGGTGCTCCTGCTGTGGATCTGACACAGGGATACAGACATGGGAACTATGCACGGTGCTCCTGGTGTGCGTCTGACCCAGGATTACAGACATGGGAACTGTGCACAGTGCTCCTGGTGCGGGGCTGAACCAGGAGTACGGAGACTATAAATGTGCACTGTGCTCCTGGCGTGGGTCTGAACCAGGAGTACAGAGACTGGAAATGTGCACTGTGCTCCTGGTGCGGGTCTGACACAGGAGTAGTTAGACTGGAACTGTGCACGGTGTTCCTGGTGTGGGTCTGACCCATGGATACGGAGACTGGAACTGTGCACGGTGCTCCTGGTGTGGGTCTGACCCAGGGAGACAGACACGGTAACTGTGCATGGTGCTCCTGGTGTGTGTCTGACCCAGGGGTACAGAGACTGGAACTGTGCACGGTGCTCCTGGTGTGGGTCTGACCCAGCGTTACAGACAAAGGAACCGTGCACAGTGCTCCTGGTGTGGGTGGGATCCAGGGTTACAGACACAGGAACCGTGCTCGGTCCTCCTGGTGTGGGTCTGACACAGGAGTACAGACACAGGAACTGTGCACGGTGCTCCTGCTGTGGATCTGACACAGGGATACAGACATGGAATCTATGCACAGTGCTCCTGGTGTGCGTCTGACCCAGGAGTACAGACATGGGAACTATGCACGGTGCTCCTGATGTGCGTATGACCCAGGATTACAGACATGGGAACTGTGCACGGTGCTCCTGGTGTGTGTCTGACCCAGGGGTACAGAGACTGGAACTGTGCACGGTGCTCCTGGTGTGGGTCTGACCCAGCGTTACAGACAAAGGAACCGTGCACGGTGCTCCTGGTGTGGGTGGGATCCAGGGTTACAGACACAGGAACCGTGCTCGGTCCTCCTGGTGTGGGTCTGACACAGGAGTACAGACACAGGAACTGTGCACGGTGCTCCTGCTGTGGATCTGACACAGGGATACAGACATGGAAACTATGCACAGTGCTCCTGGTGTGCGTCTGACCCAGGAGTACAGACATGGGAACTATGCACGGTGCTCCTGGTGTGCGTCTGACCCAGGATTACAGACATGGGAACTGTGCACGGTGCTCCTGGTGTGGGTCTGACCCATGGATACGGAGACTGGAACTGTGCACGGTGCTCCTGGTGTGTGTCTGACCCAGGGGTACAGAGACTGGAACTGTGCACGGTGCTCCTGGTGTGGGTCTGACCCAGCGTTACAGACAAAGGAACCGTGCACGGTGCTCCTGGTGTGGGTGGGATCCAGGGTTACAGACACAGGAACCGTGCTCGGTCCTCCTGGTGTGGGTCTGACACAGGAGTACAGACACAGGAACTGTGCAAGGTGCTCCTGCTGTGGATCTGACACAGGGATACAGACATGGGAACTATGCACGGTGCTCCTGGTGTGCGTCTGACCCAGGGATACTGAGACTGGAACAGTGCACGGTGCTCCTGGTGTGGGTCTGACACAGGAGTACAGACATGGGAACTATGCACGGTGCTCCTGGTGTGCGTATGACCCAGGGGTACAGACATGGGAACTATGCACGGTGCTCCTGGTGTGCGTCTGACCCTGGAGATCAGACACGGGAACTGCGCACGGTGCTCCTGGTGTGGGTCTGACCCAGGGATACGGAGATGGGAACTGTGCACGGTGCTCCTGGTGTGGGTCTGACCCAGAGGAATAGAGACTGGAATTGTGCACGGTGCTCCTGGTGTGGGTCTGACCCAGGGATATGGACACGGGAACTGTGCACGGTGCTCCTGGTGTGGGTCTGACCAAGGAATACAGACATGGGAACTGTGCATGGTGCTCCTGGTTTGAGTCTGATCCAGGGATACAGACACGGGAACTGTTCACGGTGCTCCTGGTTTGGGACTGATCCAGATATTCGGAGACTGGATCTGTGCATGGTGCTCCTGTTGTGGGTCTGAACGAGGGGTACGGAGACTGGAATTGTGCACGGTGCTCCTGGTGTGGGTCTGACCCAGGGATACAGACACTGGAACTGTGCACGGGGCTCATGGGGTGGGTCTGACCCAGTGATACGGAGAATGGATCTGTGCATGGTGCTCCTGGTGTGGGTCTGACCCAGGAGTGCAGACACGGGAACTGTGCACGGTGTTCCTGGTGTGTGTCTGACCCAGGGATACGGAGCCTGGAACTGTGCATGGTGCTCCTGGTGTGGATCTGACCCAGGGATACAGACACGGGAACTGTGCACGGTGCTCCTGGTGCGGGTCTGACCCATGGATACGGAGACTGGAACTGTGCACGGTGCTCCTGTTGTGGGTCTGACCCACGGTTACAGACAAAGGAACCGTGCACGGTGCTCCTGGTGTGGTTCTGACCCACGGATACAGACACAGGAACTGCACGGTGCTCCTGGTGTGGGTCTCACCCAGGGTTACAGACACAGGATCCTTGCTCGGTGGTCCTGGTGTGGGTCTGACCCAGGAGTACAGACACGGGAACTGTGCACGGTGCTCCTGCTGTGGATCTGACACAGGGATACAGACATGGGAACTATGCACGGTGCTCCTGGTGTGGGTCTGACCCAGGGATACGGACACGGGAACTGTGCATGGTGATCATGGGGTGGGTCTGACCCCGGAGTACAGACATGGGAACTGTGCACGGTGCTCCTGCTGCGGGTCAGACCCAGGAGTACAGACAGAGGATCTGTGCCCAGTGCTCCTGGTGTGGGTCTGACCCAGGAGTACAGACACGGGAACGGTGCACGGTGCTCCTGCTGTGGATCTGACACAGGGATACAGACATGGGAACTATGCACGGTGCTCCTGGTGTGCGTCTGACCCAGGATTACAGACATGGGAACTGTGCACAGTGCTCCTGGTGCGGGGCTGAACCAGGAGTACGGAGACTATAAATGTGCACTGTGCTCCTGGCGTGGGTCTGAACCAGGAGTACAGAGACTGGAAATGTGCACTGTGCTCCTGGTGCGGGTCTGACACAGGAGTAGTTAGACTGGAACTGTGCACGGTGTTCCTGGTGTGGGTCTGACCCATGGATACGGAGACTGGAACTGTGCACGGTGCTCCTGGTGTGGGTCTGACCCAGGAGTACAGACATGGGAACTATGCACGGTGCTCCTGATGTGCGTATGACCCAGGATTACAGACATGGGAACTGTGCACGGTGCTCCTGGTGTGTGTCTGACCCAGGGGTACAGAGACTGGAACTGTGCACGGTGCTCCTGGTGTGGGTCTGACCCAGCGTTACAGACAAAGGAACCGTGCACGGTGCTCCTGGTGTGGGTGGGATCCAGGGTTACAGACACAGGAACCGTGCTCGGTCCTCCTGGTGTGGGTCTGACACAGGAGTACAGACACAGGAACTGTGCACGGTGCTCCTGGTGTGCGTATGACCCAGGGATACAGACATGGGAACTGTGCACTGTGCTCCTGGTGTGCGTCTGACCCAGGAGTACAGACATGGGAACTATGCACGGTGCTCCTGGTGTGCGTCTGACCCAGGAGTACAGACATGGGAACTATGCACGGTGCTCCTGGTGTGCGTATGACCCAGGGGTACAGACATGGGAACTATGTACGGTGCTCCTGGTGTGCGTCTGACCCAGGAGTACAGACATGGGAACTATGCACGGTGCTCCTGGTGTGCGTATGACCCAGGGGTACAGACATGGGAACTATGCACGGTGCTCCTGTTGTGCGTCTGACCCTGGAGATCAGACACGGGAACTGCGCACGGTGCTCCTGGTGTGGGTCTGACCCAGGGATACGGAGATGGGAACTGTGCACGGTGCTCCTGGTGTGGGTCTGACCCAGAGGAATAGAGACTGGAATTGTGCACGGTGCTCCTGGTGTGGGTCTGACCCAGGGATATGGACACGGGAACTGTGCACGGTGCTCCTGGTGTGGGTCTGACCCAGGGATATGGACACGGGAACTGTGCACGGTGCTCCTGGTTTGAGTCTGATCCAGGGATACAGACACGGGAACTGTTCACGGTGCTCCTGGTTTGAGTCTGATCCAGGGATACAGACACGGGAACTGTTCACGGTGCTCCTGGTTTGGGACTGATCCAGATATTCGGAGACTGGATCTGTGCATGGTGCTCCTGTTGTGGGTCTGAACGAGGGGTACGGAGACTGGAATTGTGCACGGTGCTCCTGATGTGGGTCTGACCCAGGGATACAGACACTGGAACTGTGCACGGGGCTCATGGGGTGGGTCTGACCCAGGAGTACGGAGACTGGAACTCTGCACGGTACTCCTGGTGGGTGTCTGACCCAGGGAGACAGACACGGTAAATGTTCACGGTGCTCCTGGAGTGGGTCTGACCCAGGATTACAGAGACTGGAACTGCGCACGGTGCTCCTGGTGTGGGTCTGACCCAGGATTACAGAGACTGGAACTGGGCACGGTGCTCCTGGTGTGGGTCTGACCCAGGAGTACGGAGACTGGAACTGTGCACTGTGCTCCTGGTGCGGGTCTGACCCAGGGATATGGACACAGGTACAGTGCACGGTGCTCCTGGTGTGGGTCTGACCCAGGGATATGAAGACTGGAACTGTGCACGGTGCTCCTGGTGGGGGTCTGACCCAGGAGTACAGACATGGGAACTGTGCCCGGTGCTCCTGGTGTGGGTCTGACCCAGTGCTACGGAGACTGGATCTGTGCATGGTGCTCCTGGTGTGGGTCTGACCCAGGAGTGCAGACACGGGAACTGTGCAGGGTGCACCTGGTGTGCGTCTGATCGAGGGATACAGACACAAGATCTGTGCACGGTGCTCCTGGCGTGGGGCTGAACCAGGAGTACAGAGACTGGAAATGTGCACGGTGCTCCTGGTGCGGGTCTGACCCAGGGATACGGAGACTGGATCTGTGCACGGTGCTCCTGGTGCGGATCTGACCCAGGGGAATAGAGACGGGAACTGTGCACGGTGCTCCTGGTTTGGGACTGATCCAGATATTCGGAGACTGGATCTGTGCATGGTGCTCCTGTTGTGGGTCTGAACGAGGGGTACGGAGACTGGAATTGTGCACGGGGCTCCCAGTGTGGGTCTGACCCAGGGATACAGACACTGGAACTGTGCACTGTGCTCCTGGTGTGGGTCTGACCCAGGGATACAGACACTGGAACTGTGCACGGGGCTCATGGGGTGGGTCTGACCCATGGATACAGACACTGGAACTGTGCACGGTGCTCCTGGTGTGGGTCTGACCCAGGGATACAGACACTGGAACTGTGCACGGGGCTCATGGGGTGGGTCTGACCCAGGAGTACGGAGACTGGAACTCTGCACGGTACTCCTGGTGGGTGTCTGACCCAGGGAGACAGACACGGTAAATGTTCACGGTGCTCCTGGTGTGGGTCTGACCCAGGAGTACGGAGACTGGAACTGTGCACTGTGCTCCTGGTGCGGGTCTGACCCAGGAGTACAGACATGGGAACTGTGCACGGTGCTCCTGGTGGGGGTCTGACCCAGGAGTACAGACATGGGAACTGTGCCCGGTGCTCCTGGTGTGGGTCTGACCCAGGAGTACATACACGGGAACTGTGCACGGTGCTCCTGGTTTGTGTCTGACCCAGGGATACAGAGACTGGAACTGTCCACGGTGCTCCTGGTGTGGGTCTGACCCAGGGATTCGGAGACGGGAACTAGACACAGTGCTCCCAGTGTTGTTCTGGGCCAGGGTATAGTGACAGAAATTGTGCACTGTGCTCCCAGTGATGGTGCGACCCCAGAAAGTGGAGATCAGATCCGGGCAGCACGGTCCCAGAAGCAAAGGTCTGGGGTCAATCTGACACTGCCACTTAATCATGCAAAGGAATTTAACAAGTACCACCACGCCTCGCCTAAAATTATTATTGCATTGCCCTGTAGACTAAAAGGTTCAATAACTGGCTCGTCTGACATTCTGAATTGTTGACTCAGGTCTTTGCTGGCCTTCTGTGTGACAGGACTGCTTGAGCATGGAAATCTACAGCACATTACAGTCCCTTCTGCCACAATACCCTACTCTATTTCCCTACCACATGGCCCTCTATTTTTCTAAGCTCCATGTACCTCTCTAAGAAGCTCTTAAAATGCACTATTCTATCCGCCTCCACCAACACTGCAGGCGGTGCATTCCACCCACCCACCAGTCTCTGTGTGAAAAACTTAGCCCTGACATCCCCTTGATATGCTACTACCAAGCACTTTAAAACTATCCTCCTTCTGTCAGCCAAATCAGCCCTGGGAAAAAGCCTCTGGCTATCCACACGATTTTTGTCTCTCATCATCTTGTACACCTCTATCGGGTCACCTCTCATCCTCCGCCATTCCGAGAAGAAAAGGCCAAGTTCACTCAACCTATTCTCATAAGGCATGCTCCCCAATCCAGGCAATATCCTTGTAAATCTCATCCGCACTCTCTATAGTATTCACATCCTTCCTGTAGTGGGGTGAACACAGTACTCCAAGTAGGGTCTCAGGCCTCAAGGTCTAGGGTCTAAGCTATAACATTAGCTCATAGCTCTTGAACTCAATCCCACAGTTGATGAATGCCAACACACCATACACCTTCTTAACAACACTGTCAACCTGGGCAGCAGCTTTGAGTGTCCTATGGACACAGACCCCAAGATCTCACTGATCCTCCACAAGAGTCTTACCATTAATGTTATATTCTGTCTTCAAATTGGACGTCCCGAAATGAACCATTTCAATAGATTTCAAAGGTCTATTTAATGTCAGAGACATGTGTACAATATACATCCTGAAATTCTTTTTCACACTTATCTGGGTTGAACTCCATCTGCCACTTCTCAGCCTAGTTCTGCATCCTATCAATGTCCCGCTGTAACCTCTGACAACACTCCATACTATCCAAAACATCCCTAAATTTTGTGTCATCATGAAACTTACTAATCCGCCCTTCTACTTCCTCATCCAGGTCATTTATAAAATCACAAAGAGGAGGGGTTCCAGAACAGATCTCTGTGGAACACTGGTCACCAACCTCCATGCAGAATGCAAGTCATTTAGTACCACCCTTTGCCTTCTGTGGGCAGGCCAATTCTGGATCCACAAAGCACGGTCTCCTTAGATCCCATTGCTACCTACTTTCTGAATGAGCTTTGCATGGGGAACCTTATCAAATGCCTTACTGAAAATCATATACACCACATCCACTGCTCTACCTTCATCAATGTGTTTTGTTACATCCTTAAATAATTCAGTCAGGTTTATAAGGCATAACCTGCCCTTGATAAAGCCATGCTGACTATCCCTAATTAAATTATCTTTCCAAATGCTCATATATCCTGCCTCTCAGGGTCTTCTCCAACAACTTGCCCACCATTGAAGTAAGACTCACTGGTCTATAATTTCTTGGGCTGTCTCTACTCCCTTTCTTGAACAAACGGACAATATTTGCAACACTCCAATCCTCCGATACTTCTCCTGTCTCTATTGATGATGCAAAGATCATCGCCAGAGGTTCAGCAATCTCCTCCCTTGCTTCCCACAGTTGCCTGGGGTATATCTCATCCAGTCCTAGTGACTTATCTAACATAATGCTTTTCAAAAGCTCCAGCACATCCTCTTCCTTAATGTCTATATGCTCAAGCATTTCAGTCTGCTGTAAGTCATCCCCACAATTGCCGAGGTCTTTTTCCCTGGTGAATACTGAAGCAAAGTATTCATTAAGTACCTCGGCTACCTCTTCTGACTCCATGCACACTTTTCCACTGTCGCACCTGATTGGTCCTATTCTCACATGGCTCATCCCTCTTGCTCCTCACGTACTTGTAGAAGGACTTGGGGTTTTCCTGAATCCTGCTCCCCAAGGCCTCCTCATGGCCCCTTCTTGCTCTCCAAATTTCATTCTTGAGTTCCTTCCTGGCAAACTTTTAATTTTCTAGAGCCCTAACAGTGCCTAGTTTCTTGAACCTTTTGTAAGCTTTTCTTTTGTTCTTAACTAGATTTCTACATCCTTTGTACACCATGGTTCTTTTACCCTACCATCCTTTCCCTGCCTCAATGGAACATACCTATGCAGAACACCATGCAAATGTTCCCTGAACATTTACCACATTTCTGCTGTGCATTTCCCTGAGAACATCTGCTCCCAATTTATGTTCCCAAGTTCCTGCCTGATAGTATCATATTTCTCCCTACCCCAATTAAATGTTTTCCCAAATTGTCTGCTCCTCTCCCCTTCCAGTGCTATAGGTTGTGATCACTACCTCTAACATGCTCTTCCACAGAGAGATCTAACATCTGACCAGGTTCATTTCCCAATACCAGATCAAGTACAGCTTCTCTTCTAGTTGGCTTATCTACATATTGTGTCAGGAAACTTTCCTGAACTCACCTAGCAAACTCCAACCCATCTAAACCCCTTGCTGTAAGGAGATGTCAATCAATATTAGGAAAGTTTAAAAACTCCCATCACAACAACCCTATTATTATTGCACCATTCAGAATCTGCCTCCCTATCTGCTAATCAATGTCTCTGTTGCTATTGAGGGAGATTTATAACCCAATAGAGTTATTGCCCCCTTCCACCCAGAATGACTCAGTAGGAATTCCTCCATGACTTCCTCCTTTTCTCCAGCCGTGATCCCTGATTAGCACTGCCACGTGCCCACCTCTTTTGCCTCCCTCCCTGTCCTTTGGGAAACATCTAAAGCCTGGCGCACTCAGCAGCCATTCTTGTCCCTGAGACATCCAAGTCTCTGTAATGGCCATAACGTCATAGTTTCCATGTATTGGAAACAAGCCATTACTAGACCTTGAGAGAGAATTTTAGAATGTCTAAGGGGTGGCTTTTTAGAACAGCTTGTTGTTGAGTCCACTAGGGGATCATCTGTGCAATGATCCGGAGGTGATAAGAGAGTTATGGTTAAGGAGTCTTTATGGAACAGTGATCACAATATGATTGAGTTCACTTTGAAATTTGAGAAGGAGAAACTACATTCCAATGTGTCTGTATTTCAGTGGAATAAAGGAAATTACAATGGCATGAGAGAGGAACTGGCCAAGGTTGACTGGAAAGGGACACTGGTAGGAAGGACAGCAGAGCAGCGACGGCTGGAGTTTCTGTGAAAAATGAGGGAAGTGCAAAACAGGTATATTCCAAATAAGAAGAAATTTTCGAATGGAAGAAGGACACTATTGTGGCTGACAAGAGAAGTCAGAGCCAAAGTAAAAGCAAAAGAGATGGCATACAACCAAAGCTAATGGGAAGATAGAGGATTGGGAAGTTTTAAAAACTTGCTGAAGGAAACTAAGAAGGTCATTGGGAAGGAAAAGATGAATTATGAAAGGAAGCTGGGGATTAATATTAAAGAAGATATTAAAAGCTTTTTTAAGTATATAAAGGGTAAAAGAGAATTGAGGGTAGGTATAGGACCAATAGAAAATGACGCCGGAGATATTGTAATGAGAGAGGCAGAGATGACAGAGGAACAGAATGAGCATTTTGCATCGTCTTTACAGTGGAAGACATCTGCAGTATACCAGACATTCAAGAGTGTCACGGAAGTGAGGTTTGTGCAGTGAAATTTACAACTGAGATGGTGCTCGGGAAGCTTAATGGTCTGAGGGTGGATAAATCTCCTGGACCTGAGGGAATACACCCTCGGATTCTGAAGGAAGTCGCTGGAGAGATTGCAGAGACATTAACAATGATCTTTCAAGAATCAATAGATTCTGGCATTGTACCGGATGACAGGAAAATTGCAAATGTTACTCCGCTATTTAAGATGGGTGGGAGGCAGCAGAGAGAAAACTACAGACCTGTTGGTCTGACATCAGTGGCTGGGAAGCTGTTGGAATTGATTGTCAGGGATGAGATTATGGAATATCTGGAGGCACATAAGATAGGCTAAAACTGCACGGTTTCCTGAAAGGAAAATACTGCCTGACTAACCTACTGCAACTTTTTGAGGAAACTACAAGCAGAGTAGACAAAGGAGATGCAGCAGATGTGGTGTGCTTGGATTTTCAGAAGGCCTTTGACAAGGTGCCGCACATGAGGCTGCTTGGCAAGATAAGAGCCCATGGAATTACAGGGGAGTTACTAGCATGGGTGGAGCATTGGTTAATCAGCAGAAAGCAGAGAGTGGGAATAAAGGGATCCTATTCTGCCTGGCTGCCGGTTACCAATGGAGTTCCACAGGGATCAATGTTGGGACCACTGCTTATTATGATATGTCAATGATTTGGACTAGGGGATTAATAGATTTGTGACTAAATTTGCCGATGGTACAAGGATAGGTGGAGGAGCGGGTAGTGTTGAGGAAACAGAACCTGCACAGTGACTTAGATAGTTTGGGGAATGGACAAAGAAGAGGCAAATGAAATACAATGTTGTAAAGTGTGTGGTCATGCACTTTGGTGGAAGAATTAAACGGACAGACTATTATTTAGATGGGGAGAGAATTTAAAATGCAAAAATGCAAAGGGACTTGGGAGTCTTTGTGCGGGATACCCTTAAGGTTAACCTTCAGGTTGAGTCAGTGGTGAAGAAGGCGAATGCAATGTTGGCATTCATTTCTAGAGGTATAGAAATAAGAGCAGGGATGTGATGTTGATGTTGATAAGGCACTCGTGAGACCACACTTAGAAGATTGTGTGCAGCTTTGGGCTCCTTATTTTAGAAAGGATATACTGACATTGGAGAGGGTTCAGGGAAGATTCACGAGAATGATTCCAGGAATGAAAAGATTACTGTTTGAGGAACATCTGGCAGCTCTTGGGCTGTATTCCCTGGAGTTCAGGAGAATGGGGGGGATCTCAGAGAAACATTCTGAATGTTAAAAGGCCTGAACAGATTAGATATGACAAAGTTATTTCCCATGGTAGGGATTCTAGGACAAGAGGGCACGACTTCAGGAGTGAAGGACGTTCATTTAGAACAAATGTGGAGAAATTACTTTAGTCAGAGGGTGGTAAATCTGTGGAAATTGTTGTCACGAGTGGCTGTGCAGGTCAAGTCATCGGGTGCATTTAAGGCAGAGATAGATGGGTTCTTGATTAACCGGGGCATCAAAGGGTATGGAGAGAAGGCAGGGGAGTGGGGATGACTGGAAGAATTGGTTCAGCCCATGATTGAATGGCAGAGCAGACTCGATGGGCCAAATGGCCTACTACTGCTCCTATATCTTTTGCTCTCATGGTCTCTAAGGAGCTGCAGCTCATTTGCTTATGTTTAACCCATTTCCTCCTAACCCTTTCTTATCCACCTCAACCACTTCCTCCGGCAGCTCCGTCCATATACTACTTTGCCACTCAAGTTCCTATAAAATATTCCCTCTCGTTTCTGGTGATTGATTTCGCCAGCCCAAGATTAAAGACTGTACATATTCACCCTTTCCTGTGGCCCTCACAGTTCTACACACACCTCCAAGATCACATCTCATTCCCTTAAATTCCAATGAAAAAAGACTCAACCTGCTCAACCTCACTGCACAACTCAGTTCTGAGTCTCAGCAAATCTCTATATCCTCCACTTCAATGGCATCTTTCCTAGAGCCCTTGGTTGCCCTTAAATACTCCTCCAAGAAGGCATTCCAGAAAGCTTTTGATAAGGTGCCACATAAAAGACTTGTCCATAAGATAAGGATGCACAGGGTTGGGGGTGATGTATTAGCACGAATAGAAGATTGGTTAACTAATAGACAGCAGAGAGTTGGGATACATGGGTGTTACTCTGGTTGGCAATCAATGGTGAGCTGTGTGCCGCAGGGATCAGTGCTGGGCCCACAACTGTTCTCGATATACATTAACGATCTGGAAGAGGTGCAGAGAAAGTCAATTCCAGAGATGAGGAGGCTAGGCTACGAGAAGAGATTGAATCGCCTAGGATTGTACTTGCAGAAATTCTGAAGAACGAGAGATCTTATAGAAACATATAAAATTATGAAAGGGATAGATAAGATTGAGGCAGGAAAGTTGTTTCCACTGATCGGTGAGACTAGAACTAGGGGATATAGCCTCAAGATTCAGGGGAGTAGACTTGGGATGGAGACCTGGAGCACTGCAGTGATGAAACCCTTATATTTGTTGCAAATGAGGGCTTCATTGTCCCCTCTAAACAGTGACCCAGTTCATAGTTTGCCCATCTTGGCCCATCAACTCTTCTCAGGCTTCCAGCGGGTACCGACATTAAAGTCGATACCTGTACCTGGCTGGAAGTCCAAGAAGAGTTTATTTGTCATATATGCTGGGAAAACACCAGCTCCTTTTTCAGCCTTGGCCCCGTCTGCAGAATGCACAGGTGGCTGGAGCTTGAATTGTAAGACACGCTAGGACAGGGAGTCGCGCATCAGGCTGGAAACTTGGGCTGAGAGGGAGGAAGTGGACTGGCACCAAGTCGCTGTATTGAGACAGAGCTGGTTGAGCTTGGTGAGCAGGTGGCTTCCTGCTGCTTCTAGACAGTGTGGTTGAGTCAGCGGACAACTTCCTGTACTCAATTTTATTTATTTTCATTTTAGGGGTACAGTGCAAAACAGACCCTTCTGTCCCGCCGAGACACACCTCCCAGAAACACATCAATTTAACCCCTAATCTAATCACAGGACAATTTCCAATGACCAATTAACCTACTGCCCGGTACATCTTTGGATCTTGGGAGGAAAGCAGGGTACCTGGAGGAGGCCCACATGTGCAGGGGAAGAAAGTACTAACTTTCCTACAAAGGATGCCAGAATTGAACTCTGAACTCTGACGCCTCGGACTGTAATAGTGTTTTGCTAACCACTGCACTACTGTGGCACCATGCACTACTCTGCTGTGTCAATCGTGGGTTCACTCCTCCTGAAAGGAAACGTAGAGGAGGCATAACCCAAAAGCAGAGCAGCAGTGAACAACAGCTTAATGATAGACCACAAAATAACAAGCCAGGAGGGGCACGGGACAAGGGAGAACAGAAAGCAAAACACCATAAGCATCAAGGTAAACTTCAGGGGGGGGGAGAGCTGAAAGATAGGAGCAACTTGCTAAGGCTGGCTGGTTCAATGAGTGAGCAAGGACTGTGGATGAGAACTGGGGTTAAATCGGCTGCAGGTGATGAGAATGGAATGAGTGGCAGGTGATTCCTATGAGCTGGGAGGTGCCTGACATTAAAAAAAGATATTCCATCAGTTTGTCCTGTGTGTTTGCAAAAGTCTCATCACAATGACTAAATTTTAGTTGCATTGAACTCCTCATGAAAAACATTTGTTTCTCTTTCTATGCAATGGCTCCATTCTTTTTGAATGGTATATTTTACCAAAACTTTCTAAGCTTGTCCATTTCTTAGCTTGTCTCTCCAAACTGAGCAACTTTTATTTAAGTGGCAAGAGATCTACCGATTCTTTGACAATTACGTAAAATGTAACAATTATTTGCTCGGAGGTTGGTAACATAACCATACTAAGATCTAACCTGTTGCTCCATTGTGATGACCCTCCCAGGTACCTAACACAGCCCAGACCAGAAACAACTTCTGGAGCTACATACAGTGGTTTGACCATTCAGCGGTGACTCCACATAGTGAGTCATCAAGAGATGGACTTTTAATTAAAGGCAACTGAGCTCAAGTTCTAAATTACCCTGCCTTTTGTGGCATTAGGCTGTTTATAGTGTTTTGAGTATTTGAACCTGCAAGTATGATGAATATTACATTTATCTGTATCTACAGCATTGAAGACAAAAATCCCTATTTTCAGCCTTACTATCTCATGTTCACTTCTCAAGAATATGCTATAGAGGTTCTCAAAGTGCTTTGAGAGGTTGGTTGTGGCTAGAGTTAACTCTTGTCTCAGCAAAGACCTGGACCCACTGCAATCTGCCTATCACTACAGTGGATGCAATCTCAGTGGCTCTTCATGCAGCCTTGAATCACCTGGACAGGAGAGATACCCATGTCAGGATGCTACTTATTGCCTATAGCTCAGCGTGTAACACAATCGTTCCTACAGTTCTGATCATAAAGCTCCAGAACCTGGGTCTCTGTACCTCCCTCTGCAACTGGATCCTTGACTTCCCCAGCAGAAGATCACAATATGTGGGGATCGGAAATAACATCTCCACCTCACTGATAATCGACGCTGATACACCTCAGGGTGTCTGGTTAGCCCACTGTTCTACGCTCTCTCCATCCACGACTGTGTGGCGAGCCGCAGCTCAATCACCATCTATAAATTTGCTGATGCTACAGCTATTGTTGGCAGAATTTCAGGTGGTGATGAGAGGGCGTGCAGGAGTGAGATGTATCAGCTTTCGGGTGGTGTCACAGCAACAATCACACATTCAACCAAAGAAATGATTGTGGACTTCAGAAAGAGTAAGATGAAGGAACACATGCCAGTCCTTATAGAGGGATCAGAAGTGGAAAGAGTGAGCAATTTCAAGTTCTGGTTGTCAATATCTCTGAGGACCTAACCCGGACTCAGCATATAAATGCAGCTACAAAGAAGGCACGACAGCAGCTATATTTCATGAGGAGTTTGAGAAGATTTATTCTGTCACCAAAGAAAGTCAAATCTCTGCTGATGTACCATGGAGAGTATTGAAACTGGCTGCATCACCGACCAGTATTGTGGAGGGCTAATGCACGGGATCTAATTAAACCTATTTCTGATTCTGATGCACAGGGGTTGCAGAGGATGGTAGACTTAGCCAGGTCTATAATGGCCATGGAGAACATCAGCAAGGTGCGGTCCATTTAGGACCACATGCATTCTTCTCATTAAACATCACAAAGCTACAAATTTCATGTCATATTAATCAGTGACAATAAACCTGATTCTGATTAGAATCATAGGTACTTCAGGAACAAGTTATTGCATATAAAATGAAAATACACTACAAATAAATGATGGAAGACTCATAAGCAACTGAAACAAAGTGTTGCTAAAACAAGACGCACTTGGCCTCTTTCAGTTAAAGCTCAGAACACTAGCCTTTATCAACATATGCTCCTCAACATCCCACATCAGAGTGACGCAGCGTTCCAGACAACCTCCAGTTTTGCATTAACAAATTTGAGAATGCCGCACATTGACAAACACCCACACTCTCAAATAACTAAAAATTTCAAAAAAAAGATCATTTTAATTCATGTAAATCATTAGGAAGAGGTGGTATAGGGTCGAAAGGTGTTGAATCGTTGTGGAACCTCAAGGGTAAAAAGACCCTGATGGGAGTTGTATATAGACCCCTAAACAGTAGTAAAAGATAATGGTCTACAGATTACAATGGGAGATAGAAAATACATGCTAAAAGGGCAATGTTATGATTATCATAGGAGATTTCAATATGCAGGTAAATTGGGAAAATTAGGCTTGTGCTTGATCCCAAGCAAGTGTTGTACAATGAACCAAAATTGATAAGAGACCTTAAGGTAAAGGAACACTTAGGGGCCAGTGATCATAATATGATGGAATTCGCCCTGCAATTTGGGAAAGAGAAGCTAAAGTCAGATGTATCAGTAGTACAGTGAAGTAAAGGGGATTACAGAGGCATGAGAGGAGCTAGCCAAAAATTATTTGGAAAAGAACACTGGCAGGGATGATGGCAGAGCAGCAATTGCTGAAGTTTGTGGGAGTAATTTGGAAGGCGCAGAATACAGTGCCTATAAAAAGTATTCACCCCTTCGGAAGTTTTCATGTTTTATTGTTTTACAAGGTTGAATCACAGTGGATTTAATTTGGCTTTTTTTAATCAACAGAAAAAGACTTTTTCATGTCAAAGTGAAAATGGATCTCTACAAAGTGATCTAAATTAATTACCAATTTAAAACACAAAATATTTGATTGCATAAGCATTCACCTCCTTTTAATATGACACACCGAATCATCACTGGTGCAATCAATAGGTTTTAGAAGTCACATAATTGGTTAAATAGAGATCTGTTTTTGGAGACATTTATAACATATAACACATAACCATATAACAATCACAGCACGGAAACAGGCCATCTCGGCCCTCCTAGTCCGTTCCGAACTCTTAATCTCACCTAGTCCCACCTACCCGCACTCAGCCCATAACCCTCCACTCCTTTCCTGTCCATATACCTATCCAATTTTACCTTAAATGACACAACTGAACTGGCCTCTACTACTTCTACAGGAAGCTCATTCCACACAGCTATCACTCTCTGAGTAAAGAAATACCCCCTCGTGTTTCCCTTAAATTTCTGCCTCCTAACTCTTAAATCATGTCCTCTCGTTTGTGCAGTCAAGGTGTTTCAATTGATTATAGTAAAAATGTAGTAAAAACCTGGAAGATCCAACTGCTGGTCAGTCAGTATGGTGGCAAAAACATGAAGACAAAAGAACACTCCAAGCAACTCCGCAAAAAGGTTATTGAAAAGCACAAATCAGGAGATGGATACAAGAAATTTTCCAAGTCACTGAATATTCCTTGGAGTACAGTTAAGTCAATCACCAGGAAATGGAAAGAATATGGCACAGCTGTAAATCTGCTGAAAGCAGGTCATCCTCAAAAACTGGGTGACTGTGCAAGAAGGGGACGAGTGAGGGAGGCCACCAAGAGACCTATGACAACTCTGGTCTTGCCTACCGATCTTAGAGAACAAAGAAGGAAGAGGAGCTCCCAGTAAAGTGGCCAAAGAATACCCCTTCATCAAGTTTTTCTCCAAATCCACCCATGAAGGTCAGTCATGTATGTCTAAGTAATGAATCCAAAAAGAAATATATTGAATATTAATTCTCAGTAATACAATCTAAAATTTGGCAAAGCCATACCACCATCCTTTTTTTAATTTCTGCATTAAAGGTTTACTCAATCTAGGATTTTTATTATTCCAAATGTAAGATAGAATTTTAGAGTCTATTCTATCAAAAAACAGTTTAGGAACAAATGAAGAGATTGCTTGGAATGCATATAAGAACTTCAGTAACACTATCATTTTAATAGCATTAATTTGACTAATTAATGATAATGTCATAAGAGACCATTAAGAAAGTACTTGTTGTGTGTATTCAATTAATGGAAGAAAGTTATGTTTATCCAGGTCCTTAAAATTTTTGGTAATTTCAATACCAAGATAAGTAAAGTTATTTTTAGCAATGCTAAAAGGAATTTGATCATATTGATCCAAGTAGATATTAATAGGAAATAACTCACTTTTGCATTTTATATTTCAGATCCTAAGAAACCTATTCCTGCTATGTTATCTATATTTTCTGAATTTAGTAGTTTTTCTAGATATAAATTAAATTTGCACAAACACGAGGAAATCTGCAGATGCTGGAAATTCAAACAACACATACAAAATGCCGGTGGAACACAGCAGGCCAGGCAGCATCTATAGGGAGACGCGCTGTCGATGTTTCGGGCCGAAATCTTTCGTCAGGACTAACTGAAGAGACAGATACTAAGAGATTTGAAAGTAGTGGGAGGAGGGGGAAATGTGAAATGATAGAAGACCGGAGGGGGTGGGATGAAGCTAAGAGCTGGAAAGGTGATCGGCAAAAGTGATACAGAGCTGGAGAAGGGAAAGGATCATGGGACGGGAGGCCTCAGGAGAAAGAAAGGGGGAGGGGAGCACCAGGGGGAGATGGAGAACAGGCAGAGTGATGGGCAGAAAGAGAGAAAAAAAACAAACAACTATGTCAGGGATGGGGTAAGAAGGGGAGGAGGGGCATTAACGGAAGTTAGAGAAGTCAATGTTCATGCCATCAGGTTGGAGGCTACCCAGCCAGTATATAAGGTGTTGTTCCTCCAACCTGAGTGTGGATTCATCTTGACAGTAGAGGAGGCCATGGATAGACATATCAGAATGGGAATGGGACGTGGAATTAAAATGTGGGGCCACTGGGAGATCCTGCTTTCTCTGGCAGACCGAGCGTAGGTGTTCAGCGAAACGGTCTCCCAGTCTGCGTCGGGTCTCACCAATATATAAGAGGCCACACCGGGAGCACCGGACACAGTATACCACACCAGCCGACTCACAGGTGAAGTGTCACCTCACCTGGACAGACTGTCTGGGGCCCTGAATGGTGGTGAGGGAGGAAGTGTAAGGGCAGGTGTAGCACTTGTTCTGCTTACAGGGATAAGTGCCAGGAGGGAGATCGGTGGGAAGGGATGGGGGGGATGAGTGGACAAGGGAGTCGCGTAGGGAGCGATCCCTGCAGAAAGCAGAAAGGGGAGGGAAGGAAAGATGTGCTTGGTAATGGGATCCCGTTGGAGGTGGCGGAAGTTATGGAGAATTATACGTTGGACCTGGAGGAAAAGGAACAACCAGTTTAGTAAAAATTTCAGATTTTGATAACTCATTTCTAAAGTAAAGTGAAACCATTTTTTAAATGCATAAGATTTCAACATGACAGAAGGTGCAGGATAGATACAGCTCATCGCAGTTATCGAAAAGCAGAACGACACAACCGTAGTTGAAAAGGGAAATCAAAGCCAATGTAAAGCCAAAAAGAGGGCATATAATAAAGCAAAAATTAATAGGAAGGTAGAGGATTGGGAAGTTTTCAAAAACCAACAGAAGGCAACTAAAAAACCATAAACACGGAAAAGAGGGAATATGAAGGTAAGCTAGCCAATAATATTAGAGAATACCAAAAGTTTCTTCAGATAAATA
Source organism: Hypanus sabinus (assembly GCF_030144855.1). NCBI lineage: Eukaryota > Metazoa > Chordata > Chondrichthyes > Myliobatiformes > Dasyatidae > Hypanus > Hypanus sabinus. Next base: position 105,119,937 of record NC_082717.1, on the reverse strand, counting down.
AAAAAAGTAAAAGAGAGATGAGAGTAGATATTGGACCAATGGAAAATGATGCTGAAGAGGTAATAATGGAGGACAAGGAAATGACAGACAAACTGAATAAGTATTTTCCATCAGTCTTCATCATAGAAGACACTAGCAGTATGCTGGAAGTTTGAGAGTGAAGTTTGTAAAGTTGCCATTACTAGGGAGAAGGTGCTTGTGAAACTGAAAGATCTGAAGGTAGGTAAGTGAGCTGGACCAGATGGTCCACAGAGATCTGAAAGAGGTGGCTGAAATGATTATGGAGGCATTAGTAATCATCTTTCAAGAATCACTAGATTCTGGCATGATTTTGTAGGAATGGAAAATTGCAAAAGTCACTCCACTCTTCAAGAAGGGAGAGAGGCAGAAGAAAGGAAATGATAGGCCAGTAGGACTGACCTCAGCAGCTGAGAAGATATTGGAGTCAATCTTTGAGGATGTGGTTTCAGAGTTCTTGGAGGCATGTGATAAAATTGTTTCCTTAAGGAAAAATCATGCCTGACCAATCTGTTGAAATTTTTTGAAGAAATAACAAGCGGGATAGACAAAGGAGAATCGGTAATGTTGTGCATTTGGATTTTCAGAGGGCCTTTGACAGAGTGCCACACATGAGGCTGCTTAACAAGATAACAGCCCATAGTATTACAGGAAATATACCAGCATGGATAGTGCCTTGGCTGATTGGCAGGAGGCAAAGAGTGGGAATAAAAGGCTCATTTTCTGGTAGACTGCCATGATTGGCGGTGGTCACAGGGGTCTGCATTTTGGACCGCTTCGTTTCACATTATATATCAATGACTTGAATGATGGAACTCATTGCTTTGTAGCTGAGTTTGCAGACGATACGGAGATAGGTGGTGGGGAAGATAGTTTTGAGTCAGTAGAGAAGCTACAGAAGGACTCAGACAGATTAGGAGAATGGGAAAGAAGTGGCAGATGGAATACAGTGTCAGGAAGTTATGGTCATACACGCTGGTAGAAGAAATAAAAACACAGACTATTTTCAAATGGAGAGAAAAAAATCAAAAACCTGAGGTGCGAAGGGACTTGGGAGTACTTGAGCAGGATTCCCTAAAGGATGATTTGCAGTTTGAGTTGGTGATGACAAAGCAAATACAATGTTAGCATTAATTTCAGGAGGACTAGAATGTAAACGCAAGGTGTGATGTTGAGGTGTTTTAAAGCACCAGTGAGGCCTCTCCTGGAGAATTGTGAGCTGTTTTGGACCCCATATTGAAACATAGAAAACCTACAGCACAGTACAGGCCCTTCAGCCCACAAAGCTGTGCCAAATGTGTCCTTACCTTAGAACTACCTAGGTTTACCCATAGCCCTCTATTTTTCTAAGCTCCATATACCTATCCAGGAGTCCCTTAAAAGACCCTATTGTTTCCGTCTCCACCACCACCACCGGCAGCCCATTTCACGCGCTCACCACTGTCTGTGTAAAAAACACCCCGACATCTCCTCTGTACCTACTTCCAAGTACCTTGAAACTATGCCCTCTCACGCTAGCCAATTCAGCCGTGGGACAAAGCCTCTGACTATCCCCACAATCAATGTCTCTCATCATCTTAAACACCTCTATCAAGTCACCTCTCATCCTCCATCGCTCCAAGGAGAAAAGGCCAAGTTCACTCAACCTATTCTCATAAGGCATGCTCCCCAATCCAGGCAACATCCTTGTATATCTCCTCTGCACCCTTTCTATGGTTTCCACGTCCTTCCTATAGTGAGGTGACCAGAACTGAGAACAGTACTCCAAGTGGGGTCTGACCAGGGTCCTATACAGCTGCAACATTACCTCTCGGCTCTTAAACTCAATCCCACGGTTGATGAAGGCCAATGTACCATATGCTTTCTTAACCACAGAGTCAACCTGCACAGCAGCTTTGAGTGTCATATGGACTTGGACCCCAAGATCCCTCTGATCCTCCACACTGCCAAGAGTCTTACCATTAATACTATATTCTGCCATCATATTTGACCTACCAAAATGAACCACCTCACACTTCTCTGGGTTGAACTCCACCTGACGCTTCTCAGCCCAGTATCAATGTCCCGCTGTAACCTCAGATGGCCCTCCATATTATCCACAACACCCCAGCCTTCGTGTCATCAGCAAATTTACTAACCCACTTCCTCATCCAGGTCATTTCACAAAGATTAGGGGGTCCCAGAACAGATCCCTGAGACACACCACTGGTCATCGACCTCCATGCAGAATGTGACCCATCTACAACCACTCTTTGCCTTCTGTGGGCAAGCCAGTTCTGGATCTGCAAAGCAATGTCCCCTTGGATCCCATGCCTCCTTACTTTCTCACTAAGCCTTGCATGGGGTACCTTATCAAATGCCTTGCTGAAATCCATATACACTACATCTATGGTTCTACCTTCATCAATGTGTTTAGTCACATCCTCGAAAAATTCAATCAAGCTTGTAAGGCAAGACCTGCCTTTGACAAAGACATGCTGACTTTACCTAATCATATTATACCTCTCCAAATGTTCATAAAACCTGTTTCTCAGGATCTTCTCCATCAACTTACCAAATACTGAAGTAAGAATCACTGGTCTACAATTTCCTGGGCTATCTCTTCTCCCTTTCTTGAATAATGGAACAACATCTGCAAACCTCCATTCCTCTGGAACCTCTCCTGTCCTCATTGATGATGCAGAGATCATTGCCAGAGGCTCAGCAATCTCCTCTCTCACTTCCCACAGTAGCCTGGTGTACATCCCATCTGGTCCTGGTGATTTATCCAACTTGATGCTTTCCAAAATCTCCAGCACATCCTCTTCCTTAATATCTATATGTTCAAGCTTTTCAGTCTGCTGCAAGTCATCACTACAATTGCCAAGATCCTTTTGTGTAGTGAATACTGAAGCACAATACTCATTAAGAACTTTTGCTATCTTCTCCGGTTCCATACACACTTTTCCACTGTCGCACTCGATTGGACCTATTCTCTCACATCTTATCCTCTCGCTCTTCACATACTTCTGGAATGCCTTGGGGTTTTCCTTAATCCTGTCCACCAAGTCCTTCTCATGGCCCCTTCTGGATCTCCTAATTTCATTCTTAAGCTCCTTCCTGCTAGCCTTATAACCTTCTAGGTCTGTATCATTACCTAGTTTTTCGAACCTTTCGAAAGCTCTTCTTCTTGACTAGATTTACAACAGCCTTTGTACACCACAGTGCCTGTACCCTACCATCCTTCCCCTGTCTCATTGCAAATATCTCCCGAACATTTGCCACATTTCTTCTGTACATTTCCCTGAGAACATCTGTTTCCAATTTATGCTTCCAAGTCCTTGTCTGATAGCCTCATTTTCCCCCTTACTCCAATTACCCATTTCCCTAACTTGTCTGTTCCTATCTCTCTCCAATGCTATGGTAAAGGAGACAGAATTGTGATCACTATCTCCAAAATGCTCTCCCACTGAGAGACCTGACACCTGACCAGGTTCATTTCCCAATACCAGATCAAGTACAGTCTCTCCTCTTGTAGGCTTATCTACATATTGTGTCAAGAAACCTTCCTGAACACAGCTAACAATCTCTTTCCCACTGAAACCCCTCACTAGGGAAATGTCAATCAATATTTGGGAAATTAAAATCTGCCACCACAACAACCCTGTTATTATTACTTCTTTCCGGGATCTGTCTCCCCATCTGCTCCTCGATGTCCCTGTTGCTATTGGGCAGTCTATAAAAAACATGCAGTAGAGATATTGATTCCTGCCTATTCCTAACTTCCACCCACAGAGACTCTGTAGACAATCCCTCCATGGCGTCCTCCTTTTCTGCAGCTGTAACACTATCCCTGATCAACAGTGCCACGCCCCCACCTCTTTTGCCTCCCTCTCTGTCCTTTCTGAAACATCTAAAGCCTGGCACTTGAAGTCGCCATTCCTGCCCCTGCAGCATCCAGGTCTCTGTGATGGTTACCACATCATAGCTCCGAGTATCTAAGAAAGGAAGGGCTGATGTCAGGGAGGGTTCAAAGGAGGTTCACAAAAATGCTTCTGGGATTGAAAAGCTTGTCATATAAGGAGCATTTGATGGCTCTGGGCCTCCACTTACTGGAATTCAGAAGAATGAGGGGTGACCTCAATGAAACCTATTGAATGTTGAAAGGCCTTGATAGAGTGTATGTAGAAAGGATGTTCCCTATGGTAAGAGTGTCTAAGACCAGAGGACACAGCCTTAGAATTGAAGGGTGTCCTTTTAGAACAGAGATGAGGCGGGATTTCTTTAGCCAGAGAGTGGTGAGTCTGTGGAATTCATATCCACAGGTGGCTGTGGAGGCCGTCATTGGGTATATTTAAAGCAGAGGATGCTGGATTCTTGAATAGTCAGGACGTGAAGAAATATGGGGAGAAATCAAAAGATTGGGGCTGAGAGGGAAAATGGATCAGGCATGACTAAATTGTGGAGCAAAGTCGATGGGCCAAATGGCCTGATTCTGCTCCTATGTCTTATGATAATGAATCGCATTCATAAAGACTTAAGCTTTTGTTACTTCTGTTTAAGTAACATGTCAACAGTGTGTGGGGTACTGTGCATTGTGCCAACTTAATGTAAAATAGCTCATCTGGGATATTAGATAAAAAAACATTTACAAAAATATGGTGCTATGATCACTGTTTAATGATACATTTAAGCAAGCATTTATGACAACACTGAGCAAATAAAAGTTTGCCTTTTATTATGAATTAGCAACAAATTATAAAAATAAGTACGTACAAACACGCTGGAGGAACTCAGCAGGTCGGGCAGCATCCGTGGATACGAACAGTCAACGTTTCAGGCCGAGACCCTTCCTTAGGACTGAAGAAGGAGGGGGCAGGGGCCCTATAAAGAAGGTGGGGGGAGGGTGGAAAACCAATAAGAGGAAAGATCAAGGGGTGGGGGAGGGGAAGCAGGGAGGGGATAGGCCGGGAAGGTGAAGAAGGAATGTAAGGGGAAAGCACTATGGGTAGTAGAAGGAGGCAGAACTATGAGGGAGGTGATAGGCAGCTGGAAGAGGAGACAGAGTGAAAATGGGATGGGGGAAGGGAGAGGGAGGGAATTACCGGAAATTGGAGAATTCGATGTTCATGCCAAGGGGCTGGAGACTCTTGGTGTCCACGGATGCTGCCCAACCTGCTGAGTCCCTCCAGCGTGTTTGTACGTGTTAATTTGACATCTGCAGTGTACTTTGTGTTCACTATAAAAATAAGTAGTTGGAGGCGTTGAACATGTAAGCCATAATTATTTCCGAATAAAGGAAATAAAGTCCTAACCTATTCAACCATCCACTATAACTCAGATCCTCAAGTCCGGACAACATCCTTGTGAATTTCCTCTGCACTCTATCAATCTTACCTTTATTGTAGGTAGGTGACCAGAACTGCACACAATACTCCAAATTTGGCCTCATCAACATTTTAAACAACTCCAACATAACATCCCAACTCCTGACTCAGTGCTTTCAATTATGACGGCCAATAAGCCAAAGCCTCTCTTTACGACCCTATCTACCTGTGATGCCACTTTCTAGGATCCTTATGTCCCAGATCACTGTTACTTAAAGGTGAAAAGAAAAGTACTCAACTGACAGACTGTAGGTCAGTCTTAACTAAAGGAAAAGGACTGTACAGACAGGATGGATATATTAGAAGGTAATGTTGCCTACTTATTCAAGATATACAGCATCATAATTTGTTGTCAATGCAACAAAATCAAATTTCTCAGATGAAAGGATTATTAAACTGCATGGCATTCTTACTGACAGCAGCTAAGTGACTAAAATAAACTACAAGTGCATCAGGCAGTTGTCAAATTCACAATCAGGGTCAAGCAGGTTAGATTATGCTTGTTTTGAACAATGAGCAAAATAATACTGGCTGCAGAAAGCCATTGACTTTTTATTTTCTTCACAGCAGTGGTTAATATTTTATTCAGAAGAGTTCGGTAATGTATGCCTGTGCACTCATAAAACGATCATGATTAGGCTTTTCCTCTTGGAGAGAATTCTGCTGCATTATCATTTTGGGGTCCACAAATACCACTCAACCTTGAAGTTTTAACACCCTCAGGGCTGTTTTTGGATCATTAGTCTTGAAGAGTGCTTCATTGTTGTAAATTATCATAATACATCACAAAGAGTGGTTTAACTCACCTTGGCCATTGTTACAGTTCTCCAAAACTTGGCTGGCATCAGTCATATGCAAAATTTGAACATGGCTGGGGGGGGGGGGGGGGGTTTGCTGGAAAGTAAAACGTGATTGTTAATCATCTAACAGCAAATACAGATATCAGATATTTCTAACAATGTTAACTGTGTGGGAATACCAAAAAGGTAATAATACCCCACCATTAATGTGCAGAAATTGAAAAATCCTCAGTAAAATAATCATTTGACGTTGGTTCATGTGCTTCAGTTGCAACGAGTAGAGAAATTCTACCAAAGTTAGGTACTACAAAACAATAATAGACATTGTACATGAAGATAATGCACAATTACATGAGTAGGTGTCCAATCTGTATCAAAGAAATGTCTGGCATGCCCCCATGCAAGTTAGTGGCTATCTATCCTGGCAATGCGCCAATGAACCCACTTGCAGCTGTGCAGGATGAGCTAAATGCTTGACTGAGGTCAGAAGCATGTTGTGGGCACAATAAGAGGTATGTGGAATATATAAATCCAGTGAGAATCAAAAGGCGTTCTGTATTCACTGGTCAGCTCCCTCCCACTCGCAGTAACCCTATCTCAGGGCTCAGCCACAAGTCAAAATTTAGATACATCAGAAATCACTGAAAACAAGGCCCATTCATGACCTGAAAGTTAGATTCTAGTGATAGGAATCCTCCTTTTGAATTAAATGGAATAATGCAAGCCCAGGATTACTTTTCCTGCTGGTTAGAAAACTACAGTTGTTATCTATGTTGGATGCAGGTATAAAGCTGAAGTAGGTTTGTCCTTCAGCGATGTGAAATTGCTACACCTCATTGGTGATGGATTTTAGATTGCACACAGACCTCTGAAAGAGAACACTGTATGAGCTCTTCATAAATTGTGTGTTTATGATGTAATTTTCTACATCTCATATTCTGCCTCTCGTATCTCTGGGTACGAGATTTTCAGATTTCTGATTTTCTCAGAGATATTTCCACCACTGCATCGAAACTACTGCACATCTAGAATCAAATAATGCAGTAAAATTATTAAATTAACCCAGCTTGTGTTTCCTTGATTTTATTCACAATCAATAGTATGTACCTCCATTGTTAGAATTGCGCTAATTACGAGAAAATGTTATCTTCCCTCATTAACCATTTTAATTAACTGTGACCTAGAAATTCACTTGCACAACTCAGAAAGAAGTTGTGCTGTACATTTGATAGCTGGCTTAATGGAAAGTACGGCAATTTTGCACACGTTTCTCAAAGGCTTATTTTATCTCACGAAGTTCTGCTCCTGCAATTTTTTTCAGTGTTAAAATTCCAAAAGATCCTCCTGCTGTGAGATAGATTTTGAACCTTGATCTAAAAGATGTCAGCTGACACGTGCTCACAAAACAATTAGGTTTTACCGATCCGACCGCTCGAGAGGAAAGGACAATGCTCTGGCTGCCTTCTGCGGCCTCATAACCTCACACGTGCTTGGATTGTGTCCTGGTGACTCTCAGCACGCCAGCCCCAAATTCAAGGAGAGAATTCTGCATCTGCCGTCATTGCAGTATCTACCCAGACACTCAGCGGAAACATTTCCCTGTGGCTGGAAGAACATTGCTTGTACAGTGGAACTGTGGCGACCCACTTCCCAGCGCACTCGAACCGGCTCACAAATAGCCAGCGCGTCGGCACAAAGGCCAGTCCCAAAAGGGCGCCAAGTCTGCTTCACCAACAAAGGGAAAAGCCTGCGCGGGATTGTGAGTACGTGTCCCCTACAGCATCCGCATCCGGGGAGGGTGGGATCAGGGAGGCTTTAAAGCAAGGCTGTGAAGTTCGAATAAAATCTTCTTTAACTGCAGTTTACCGACTCCGTGTCGTTATTTTAGCGCTGCCTGTAGCACACCGCTGCAGAACTCCCTTTATGAGCTGGCTGCAAAGATGGTGGCTGCATGGCTACATGGAACTTGACTTTATGTCAATATGTCAATGTCAGTGCTTTATTACACCGGGAAAGTCCACAACTCTGTTCCATGAATTTCGCAATTGAACATCTCGCTCTTCATACAAGTTTTATAAGCAGCATTATAATAATCCATTAAGAGCAAGCAGTGAAACAACCAAGTGGCACTTAAGGGCTTTAAAAGCGAGCAATGCATACTTCTAATACAGGTTGTTCCAAAAAAGATAGTGGCCCACCATTCCACAACTAACAATGAAACACACCAGTTTTTGTCTTATAGTCAGCAGAAGTGTTCAGGAATCGAGTGTGAACAAAACTAGCAGTTTTAACAGCACTGTTACACTCATCTTGTGAACAAGATATCAGTAAGGGAATCTTCTACAAAGGAAAATTAATTAGCCATCCATACATACACGTTTATAAAATCTGACAGCACGTACAGTGTTTTGTAAAGGTACTCAGTCCCCAACCCTTTGTTCACAGAAATGACTACTGCAACCAGGGATTTTGATCAATTTAACTGAGAGTCTTTATTTGTGAATCACATGTTCTTTTTTCACAGTAAAACCCAAAAAACAGGGAAAGTTGTAAGTCATGAGAAGCTATTAAATTTACACCACAGGAACCACTGAAAAAACACACACACTTGCCCGTAAAGACTGTTCGAAGTGTCACTTGGATGATTTTGTAGATGTGGAAAAAGGTTTGTGGTCAGATGAGATGGAAGTGAGACTTTTAGGCCTCAACACCAATAGGCGTACACGTACGTGTGGTGTAAATCTAATACTGGGCATCAGCCAGGCAATACCAGCCCTACTGTAACGTGTGATGGAGGTAGCAATATGCTGTAGGGATCCTTTTCAGCAGCAGGGACTGTAAATCTGGTCAGGATTGATCTGAAGATGAATGCTGCCAGATACAGAGAGATCCTGGATAAGAATCTGACGGAAAGCTTAAACCGGGGAAGAAGTTCATCTTTTAGCAGGACAATGACCCAAAGCAGCCATGGAGTGTCGTCAAATGAAGTGGCCCAATCAGAGTCCTGACCCTAACCCGGTCAAACTGCTGCTCCCCAACTAACCTGGCACAGCTTAAGCAATTTTCCAAACAGGAATGAGCATATCTTGCTCCATCACATCGTACAAAGCTGATAGAGACTTAGCAAAAAAGACTACTGGCTGTAATAGCTGTGAGAGATGGTTCAGCTGAGTACTGAGCAAGAGGGGGTGAATACTTCCGAATATTTAGTTTTTCATACTTTACAATTTTCCCTGTTTTTGGACTCTGTTGTGAAGAAAGGAGCAAGTAAAAATACTCAGTTAAATCGGTAAACAAAGGGTTGAGGGCTGAATACTTTTTTCAGGGCACTGTAAGCATCCTGCAGCAGGAGACAAGCATTCACATTCAATCAAAAGCCTGCATTGACAGTGTTAAAACTTGAATACAGATGGTGAATAAACAATCAGCCCCATTATTCATCGTATTTAACTTCTTACTCTATAAAGAATTTAACTCTGGTAATTTCATTTACATTGTAATTACAATGACCGTATTTCATGAAATCTATTTCGTCTTTGCTATGAAATCCATGCAGTAACGAACTTACGTGCGTGACAGAAGTGAAGTTCGAAGAGGTCAGAACTGATTCAGTGAGATCATGGCCAATCTGAGGCCTAGCTCCACACATGTACATTCTCCATATATATGCCTTATGGTTTCTGGCTAACATAAACTAACAGATTTACAATCAGAGAGTGGCCTAGCACTGATGATCATTTCTGGAAGAGAGTGCCAAACAACCGCAAGCTTTTTCATGTGCAAAAACTCATAATGTTCTCCACTTAATATCTTCCGACTAAAATAGCCATCATCAAGAATCCCCATCACCAAGGTCATGCATTTTTCTCACTGCTGCCATCAGGAAGAAAGTACAAGGTCCTCAGGACTCGCACTACCAGGTTCAGGATGATTTTTTACCCCTCAACCATAGGGCTCTTGAACAAAAGGGAAGAACTCCACTCACTTGCCTAACCATTGAGATGTTCCTACAACCAATTATCTCACTGTAAGGACTCCATCTTGTTATTTCATGCTCTTGTTATTTATTGCTATTGATTTATATTTGCATTTGCACCATGTGTTGTCTTCTACACTCTGGTTGATCTTCATTCGATCCTGTTACAGTTACTATTCTATAGATTTGTTGAGTATGCCCACAGGAAAATGAATCTCAGGCTTGTATATCGTGACATATATGTACTCTGATAATAAAATTTACTTTTAACTTTCTTATTTTCCATATTATACTCTGGATCCTGATATTTTTTCAATCCAAATGTTCTTCAGAGGTCAAGAATGAGCTACAAAACGTACTGCTTATGGCCATTTTGTTAAGTGTGACAAGGGGCAAAGATGAAGAGGAAGGAAGAAATGTGGAGAGAGACATAGGAAAGAGAAACTAAAATGTAGTCATGGTCTTCTCATCCAAGATTAGAGGTAACAGTTAACTAATAAGAGAACCAGATTCAGTAATATCACAACTGCCACTGAAACCAAAAAGTTTCCAACTGCACTATAGTTGCTGGGAAGTTCACTGAACAATCACATTCATATACAGGTGATTATATGAAAACTACAAACAAGCACAGGGAAGTTCATCTACAAGAAAGATAACAGTTCTACAACCTAATCCAACAACTCCATATTCCCTATCTTTGCCTACTCACTTTGCTTATCTACACATCTCCAGGACAGGTAATCATCATCATCATCGTTATCACCACGTCATGTGAAGGGGGCCATCGTGCTCTTTGACCATGACTGTTCTTGGCAGAATCTTACTAAGTTTGCAATTGTCTTCTTCTGAGCAGTGTCTTTACAAAATGGGTGACCCCAGCCATTATCAATACTCTTCAGAGACTGTTCACCTGGCGCCAGTGATCGCACAACCAGAACTTGTGATACGCATTGGCAGTACGACCATCCGTCACCTGCTCCCATCACTTCACGTGACCCTGTTTGGGGAGAGCGGGGGGCTAAGCAGGTGCTACACCTTGCCCAAGGGTGACCTGCAGGCCAACAGAGGGAAAGAACACCTCACACCTCCTTTGTTAGAGATGTCTCCCACCCCTGCCACCATCCCACAACGTATGTCCCTTTCAAAAGCTAAGGAGTCCAGAAAGCTCCGAGAAAGTGTGGATTTTCAATTGCACAATGGTGGGGAAATGAGATGGAATCCCTAGGCGAGTGCACTAGTAACAGTGGATGCTTGTGGCTACATGTATGTGGATTATAAAGGCATTCTGGAAAGGAAAGGAAAAGAATTATATGTCTCTAGTGCCTTCTACATTCAGGAACACCCTTAAACACTTCATAGCAAGTAAAAGTGCTATGAAAGTTGAATCACCGGTGAAATTTTAGAAGCAGAGCCGAAGACCCATTGAAAGTACAGGACTTGAGCACAAGAAGGTAGAAGTTATGTTGCAGCCATACAAAATCCAAGTTAGATCACTGGTGAAATAGGGTATTCATTTCTGGGCACCCTAATTCCTTTTCTCCATCTCATCCCACCCCAAACTCCACCAAAGTGTAGGCACTCTCTTCCCTGCTCCCTGAGCCCAGATGTTTTCCTGTCTGACGAGAGGGTAGATTGGCAAGAAAGGCAGCACAATGGCAGATGGAATGTATGCAATGCAAGTCATTAATTGGGTTTGGAGACACAATGAATCTCCAGTGAATATTGTGCAGAGACACTTTCGTGTAAAAGTCCAAATATCCCTGGAGGTGGCAGCACAGGTCAATGAAGCAGTAAGGAAAGCACGTGGGAGATTTGCGTTCATTAGCTGGGGAAAAGAATGTTAGAGCACAGAGATTATAGTACAACTTTATAAAACGTTGGTTGGGCCATTGTTGAAGTACTATGTAGTTCTGGTCACAAAAGTACCAGAGACAGGGGAAGGGTGAAGGAATCCTGCTTGGCAAGGGATGTGAAATATCTAGTCCAGAAGGTAAAGAAGCTTTAGAAGCAGGGATGAGACAGGTCTCTGGAGACCTGACATTCCCATCCTGACATGTTGGTCCATGGATTCCTCTTGCACCATGGTGAGGCCAACCTCAGGTTGGAGGAGCAACACCTTATATTCTGCTTAGGTAGCCTCCAACCTGATGGCATGAATACCAATTTCTCCTTCCGGTAAAAAAAAAATCCTCCCCATCCCCTCTTCTTCTATTCCCCACTCTGAATTTTATCTCTTCTCATCTCCCCCTGGTTCTCCTCCTCCTCCCCTTTCTCATATGGTCATCTCTCCTTGCCTATCAGGTTCCTTCTTCTCCAGCCCTTTACCTTTCCTCCCCTCCTGGTTTCACCTATCACTTTCTATCTATCCTCCTCCCCTCCCTCCATGTTTTCATTCTGGCGTCTTCCTTCTTCCTTTCCAGTCCTGAATTAGGGTGGCAGCCGTAAGATGGGCAGTTCATTTCCATCGATGCTGCCCGACCTGCTGAGTTCCTCCAGCATTCTGTGTGTGTTGCTCTGGAGACTTACAAGGTAGGCAGGAGGAAGGTCAAGAATGGAATTGGGAGAGTTAGAAGGGGATAAAAGAAGGCCTTGAAGAGTAAGACTAAGGAAAACAACAAGGCACTCTACACATACGAGAAGAACAGTAGGACAACAAGAGTCAGGGGGGAAAGGGGAAACATGTGCCTGGAGTCAGAGGAGGTAGGGGAGGTCCCTAATAAATGCTTTGCTTCGGTATTCACCATTCAGAAGGACCTTGACAAATGTCAGAACAGCATAAAACAGGCTAATTTGCTGGAACATGGCAACGTTGAGAAAGAGGATGTGCTGGACCTTTTGAAAAAACATTAGAATAGATAGATCTGTTGATACAGGTTTAATATCACCAGCATATGTCATGAAATTTGTTGTCTTTGAGGCAGCAGTATAATGCAATACAAAATTATAAGAAAAAATATGAATTACAGTAAATATATATATTAAATTAAATAAGTAGTAGAAAATTGTAAATAAAAAAGTAGTGAGGTATTATTCATGGGTTCAACGTCCATTCAGAAATCAGATAGCAGAGGAAAAGAAGCTGTTCCTGAATCATTCGGTGTGTGCCTTCAGGCTCCTGTACCTCCTTCCTGATGGTAACAATGAGAAGAGGGTATGCCCTGGGTGATGGGGGTCCTTAATGATGGACGGAGTCTTTCACTCCTTGAAGATGTCCTGGTACCCATGATGGAACTGACTAAGTTTATAACTCTTTGCAGCTCACTTTGATCCTGTGCAGTAGCTCCCCCACCCCCACCCCATACCTGACAGTGTTGCAGCCTATTCTCCACGGTCCACCTGTAGAAATTTTCGAGTGTTTTTGGAGTCAGACCAAATCTTCTCAAACACCTAAATAAAGCAGCTATCATGCCTTCTTCATAGTTGCTTTAGTATGTTGGATCCAGGATAGAGCCTCAGAGATATTGACCAGGAACTTGAAATTGCTTACTCTATGGGGACTGGTGTGTGTCCCTCAATATACCCTTCCTGAAATGCACGATCAGTCTTTGATCTTACTGACATTAACTGCAAAGTTATTGCTGCTATTCCACTCAACTAGCTGATATGTCTCGCTCCTGTACGCCCTCTCGTCACCTTCTGAGTTTTTGCCAACAATGGTTGTATCGTCAGCAAAGTTATAGTTGGTAATTGAACTGTGCCTAGCCTCACAGTCATGGGTGTCGAGAGTAGAGAGGTGGGCTAAGCCCACATCCCTGAGGTGTGCCAGTGTAGACTGTCAGTGAGGTGGAAATGTTACTTCCAATCTGCAAGATTTTGGTCTTCCAGGGAGCAAGTCGGGGATCCTGTTGCAGAGGGAGGTACAGAGGCCCAGGTTCTGGAGCATTTTGATCAAAACTGTAGGAATAATGGTGTTAAATGCTGAGCTGTAATCAATAAACAGCATCCTGACATATATACTTGTATTGTCCAAGTGATCCAAAGCCGTAGGAAGAGCCAATGAGATTGTGTCTGCCGTTGACCTATTGTGGCGATAGGCAAATTGCAGTGGGTGCAGGTCCTTGCTGAGACTAAGTGTTAATTCTAGCCATAATCACATCTCAGAGCATTTCATCATCATAGATGTGAGTGCTACTGGATGATGGTCATTAAGGCAGCTTACCCTGCTCTTCTTGGGCACTGGTTTAATCGTTCCCCCTTTGAAGCAGGTGGAAATGTCAGAACGGCAATGAGGGATTAAAAATGTCCATGTTCCAGTTGGTTGGCACAGGTTTTCAGAGCCTTACTAGGTACTCTATCCGAACTTGTCACCTTGTGAGGGTTCACCCTCTGAAAAGACAGAGGTCACGGGGGCACCAGGTGCTACAGGAATCCTCATATCTGTAGTTTTATTCTCTCTTTCAAGGCAAGCATAAAGCCATTGAGCTCATCTGCAAGTGAAGTATTACTGCCATTCTTGATGTTAACCTTCGCTTTGTAGGAAGTAATAGCCTGTAAATCCCTGCCAGAGTTGACCTGCATCTGATTTTACCTCCAACCTAGCTGGGAATTGTTCCTTAGTTCTTCAAATAGCCCTCCACAGGTCATACCTCATGTTTCTTACACCGTCCTGAGTTGCCAGACTTAAATGGCGCAGATCTAGACCTCAGCAGACTACGGACCTCCTGGTTCATTCATGGCTTTTGATTTGGGTAGGTACAGTAAATTCTTGTAGGACAGGATATTCTCCAGGTTACTACAGGAAATGAGGAAGAGATTGCTGTGCCTTTAGCAATGATTTTTGTATCCATGCTGACCACAGGAGTAATACCAGGAGACTGGAGGGTGGCAAATGTTATTCCTTTGTTCAAGAAACGTAACAGGGATAACCTTAGAAATTGTAGACCAATGAGTAATAGGAAAAGAAGTGTAGAGAATACTTAGAGGCAGAATTTATGAGTATTTTTAGAAGCATAATCTGATTAGGGATAATCAGCATGGCTTTGTGAAGGACAGATCAGGAACAACTTGATTTGTCCTGGGTAGGGTGCATTCACCAGCATTTTGCTTCAGATGGAACTTTGGAACTTTTCAATTATGAGGAGACACTATTTAGGACAAACTCTCTTCCATTATAGAAGTGTCCAAGACTAGATTTGTGGGGACCTGTTAGACTTATGTAAAATAAAATTAAGGGTTGTACACTCAGTGGCCATTTTATTAGGTACAGGAGTGTATGTTTGTGATGTTCTGTTGCAGTGGACCATCCACTTCAAGATTCAATGTGTTGTGCATTCAGAGATGCTCTTTGGCAAACCACTATTGTAATGTGTGGATAGTTGAGTTACTGTTGCCTTTCTGTCAGTTCGAACTGTCTGGCCATTCACTTCTGAGCTCCCTCATCAACAAGACATTTTTGCCAGCAGAACTGCCACTCACTGAATGTTTCTTGTTTTTCACATTAATCTCTGTAAACTCTAGAAACTGTTGTGTGTGAAAATCCCAGTACCTCAACAGTTTCTGAGATACTCAAACCACCCTGTCTGGCACCAACAATCATCCAATGATCATCATCACTTGGATCACATTTCTTCCCCATTCTGATGTTTGTTCTGAACAACTGAACCTCTTGACCATGTCTGCATTGCATTTATGCATCAAGTTGCTTCCACACGGTTGGCTGATTAGATATTTGCAATAATGAGCAGGTGTAACTAAAAAGTGTGATTCAGTGTAGATAGGGTAGATGGGAGGAAATTTTGGCATGTCACAGAGGCGCCTAAAACTAGGGTGAATCCATTTAAGGTAGAGGGTAAGAGCATCTGAAGTTGATGGTTGGAATCTTGAACACACTATCTGAAAATATGGTGGCAGGTACACTCACAATATTTAAGAAACGCCCAAGCAAATAATTGAATCACTGAGAATATAGACAGCAACAGACCAACTGCTGGTAATTGTGTGTAGTATAGATGATACTTAAAGCACGGACATAGTGGGTCCATGTTATATGACTTTTTGATAACTGAATTTAGAAATGTGCAGGAGTATAGGATTGTAGATACATTTTGTTTACATTGTGCTTTAGCCTTGGCCATTTTCTTAATTTATTATGCATTTATAATTCAGTACCTCCATTTACAATACTTTACAGAAATTGTATATTGTTTCTGCCTCAACACCAACAGTGAATTGTTGTGGTCTCAACACATCCTGCCCGTTACTGTGCTCATCCATTACCTCACTCTTTCTCCTGTCACTTTCCTTATCAGGCTATCATTTGCCTTCAGGTCCACAATCTTCAAAGTCAGCAGTTTCCTGAGGAACGTTATAAAACCTCTGCTCATCATAATGTCCTTCTCATTGCTACCATCAAGGACGTTGTACAGGAGGCTGAAGATGCACGTTCAATGTTTTAGGAACAGCTTCTTCTCCTCTGCCATCCAATTTCTAAATGGACAATAAACCAACACATGGACACTGCCTCACTATTTTTGCTCTCATTAAGTACTACTTATTTAGTTTTATTTTGTATATACATTCCTTACTGTAATTTAGTATTATGCATTGCACTGTACTGTTGCCGCAAAACAACAAATTTCTCAACATATGTCAGTGATATTAAACCTGATCCTGATTCCAAAAATTTTACAAATCCATATTGATTCTTTTTGAACAGTCGGGAATTTTGAGGAGTTGCTTCCTGAACTTCCCATCAAAAGAGGGCTCCTGAGAGCCTTCATCCTATCTTTGCGTCTCATACTACTTTGTAAGCCCTTTTCCAAACTCTCCACTCCACGCTGTGTTCCTACTGGGATGCTCACTGAAGTGCTCATGTCGAGGAGAAACTAACTTCTGCAGAAGCCTTGAAGTCAACCCAAGGTCCTTCAGCATCGAGCACACCACTCCTTGGAGACTTCAGCAACTTTTAAAATAAATCCAAGGAAGCATTCAATTCTTGAACTATCAAATCCAAAGCTAGGAGGCATCAGTCAGCAAATTATTCACAAATAATGGATGATCCTATAAATAGCACTGGTGAGGGCTTGTTCCTGCAGCTGAACTGAATTACACATGCACCAGATCAGGATACAATGTTGGTGGATCAATGAGCTCCAAGTGGAGATAAACACTGACAGATGTCTAACTGCATAACTCTGGCACATATTAAACACACACACACACACACACACACACATACACACCTCTTTACTAAACGCCACCCATGCAATTCATCTCACAAATGTACATACACCTAAGGGCACTATTGCACTCATAAACCTGAAAGGAATGTACAGTACTGGGATAAATATAAAATTTAAGATCTACATCTTTTAACACAGATTGTTCTAACGATATCTCACCCTCTCGTCTTGCAATGAGGGGAATGCAATATGCCACTCCTAAGGCTCACAGTTTTCTCCTTGAAGCTGAAAGTTCAATTGGTCTTGAGGCGACCAACACCTACACAATCAGATGTCAGAACATTTTGAACAAAAATTATCAAAATTCCTGCAACACCGAAGCACCAGAGCTAGATTGACTAATTTAATATTTGTACAGAAAATGTATATTTAGTATTTGCTCAAAGAAAACTAGAACTGAAAAATACTTCCCAATAATAAGTAAAAGAAGCTGCACATTCTCATTTCTCATCACCTTTCCAAACCAATAGATGCGCTATTTCAAAGTATATGCCGGTATAAGTTTATGTTTATCTACAGTTTCCTTTCCATCCCTTCCTTGCCAAACACTTCACTTGTAAACATGCAGACATAGAAAGCAGGAGCAGAGGTTAGGCCCCTCAAAACTGACCCACCACTCAAAAAGATCTAGTTGTAACCTCAACTTTCCATTCCCTTCAATCCCCACAAACTTCTCATTCCCTTATTCAAGAATTCATCCATATCTGCCTTAAAAATACTCATCAATTCTGCTGCCACTGAGACATGGCCCTCCACAAGAAAAAAAAGCCTGACCTCTAACTTAAATAACATTTTTAAATAATGACACCTAATTCCAGATTATTCCGCAAGATCATTCTCTCCTCATCCATCCTGTCAAGACCCTTCAGAAAATAAATTTTAATAAAGGCATAAACACAAGAGATTCCAGAGATGCTGGAAAGCAGTACTTTAATAAACATATTCTTTCAGGTCTTTCACCTTTTAAATTTCAAAAGATACTAACCTATCGTGTCCAAACTTTCCCCATGAGACAACATGCACATTACTGATATTAGTTGTAAAATTTCTCTGAACTACCTCCAACATACTAACAATTTTTATTAAGTAAAGCCACTGCTATACATAATACTGTACTCCACATGAGGTGTCTCAATGCTCAAAAAAATGTAACCTCTTTACTTTTGTGATCAATTCCCCTTGCGATAAACAAAAACCTTCTGTTGATGTATAATTACTTGGAGTGCCTACCTTTCATGAATCATGCACAAGGATACCTATGGTATCTCGTTATATATATATAGTGTTCTTTTGAAAGATTAGCTTTATTAAATATTAGTTTTATTTGCCACAAATACATCGAAACATTGGAACATACAGTGAAAGGTGTTATTGGATCAAATCAGCGAGGATTATACTGGGGCAGCCTGTAAGTGCCACCACACTTCCCACACCAACAAGCATGCCCACAATTTTTTAACCTGTATACCTTAGGAAGGTGTGAGGAAACTGGAGCACTCAGAGGAAACCTACTTGGTCACAGGAAGAACATACAAACTCCTTACAGGCAGTGACGGGAATTAAATCCTGATCAGTGATCGTTGGCTCTGTAATGTGAATGTGCTGACCAATACCCCACTGTAAATATTTCTTCCTGGATGGTCAATTTCTCCTTCTCCCTTGAGTCTCCACTGGCCTTATTTTTGCTTCTTCACTAGATTCCTCATGTCTTCTACACTAACTACTTTCTTACCTATCGTTAAATCATCAACAAAGTTAACAAAGATGCATTCAGTACCTTCATCCAAATCAGTTATAGAAATTATATATATACTTTGAATGAGTAAACTCTTCTCAGGCTTCCAGCCAGCTGCAAGTATCAATTATAACCGATGTTTCGATGACAACCTCCGCCATCTTCATTTTGTATACCATAAACTTTA
Source organism: Hypanus sabinus (assembly GCF_030144855.1). Classification (NCBI taxonomy): domain Eukaryota; kingdom Metazoa; phylum Chordata; class Chondrichthyes; order Myliobatiformes; family Dasyatidae; genus Hypanus; species Hypanus sabinus. The sequence continues at coordinate 105,100,671 of NC_082717.1, read as the reverse complement.
TTTTCTCTGGTAATATTTTATGTATTCTCAGTGCATTTAAGGGTTTCTGTTTATTCCAACACATTACTGCTTCAGAAAAAAGTAATAAATTGTTCAAACTTTACTTTCCTTCCACAGGGAAAAATATTTAATTTACTCAATTAACTTGAAAAGCTTCGCAAAAGGTTCCTGAAGAGGCAACCAAGTAATTGTGTTCATTTCCTTCATTAGACATAGAAACAAAATTTGGCCATTTCCCCCCCCCCCCCCCCACCCCACTCCACCGGGTCTGCTTGACCATTCCATTGAATGTATCAGCCTCTGCTTTAAATGCCAGCACATCCTTTCTTAGATAAGGGGCCCAAAACTGTTCACAATACTCCAAGTGGGGTCTGACCAATGGCTTATAAAGCCTCAGCATTACATTCGTGCTCTTATATCCTAGCCCTCTTGAAATGAATGTTAACATCACACTTAACATTCCTCATCACCGACTCAACTTGCAAATTAACCTTTAGGAAATGCTGCATGAGGACTCCCAAGTCCCTCCACACCTCAGGTTTTTTAATTCTCTCTTCATTTTGAAAATAGTCTATGCTTTCATTGATTATACCAAAGCGCATGGTCATACACCTCCCGGCACTGTATTCCATCTGCCACTCTATTCCCTTTCTCCAAATCTGTCTAAGTTCTTCCGTAGCCTCTCTGCTTCCTCAACACAACCTGCCCTACCACTTACTTTCTAGATCTATTAGTTCTTGATCATTCATGGCATCAAACATTATGGGGAGACGGCAGAAGGATGGGGTTAAGAAGGATAATAAATCAGCCATGGTGGAATAGCGCAGCAGGCTTGATTGTCCAAGTGGCCTCATTCTACTCCTATGTCTTATGGTCTTAAATATACTGTTTGTATATATGTCTTGTACTATATATACTCATTGGCACTTTATTAACTACCTCCTGTACCTAATAAAGTAGCCATTGAGTGTATGTTTGTGGTCTTATGTTGCCGTAGCTTATCCACTTCAAGGTTCAACACGGTGTGCATTCAGAGATGCTCTTCTGCACACTACTATTGTCATGCATGGCTATTTGAGTTACTGTCTCCTTCCTGTCAGCTTGAGCCAGTCTGCCCATTCACCTCTGATTGGCATTTCACCCATAAGACTGCTGTTCACTGGATGTTTCTTGTTTATTGCACCATTCTCTGTAAACTGATGTGTGTGAAAAATCCCAGGAGACCAGCAGTTTCTGAGGTACTCAAGCCACCCTATCTGGCACCAACAATCATTCCACGATCACTTAGATCATATTTCATCCCCACTCTGACATTTGGTCTGAGCCTCCTGACCACATCCGCATGCTTTTATGCATCAAGATGCTCAGGCAAGATTAGGAGTCGGGGCTTTAGTGGATAAGCTGATGAGACAGTTAATGAGGAGGATGTGGGAGATGCTGGGAGTGGGACTGACCTGGCTGAAGGCTGCTGAATTGTAGCAGTGAGAGCAGTAATGGCTGCCAGCTGATTCCGGTTGTCGCTAGTAAGCCGTTGAACCGCAGTCACGAGAGCAGTAATCACTGGCCCCTGATTCCGCCTGTCTGTGATGAGTTGCTGAACTGTCACTGAGAAGGCTAACACCCATGCTTCCTGCTCAGACTGGGCTTGCCACCCTGTTGTCGTATTGTGGTAGTCACTGCTGCCAACCCAGCCTCCAGTGAGTTTAGCTTCTCCTCCATGAGCTGGGCCTGTCATTCTACAAGTAGCTGTCACACTGTGTGATCCACCTCTGCCAAAACAAACTCCAGTGACTTTAACTCCTCTCCTATCTGACCAATGAGCGTCAGCTGATCTCCCTCTGCTGGGTCCACTTTTGTGGTCAGTCCTGCTGACAAGGATGTGCAGTGATGGCTTAAGCGCGGAGGGAGAAATACTGAAGTGAATAAACAGTTCACTGACTTTATTAATAAGAGCTATTCAGAATTAAAGGAAAAACAACAAACGCTAGGACAACAGGGCCATTAATTAAAACTCTCAAACTGAACGCCGACCGTGACTCGGAAGCAGTAACTTAACACTAAATAAATACCGCTCCTATACAGCGTCAATCCAAACAGTAGCCTTTGTTCCCTGAACAAGGACAAAGGTAAGCAGGGAGCATTGATGTCGCTGTGCTTTCGGTCAAGACTTGACAAGACTGAAATAAGAGAAAAGGAGTTAAATACAACCACAATGAAACAGTAAGTGGCAGGAAAGTGCATACTCATGCCAAACCCAACGCACAGCCTGCCTGTGAGGGCAGCCAGACCCCGCGACAGAGTCCATGGTTCTTCACCATGAGTTGCTGCCATGTGATTGGCTGATGAGATAGTTACTTTAATTTATAGGTGTACCTAATAAAGTGACCTCTGAGTGCATTCTTTTAAAAAATGGTCCAGTGGTAACTTTGATGTAAGAACTTCTTTCAATACCTATGGAATCACATAAACTGCAATAGAGAGAGATCATTCCAAACAATAGACTCTTCGTCTGAAGTTATCACTCTAATCCCATTTCCCCCTGTAACCCATACATTTCTACATTCTTCCCTTCTAAATACATAATCAGTTTTGACGGAGCCACGTATCTGTTTTCTATCTGCATTTGATTTTGTGTTGTGAGTTAATTACGTTTATTATGTTAACTAGTCATTTGATCAGGGGGGCATGGTGGAAGCAAAGGGAATAAGTCAGGTATTCGTGCACTGTTTGATACAGGTAGTAGCTTGTCATAGTAGGTGTCACTTCTTTTAATGACTGCTCAGCGATGCTCAACTGTGCTTAGCTTACATTTGGATACACTTAAGTTTCATCATTTCAAGATTGCACTGCATGTTTGCTAATTGCTAATAAAGGATTGGATATGTATCCTTGACTTTTGGAGTGATGATTATTGGAGTGAAAGCACGCCATGCAAGTGTAACCAATCAGTAGGATTACCAGGAACAACAATTGTTGTGGTTTGGCGCTACGTTCTGTCAGCAAACGTTTTCTATCAGAACAACATATACAATCAGAACAACACTGAGTTGGACTCCTAATGGACCATTGAAGGGTGACCATGGTGATAGAAGACACTACCCTCAGCCAGAGCTGACAGTTAATGGGGCTTCAAGTTTGTGTTTGGATGAGCTTTGGCAGCAGCAATTCAAAGCAGATTTTCTTGAATGCAGTCAAAAGGAACAACCTGGTTTGTCAGAAAAAGATCACAATCAAGGATAGACTACTTACCAAAAGAGAACATTGACTTCTCTAACTTCTGTTAATGTCCCTCCTCCCCTTCTTACCCCATCCCTGACATATTTAGTTGTTTGTTTTTTTTCTCTCTCTCTGCTCATCACTCTGCCTGTTCTCCATCTCTCTCAGGTGCTCCTGTTCCCCTTTCTTTCTCCCGAGGCCTCCCGTCCCATGATCCTTTCCCTTCTCCAGCTCTGTATCACTTTTGCCAATCACCTTTCTGGCTCTCAGCCACTCCACCCCCTCCGGTTTTCTCCTATCATTTTGCATTTCCCCCTCCCCCCACTACGTTCAAATCTCTTACTATCTTTCCTTTCAGTTAGTCCTGACGAAGGGTCTCGGCCCGAAACGTCTACAGTGCTTCTCCCTATAGATGCTGCCTGGCCTGCTGTGTTCCTCCAGTATTTTGTGTGTGTTGTTTGAATTTCCAGCATCTGCAGATTTCCTCATGTTTGTGTAAATGTTGAGATTTCATGTCTCCTGTATCTTGGTAGCATGCAGTTGTAGCTATTCTAGTATAATAGTTGGGGGACTGGAATCTATTCTCTATTGCTTTGTATTCTGTGTTGCTCATTTATTATGTTTATTATGGTAATTAGTCACCAGAGTGGGCGTGGTAAAAGCAAAGTTACGTAATTGTGCTTTGTTTGTCACAATTTGTAGCTTGGGACTGGCAGATGTCTAGTCTTTTGCTGACTGCTAATAAATCTCAATTATGTTTAGCTTACACTTGGGTACGCTTACATTTCATCGTTTCAAGATTGCTTGTTTGCTAATCACTAATAAAGGACCGAATACCTATCATCGACTTTTGGAGCGATAGTTATTGGATAGTGGGCAAGTCACATAAGTATACAGGCCCTATGGTGGCCTAGGCTCGCCAGCAGCAGCAATTGTTTTGGTTTGGTCGCTAGAAACTTACTTTCAAAAAAAGCAATATAACTTTTTTGTGTGTGTCAAATTTGCACTTGTATTGACTGGCAGAGAATCATGAATGACAGTTTGCAGGTAGCTGCTCGACATCCTAATTGATTGCTGAGGTTGTCCAATGCTTTCCCTTCGTCTCTCCAATCCTCCAGCTCAAGGGGATCATTTGGGTATAAGGAGCTACTTTACACGCAGAAAATACTCCTCAGTATACGTCACTAAGTTAATATTCATTCTGTAATTGAATATTCTTACTGAATACTGTACCCAGTGACAAAAAAATTCTGGAGAAGGCAACAAAAATAAAGATTTCCCTTTAACAAAGCCTTTTTACTGAACTATTTGACTGAGCTTTGTAATAACTGTTTGTATCCATAACGTGGATTGTATACACCATGGTCTCTTGGCTTACACAGAATAAGGTTTGTAGATGTTGCTGAGAATGGTTATTCTGTATGATATTTATTTATCAGTACCCATTAAATGCAAGAATAACCATTCTGCATTAGGGTCTTTCCGTTTAATTACATTGGTGCTTATGATTAATGACCATTTTTCATTCAAAGGCCTGTTTATTATTCTACAGGTTCAAGCACAATCTTATGCAGATGTGTAAATGATTTTTAATCAGCTGAACTATAATTGAAATTAAAAATATTAAACTGAAGATGCTAGTGGTGTTCCTCAAGGGTCAGTATTGGGACAGTTACTTTTTACATTGCTTGTCAATGATTTGGATAATGGAATTGATAGTTTTGTGGCAAAGATAAGTGGAGGGGTAGGTGGTGCCAAAGAAGCATTGCAATTGTAGCAGGACAAATTGGAAGAATAGGTTAAAAAGTGGCAGATGGAATGCGGTATTGGGAAATGTATGATAAAAAGAACAATAATGTGGACTATTATCTAAATGGGGAGAAGGTTTAAACATCAGAGGTGCAGAGGGACTTAGGAGTCCCTGTACAAGACTCCCAGACGGTTAATTCACAGGTTGAGTCTGTGGTAAAGAAGGCAAATGCAATGTTGGCATTTATTTCAATGGGAATAGAATATAAAAGCAAGGAGATAATGCTGAGCCTTTATAAGACACTAGTCAGGCTGCCCTTTGAGTATTGTCAACAGTTTTAGGCCCCATATCTCAGAAAGGATGTGTTGGCATTGGAGTCCAGAGGAGGTTTACAAGGATGATTCTGGGAATGAAAGGGTTAAAATATCAGGGGCATTTGGCTGCTTTGGGCCTGTACTCACCGGAATTTTGAAGGGGACCTACTGAAAGTTGAAAGGACTAGATAGAGTGGATGTGGAGAGGATGTTTCCTGTGGGGAGGGAGAGTCTAGGACCAGAGGACACAGATAGAGTGGATGTGGAGAGGATGTTTCCTGTGGGGAGGGAGAGTCTAGGACCAGAGGACACAGATAGAGTGGATGTGGAGAGGATGTTTCCTATAGTGGGGGAGTCTAGGACCAGAGGGCACAGATAGAGCGGATGTGGAGAGGATGTTTCCTATCGTGGGCGAGTCTAGGACCAGAGGGCACAGATAGAGTGGATGTGGAGAGGATGTTTCCTATAGTGGGGGAGTCTAGGACCAGAGGGCACAGATAGAGTGGATGTGGAGAGGATATTTCCTGTGAGAAGGGAGAGTCTAGGACCAGAGGGCACAGATAGAGTGGATGTGGAGAGGATGTTTCCTATAGTGGGGGAGTCTAGGACCAGAGGACACAGAGTGGATGTGGAGAGGATGTTTCCTATAGTGGGGGAGTCTAGGACCAGAGGACACAGATAGAGTGGATGTGGAGAGGATGTTTCCTATAGTGGGCGAGTCTAGGACCAGAGGACACAGATAGAGTGGATGTGGAGAGGATGTTTCCTATAGTGGGGGAGTCTAGGACCAGAGGACACAGATAGAGTGGATGTGGAGAGGATGTTTCCTATGGTGGGGGAGTCTAGGACCAGAGGGCACAGATAGAGCGGATGTGGAGAGGATGTTTCCTATAGTGGGGGAGTCTAGGACCAGAGGGCACAGATAGAGTGGATGTGGAGAGGATGTTTCCTATGGTGGGGGAGTCTAGGACCAGAGGGCACAGATAGAGTGGATGTGGAGAGGATGTTCCCTATGGCGGGGGAGTCTAGGACCAGAGGACACAGATGGAGTGGATATGGAGAGGATGTTTCCTGTAGTGGGGGAGTCTAGGACCAGAGGGCACAGATAGAGTGGATGTGGAGAGGATGTTTCCTATAGTGGGGGAGTCTAGGACCAGAGGACACAGATAGAGTGGATGTGGAGAGGATGTTTCCTGTAGTGGGGGAGTCTAGGACCAGAGGACACAGATAGAGTGGATGTGGAGAGGATGTTTCCTATAGTGGGGGAGTCTAGGACCAGAGGACACAGATAGAGTGGATGTGGAGAGGATGTTTCCTCTAGTGGGGGAGTCTAGAACCAGAGGACACAGATAGAGTGGATGTGGAGAGGATGTTTCCTATAGTGAGGAGTCTAGGACCAGAGGACACAGATAGAGTGGATGTGGAGAGGATGTTTCCTGTGGTGGGGGAGTCTAGGACCAGAGGACACAGATAGAGTGGATGTGGAGTGGATGTTTCCTATGGTGGGGGAGTCTAGGACCAGAGGACACAGATAGAGTGGATGTGAAGTGGATGTTTCCTATGGTGGGGGAGTCTAGGACCAGAGGACACAGATAGAGTGGATGTGGAGAGGATATTTCCTGTGGGGAGGGCGAGTCTAAGACCAGAGGACACAGATAGAGTGGATGTGGAGAGGATGTTTGCTATAGTGGGAGAGTCTAGGACCAGAGGACACAGATAGAGTGGATGTGGAGAGGATGTTCCCTATGGTGGGGGAGTCTAGGACCAGAGGACACAGATAGAGTGGATGTGGAGAGGATGTTCCCTATGGTGGGGGAGTCTAGGACCAGAGGACACAGATAGAGTGGATGTGGAGAGGATGTTCCCTATGGTGGGGGAGTCTAGGACCAGAGGACACAGATAGAGTGGATGTGGAGAGGATGTTCCCTATGGTGGGGGAGTCTAGGACCAGAGGACACAGATAGAGTGGATGTGGAGAGGATGTTCCCTATGGTGGGGGAGTCTAGGACCAGAGGGCACAGATAGAGTGGATGTGGAGAGGATGTTTGCTATAGTGGGAGAGTCTAGGACCAGAGGACACAGATAGAGTGGATGTGGAGAGGATGTTTCCTATAGTGGGGGAGTCTAGGACCAGAGGGCACAGATAGAGTGGATGTGGAGAGGATGTTTCCTATAGTGGGGGTGTCTAGGACCAGAGGGCACAGATAGAGTGGATGTGGAGAGGATGTTTCCTATAGTGGGGGAGTCTAGGACCAGAGGACACAGATAGAGTGGATGTGGAGAGGATGTTTCCTATAGTGGGGGTGTCTAGGACCAGAGGGCACAGATAGAGTGGATGTGGAGAGGATGTTTCCTATAGTGGGGGAGTCTAGGACCAGAGGACACAGATAGAGTGGATGTGGAGAGGATGTTTCCTATGGTGGGGGTGTCTAGGACCAGAGGGCACAGATAGAGTGGATGTGGAGAGGATGTTTCCTATAGTGGGGGAGTCTAGGACCAGAGGACACAGATAGAGTGGATGTGGAGAGGATGTTTCCTACAGTGGGGGTGTCTAGGACCAGAGGACACAGATAGAGTGGATGTGGAGAGGATGTTTCCTATAGTGGGGGAGTCTAGGACCAGAGGACAGAGATAGGGTGGATGTGGAGAGGATGTTTCCTATGGTGGGGTAGTCTAGGACCAGAGGACACAGATAGAGTGGGTATGTAGAGGATGTGTCCTATGGTGGGGGCGTCTAGGACCAGAGGACACAGATAGAGGGGATGTGGAGAGGATGTTCCCTATGGTGGGGGAGTCTAGGACCAGAGGACACAGATAGAGTGGATGTGGAGAGGATGTTTCCTGTAGTGGGAGAGTCTAGGACCAGAGGACACAGATAGAGTGGATGTGGAGAGGATGTTTCCTATAGTGGGAGAGTCTAGGACCAGAGGACACAGATAGAGTGGATGTGGAGAGGATGTTTCCTGTGGGGAGGGAGAGTCTAGGACCAGAGGGCACAGATAGAGTGGATGTGGAGAGGATGTTTCCTATGGTGGGGGAGTCTAGGACCAGAGGGCACAGATAGAGTGGATGTGGAGAGGATGTTTCCTGTGGGGAGGGAGAGTCTAGGACCAGAGGGCACAGACAGAGTGGATGTGGAGAGGATGTTCCCTACGGTGGGGTTATCCAGAATTAGAGGGCACAGCCTCAAAACTGAAGGGTGACCGTTTAGAACAGAGATAAGGAGGATTTTTTTTTTAGTCAGAGAGTAGTGAATCTGTGGAATGCTCTGCCACAGATTCCGGTGGAGGCCAAGTCAGTGCAGAAGTTTAATTTAAGGCAGAAGTTGATTGGTCAGGGCATCAGAGGATATGGCAAGAAGGCAGGTGTATGGGGTTGAGTGGCATCTGGGATCAGCCATGATGGAATGGCAGAGCAGACTCGATGGGCTAAATGGCCTGAATGGCTTATGGTCTAATGCAGGAACACTGAGCAGGTCAGACAGCATATGTGAATAGTCAGGCAAGCAAGAGGCATAAATTCAAAGCCAAATATTATGAACATTCACAAGTTATTGTTAATCAGTAAGTTACCAATAAATGTTTGATTGTTTTTGTATCTTAAGAAAAGTAAAGGTGTAAATACTTTAGGCATATAGACCGATCAGAACTGATAGCCTTCAATTAAGGCTCAGTCCCTTTCGAGTTGTATTTAGGAGCACTGAAGGTATAGAAACTGAACATAAAAGAAAACTGAATGAATTCATGTTCTATCCATAGACAGAGAACCTGAGTTAACATTGCTAGTCAATTATTTTTCATCAGATCAGATTAAAAGTTTGAAGTTCTTACTTTTCATTGCAGTAGATGGCAGCACAGAGTTGAAGAGGAAAGTTACCCTGAGAAAACTGTCGATTTTACTGGTTAGTTTGTGCTAAACAGGATATAACTGGTTATAGTCAAGACTAATCTCAAGTGACAATCATTTTCAATGACATACATAATTGCAAAGCTGAAAATTTAGATTAGTTAAAGTAAGTCTAAATACAAGTTAAAAAATGGTAATTATTTTGTTCCCCAACCTTTGTACCTCTCATTCAAATACTTGACAATCTGGAGCTGTTCTAGACAGGGCAAAAGAGACATAGCACTAAACCTGGAAAACAGAAATAATGCAGATTTAGTATGCTCAATAAAATCCAATGGGTCATCAATTTCAAACAGTTAATTCTGTTTCACTCTTTGCAGATGCCTGTTCTGCGGAGCATTTCTCCAATTTTCTGTTCTATTAAAGCCCTAGAATCAAGGCATTCAGGAGGGATTTCAGAAATAATTTCTCTGGAAACATCATAGTGGTCTGGAATTTATTCCCACAATGCTAATGAGCCACTGAACATTTCAAAGCAAAATTGGATAGATGTTTTAGATAAAACTAAAGCATTACTGAAACAAAGCCGGTTGGGAAAGGCAAGATATAGATCAACAAGGATCCAATTGGATGCTACAGTAGCACAATGGTTAGTACAACACTATTACGGCTCAGAGTGTCAAAGTTCAGAGTTCAATTCCGGCATCAACTGTAGGGAGTGTGTACATCCATCAACTGTAGGGAGTCTTGTTTCCATCCAAGGGGTCAGTTGGATATGGTGGAGGATTACAAATAACTGGGGATACGAATTGACAATAAACTGGACTGGTCAAAGAACACTGAGGCTGTCTAAAAGAAGGGTCAGAGTCGTCTCTATTTCCTGAGGAGACTGAGGTCCTTTAACATCTGCCGGACGATGCTGAGGATGTTCTATGAGTCTGTGGTGTCCAGTGCTATCATGTTTGCTGTTGTGTACTGGGGCAGCAGGCTGAGGGTAGCAGACACCAACAGAATCAACAAACTCATTCGTAAGGCCGGTGATGTCATGGGGGTGGAACTGGACTCTCTGACGGTGGTGTCTGAAAAGAGGACGCTGTCCAAGTTGCATGCCATCTTGGACAATGTCTCCCATCCACTCCATAATGTACTGGTTAGGCACAGGAGTACATTCAGTCAGAGACTCATTCCACTGAGGTGTAACACTGAGCGTCATAGGAAGTCATTCCTGCCTGTGGCCATCAAACTTTACAACTCCTCCCTCGGAGTGTCAGACACCCTGAGCCAATAGGCTGGTCCTGGACTTATTTCCACTTAGCATAACTTACCTATTATTATTATTATTTAATTATTTATGGTTTTATATTGCTATATTTCTACACTATTCTTGGTTGGTGCGACTGTAACGAAACCCAATTTCCCTCTGGATCAATAAAGTATGTCTGTCTGTCTGTCTGACATCCTCCCCATGGAGTACATGAGTTTTCCTGGGTGCTCCATTTTCCTCCCATAATTCAAAGACCTACAAGGTAGGTTTATTGGTCCCATTGAATAGGTTACAATTAGATCAGGGTTGGCAGGGGTTGCAGGGCAAAGAGCTACCGGGTAGATTTATTGGTCACTGTAAATTGTCCTGTGAGTAGGTTAGGGTAATGAGGGTTGTCAGGGGTAGCAGGGCAGTGCAGCTCGAAGGATATCCAAATAATAATAAATAATTGACTCAGCCAGAAGGTCTGATTAGTCTCCAATTGTTCCTGACTTCTCATAAACTTGGATTTCATTCTTAATGTGAGAAGAGGTAGCTGCTAAGTCCTACCAAACCTTGCACTTTAAACTCATTTTTGCATAACTTGACCGTTCATTGGGACTTGGTACATAATCCCTACGATTTAGGTTTGTACACCAGCTTATTTTACTGGAAAGCCGGGGGAAAGTATTGGTGGATTAATAGTCAACTGATGCTCCTTTAACCTTCTTGTCGACCAAAATGCTACAGGAATTCAGGAGTGGTGGTTGGTGGGGGTTCCAACAGTCCCTAATCTAGACAAAATATCAGCTATCCCTATGATTTGGTATGTCCTCCTCCCAGACTTCACCTTATTAAAGATACTCACATTTATGTACTTGAAGGAATTCTCTCCAAGAGGACCACAATTTTGCCATGGTTTGGAGGTTTGCATCCCTCAATGACCCAGAAGACTATGTTGACTGGAGTCAGGACTTTATGCTTTGGCTCTTGGTAGGGTCACCCATGCCAAACAGATAGAGGCCAGTCTAAAAGTGGTCCAACAGTCCTCCAGGTTTAGGGGTTCAGCTCAGGGCTAACAACCCTGACTGGTCAAACCGATACAGAACCAATAATGAAGAATCCTTCGACGGTATTCCTGAGTCTCCACCCAGGACCTACACGGCTGACAGTAGTGAAAACCAGGAGGTAGCTACTGGCATGATGAAGGAAGCCCTGAACACTATCAAGACCAAGACTTGGCAAAGTCAGACAGAGATGGAAGACCATCACTGCTGCCCTAAACGCCAGTGGTGAAACAGACAGCAAGTAAGGAAATTCCCGATAATTCCCGATATGTTGTGGTACAGAGAACAGAAAGGAAGCATGGTCAGCTTAGGTGGCATAGTTGAGTGGGATGCGTGTGTGCTCTTAGAAGAAGGATTTTTAAGTTTGGATTGGTGCAGGGTGCTGAGGGGTGTGGAGGCTCTGATCCCAGGGAGTAGGCAGTTTAAATGGTTCAGCACGGATAAGCTGGGCTGAAGGATCTGTTTCTATGCTGTATTTTTCAATGACTCTATATGTATTTTTACTGAACAGCCCAGTGTGTACCAGCTGTTGGTCATGCATTATAAAAGCATACAATCTGAGGAGAGCAATATTTTTAAATGCCCAGATTTCTAGAATTGGGCAAATGACAAATCCTGTACTTGTTTACATTTTCCACTTCCGTTATTTAAATTACTTCGTGTAGTGTCAACCGTTTTGACAGACCATTTTGCCAGAGATCCTGAGCTTATGTTCGATATCGCAACATTGGCAACCTCATTTAAGCAGGAAGAGTGGCTTTGTGGTCACAAAAGAGGCCCCTACTGAAGCAAGGAGCAGACTCCAGGGAATGGATGGCTGGTGCACTCTTCTGTGTTAAAGCTTAATCCTTTGAAACAGGGAAGAACCATGGCTGCATATAAAAATCACGGCCTGGGATCTCCTTTCAGCTGCCCATCAGCCTCACACCTGCCCATCAGCCTCAGGCCTCTTATGAAGACATTCAGGATTTTTAAACAGTTCTTGACGAGGTAAACGCGGAGGTGATGTTTCTCCCAGCTGGACATCTAGCTGGGATTGTGACCATAAGTCACAATCTCAAAGTAAATGAGAAATTCTTCACTCAGAGGGTTTCTCTTTATATATTCAAGGGATGTGGGCCTCACATGAGCCAACATTTAATTGCCCATCTCTAGTTGCCCTTCAGAAGGTGGTGGTGAGCAGCCATGATGGGCAAATGTGGTGATATTTGCAGGCTGTCCCCAGCACATCCTTGTTTCATATTTCACTGTCTGTTTCAATGTGCCTGTAACAAATAAATCTGTATCTGAATCTGGCTAGAACCACACTGCTAATAAGGAGAGAACTCCGAGATTCTAATTGAACGATGGCGAAGGAACGGCGATGTATTTCCAAGTCAGGGTGGTGTGTGGCTTAGTCAGCAGTTTCCACGCGGTGGAGTTCCCTGTGGTTTTGCTTCCTTTGACCTTCCAGCTGTGGAAGGTTGTGGGTTTGGAAGATGCTGTCTGAGGAGTCTTGGTGAGTATCTCCATTACGTTGTGTGGAGGCTTGTGTGCTTCAAGGACTCTGACGATGCCAACTCAGGGCCACCCATGTTGGAATGGCTGTGGACAAGATGCCAGACGAAGATTGATCCAACCCCAGCACCCGAACGGACAGTTTCAGATCTGCCCCTCTTGGGCCACACTTCAATTAGAAGTGTGAATGCCATTCAAAACAACAACGGCAACTGGAGTGCATCCTGGAGATGTGTAAACTGCTGTTGGTGGGGAAGTGAGTGAACTCTCATGGGTGAGGTGCTGATCAAGTAGGCTGCTATGTCTTGCATCACGTTGAGCATCCTGAGTGTAATTGAAGATGCAGTTATCCAAACGAAGAGTATTCCATCATACTCCTGATGAGATTTGCTGATGCTACACAGGTTTTTGGGAAATTAACAGGCAAAGATTTAAAGTACATTTATTATCAAAGTATGGCTGCAGTATACAATCCTGAGATTTGTCCTCCCACAGACAGCCATGAAACAAAGTAACACCATGAACCTGTTCAAAGAAAGCCAATCCACCCAGATCAAACTCGCACAAAATAGCAATAAAAACAGAGCAACCAGAAACCTGAAACACATTGTAACGTGAACTACAAAGTCCAATCCTCAAACTGTGTTGATTAAACTTTGCTCTAGACCAAAGTCTCCAGCAGCATCGAAACGTAGGCAGTCGGCACTGAACACTCTCTCACTTTCCACTCTCACCCTAATTGTTCACACTTTAATTGGCGAGGAACTGAGTCAATCATGGGCTCATGCCATCTCCAGGCTTCTTAACCTCCAGGCCACACACTGCTTGAAACCTCGCTGAACTCCCTTGGAGACAGCAATCGGCCCCAAAACTCACCATCGATATGTAGATCACAGGTTCCAAAAGTTTCAGGATCGTATTTGAAAGAAGACAAAATAAAAGAAGTAGTTTTGTGAACTGTCTGAAGGACGTCACCTTTGACTGTGCTGTTCACTGGCGCCATCCTCTTTACCTCTCCCCAAGTCACTCACTGGAGGATCCCTCGCTTGCTCTTGTCACATTATGCATAAACTACTAATAATAGCTTATTTATAGAGCACTTTTCAAATTGCTTTACAATGCAATAAAGTGCAAACATGAAAATAGAAGACAAAAAGATGTTAGTTAAAAATGGGGTTTTAAGCTGCCATTTAAATGTGTCGACTGAGTGGTTATACAGACCACTTAGACAGAGTGGTCAGCAGCACTGGGGCTCCACAGGGGATTGTCCTGTCTCCCTTTCTCTTCACCATCGACACCTCAGAATTCAACTACAACACAGAGTCTTGCCATCTTCAGAAGTTTTCTGATGACTCTGCCATAGTTGGATGCATCAGCAAGGGAGATGAGGCGGAGTACAGGGCTACGGTGGGAAACTTTGTCACATGGTGTGTGCAGAATCATCTGCAGCTTAATGTGAAAAAGACTAAGGAGCTGGTGGTGGACCTGAGGAGGGCTAAGGCACCGGTGACCCCTGTTTCCATCCAAGGGGTCAGTGTGGACATGGTGGAGGATTACAAATACCTGGGAATACAAATGGACAATAAACTAGACTGGTCAAAGAACACTGAGGCTGTCTACAAGAAGGGTCAGAGCCGTCTCTATTTCCTGAGGAGACTGAGGTCCTTTAACATCTGCCGTACAATGCTGAGGATGTTCTACGAGGCTGTGGTGGCCAGTGCTATCATGTTTGCTGGGGCAGCAGGCTGAGGGTAGCAGACACCAATAGAATCAACAAACTCATTCGTAAGGCCAGTAATGTTGTGGGGGGGGGGGGACTGGACTCTCTGAAAAGAGGATGCTGTCCAAGTTGCATGCCATCTTGGACAATGACTCCCATCCACTCCATAATGTACTGGTTGGGCACAGGAGTACATTCAGCCAGAGACTCATTCCACCGAGATGTAACACTGAGTGTCATAGGAAGTCATTCCTGCCTGTGGCCATCAAACTTTACAACTCCTCCCTCGGAGTGTCAGACACCCTGAGCCAATAGGCTGGTCCTGGACTTATTTCCACTTGGCATGATTAACTTACTATTATTTAATTATTTATGGTTTTATATTGCTATATTTCTACACTATTCTTGGTTGGTGCGACTGTAACGAAACCCAATTTCCTTCGGGAACAATAAAGTCTGTCTGTCTGTTTGTCTGTGTCCCTTATAGAGTATTGAGTTCCACAGTAGAAAACAAAGTGAACTTGCCAGTTCTCTTTTGAGGGGAGACGGTTTCATTTTAAGAGACTGGAAGAAGATGATCTGTGAGCTCGAGCAGGATTATAAAACAAAAGCAATTCTGTGATGTGCCCAGACCTCACAGAGTTCTAAAAACAAGTAAGAGAATTTTAATATAGTCACTTCAGTTCCATTTCTGGTCAAAAATAAACCCCTCAGGATATTGGTAACAGGTGACTCAGAGATGGTAAACCCATTTAATGCCAGGGCTGGATATTGCTCCGATCCTGCTGCAGTTGGACATGGGCTGCTTCATTACCTCAGAAGATGAGACTGCTGCCACTGTCAATCTGAAGCAATGCACGAAAAGCTGGAACAGCTCAGTGGGTCAGGCAGCATGGGACAGTTGATGTTTCAAATCAAGACCTGCATCTGGACTGTAAAGAAAGAAGGGAGAGAGCCAGGAAGTAAAGATGGAGGAAGGGGTGGAACAAGATCTGGCAGGTGATAGGTAGATGCAGATGAGAGGGTCGATAGATAAGTGGGGTAGGGGAAGAGAAGGTATTACAGTGCCTTTGAAAACTATTCATACCCTTTGGAAGTTTTCATGTTTTATTGTTTCACAACATTGAATCACAGTTGATTTAATTTGGCTTTTTTGACAGTGATGAACAGAAAAAGACTTTCATGTCAAAGTGAAAACAGATCCTTATAAACTGATCTAAATTAATTACAAATATAAAATACAAAATAAATGATTGCATGTATTCAACCCCCATCTCACCCTTAATATGACACACTAACTCATCATTGGTGCAGACAATTGGTTTTAGAGTCACAAAACCAATGATTAAATGAGGATCTGCTTTTGGAGACCTGTGTACAGTCAAGGTGTTTCAATTGACTGTAGTAAAAATACACCTGTATTTGAAAGATCCAACTGTTGGTGAGACAACATCCTAGCAAAAAACTACACCATGAAGACAAAAGAACACTCCAAACAACTCTGCAAAAAAAGTGATTGAGCACCACAAGTGCAGAGATGGATACAAGAAAATTTCCAAGCCATTGAATATCCCTCAGAATACTGTTAAGTTAATCATCAAGAAATTGAAATAATATGGTACTGTTGTAAATCTGCCCAGAGCAGACCATCTCAAGGACTGGGTGACTGTGCAAGAAAGGTACGAGCGACGGAGGCCACTAAGAGACCTATGGCAACTCTGCATGAGTTATAAGCTTCAGTGGCTGAGATGCAAGGGACTGAACATATGACAATTGTTGCCCAGGCGCTTCACCAACCCCAGCTTTATGGGACAGTGGCAAAGAGAAAACCACTGTTGAAAAAAAGCTCACCTGAAATCTCAGCTACAGCTTGCCAGAAAGTATGTGGGATACTCTGAAGTCAGCTGGAAGAAGGTTCTATGGTCTGATGAAACCAAAAATTGAGTTTTGGCCAAACACCACACATCATCAAAAACACACCATCCCTACCATGAAGCGTGGTGGTGGCTGCATCATGCTGTGGGGATGTTTCACTGCAGCAGGCCCTGGAAGGCTTCTGAAGGTAGAGGTTAAAATGAATGGAGCGAAATACGATGAAATTCTAGAAGAAAACCTGATGCAGTCTGCAAGAGAATTGTGACTTGGGAGATTTGTTTTCCAGCAAGACAATGACCCCAAGCATAAAGCCAAAACTGCACAGGAACGGCTTTAAAACAACAAAGTTAACGTCCTCTAATGGCCAAGTCAGAGTCCAGACCTCAATCCAATTGAGAACTTGTGGCTGGAATTGAAAACTGTTGTTCAGTCACGATCCCCATGCAAACTGACAGAGCTTGAGCAGTTTTGTGATGAAGAATGGGGGAAAAATCGCAGTGTCCAGATGTACAAAGCTGACAGAGACCTATCCACACAGACTCAAGGCTGTATTTGCCGCCAAAGGTGCGTCTGCTAAATACCGTCAAAGGAGGTGAATACTTCTGCAATCAATTATTTTGTATTTTATATTTGTAATTGGTTTAGATGACTTTGTAGAGATCTGTTTTCTCTTTGACACAAAAGCATCTTTTTCTGTCGGTCTGTGTCAAAATAAGCCAAATTAAATCCACTGTGATTCAATGTGGTAAAACAATAAAACATGAAAACTTCCGGAGGTGGGGGTGAATACTTTTCATAGGCACTGTATATAAGAAAGTGTGAGTTGATAGGTGGAAGTGACAAAGGGATAAAGAAGATGGAATCTCATAGGAGAGTCCAGTGGTTTGTGGAAGAGAGGGAGGGAGGTGAGAAAAGGAACTGGAAGAAGGAATGTGTGGGTGATGGAAAGATATATTATCTTCCCTCTTTCTGGTCCTGATGAAGGATCTTGATCCTAAGAATAAATTGGCCACTTCCCCCACAGATGCTGCAAGACCTGCTGAGTTCCTCTGACTTCATGTGTGTTGCACCATTACTTGATGGAGTTGCGGAAGCTCAGGCACCGAGTGAATTGTGGGTATGAGCATGGTGCAGGAGAGCGGGCTAACATCTCGTCAGATAGTGGGACAGGTATAAGTCGAACCCATTCTCCATTGCTGCTGCACCCTCAGTCCTTTCACACCACCATAGGGGCATCCACCGAGAGTCAGCAAGGCAATCCCACTTACACCACCCACACTCCATTTTCGGCCACTGGCCGTTCCACAACAGTTCCGTACCCTGCCAACCACGGCCCCCACTGCACTAGACTGCAATAACACATGCGCACATGGATTGGACTTCTTTGTGATGTGTGACTTTCTGAGTCGCTTGGCATGCTGGGTATGATGACTCACCATTATTACCTGGTTCTTGAGTAAGAACAGAAAAAAGCAAAAGATGATGATAGTACCGATATGCTAAAGAAACTCAGTGGGTCATGCTGAGTTCCTGCAGAAGGACTTGGACAGATTAGGAGAATACAGTGTAAGGAAGTGCATGGTCATGCACTCTGGTAGAAGAAATAGAGGCATAGGCTATTTTTTAAGTGGAAAACAGATTTAGAAATCAAAGTTGCAAAGGGACTTGGGAGTCATAGTGTAGGATTCCCCGAAGGAACTGCAGGTGGAGCCTGTAGTAAGGAAGGCAAATAGCATTCATTTTGAGAGGGCTACAGTATAAAAGCAAGGGTGTAATTCTAGAACAGTCAGACCAAACTTGGGATATGGTGAGCAGTTTTGGCCACCCTATTTAAGAAAGAACACACTGGCATTGGAGATAGATCTGAGGAGGTTCGTGATAGTGATCCTGGGGAAATCAAAGGACTAACATACGATGAGGAAGAGAAAATCTGCAGATGCTGTAAGTCCAAAGCAACTTGCACAATTGGCAAGAGGAACTCAGTTGGCCTGGCAGCATCTATGGAAAAAAGCTTAGTCTATGTTTCAGGCCAAGACGCTTCAGCAGGACTGGAGAAAAAAAAAGATGAGGAGTCAGAGTTAGAAGGTGGGAGAGGGGATGAAAAACACAAGGTGATAGGTAAAATCCAGGGAGGGGGCAGTGTGCTGTGGAGGGGTGAAGTAAAGAGCTAGGAAGTTGATTGGTGAAAGAGATGTAGGGCTGGAGAAGAGGGAATCTAATAGGAGAGGACAGAAGACCATGGAAGAAAGAAAAGGGGGAGAACACTAGAGGGGAGGCAATGGGCAGGCAAGGAAATAAGGTGAGAGTTGAAAAGGGGATGGGGAATGGTGAAGGAGGGTGGGGGCATTACCAGAAGTTTGAGACATTTTTGTTCACAATGTAGATTGGGAGACCGCTTTGCTGAGCACCTATGCTCTGTCCACCAGAAACAGTGGGAACCCTCAGTGGCCACCCATTTTAATTCCTCTTCCCATTCTGACATGTCAATCATGGCCTCCTCTACTGTCACGATGAGGTCACACTCAGCTTGGAGGAGCAACAACTTCTATTCCATCTGGGTAGTCTCCAACCTGACGGCATGAGCATCAATTTCTCAAACTTCTGTTAATACCCCCCTTCCTTCACCAACAGCAGAACTACAGAGAATGCCAGAACTGGGTGAGAACAAAGGAGCAAATGATCATTCAAGTGCCTGAGAGAAAGTCGTACTTTTCACCAAATTTGCATTGGAAGATATCAAAAGAAAAGTAGAAGCCTAAAATACTGCTCTGTAGGCTCATCAGGCAGCTTACAACTTTTTCACAAATATTTTCTACATACGATGAATTTATATCAATTTGCTAAAGTTTGTGAAGTGGGTAGGATTTTCTTCCCCCACAGTTTATTCCATTGAGAAAGATAATCTAAATTCCTCCCCAAAACAAAAATCTGTCCTCTGGAACATTTCAGCCATCTCCTTAAATTACTTCACCTGCTCATTATTTCATACATTCAGTATATTCCATATTGGTGAAGAAAACATCACTTAAGAGGAAGAAGCTTAGGTTCATTTTGTTTCTTTAATTCTTTACATACAAGAGCTGATCATAAAGAATGACAAATGTTATCTCCAGGATGAGACATTATTCCATTCATTAACATCCATTCCCACTTAGTGTTATTTATTCAGAATTTACAGACATCTGTTCACTACTCCTAATGAGCAAATGTTCAGGAACTTGACATGTATCAACTACAGAGTTGATTACTGAATACTTTTTGTGTCATCGCCTCTCCACATGACACCATGTTCTGGCCCTTGATGACAAAGTTTGTATAGTTGGAGCTTCTTGATCATCTTGTCCATTGCACAAACTGTGCTGAAGAGTACCCAGATGAGAGTTAAACCAGGATGTTAGCAAGATCAACTGTGTATTCATCTGAATCAACTTACAGGAATTCTCTCACAAATCCCATGATTAAACTATCATTTACTAGCAGCTGGAAAGTTGTTGAAGGACAGGTTGCAGTGGTGGTGTTTGAAAGATTTCTCCTGTGTTGACAAGCTATTGTGGCATAGAGAAAAATGCCATGGGCCAGACAGCACTGAAGGGGATTTCAGTCTACCTACACTAACCAATCAAGATTTATCCCTCAACTAATCCTAAAACAGATGAGTTGTTAAACTTCAATATTTGTGGAGCTAATTACATAGTGTTCTTTAAAATATAACACTACTACTTCACAGAGATGTGATGGCTTGAGCAAGCAAGAGAGTTTTACATGACTGCCGCTGACATTGACATAATTGTTAATGACCTTAGAAAATCTGCAATGGAAATTAAAGAGGAAACTCTCCACACGCTATAGTCATAGTCAATTTAGAGACAGATAGTTAGCTTGCAACGATCACAACCATTTCAGACCCAAGACATGCCAAGAGCTCCTCCAATCAGTTCTCTCTACCCAACCATCTTCAAGTGGTTTGCGATCTCCACTCCAACATTAGCATAGAAGTGGGAATGTCTACCGATGGAGGTGTTCAGTTCCATTCAATCTTCTTCAGACAGTGAGATATTGAGATGCACTGTAGTGTATCAGTCAGCGGAATGCAATTACAGTACTAGCGCCCTGGGTTCAATTCTGCCACTGCCAATGAGGAGTTTGTACGCTCTGCTTAGGACATGCATAGGCTTCCTCCACATGCTCTGGTTTCAGCCCACGCTCAAAAAGCATGAGCTAGTAGGTGAATTGGTGACATGAATGTAACTGGGTGGAGTGGACTTGTTGGCTGAAAGAGCTCTATTACCTTGTTGCATCTCTAAATAAATAAATGATCCATACCTTCATGGACAATATTCTGGCATAGATTGTTCTTAATTTTCATTGTAATAATAAAATCACAACTGTCCATACACTACACCCAAATCCCCTTAAATGCCTTTCACCTTACATTAAGTTACACATTTTCACTAAACATGATTTTTTTTAAGAACCGATCCCTTTTGTAAATCTTGTACATTCACCCACAGGAGAGCCTAGCCATGATTTTCTCCTACAAGAGTGTCTAATCACCTACCCTTAACTCTCAATGGAATTATTATTGATAAACTCCATTATCAACGTTCAGGGGTGTGGCCACTGATCGGAAACCTAACTAGACCAGCTACACAAATCATGTGGTTATAACACTGGGTCAAACACCAAGTATTTGATGTAAATGACTGACATTCCACTACACAGAAATAGATTGAGGAATTGCTTCCATCTGGATGAAGAATATACTTTTTAACCTAGAGGATAAAGCTACCTACGTGGCTAGTGTCCTTTAAAAATTCCTCTACTAGTACAATGAGTCATAGCATCATACAGCACAGAATCAAGCCCTTCAGCCTAACACATTGATGCCAGCCAAACTCCCTGCATCAGCTAGTCTCTGTGTTTGGTCCATATCTCTCTAAGCCAGAGGTTCCCAACCTGGAGTCCACGGACCCCTCAGTTGATCGTAGGAGTGCGTGGCCCTTCTCTAAACATTTCCTATCCATGTACCTGTTTAAATATCTTTTAAACATTGGAATTTTACACACCTCAACCACTTCCTCTGGCAGCTTATTCTGTATAGCCACCACCTTCTGTGTGGAAAACGTTACCCCTTGGGTCCCTTTAAACATTTTCCTCTTCATAAGACATAGGAGCAGGATGAGGTCATTTGGCTCTGAGCCTGCTCTGCTATTCCACCATGGCTGATTATCCCTCTCAAATGAAACCCTGACTAATCAAGAACCTATCAAGCTCTGCTCGAAATATACTCAATGACTTGACCGCCACAGCCACCCTTTGGTTAAAGAAATTCCTTCTCATCTCTGTTCTAAATTGACATCCCTCTATCCTGGGGCTGTGTTCCTAGAGTCACCCACTCTGTTTAAGCATTTCAATATTCAGTAGGTTTCAATGAGATTCTACCCCCATTCTTCTAAACCCCAGTGAGTACAAACCCAGAGCCATCTAATATGTCTCATATGTTAACCCTTTCATTCTCAGAATCATTCTCTTGAACCTTCTAACCAATGCCACCACCTTTTCTTCCATAAGGGGCCCAAAGCTGTTCACAATCATCACAAGTGCAATCTAACCAATGCCTCAAAGCCCCAGCATCACATCCTTGCTTTCATATCCTAGTCCTCTCAAAATCAATGCTAACGTTGCATTTGTTTTCCTTACCACCAACTCAACCTGCAAGTTAACCTCTAGGAATCCTGCACATGAACTCCAAATTCCTTCGCACCTCTAATTTTTGAATTTTCTCCCTGTTTACAAGTTAGTCTACGCCTTTTATTCCTTCTACCAACATGCATGACCATACACTTCTCTTCACTGTAACACTACCTGCCCTTCCACCTTATCTATGTATTGCCTGTAAACTTGGCCACAAAGCCATCAATTCCGTCATCCAAATCGTTGACATGTAACGTAAAAAGAAGTAGTCCCAATACTGACCCCTGCAGGACACCACTTGTCACTGGCAGCCAACCAGAATAGGCTTCCTTTATTCCCACTCTTTGGCTCCAGCCAATCATATATCCATGCTGTAATACCATGGGCTCTTACCTTGTTAAGCAGCCTCATAAGCAGCACCTTGTCAAAAGCCTTCTGAAAGTCCAAGTGAACAACATCCTTTGTTTATCCTGTTATTTTCACAATGAATTCCAACAGATTTTTCAGGCAAAATTTCCCCTTAAGGAAACCATGTTGATTTAGGCCTGCTTTATCAAATGCCTCCAAGTACCCATAAACACCTTCCCAATCACTGAAGTCAAGCTAATTGTCCTGGTACTTCCTTTCTTCTGCCTCCCTCCCTTCTTAAAGAGTGGAGTGACGTTTGCAATGTTCCAGTTCTCTGGAACCATTCCAGAATCTAGTGATTCTTGAAAGATCATTGCTAATGCCTCCACAATCTCTTCAGCCACCTCTTTCAGAACCCAGGCCTGCAGTCCACTAAGGTCCAGGTGACTTATCTACCTTCAGACCTTTCAATTTCCCAAGCACTTTCTCCTTAGTAATAGCAACTACACTCACTTCTGCCCCCCGACACTCTCTATTTCTGGCACACTGCTAGTGTCTTCTACAATATGGACTGAAGCAAAATGCTTATTAAGTTCACCTTTGTCACCCATCACTGCCTCTTCAGCATCATTTTCCAGCAGTCCAATATCCACTCTCTTTTACTCTTTCTATATCTGAAAAAGACTTTTGGTATCTCTTTGATATTTTCGGATAGCTTACCTTCATATTTCAACTTTTCTTTCCTGATGGTTTTTTAGTTGCCTTCTGTTGGTTTTAAAAGCTTCCCAGTCCTTAAACTCCCCACTAATTTTTGCTATAAAAATAAGTCCCTTTTAAACCTTTCCCCTCTCACCAACGCCCTCTAGTTTTAGACTCCCCTATCCTTGCAAAGAAGATTGTGGCCATCCTCGTTGTCTGTGCCCCTCATGATTATACATATATTTGCAATTAGGTCACCTCTCAACACAGTTTCCAACACTACAGGGAACACTATCTCAGCCCATCAGCCTCTCCTTATAACTCAAGCCCTCCACTCCCAGTAGTCCTTCCTGCACCCTTCCAGAGTAATGACACTAAGCATACTCCCCGATTTAACAGACCTCTGCAGCAGGTCAGTGTTTTTGCAGCAATGCAGCTTGAACCTGCAAATTCTACAGCCTGGGAGATTGCATGGGAATACTCCCACCTCAGATTTTCCTTCAGATCACATCATTGCAACCAAGGGCAAAATTTTGATCATTCATTCTTGTTGAGTTGAAATCCCACAAATCTCTACATTTACATAGTTCTGTCCAAGAATTAAAATTGACTGAACAGACAGTTCACACTGCCTCTCAAGAAAACCAGATTAGGGGCATCAAATGCTGATGGAAATTCCCACAGGCCATGGATCAATAAACAATTGAACATCTAGACGTTGTGCTTCTGTTTGATGCTATAGAATAGATAGTTCCTTACCTCTTGGTATGATCTCTCAGCTGAACTACTTAAAGATGTGAAGAAGTATGGTGGATTCCGGTCAATCAGTCCATCTGTTATTTGGGGAAGCTGCTTATTTGGGACAATTCTTAAAGAACAAAAGCTAATCAAGAAAATAGCTGGGATTCCCTTTGTTTATTTGGTACACTGTGCCACTTAATTGAGATACTTAACAGTTACTAACTAGCACCAATCACATGAACTTGTAGACACTACCGTGCTTGGAGCAAACAGTTTTTAAATACTGTCAGTTGTGTGCATTTGTGTTCAAAAAAGCAGTGATTTTTGTCACCGATAGTCCACGTGAAATAAGCTGTGAGACAATCCAGGACAGTTTTGCTCACCGCTGTTTCACGCAGTCAGGGTTGCAGACACCAGAAACGGCCACAAAAGAAAAAAAACCAGTTCACTACTTCAACAGTTTAGGAACTACAAAGAATTCAAAGGTAAGGCAATCATCTTGAATGTTACAATGAAAATGAAGATCTGGAGGATGCAGTCATTGAAAGCATTGTATGAAAGCAGCCCAGTATTTTCACTAGGCGTCTGTGCTAATTTTCAGTCAATCAAAAGAATACAGCAGTGTTGGTTGTCCATCATATCTGATGACAGTGAAACCTGTGTGGGAGGTTTTAAAGTGAAAAAGCCATTGCAATGGAACAGTTCCACTCTCGCTCTCGGAAGGCCAGATCCAGTGGAACATGTAATTGTCAACAAACTGAGATCTTCCTTGGTTGCAGTGAATAACCACGACTTTACCAATGCCTTATCATGCCTTCACTCTTCACAAAGCTTTGAAAAGCTACCTTCCTGGCTGTTGGATCTCACCCACCCAGTCCGCCAGAGATGACTACACATACTAGGAGAGGCATGTCCCTCTCTCACCGGGGTACGAGGCCTGCTGGCTGCCTTCACCTGGTTTAGTCCGCCCGTCGAAGTGGTGTACCGGAGGTGTGGCCACTGTCCCATGCAAACAGCTACTTGGAGCCATAGGTCAGAGCTGAATGTCCATCGGGGACCAAAGGTGAGTGAGCTGTCCCAGAATGAACCCAACATGTCCCTTCCCCATACAGGCAGTATACACTGGATGAATTTCTCCATCAATAACTATTAGGAACTTATACAGTTTTATAGTACTGTAGTGATATTGGTAGTGTTCTAATCTGTTTGGTATTTCATTTAAATACATAATTTGTCACTCTGTTAAACAGCAGTTTGTCGTTTTTTTTTAATACCTTTTTAACTATTTCCATGACACCAACTTAATTGGGCCAAAAAGTGCTGGTCCTGATGTGTCCCAATTTACTGGAATCCGCTGTAGATGGAAAATGACAAAAAGAAAAGTGGTGCCAGAAATACCCTACAATTCAAGTGGTAAGCTTGAAGGTAAACATTTCAAATGTCCGTCACTGTCCCATTTATTCATCATCACTGTATGTGACAACCTTCGTTGTTTCTTTGTTAGGCAATGCCTGATTTTAAAATGCTCACTGTTTTCAAATCCTTCCTTGCCTCTTCCACCTTCTTCAAGCTTATAACCAAAATATGCTTAAATCTTAGCCACCTCATCATCCTCAAAATTGAATTAAATCTTCATCTTAAACGCAAGGAAGTCTGCAGAGGCAGGAAGGATTCAGCAGGAGTGGCAGCATCTATGGAAATGAATAGATCATCAACATTTTGGGCTGAGGCCCTTCTTTAGGACTCGTGAAGGGCCATGAAGAAGGGCCTCAGCCCAAAACATCGACTGCTTATTCATTTCCATGGATGCTGCCTGACCTGCTGAGTTCTTCCAGCGTTTTGTGTGTGCTTCTTTGAAATCTTCACCTGCCAAATTTTTCTCTAGAAATCTTTAAAACTCATCTCTGATGGAGATTTCGGATATTTTCCCCGATATTTCCTATTAAAGTTCGGTGAGAATTTTTATTTGATGATGCTCCTGTGATAAACCAGGGACAGTTTTGCTCACTTAAAATCACAGATTAATACAAAGTGGTCACTATACCTAGAAATGTAACCACTTTTGTGAGCATACAGGAAACACAATTTTAAAAGTAATTGAAACAACAACACACACAAAATGCTGGTGGAACACAGCAGGCCAGGCAGCATCGATAGGGAGAAGCACTGTCAACATTTCGGGCCGAGACCCTTCGTCAGGACTTTTAAAAGTAATTGCCTCTTATTCATTAATAAGTATTCCTTAATGTGAGAGAATGTGGAACAGTACAGTGCATGGTGTGCCCACCGTGATACCAACCCAACTCATGCCATCTGCCTGCACAGGTCTGTTGGTTTATGTATCCTTCTAAATGCTTCCTTCATAAGTATTGCCATTGTATTTACTTCTACCACCTCCCCTGGCAGCACCTTCCAATCTATAAAGAACCTGCTCTGTACATCTTTAACCTGATAACAATTGCTTCAACATAGCTAAAAGTGGGGTTATGAGCAACAGTACCCATTTTGAATCAATTCAACTTGCCCTGCTTTCTAAAAAAAACAATAAACATAACTCCAGTTTTCTGCCTCACCCGTGGGTGTTTTAATGGCAGAATCTGAGACGAGCCCATGAGAATGTGTGAATTTATAAACAAACAGGGATCAGTGTCAATGCTAGTCAATGGTTGCTGCAATCTCAGTAGGTCAACGCTCCCGGATCCCATGCTGGACTACGGTGTCCCATGTCATAGTGTTGGTGGGAATAGTTTTGAGTAGTTTGATCCTGGGATGCTGATGCAGAGTAGAAACATGGATGTGGTCATAACTCAAGGTTAGCACTGCCTGAACTTTTGCACAAGCTCAGCTCTGCTGGGATGAACGATGAGTGCAAAAGAATTCATATGCTAACCCATTCAGACACGTATCACTCGTGATAACTGCTCATACCAGAGATCAGGGAAGTAACCGGGACTGACACGCTTGGATGAACATTTATCACACCGAAGCCCTCTGAGACACAGTGGTTCAATGGTCTTTGTCCTGCACAGATGTACTTCCACAACCTGACCAAAAAGGAGATCCTAAAGCATTTCCAGATATCACAGTGTATGGTCTTCTACCTGGTATGCATATATTGGTGTTTTAGGAGGCTTGAGGAGACTGTGAACACCTTGTTGCAGACCTCGCATTTGAACGGTTTCACACCCGTGTGGATGCGCTGGTGCCTGTTCAGTGAAGAGGAATCAATGAAGCACTTGGAGCAGACCGCACACTTGAACGGCTTCTCTCCCGTGTGGATGCGTTGGTGCTTCAGGAGGCTGGAGGACACAGTGAAGGTCTTGCCGCAGACATCACACTTGAAGGGCTTCTCGCCAGCGTGGCTGCGCCGGTGTTTAAGGAGGTTTGACGACAGGGTGAACGTCTTGCCGCACAACTCACACTTGAAGGGCTTCGTGCCCGTGTGGATGTACTGGTGTGATGCAAGCGAGGAGAAGGAAACGAAGCGTTTCTGACAAAGATCACACTGGAATGGCTTCTCACCGGTGTGGACCCGCTGGTGGTTGGTCAGGTGGGCAAACTGGATGAAACCCTTCAGGCAGACGGTGCACTGAAAAGGTTTCTCGTCTGTGTGTGTGTGCTGATGGGTCAGCAGCTGTGACGACCTGCTATAGCCTTTGCCACATTCATTACACTTGAAAGGCTTCTCGCCTGTGTGAATGTGCTGGTGAGTTCTGAGGGAAGAGGATTCGGTGAAGCGCTTCTGGCAGACGTTGCACTGGAAGGGCTTTTCGCCCGTATGAATGCGCTGGTGCTGTAAAAGGCTCGATGAAACTGAAAAGGCTCTCCCACAAACCTCACACTTAAACGGCCTCTCTCCCGTGTGTATGCGGTGATGCTTTTGCAGACTAGACAAGTGCATGAAGACCTTGTCACAAACCTTACACTTCAGTGGGTTATCGTCTCTGTGGGTCTGCTCGTGAGCAGTAAATGAAGATAATTCTTTGAAGGTCTTTTCACAGTGAGAACACTTGAAATCTTCATCCTGCACATGATCTTCTGGAAGCGGGGTTGAAGGACTTTGCATCCCCTGAAGTGAATGATCTTCAGCAGCTACCTCTTCCAAAATGCCTTTCTTGAGGAAGTTCTTGGTGTTGCTGAATGGTTTCGGATCTGATGATGTAGCACTGGCTTGCTGACCAATCAAATGTGTTGAATGTGGGCTTCCTTCCCGACCGCGTTCGGCGAGAGTTAGTGCAGTCAAAGATGTAACACCTTCCCCTGAGCCACTCCCGTGTAACTGTTCTTCAGCGAGTAAAGTATCCATTCTCCTAATTGGCTCTGTGCAGTATGATCCTTCTGCAAAACAAAATAATTCATTTTATTTTCAATTTCCAACGAGACCTTGATTTCTTTCAAGGATATGCTCTATGTGTCTGCAGGCTAAACATTTGAGTTCTCTACCTTCCTCAGCTCTCATCCGAACAGTCAACAGTGGTCACCTCGGCATGAGCAGAAGCAGAGCACTTCGATTATATCAACCGGCAACTGGACACAAGTCCTCCACACCCCTCCCATCCACATGTTTACCCAAAATGCTGAAATCGACCCTGCATCTATTTCTGTTGGCAGCTCATTCCACACTCTGAGCGAAGAAGTTTCCCTTCATGTTCCCCTTAAATAATCACCGTTCATCCTTAACCTATGACCTCAAGTCCTAGTAACACCTCACCTCAGTGGGAAAAGCCTGCTTGAATTTACCTCATTACTGCCCTGAATTGGGATACATTTACAACCCAGTATACTACGGCTTCTCTATGTCCACTGTACTTCCGAACAAGTTCAGGGATCAGTTACTTCTCCGAGGGCACATCCCACCTCCACCTACAACTGTTGATCACTAAGTAACAAACCCAGGTTGACAATTAATCTATTTTTGTTCAATGGAATTAAGTAACAGAGCACAATGCTGCACTTCAAGTTAATTCAACACTTAAATAATGAACAAGGACAACAGTCACACGTATATTTTGGTGTCAACATCTTAGATACAAGGTACAGTTCCTATCCATGTCAGAGTGGATAAAAGGTGCCAAAGCACTGGATCTACATTAAATCTGTTATCAAACTGTTATGTTTGCCCTCTCAAGAAGGCTGTAGCACCAATATTCCCAAATTATGTCAGGATCGGACAACTGATTACATTGCCTATCCAGCATTGACTTCATATTGCAATAAACAAATAGCATAATATGATCTGATTTAGTAAAATCTTACTTCTAAGATGCTACTTCTTAAATCACTCATTCCAAGTCTCTCTCGTTGGCTCCTATGTTTGAAGAGTCTGTGCGTTTCATTCCCAAAACTGGTTTCCTTCTTTGTTCTCTTTTTCTTACTTGTACTCCATAGCTACCAGCTCCCTTGAGAAACTTCCACACCCTGACTGAATAATTAATGCATCAAGTTTCCCTCCTGGCTGCTTGCAACTAGCTGCTTCAGCTGTGTCCTAATCCCTGCAATATTCAGTTCAACCAGGAAGCAATTAGCTACTTATATGATCTGATTTCCACTTGGTCTTACACACTGTTGATACTGCAAAACAAAATTCTCTTTCGCGTAAGGCACAGTCATCCTACCCCCGCTCCCCGGCAGAGCATCCCTGCTTTCTAGAATTCTTGCAACACATACCTTTCAGAGCCTTTGTTTTACAATTATAGTTTGAGATCTAATCTAATTTGACTCATTTCAGAGTTCTTATGGGCTCTCTACACAACTTCTTTAAGTAAATTTCCAGTCATCGTCATCATCACCACGTGCCGTGTCATATGATGTGGGTGACGTGGTCCTTCCGTGACCATGACCGTTCTTGGCAAATTTTCTCTGCAGAAGTGCTTTGTCATCACATTCTTCTGGGCAGTGTCTTTACAAGATGGGTGAGCCCAGCCATTATCAATACTCGTCAGAGATTGCCTGCCTGGCGTCAGTGGACGTGCGATAAAATTTCCAGCAGGCATTTAAATATAAAAGGATCCTCAATTTTTTCTGCTGCCAGCTGGCATTCACACACACTGTTTAGCAAACTACAGGAACCAATGTCAGCTCATCCACTGTTTATGGAAAAACATACTTCCTTATTGATTTTCCACACCAGAGATGTGGAATATCAATACACAGATAAAACAATTCAGGAACTCCATCAGAACAGATTTATTGTTTGTTTAGATTCTGTGCTTCAATTTCCGGCTGGAATGCGAATGTGTTTATATGAAAAATACAACTGCAGTACAAAATAAGGGTGACAAGTAATGCTTTAAACTGGGCCATTTGCTTTAGTAATGAAGCATTGCTGTTTGTACAGTCCCCATTTGTCAACTGATTGATCTATCAGTTGACAAGCATGCAGTCAGTAGCCACTTTATTAGGTACAGGAGTGTATTTCCGTATATTTGTGGTATTCTGCTGCTGTAGCCCCTCCACTACAAGGTTTGATGTGTCGTGTGTTTAGAGATGCCCCTCCGCACATCACCGTTGTAACGCACGGTTATTTGAGTTACTGTCACCTTCCTGTCAACTTGAACCTGTCTGGCCATTCTCCACTGATCTCTCTCACTAACAAGGCATTTTCAATCACAGAACCAGTCTGGCCATTCTCCACTGATCTCTTTCACGAACAAGGCATTTTCACCCGCAGAACCAGTCTGGCCATTTTCCTCTAATCTCTCTCAATATCAAGGCATTTTCACCCACAGAACCAGTCTGGCCATTTTCCTCTAATCTCTCTCAATATCAAGGCATTTTCACCCACAGAACCAGTCTGGCCATTTTCCTCTAATCTCTCTCACGAACAAGGCATTTTCACCCGCAGAAATGCCGCTCTCTAGAGGTTTTTTGTTTATCATATCATTCTGTTATGAGTAGAAATCCAAAGAGATCAGCAGTTTCTGAGATACTCAAACCACCCCATCTGGCACCAACAATCACTCCACATACACAGTCACCTGGATCGCATTTCTCCCCCATTCTGACGATTGGTCTGAACAACAGCTGAACCTCTTGACCATGTCTGCATGTTTTTATGCATTGAGTTGCTGCTACATCATTGGCAGATTAGATATTTGCATTAATGAACAGGTATACCTAATAAAGTGGCCACTGAGTTTATATCAGAAGCCTAAGTGATTCAGGAAATAAACAAAGAGTTAATAAAACCATCTGTCACTGACCAGTACAGGTGTCTCCAGTTTTTCGAAGGTTCGCTTTACAACACCTCACTGTTATGAAAGACCTAGTTACCTGTTTTCGCTAACAGAAGGTGTTTTCACTGTTATGAAAAAAGGCAGCGTGCACCCCGAGCAGCCAAGCTCCTCCCCCGGAACTGCAATCTAGCCGCCATTGCTTAAAAACGTGCCTGTGACCATCTGTGCTTTATCTCGATTTATTTTGTGCATCCGTTAGCAAGATGAGTTCTAAGGTATCGGAAAAGCCTAAAAGAGCGCGTAAGGGTGTTACACTTAGCGTAAAACTAGACATGACTAAGCGTTTCGATCGTGGTGAACGAAGTAAGGACATGGCGGGTTTGTGAAAGTTGACGAAGATGATGTTGAAGAGGTTTTGGCATCCCATGACCAAGAACTGACAGATGAAGAGCTGATGAAAAGGAAAGGATAACAATTGAAGCCGAACGCAGTAGCAAACGTCCCGAAAGTGAAGTTGTCCAGGAACTGAACGTGAAGCAATTGGGTGAGACTTTCGCTGCGATTGACAATACTGCAATGATTGCAGAAAAGTATGACTTTCATTTTGAAAAGGTACGTGGGTTTAGGGCTTATTTACAGGATGGTTTGAGTGCTTACAAAGAATGGTATGATAGAAAAATGCACGAGGCTAAGCAGTCAAGCATACTGTTGTTTTTCAAGCCTTCCACATCAGCCACAGCAGATGATGAAACTTAACCTTTGACATCGAAGCAGGTAGACATAGAAGGTGACCTGCCTGCCCTGATGGAAACGGACGACGATGAGATGACATCCCAGTCTCCTCTACCTCCCACCACCCCAACCTCTGACGACTCAGCCTAACACACCATCATCAGTATGTTCACTATCTTCCCGATTCCAGTAAGTGAAACTACACTGGACATACAATATGTCTACTTTATATAGGTTGTGTATTTTGGCACGATTTGGCAGCTTCATAGCTTAAAGGTTACTGAAACGAGTGTTTCTGCCGAGAGCGCGTGCGCCAAGTGATTCTGCCGAGAGCGCTACTTGTGCGAGATTTTCGCTGCGGTGGACAGTGCTGCAACGATTGCAGAAAAGCATTCCTACTTTATATAGGATGTGTATTTATCAGATCATTCCTGCTTTTACTGTATTTTACTGTTATTTTAGGTTTTATGCGTTATTTAGCATGTTTTGGTAGGTTATTTTTTGGGTCTACGAGCGCTCACAGATTTTTCACATATAAATAAATGGTAATTGCTTCTTCACTTTACGACATTCCGGCTTACAAACCATTTCACAGAAACGCTCTACCTTCGGATAGCGGGGGAAGCCCAGTATAATGATTTACTCCATTTTGTTTTGTGTACACAACCCAATCATTTTAAACAAAAACTCCTTCAGAATCGAGGTTTGGCAAAATTGTGAGCTGGACAATTATGTTGTCATATGAAAATTCTATTTCCTCTCAATTCCAAAAGACTTGACATCTTTTCAGTCCAGACAAGGCTCATCACGATGACTGAATGAATGTCCCCTGATTACTTGAAGAATTAATAAATGATTGCATTAAATCAGACAATCAAAAGAAACATTGACTGTGGAGAAAAGCAATAGGTTATATATAACATCAACTCTCAAAAGCACTTTTAAAGAAATCTTTGTGCAGGAGCTGGTATCTCTGAACACCTCAGATCATTAAGTTCTTCAGGCAAGATACATTTGTTCTAAAAAAAGCTGCTTCCCCCACCGCCCACTAGATTTTTCCCTCCTCATTAGAAATTGTCACTTCTGGTGCTGGAGGACACTGCCTTGGTAGCCCCATCTCCCTGTTTGACTCTTCTCAGTGTCTGAAAGTAGTTTGACTCCGCAGTCTATTTGCATTGAGCTTTACCCTGAACTCATTCAAGAACATCAGGCCACATTTTCTGTGCCACATGGAATAAAGAGACTATAAGACATAGGAGCAAAATTGGCCCATTCGCTTCATCGAGTCTGCTCCGCCATCCCATCATAGCTGAGTTATTATCCCTACCATTTTCCAGCCTTCTCCCTGTAACCTCTGACACCCTGACTAACCAAGAACCTATCAACCTCTGCTTTAAACATAATCAACGACTTTTCCTCCACAGGTTTATCACCCTCTGGCTAAAGAAATTCTTCCCTATCTCTGTTCTAAATGGAGGCCCCTCTATTCTGATACTGTGCCCTCTGGTCCTAAACTCACCCACTATAGGAAACTCCTCTCTTCATCCACTCTGTCTAAGCTTTTCAACATTCAATAGGTTTCAATGAGATACCCCCTCATTCTTCTAAACAGTGAGCACAGGCCCCCGAGCCATCAAACAGTCCTCGTACATTAACTCCTTCATTCCCTGAATCATTCTCATAAACCTCTTCTGGACCCTCTCCACTGCAACACATCTTTTCTTAGATAAGGGGCTCAAAACTGCTCACAATACTCCAGGCACATTCTGACCAATGACTTGTAAAGCCTTGGGATCATATCCTTGCTCGTATGTTCTAGTCCTCTCAGAATAAATGCTAACATTGCATTTGCCTTTCTCACCAATGACTCAAACTGCAAGTTAATCTTTAGAAAATCCTGTATAAGGACTTCCAAGTTCCCTTGCACCTCTGCTTTTTGAAATTCTCCCTGTTTAGAAAATAGTCTATGTCTTTATTCCTTATACCAAAATGCATGACCATACACTTCCATACACTTTACTCTATCTGCCTCTTCTTTACCCATTCTCCCAATATGTCTAAGTCCTTCTGCAGACTGCCTGCTTTCTATCCCTCTACCTATTTTTGAATTGTCTACAAACTTGGCCACAAAGCCATCAATTCCATCACCCAAATCATTGACATATAACATGAAAAGAAGTGGTTCCAACACCGACCCCTGTGAACACTACTTGTCACCAGCCGACCTCCCTTTATTCCAGAAGTTTGCCTCCTGCCAATCAAGCAATCTTTTATCCATGCTAGTATTGTGCATGGAATATCATCTCTTATCTTTTTAAGTAGCCTCAGGTGTGGCACCTTGTCAAAGGACTTTTGAAAATCCAAGTAAACAACATCCACTGACTCTCCTTTGTCTAACCTACCTGTCATTTCCTCAAAGAATTACAATAGATTTGTCAGGCAAGATTTCCCTTGAACTTGCAACTGCACTCATTTCTGCCTTCTGACATTCTCAAACTTCTGGCATGCTGTGAGTGCCTTCCACAGTGAAGAATGTCAAAAAATACTTATTCAGTTTGTCCACCATTTCCTTGTCCCCCATCACTACCTCTCCAGCACCGTTTTCCAGTGGTCCAATATCCACTTTATAGATCACTTTATATTCTCTTTAATATCTAACTTCCACCAATTTTTGCTACATAATATGCCCTCTCTTTTATTTTTATGCTATGTTTGACTTCCAGTGTAACCCATAGTTGCCTCATCCTCCAATCACAGCATTACTTCAACTTTGGGATGAAGTAGTATAGATGATAACCTCCGCCTTCCGAACTGCCCCAGGAGACTCCAGCCATTGCTGTTCTGCCGTCATCTCTGCTAGTGTCCACTTCCAATCAACTTTGGCCAGCTCCTCTCTCATGCCTCTGTAATTCCCTTTACTCCACTGTAATACTGATACATCTGACTTTATCTTCTCCCTCTCTCAAACAGCACAGTAGAATTCTAGCACACTGCCTCCCAAGGGTTCCTTTATCTTGATGTCCCTAATCAAATCCAACTCATTACACAACACCGAATCTAGAATAACTGATCCTCTAGTGGGCTCAACCATGAGCTGCTCTAAAAAGCTATTTCATAGGTATTCTACAAATTCCCTCTCTTGGGATCCAGCACCAACCTGATTTTCCCAATCAACACGCATATTGAAATCTCCCAAGACCAATGTAACACTCCCCTTTTGGCATACATTATCTATCTCTGTTTTAATTTGTAGCCCACATCTTTGCTAGTGTTTGGAGGCCTGTATATACTGCAACTCCCATCAGGGTATTTTAACCCTTGCAGCTTCTTAGCTCTACCCACAAAGATGCTGCATCTTCCGATCCTAAGTTACTTCATTCTAAGGATATGATTTCATTTTTTAACCAACAGAGCTACACCACCCCCTCTACATACTTGCCTATCCTTTTGATAAAATGTGTATCCTTGGATGTTAAGCCTCCATGATCTTCTTGCAGCCACAGATTAGTGATGCCCAGTGTCATACCTGCCAATCTCTAACTGTGCTGCAATACTGCATGCATTCAAATATAACTCCCTTCTTGATTTTGCCTCCATCCCATTGACTGCAGTTTTGCCCCATCATTTGACTGTCCATCCTCACTGTCTCACTACACACAGTGTTGACTTGTAGACCAACTATCTCATTTTCAGCCCTATCACTCTGTTTTCCATCCTCCTGCCAAGTTATTTTAAACCCTCCCCAACAGCTTTGGCATACCTGCCCGCACAGATATTAGTCCATCTCGGGTTCAGGTGTAACCCATCCTTTCATACAGATCATAACTTCCCCAGAAGAGATCCCAATGATACAAATATCTGAAACCCTGTCCACTGCACCATTTCCTCAGCCACTCACTGATCTGTACCATAATCCTATTCCTGCCCTGACACGGTGTAATCCAGAGATCACTACTTTGGAGGTCCTGTTCTTCAGCCTCTTCCCTAACTCCCTATACTCACTGTGGAGGACCTCTTCCCACTTTCTACCCATGTCAACGGAGCCAATGTGCAGCATGACCTCTGGCTGCTCACCCTCCCTCTTGAAAATCTTCTGCAGCCACTCTAAGACATCCTGGACCCCAGCACCTGGGAGGTAACTCGCCACCCTGGCTTCTCTTTGGCAGCCACGGAATCTCCTGTCCATTCCCACCACTGAGTTTCTGATCACTACCGTTCTGCCTGACTTTAACCCTTCCCTGCTGTCCTGGTGGCTGCTGCTGTGCCCTAAAACGTCATGCTTCCAGCAGTGTCCAAAGCTTTTTGCTGATGTAAGTGGCCACGGTGGAACCTTGCATTGACTGCTCACTCCCCTTACTTCTCCTGTCTGAAGCCTGCACTCTGGCTGTGACTACCTCAGTAAAATATTCACCCATGAAGCTTTCAAACACAGAGGCACATCAGCACAAATTTTGCATCCAACTGGAGTTTCTTACACAACATCACACCAGAGCAAAAAATGAGCTATTTTCTTTTATTTTTTTACATAAAAGATACAGCACAGGAACAGGCCCTTTTGGCCCAATGAGCCTCCAAACCCATACGTCATTGGAACGATAGAGGAAACTGAAGCACCCGGAGGAGACACACATGGTGATGGGGAAAACATACAAACTCCTTGTAGACGGCGGCAAACCCAGATGTAAAGCGTTAGGCAAACCACTACACTACCGTGCCACCCCAAGATGATCCACCATGTGTGGAAGGAAGGATGACTGTAACACAACTGGGCAGTCTACACTGCATGTGATTGGCTCCCAACCTATCTAATGGCCACTTCACCAATATGGTAGCACGCGGACCTTGCTTTGGCAAACTATTAGCATACAAGGAAATTGCAATTTTAAAAACTAACTCAGCCCTGAAACTGCAGGTACAACATTACAGCTGAGCAAATAAAAAAATACTTGAACTGGGTTGAATTTTTGTTGATCATAGCTGTTAAGAGCAGCACTAGGCTCCTGCTGAGTGGTCACGGTTGCAACTGCATAGAACAGGTTGGGACTGCAAACAGCTTTGATAAATATTATACTCAGTGCAAATTCCACCAATTGTTGAACATGTCGTATTGAGCACGTCGTATGAAGACCTCGGGAGCTTTAGAAATGATTGAAGGTACAGTAGAAGAAAGATAGTAGATAAAGCAAACCACACAAGATACTGGAGGTACTCAGCAAGCAAGGCAGCATCTATTGAAAAAAATACATTCAATGTTTCGGTCCGAAACACCGACTGTACTTTTTTTCCATAGATGCTGCCTGGCCTGCTGAGTTCCTCCAGTATCTTGTGTGTGCTGCTTGGATTTCCGGCACCTGCAGATCTTCTCTTGTTTGTGATTTGATTACATAAAGCAAAGATTGCAATGCATCAGATCGCATGACCCTGCTGAAAACATCCTCGGGGTCTTTCTCCCTCTACCCTCATTCAGGACACATATTAGAAGTGCTGCATACACAGTGACTCCATCATTGTCAAAGACCCATCCCATCCTTCCCACAATCTCCTCGAACTCCTGCTGTCAGGTGGAAGGTGCTGCAGCACAAAGACCAGAACTGCCAGGCTGATTAGCAGCTTCTTTCCCCAGGCTGTTAGACTTCTTAACACCCTGCTGTCCTTCAGCACACATGTACACTCATCCTGCACTGGTCTCTTTTCAACTTTCATTGCTGCTGATTCACATATTCATGCAACTGCTTGTTTTATGATATTAGTGTTAGTGACATTATCCTGTCTTACATACAATACGCACCTCTCACTTTGTCAGGCCACGTCACTCAGCAAACTTGTGCTAATATAGGGTACGGGCTGGGTCGTAACCATATGTGCTGTATGTTTTGCAGCTTGGCCCCAGAGGAATGATTATTGCACCTGTTCCTCTGGCAATAAACTTCACTTTCATCATTTGGCCCAATCACCTCACAACTTTATTTTGAATGGTACAGTCCAAACATCTGGACTTAATATTTCACAATCTTTATTTTAAAAACTGCTTCATCCTCTTTAAGTGTTGCTTCTGAAGTCTTGAAAGATAAAATCCTGCAATCTGGCTACCTGTACAGCCCTGATTTCCACTGCTCCAAGATACCACCATTAACCCTTCTTCAAATTGCCCTGCTTTCCTTCTTAAAACTCTCTACCTGTCGCTCCTTTCTGAAACATTTCTTTGGCCAAGCTTTTAGGAACCCAGAGTATCTTTATTACACTGTTCCTTATTTTGTTTTGATAAGCCTCTTGTGTAACACGACAATATCAAAGTGCTTGAAAAATACAAGTGAAAAATCAAAAATCTGTGAATGCCGGAAATCCGAATTGAAAGCAAATATGCCAGACACACTCAGCAGTCAGGCAGCAGGTGCTGAGTGTTTTCAGTATCTTCCATCCTTATACAAGTGCAAGTTATTTCTGGGTGTTACTATTTCAGAGGACCTGTCCTGGACGTAGCAAGCAAACCGTGGCAGCATCTCTGCTTCCTTAGGAGTCTGTGGATATTTAGCATCTAAAACTTTAACAAACTTCTACAGACGTGAGTGGAGAGTATATTGACTGCATCAAACCTGGTATAGAAACACCAAGGCCTCTGAATGGAAGATCCTACAAAAGGTAGTGGATTCACCCATACATCACGGGTAAAGCCCTTCCAACCATTGAGCACATCTACACAAAACGTTTTCGTAGGTCATCAGAGATCCCCACCCACCAGATCATGTTTTCTTCTTGTTGCTGCCATAGGTAAGAAGTACAAGAGGCTCAGGGCTTGCACCATGAGGTTCAAGATCAATTACTACCCCTCGGCCATCAGGCTTTTGAATAAAAAGGAATAACTACACTTATTTGCCATATCACTGAAACGTTCCTTCAACCAATGATCTCACTTTAAGGACTCTTTTATCTCATTACCACATGTTTTTCTTATTTAATGGTATTTATTTATATTTGCATTTGCATAGTTTGTTGTTGTTCTGCGCTCTGGATGATCTTTCAGTGATCCTCTAATAGTCACTATTCTATAGATGTTGCTAGAGGGATTGAATTTAAGAACAGAGAGGTTATGTATAGGGTACTGGTGAGGCCGCACCTGGAGTACTGTGTGCAGTTCTGGTCTCCGTACTTGAGGAAGGATATATTGGCTTAGGAGGCGGTGCAGAGGAGGTTCACCAGGTTGATTCCATAGATGAGGGGGTTAGACTATGAGGAGAGATTGATGGCCTGGGACTGTACTTACTGGAATCAGAAGAATGAGAGGAGATCTTATATAAGCATATAAAACTATGAAAGGGTTAGATTAGATAGAGGCAGGAAAGTTGCCTCTACTAATAGTTGAGACTAGAACTAAGGGACATAGCCTCAAGATTCGGGGGGAGTAGACTTAGGATAGGGATGAGGAGGAACTGCTTTTCCCAGAGGGTGGTGAATCAGTGGAATTCTCTGCCCAATGAAGCAATGGAGGCTGTCTCAGTAAATATATTTAAGAAAAGGTTGGATAGATTTTTGCATAATAAGGGAATTAAGGGTTATGAGGAAAAGGCAGGTAGGTGGAGGTGAGTCCATGGACAGATCAGCCATGATTTTATTGAATGCTGGAGCAGGCTTGATACACCATCTGGCCTACTTCTGCTCCTATTTCTTATGTTCTTATGTAAACTATATGAAGCATTGATGAGGCATCACTTATGAGAAGGTATGGGCCCCTTATCTTAGAAAGGATATGCTAAAACTGGAGCGGGTTCAAAGAACATTCATGAAAATGATACCAGGATTGAATAGCTTGTCACATGAAGTGCATCTGATGGCTCTGGGCCTGTATTCACTAGAATTCAGAAGAATGAAGGGTGACCTCATTGAAACCTATTGAATGGTGAAAGGCCTTCATAGAGTGGGTGTGGAGAGGATCAGAATAGAGGGGCATCCTTTTAGAACGGAAATGAGGGATTTCTTTAGCCAGAGAGTGGTGAATCTGTGGAATTATTTGCTACAGGCAGCTGTGGAGGCCAAGTCTTCATGTATAAAGACCTTATGTTTGAATTGGCCTTCTTCTGATTAGTCAATTTTTTTTTTAGCTCAAACTCTCCTTAGGAATATATAGTCCCAGACTGGAGCTATCTCTACGCTCTCAGAACCTACCTTTAGGTCCCCATCTTTAGTGATTCTCTCATCTTTTTCTTGTAGGCATTTTCTTCCTTACCAAGGATGTTAGCCTCATCCAAGGAGCATGCTAGTCTGTGTTCAGTGATCCCACTTTGTCCTGCTCTCAAGTTTTTTTAAAAGTGCTCTTACATTCTGCTATCCTGTCTTCAATGTCCTTCCAGTCTCACCAGTATATATTTGTTGGAGTTATGGAGTACACAACTGCTGACACAGTTCTTTAGGTCTTCTGGGTGCCATTTTGCTTTGCTTTTTTCTAATTGCGTCCTTATTTTTGCTATTAACTGGACACCATATTTTTGGCAAATTCGTCTTAGCTTTTCAGTTAAGCTGCCTCTGTATGGAATAATAAACATTTTATCCAGAGCTTGTCTTTGTTGTGGTGTTGTGTTTCACTCCATTCCTTTCTCAATTATGTGCATTGGGGAGCCATCTTTCATTAATGCTTCCCTGATCTTCTTGCACTTTCCTCCTTTGCAGTTCTAGTTGTGCACAAGGTATTTGCTCTTAGTGCCATGCATCGAACAATGCCAAGCATTGTCTTCTTTGGATGATTTGACTGGAATTTCAGGTACTGCTCTGTGTGAGTAAACACTCAACTCCAGCTTGCCTACCACCCGTTTTACCATAAATCAAAAAATGCCAAAGTACTCTCACTTTCTGCCTCTATGGTAAACTGTACAGCCTTGTTCTGGTTGCTTAAATCTGTTAAAAATGCCTCTAAACCTCCCTGACCACGTTTCACAGGATAAATGTGTCATTCACACAGTGCAGGCCTAAGTTTGGCTTATTAGTTGTTGTTGCCGAGGCTTTTGTTCCAAGGCTGTCCATAGTACAGGAGATAGAGGAGTTCCCAGGGCCGTTCCATTCTTCTGTTTGCAGAAATTCTCACCAAACTGGAAAACTGCACAAGACATACAAAATGTAGTCAACTCCAAGATTTGATCTAAATTCAATGAGGTCTCCTGTCCATGAAGCATTTTTGTTCATGCCAGTGCCTGGTCCACTGGCGCTCTGGTGCAAAAGCTAACTACATCAAAGCTCACCGTGCACATTCACAGATCCATTGGAAGGTCTTCAATCTTCTTCACAAAGCTTTTACTGTTTGCCACCTTTGATGCAATGCCGCTCTGCAACAGATTTAACACCCCAACCCAGTACTTTGCAAGGGGGTGTGTTATT
Organism: Hypanus sabinus; assembly: GCF_030144855.1. Taxonomy (NCBI): domain Eukaryota; kingdom Metazoa; phylum Chordata; class Chondrichthyes; order Myliobatiformes; family Dasyatidae; genus Hypanus; species Hypanus sabinus. The sequence goes on along the minus strand of NC_082717.1, from coordinate 105,059,391 downwards.
GCTCCTATGTAACCCACAATCGGCCCTCATGGTAGTCCAGGTTGTGTATTTTTGGCAAACCATAAATATGAGATGATTTACACTTCTCTCTGATCTTAACCACATCCTCCATTCTTACTTTTTTAACCACTTTAATCAGAAACACAAACATAGAAAACCTTCAGCATAATACAGGCCCTTCGGCCCACAAAGTTGTGCTGAACATGTCCCTACCTTAGAAATTACTAGGCTTATCCATAGCCCTCTCTATTTTACTAAGCTCCATGTACCTATCCAATAGTCTCTTAAAAGACCCTATTGTATCCACCTCCACTGCCGTTGTCGGCAGCCCATTCCATGCGCTCACCATTCTCTGAGTAAAAAACTTACCCCTGACATCTCCTCTGTACCTACTCCCCAGCACTTTAAACTTGTGTCCTCTTGTGGCAGCCATTTCAGCCCTGGGAAAAAGCCTCTGACTATCCACACGATCAATGCCTTGCATCATTTTATACACCTCTATCAGGTCACCTCTCATCCTCCATCACTCCAAGGAGAAAAGGCCATGTTCACTCAACCTATTCTCATAAGGCATGCTCCCCAGTCCAAGCAACATCTTTGTAAATCTCCTCTCCACCCTTTCTATGGCTTCCACATCCTTCCTGTAGTGAGGTGACCAGAACTCCAAGTGGGGTCTGACCAGGGTCCTCTATAACTGCAACATTACCTCTTGGCTCCTAAATTCAATTCCACAATTGATGAATACACCATACTGACGAAGGGTCTCGGCCCGAAACGTTGACTGCTCATTTCAATGGATGCTGCCCAACCTGCTGAGTTCGTCCAGCTTGTTTGTACGTCTTGATATACCATACGCCTTCTTAACCACAGAGATAAACTGCGCAGCTGCTTTGGAGCATTCTGTGGACTCGGACCCCAAGATCCCTCTGATCCTCCACACTGCCAAGAGTCTTACCATTAATACTATATTCTGCCATCATATTTGACCGACCAAAATGAACCACCTCACACTTATCTGGGTTGAACTCCATCTGCCACTTCTCAGCCCAGTTTTGCATCCTATCGATGTCCCGCTGTAACCTCTGACAGCTCTCCACACTATCCACAACACCTCCAACCTTTGTGTCATCAGCAAACTTACTAACCCATCCCTCCACTTCCTCATCCAGGTCATTTACAAAAATCACGAAGAGTGAGGGTTCCAGAACAGACCCTGAGGTACACCACTGGTCACTGAACTCCATGCAGAATATGACTAGTCTACAACCACTCTTTGCCTTCTGTGGGCAAGCCAGTTCTGGATCCACAAAGCAATGTCCCTTTGGATCCCATGCCTCCTTACTTTCTCAATAAGCCTTGCATGGGGTACCTTATCAAATGCCTTACTGAAATCCATATACACTACATCTACTGCTCATCCTTCAACAATGTGTTTAGTCACATCTCCAAAAAATTCAATCAGGCTCATAAGGCACAACCTGCCCTTGACAAAGCCATGCTGATTATTCCTAATCATATTATACCTCTCCAAATGTTATCTGTTGCTCTTGCTCTTCACATACTTGTCGAATGCCTTGGGGTTTTCCTTAATCCTGCCCACCAAGGCCTTCTCATGACCCCTTCTGGCTCTCCTAATTTCCTTCTTAAGCTCTTTCCTGTTAGCCTTATAATCTTCTAGATCTCTAACATTACCTAGCTCTCTGAACCTTTTGTAAGCTTTTCTTTTCTTCTTGACTAGATTTATTACAGGTTTTGTACACCACGGTTCCTGCACCCTACCATAACTTCTGTCTCATTGGAACGTACCTATGCAGAACTCCACACAAATAGTCCCTGAACATCTGCCACATTTCTTCCATACTTTTCCCTGAGAACAACTCTTTTCAATTTAACCTTCCAATTTCCTGCCTGATAGCCTCATAATTCCCCTTATTCCAATTAAACGTTTCTCTAACTTGTCTGTTCCTATCTCTCTCCAATGCTATGGTAAAGGAGATAGAATTATGATCACTATCTCCAAAATGTTCTCCCACTGAGAGATCTGACACCTGATCAGGTTCATTTCCCAATACCAGATCAAGTACAGCCTCTCCTCTGGTAGGCTAATCTACATATTGTGTCAAGAAGCCCTCCTACACACACCAAACAAACTCCACCCCATCTAAACCCCTTGCTCTAAGGAGATGCCAATCAATATTTGGGAAATTAAGATCTCCCATCACAACAACTCTGTTATTATTACACCTTTCCAGGATCTGTTTTCCTATCTGCTCCTCGATATCCCTGTTACTGTTGGGCGGCCTATAAAAAACACCCAGTAAAGTTATTGACCCCCCCCCCCCCCGTTCCTAACCTCCACCCACAGAGATTCCATAGACAACCCCTCCATGGCGTCCACCTTTTCTGCAGTCGTAACACTATCTCTGATCAACAGTGCCATGCCTCCACCTCTTTTGCCTCCCTCCCTGTCCTTTCTGAAACATCTAAAACCCGGCAATCGAAGTAACCATTCCTGTCCCTGAGCCATCCAAGTCTCTGTAATGGCCACCACATCATATCTCCAAGTGCTGATCCACGCTCTAAGCTCATCCGCTTTGTTCACAATATTCCTTGCATTAAGACACATCTCAAACCATCAGTCTGAGAGCATTCCTACTCTATATCCTGCCTATCCTCCCTCTTGCACTGTCAACAAGCTTTCTCTATTTGTGAGCCAACCTCCTCTTCCCCAGTCTCTTCAGTTCAGTTCCCACTCCCCAACAATTCTAGTTTAAACTCTCCCCAGTAGCCTTAGCTACTGTGCTGGGATATTGGTCCCCCTGGGATTCAAGTGCAACCTGTCCTTTTTGTACAGGTCACACCTGCCCCAAAAGAGGTCCCAGTGATCCAAAAATCTGAATCCCTGCCCCTTGCTCCAATCCCTCAGCCACACATTTATCCTCCACCTCATTCTATTCCTATACTCACTGTCGCATGGCGCAGGCAGTAATCCCGAGATTACTACCCTTGCAGTCCTGCTTCTCAACTTCCTTCTTAACCCCCTGTAGTCTGTTTTCAGGACCTCTTCCCTTTTCCTACCTATGTCGTTGGTACCAATACATACCACGACCTCTGGCTGTTCTCTCTCACACTGCAGGATATCTTGGACACGATCAGAAACATCCCGGACCCTGGCACCTGGGAAGCAAAATACCACCAGCGTTTCTTTCCTGGATCCACAGAATAACCTGTCTGACCCCCTAACAGTGGAGTCTCCTATCACTACTGCCATCCTCTTCCTTTCCCTACCCTTCTGAGCCATAGGGCCAGACTCTGTGCCAGAGGCAGAGCCACTGTTGCTTCCCCCAGGTAGGCCATCCCCCCAACAGTACTCAAGCAGGAGTATTTATTGTCGAGGTGTACAGACACAGGGGTATTCTCTAGTACCTGCCTCTTCCCCTTCCCCCTCCTGACTGAAGAAGAAAACCCTTCCTCAGCAATTTGCATTTCTTTTAATACTACCCTATTACATACAAGTTTCTTGTTCCACATCACCATGGCTAATTCCTTATCATACAGCAGCAAAATGAAAGTTACCTGGAAGGTGGACAACAGTAACCTCAAAACTGTAAGGAAGCTCTTCAAAGCAAAGATAGAGCTAACAGACAGACAGACAGACATACTTTATTCATCCCGAGGGAAATTGGGTTTTGTTACAGTCGCACCAACCAAGAATAGTGTAGAAATGTAGCAATATGAAACCATAAATAATTAAATAATAATAATGATGGGTAAGTAACGTTTATGGGGGGATTTCCAGGATTAAGAAGAGGTACCTTAAGGTTTGGCTCCTGCTACTGCAGCAAACTGGGAAGAGAAGATGATAAAAGTTGAAAATGAGGAATTCCAGAGGTTACACGTCTAGGGACATAACAGACATGAGCAGATAGGTCAGAAATACAGTACAGTGCAAAACTCTTAGGCGCATATATATAGATAGCTACAGTGCCCAAGACTTTTGCACAGTACTGTAGTAATTTTATGTATTCCCAATAACCTTTGCTCACGCCAGATGTAAGAATTTGCTCTCCGCACCACACTGACAAATACAGCACTGTGCAGAAGTCTTAGGCATCCCAGCTACATGTAGGTGCTTAAGACCTTTGCACGGTACTGTAGTCGATGCCCTCATTGTCTAACAACTTCTCCACAACCCCACAGTTTTACCCCTTCAACTTTTCACTAAAAATTGTTTTACAAGTTTTCAGTAAATGTCCACTTAGAGATATTTTTGATCAGAACATTAGGCTTTTGAGAAAAAAATGCCTTAATATCACCTGTGGTCCTTTTCATCGCGATAAATCTGTGACTCCATTGACTGACCTTCTACTGGAAACAGTTTCTGCTTGTTTATACTTTCAAAGCAAAGTAGACTTTTTATCAAATATCATGTTAGTTCTTTTAGCTCTTTTAGAATGGAACACAGTAGTTCAACTGAGGTCAGATCAGAATTTTGTATTGGAAAGCTCAATCTCCTTGTCTCTGTACTTCATGAGTATACGAAATAAGAACAGGAGTAGGCCACCTGGCCCATCAAGCCTACTTCCCATTCAATAAGATCATGGCTGATCAGGCCATGGACTCAGCTTCACTTACCTGCCTTTTCTCCAGATCTTTAATTCTCTTACTCTGCAAAAGTCCAACTGTTTCTTAAATATATTTAATGAGATAGCCTCTGCTGCTTCCCTGGGCACAGAATTCCACAGATTTACTACTTTCTGGGAAAAGCAGTTCCTCATCATCTCTATCCTAAACCTATTCCCCCAAATCTGAGGTTATGCCCCTTAGTTTGAGGGCACAGGGAGCCAGCGATGGTGATAAGGGTTTGGTTCCTGCCATTGTTAGGAGTTTGCACGTTCCCCCTGTCACCGTGAGGGTCACCTCAACATGCTTCAGTTTCCTCCCACATTCTAAAGATGTTTGGTTAGGGTGATCGAGGTTGTGGGCAAGCTACGTTGGCACGGGATGTATAACCATATAACAATTGCATCACGGAAACAGGCCATCTCGGCCCTTCTAGTCCATGCCAAGCACTTACTCTCACCTAGTCCCACCGACCTGCACTCAGCCCATAACCTTCCATTCCTTTCCTGTCCATATACCTATCATATTTTACTTTAAATGACAATACCGAACCTGCCTCTACCACTTCTACTGGAAGCTCGTTCCACACAGCTACTACTCTCTGAGTAAAGAAGTTCCCCCTCGTGTTACCCCTAAACTTCTGCCCCCTAACTCTCAACTCATGTCCTCTTGTTTGAATCTCCCCTACTCTCAATGGAAAAAGCCTATCCACATCAACTCTATCTATCCCCCTCATAATTTTAAATACCTCTATCAAGTCCCCCCTCAACTTTCTACGCTCCAAAGAATAAAGACCTAACTTGTTCAACCTTTCTCTGTAACTTAGGTGCTGAATCCCAGGTAACATTCTAGTAAATCGTCTCTGTACTCTGTTTTGTTGACATCTTTCCTATAATTCGGTGACCAGAACTGTACACAATACTCCAAATTTGGCCTTACCAATGCCTTGTACAATTTTAACATTACATCCCAACTCCTATATTCAATACTCTGATTTATAAAGGCCAGCATACCAAAAACTTTCTTCACCACCCTATCCACATGAGATTCCACCTTCAGGGAACTATGCACCATTATTCCTAGATCACTCTGTTCTACTGCATTCTTCAATGCTCTACCATTTACCATGTATGTCCTATTTTGATTAGTCCTACCAAAATGTAGCACCTCACACTTATCAGCATTAAACTCCATCTGCTATCTTTCAGCCCACTCTTCTAACTGGCCTAAATCTTTCTGCAAGCTTTGAAAACCTACTTCATTATCCACAACGCCAACTATCTTAGTATCATCTGTATACTTACTAATCCAATTTACCACCCCATCATCCAGATCATTAATGTATATGACAAACAACACTGGACCCAGTACAGATCCTTGAGGCACACCAGCCTCCAACCTGACAAAGTTATGCACCACTACTCTCTGGCATCTCCCATTCAGCCACTGTTGAATCCATTTTACTACTTCAATATTAATACCTAACGATTGAACCTTCCTAACTAACCTTCTGTGTGGAACTTTGTTAAAGGCCTTACTGAAGTCCATGTAGACATCATCCACTGCTTTACCCTCGTCAACTTTCCTCGTTACCTCTTCAAAAAATTCAATAACATTTGTCAAACATGACCTTCCATGCACAAATCCATGTTGACTGTTCCTAATCAGACCCTGTCTATCCAGATAATTATATATACCATCTCTAAGAATACTTTCCATTAACTTACCCACCACTGACGTCAAACTTAGAAGCCGATAATTGCTAGGTTTAATCTTAGAACCCTTTTTAAACAACGGAACTACATGAGCAATATGTTAATCCTCCGGCACCATCCCCGTTTCTAATGACATTTGAAATATTTCTGTCACAGCCCCTCCTATTTCTACACCATCTTCCCTCAAGGTCCTAGGGAATATCCTGTCAGGACCCCCACTGATTTGATTTGATGCAAACAACACATTTTACTGCATTTTTCAAGGTACAGGTAACAAATAAAGCTAATCTTTTTTCTAGATTCATCTAACAGAGGAAACAACTTTCCTGCCTCTTTATCCATCCCTTTTATAATTTGATATGTTTCTATAAGATCCCCTCTCATTATTCTGAATTCCAGTGAGTATACCCCCAGGGAATTCATAAGCTAAACCCCTCATCTCTGTAGTCAGCCTGACGATCATCCTCTGCACTGGCTCGAAAACCAGTAAATCTTTTCTCGAGTAAGGAGTCCTGAAGTGCCGGCGGACTCCAAGCGTGGCCTCACCACTCCCCTGCGCCATTACCTCTCTGCTCTTAAGTTCAATTCCTTTACCAATAAAGATCAATATTCCATTTATTTCTGGATAAGTTGTCAAGCTCGGCAATGTTATAAGTGGTGGGGCTTAGCACCAACAGAGAGGAGGAGGAAGAGCCCGAGGCCTGGTGACAGGAAAATAACCTCTTCCTAAATGTCAACAAGACAAAGGAGATGGTTACTGACTTCAGGGGAACTCGTATCACTCATGCACCTCTTTGCATCGGCAGCACAGCAGCGGGAACTGTGAACAATTTCAAACTCCTGGGAGTCCACACCTCACACAACCTCCCCTGGTCCCAGAGCACATCCCACACAGTCAGGAAAGCTCACCAAAGCCTCTGCTTTCTGAGGAGGCTGGAGAGAGCTGGACTCTGCACATCAATTCTCAGATTGCACTTCCACAGATGCACAGTAGAGAGCTGCAGCACTGCTTGATATGGAAGCTGAACTGCGGGGGGCAGAAAGGCTCTACAATGGGTTGTCAAATCTGCCTAATGCATCACCAGCACCAGCCCACCCACCATTGAGGATATATATTTAGAAAGGTGCTAGAAAAAGGCCAGCAATATCAGCCACCCTGCTCATGGACTGGCTGTCTGCTTCCCATTAGGGAGGGAGGCTACGCAGCATCTACACCAGGACCAAAAGCTCAAACAACACACACAAAATGCTGGTGGAACACAGCAGGCCAGGCAGCATCTATAAGGAGAAGCACTGTCGACGTTTCGGGCCGAGACCCTTCATCAGGTCTAACTGAAAGGAAAGATGGTAAGAGATTTGAAAGTAGTGGGGGGGGGGGAATGCGAAATGATAGGAGAAGACCGGAGGGGGTGGGATGAAGCCAAGAGCTGGAAAGGTGATTGGCGAAAGTGATACAGAGCCGGAGAAGGGAAAGGATTATGGGACAGGAGGCCTCAGGAGAAAGAAGTGGGGTGGGAAGCACCAGAGAGAGATGGAGAACAGGCAAATATGTCAGGGATAGGGTAAGAAGGGGAGGAGGGGCATTAACAGAAGTTAGAGAAGTCAATGTTCATGCCATCAGGTTGGAGGCTACCCAGCCGGTATATAAGGTGTTGTTCCTCCAACCTGAGTGTGGATTCATTTTAACAGTAGAGGAGGCCATGGATAGACATATCAGAATGGGAATGGGACGTGGAATTAAAATGTGTGGCCACTGGGAGATCCTGCTTTCTTTGGCGGACCGAGCGTAGGTGTTCAGCGAAACAGTTTCTCAGTCTGCATCAGGTCTCACCAATATATAGAAGGCCACACTGGGAGCACCGGACGCAGTATACCACACCAGCCAACTCACAGGTGAAGTGTCGCCTCACCTGGAAGGACTGTCTGTGGCCCTGAATGGTGGTGAGGGAGGATGTGTGAGGGCAGGTGTAGCACTTGTTCCACTTACAAGGATAAGTGCCAGGAGGGAGATCGGTGGGAAGGGATGGGAGGGACGAGTGGATAAGGGAGTCGCGTAGGGAGCGATCCCTGCGGAAAGCAGAAGGAGGGGGGAGAAGATGTGCTTGGTAGTGGGATCCCGTTGGAGGTGGCGGAAGTTACGGAGAATTATACGTAGAACCAAAAGCTGTTACTTTTAGACTCAGAAGCTGTTACTTTTCCCAAGCAGTCAGGCTCCATCCGTAACCCACCAACAATCAGTAACTTCCAGTCAGAGTCACCTTACGTACAGACACTGGCATCAAATTATGTACATACAATAAATGTATATAAGCTATTTTATATATTTATATTTATTACATTTTCCCTTTCTTCTTCTTGTGTTGTTATATGCCGCATCGGATTCGGAGCAACAATTATTTCATTCTTTACACTTGTATACTGGAAATTACTTCAAACAATCAACTGAACAATCTTGAATAAGCTGCTGAATCTACAAACCAGCATTTTGGAATTCGTGCACAAGTGCTCCCAAGTCTCTCTGCACAGCAGACTGCTTTCACCATTTCAATAAGAATCTGATTTTCTATTTTTCCTTCCAATATTTCACATTACCATACCACACCACATACCATGTACTGTACTGCATCTGCCAGATCCTTGCACGCTCACCCATCTATATAAATGTCTGCAAATCAGACTCAGTCAGAATCAAGATTATCACAGACACATTGCGAAATTTATTGTTTTGTGGCAGCAGTACAGTGCAATACATTAAAAATTACCATAAGTTAAAAAAATACTGCAAAAAACAAATAATATGATAGCATTAATTGGGTTTATAGAGTCACAAAAAAGTACAACACAGAAACAGGCCATTCAGCCCACCTAGTCCACGCCGAACCATCTCCCATTGACCTGCACTGAGGCCACAGCCCTCTGTACCACTACTATCCATGTAACTATCGAAACTTCCCTTAATCATTGAAATCAAGTTTACATGCACTACTTGCACTGGCAGCTCGTTCCACACTCTCACAACCCTTTGAATGAAGAAATTTCTCCACATGTTCCCCTTAAACTTTTCACCTTTCACCCTTAACACATGACCTCAGGTCCTCAGGTCCCACCTGACCTCAGTGGAAAATGCCTGCTTACATCTACCCTACCTTTACCCCTCATAATTTTGTATACCTCTATCACTCTTCTCCGTTCCAAGGAACAAAGTCCTAACCTATTCAATCTTTCCTCTTAACTCAGGTCCTCCAGACCTGGTAACATCCTTGTACATTGTTTGCATACTCTTTCAACCTTATGTACATCTTTCCTGCAGGTAGATGACCAAAACCACGCACAATCCTCCAAATTAGGCCTCATGAACATCTTCAACACAACTTCTCCTGTACTGACTGCTCCGATTTACGAAGGCCAATGTGCCAAAAGTTTTCTTTAAAGATCGTTTAAAAATCTGAAGATGGGGCGGGGGGGGGGGGGGGGGAGACAAGGTGTTCTTAAAACATTGAGTATGGGTCTTCAATACAACACATAGCTCCACTTTAAATTTAACATTCTTGTCCATTTCAGTATGATATTATCTTACATAATGTTTAGATCATTTTAATTAATCTGCAAATAGGGTTTGAGTGTTCTTAACCTATTACTATTGCTTATTTATTTTATCTATTTTGATATCACGTGCAAAAATGGATACCATTTCCTTGAGTCACAGACAAAAATCAGTGAGAATGGTAAATGGAAGTTATCTCAGAATAGAATTCAAATTTTAAACACTGACACTATTCCTTTCTGAAAGCCATATTCGTTGTTTCTAATTTTTTCAATTATGAGCAAAACACTGGACAATAAAGATTTTGCTTCCTGAATACTTTTGGGTGTATCCTATGGATTTTGGGATCCAGAGTCCGGAGAGGATGCTGCGTATTAATATCACGCTACCGTCTGACACGTTCCCTGGAAAGGAGCTCCAAAATCCACCAGACAAAAACAAGACAAAAACTAAAGCTACAAGACCTGCACAAAACCACATAATTACAACATATAGTTACAACAGTGCAAACAATAGCATAATTGATAAAAAAAAAACAGACTATGGGCAAAGTAAAAATAGTCCAAGATGGTAAAGGACTGTAAGCTCAAAAGAAATCACCACACTGTTTCCACAAGTCCCCAGGGTCCCGACAGACTCGCCATCCACACCGGCGTCAGAAGGGAATACCCCCGCTATGGACTTCGACAGCGCCGCCCGACAGCCTTGCAGATGCAGCACACAATGGAAGCTCCGTCGAAACCAGCCTTGCAGACACAGCACACACCGAAAGTGACCTGAGTCCGTCGAACCTCCGAGTCTGTTGAACCTCCGAGCCGACGACCATCCCCTCCGGCACAGCTTCTCCGAGCACCATCCTCTGCCGAGTGTATTAAGGCGTCCCCGCCAACGGCCATCAGCAACGCGACCCCGAGGTCTGGGGGCCTGTTCTTTCCAGCAGAGTCCCGAACCTCACAGCAGCAGCAGCAATTCCCGATGTTTCTCCGTGCTTTCACTTCCGTCTTCAATCAATTATGATTGCGCACGGCACCCCACTTCACAAATAACAGATAATCAGTTCCGGAGTGGCCGCTGCAAGCTGCGTCGCGCTGCCATCTTGGAAGATATGTCACTGAAGGTTCATTTTCTGCATTCCCATTTAGACTTCTTCCCTGCAAATCTTGGTGTTGTCAGTGACGGGCACGGTGAATGGTTTCACCAGGACATTATGGTTGTGGAGAAATGGTATCAGGGCAACTGGAATCCATCAGTGATTACTGTTGGACACCTAAGCACTGACACTGATTACAAAGAAAAATTATCAACAAAAGATTTTTAGCTCAGTTGAACTACTGCAAAGCGTCAGCACCATTATACAATTAGATGCATTACGTTCAATAAAAGTTCATTTTTCTTTTCTCCAAATTCCTAGGTGATACAAGCAGTCTATTTGTGCTTGGCTCAAGTGGTCTATTGTAACCACAAAAAAAATCTGAGGAAGCAACACTTCCAATAAAATTTGTTGTCCGATGGAATTGAAGATTCCAAAATGATTCCACCATGAATCTTTGGGCAACTAATGATATGGGTTATCTTGGAGCATTATAAGAAAATTGCTCTATACATTGGACACTTATCCTCGCTTGTTACTGAACATTCAACAATCCCAAGACATTGTTTATAATAATATGTTTGTAGAGCACCTTTAATACAAAATTCTTTGCAATTGTATAAAATGCAAACATAAAAATAAAATATAAAATAATGCTAGTTAAAAGCAAAGCTAAATAAATAAGTTTTGAGCTGATGTTTAAAACTTCCAACTGAATCTTTATCCCTTATAGTATTGAGCTGCACAGTTTGGGAGTGTAGTTTAAAAAAAAAGCTGACCTACTAAAATTCTTTTGAGGGAGATTGTTTAAATTTAAGAGACGGTCAGAAGACGACCTGAGACTTCGAACAGGACTATAAAACTAAAGCAATTCTGTGATGTACTCCACTCCCAGACCAGTGAGACCTTTAAAAACAAGAGAACTTTAAAGTCAGTTGTAAAAGATACAGGAAGCAATGCAGAGTAATTAGGATGGGAGTGATATGCTCCCTCATTGTGGTTTTAGTTAAAAGTCTAGCAGTGGCATTCTGAATGAGTTGAAGTTTGTCAATAGTTTGCTTTGGAAGGCAGTAAAAAGTGTATCGCAGCAATCTAGTCTATCGATATAAAGGCGTGAATTCATTTTCAGCATCATTATGTGATGGAAACAGATGTACCTATTTCTTACGTGTAGAAATGCTGCTCTGGTCACTTACGTGGGATTTAAAATTGAAATCCAAATCAAGGATAAGACCTAGGCTCCTAATTTTACAAGGGGGGCCAAGTCCCAAATTTATCAAGAAGTTTATCTCCTTTGTCTTTGGAGCCAACTGGAAGTATTTCACTTTGATCTTCATTTAGTTTTAAGAAATTAATGCTCATCAATTTGTTTATTGCAACCACACAGAAATCAGAGGAGAAAGGGTGTTATCATGATCAGGTGCAACTGAGAGAGAGAATTGTGTGTGATCTGTGTAACTGGAAATCAGGTTTATGTTCGCTAATTATGTCTCCAGAGGGGAGCATGTATAAGGAGGCATAGGGGATCAAGGCAGCTTCTCTGAGCAACAAAATTCACCTCCAAGTCAGACAAAACATTTTCTCTTTGAGATATAAAAATGAAACCAATTAAGGGCACTACCTACCAGAGAGGCCAACCCAGTTCTCAAGGTGATCTAGGAGAATGTCATGGTCAATTGTGTCAAATGCAGACTTGAATCGAAGAGAATTAGAACTGAGACCCTCTCGGCATCAGTGCTGATCCTAAGGTCACTGGCAATTTTAGTGAGGGCTGGTTTGCTCTAAAACATGACTGAATGTTTCTAGATTATTGTTCTCATTCAGAAAGTTGGTGAGATGGTTGAAAATGACTTTCTCAAGGATCTTTTGCAGGAAGGGAGGATTTGATATCAGCCTGTAGTTGGCTGGTACAGCACTATCAACATTTGCCATTTTGATAGCTGCAATTTCAAAAGCCTCTGGGAAAAACTCCAGTTTCAAGTGAAATTGTTAATAATTTTTCTAACAGAATTAAAAAATGTTAATAGTCCTTAAAAGGTGTGATAGGGTATTTCTACCCCTTTTCAACGGAAATCTTAGATGCAGCTGACTTGATCTCACTATCCTCCCCCTTTCAGCCTACTATGATGATAAATCTCATTTTACTTAATCGTTCAGGATTATCTTCTCTATAACATGGTACTTTAAAGTTTGAATTCCAAAGTATCGATTGTATTCTCATCAATATACGTTCAACCTTTAATATTCACCATCATAGGACCACAAGACATAAAAGCAGAATTAGGCCTTCGGGCCCATCGAGGCCGCTCTGCCATTCCATCATGGCTGTTTTATTATCCCTTTCAACCCCATTTCCTACTTTCTCCCCAAAACCTTTGACATTCTAACTAATCAAGAACTTACCAAGCTCCACTTTAAATATATACCTGGCATCCACAGTTGTCTGTACAAAGAATTCCACAGATTCACCACCCAGGGACTGAAGAAATTCCTCCTCATCTCGTTTCAAAGGGATGACCTTGTACTCTACACTAAGGCTTCTAAAATCTATTTGAAACTACTATTGATTCTTCTAAACTCCAGCAACACAAAACCAGCAAACACACAATATAAGTTAACCCTTTCATTCCCAGAATTATTCTCATGAACCTCTTCTGGGCCCTCTCCAATGCCAACCCATTTTTTCTTAGATAAGGGGCAGAACACTGCTCACAATGCTCCAAGTGGGGTCTGACCAATGACTTATAAACCCTCAGCATTACATTCTTGCTCTTATATTCTAGTCCTCTCAAAGTGAATGTGAACATTACATTTGCTTTCCTTAACACTGACTCAACCTGCAGGTTAACCTTCAAGGAATCCTGCACAAGGATTCCCAAGTCCCTTTGCACCCGTAAATTTTTAATCTCCTCTCTGGTTAGAACATAGTCTATGTCTTTATTCCTTCCACAAAAGTGCATGACCATACACTTCCCTGTATTATATTCCATCTGCCACTTCATTTTCATAATCTGTTTAAATTATTCAGCTTCCTTAATACCATCTGCCTCTCCACCTATCTTCGTATCGTCCGCAAACTGGCCACAAAGCTATCAATTCCATCACTCAAATCACTCCCATACAACATAAAAAGAAGTGGTCCCAACACTGTCCTCAGTGGAACACCATCAGACAACAACAGCCAGTCAGAAAAGGCCTCTTTACTTCCGCTCCAGAACCATTCCAGAATCTACTGATTTTTGAAAGATCACTACTGATACCTCCACAATATTTTCAGCCACCTCTTTCAGTACATCTGGTCCAGGTGACTTACCTACTTTCAGACCTTTCAGCTTTGCAAGCACCTTCTCCTTAGTATAGCAACTGCACTCACTTCTGCCCCCTGACACTCTCAAATTTCTGGCAAACTGCTAGTGTTTTCCATGGTGAACACAGACACAAAATACCTACTAAGTTCATCTGCCATTTTTGTCCCCCATTACTACCTCTGCAACATCATTTACCAGTGGTCCAATACCCACTCTCACCTCTCTTAAACTCTTTACACATCTGAAAAAAACTTCTGGTATTTTCTTTTATATCTTTGGCAACTTAAGGCTTTTTTGTTGCCTTCTATTGGTTTTCAAAAGCTTCCTAATCCTTTAACTTCCCACTAATTTTTGTTAAATTATATGCCCTCCATTTTGCTTTTGTAGTGTCTTTGACTTTCTTCATCACTCACAGTTGCATCATCTTTCCTTTAAAATATTCTTCTTCTTCCAAATTGCTTCCAGAAACACCAGCAATTGTGGTACCATTCTCATCCTTTCTAATGTCATCTTCCAATCAACTTTGGCCAGCAAGTCTCTCGTGCCTCTGTAATTCTCCTTATTCCACTGTAATACTGAAACATCTAACTTGAACCTCTCCCTCTCAAATTGCAGGGTGAACGGTGTTATATTATAGAAGCATAGAAAACTTACAGCACAATGCAGGCCCTTCGGCCCACAATGCTGTGCCAAACATGTACTTATTTAGACATTATCTAAGGTTATGCATAGCCCTCTATTTTTCTAAGCTCCATGTACCTATCCAGCAGTCTATTAAAAGACCCTATCATATCCACCTCCACCACCGTTGCCGGCAGACCATTCTATGCACTCACCACTCTCTGTGTAAAAAAAAACTTATCCCAGACATCTCCTCTGTACCTGTTCCCAGGCACCTTAAACCTGTGTCTTCTTGTAGCAACCATTTCAGCCCTAGGGAAAAGCCTCTGACTATCCACATGATCAATGCCTCTCATTATGTTATACACCTCTATCAGGTCACATCTCATCCTCTGTCCCTCCAAGGAGAAAAGGCCAAGTTCACTCAACCTTTTCTCATAAGGCAAGCTCCCCAATCCAGGCGACATCCTTGTAAATCTCCTCTGCACCCTTTCTATGGTCTCCACACCCTTCCTGTAGTGAGGTGATCAGAACTGAACACAGTACTCTAAGTGGGGTCTGACCAGGGACCTATGTAGCTGTAACATTGCCTCTCAGCTCTTAAACTCAATCACATGGTTGATGAAAGCCAATATACTGTATACCTTCTCAACAACAGTCAACCTGTGCAGCAGCTTTGAGTGTCCTTGTCAGCCCAGTTTTGCATCCTATCAACATCCCGCTGTAACCTCTGACAGCCCTCCACACTATCCACAGCCCCAACTCTTTGTGTCATCAACATTATGATCACTATCCCCTAAGGGTTCCTTTATCTTAAGCTCCTGAATCAAATGTGGTTCATTACACAACACCCAATCCGGAATTGCCTTTTCCTTAGTGAGCTCAACCAGAACCTGCTCTAAAAACCTATCTCATGGACATTCTATAAATTCCATCACTTGAGATCCAGCAGCTACATAATTTTCCCAATCTATTTGCATATCGAAATCCCCCATGACTATTGTAACATTGCCCGTTTGACTTGTATTTTCTATCTCCCGTTGGAAATAGTAGCTCACATCTTTGCTACTGTTCAGAGATCCAGGTACAAACACACCCAGCTGTGAGAGAGCAGGCAAGGTCATGTAATTCCAAACAATTAGTTTACTGGATCATTTCAGAATATCCTCCGGAGCTTCACATTCCCTTCCCCTTTTCCCAACCATGATTCCTCTCTCCCTGTCCCCTTCCCACTCTTGATCCACAATAGAGACCCATATCAGAATCAGTTTTATCATGAAATTCTGTTTTTTTTTGTGACAGCAATATGGTGCAATGCATAAAATTACTACTGTAATGTACACAATGCTTGGGCATTCTAGCTATATACAAATGTATATATATGTGCCTAAGACTTTTGCACAGTACTGTTGCTATATACTAATAGACAAAGAAAGAAAAATTGCTAGAAACTTACTTACAGACTCTGTCTGTTCTTGCTGAAGCCTGTTGCACCAAAGTCTCTCACTCTAACCCTGTCCCACTCCAACAATGGCTGCTTTGTGGCCATCTGCTTACATCTCACTTCTTTTTATTGGCCCTTGCTATTAAGTGACCATTAACCTTAACGCCCTCCTGCCCTGCAAAAAGTCCCCTTTGCTTTGGAAAGCTGCCACGCAAACTCTCTCAATGAATTCTGCTCCCCGACAGACCCTGCTCGCTTTTGAAAACTGTCAATTCCATCTTTTCTCCTGCATCCAACATACTTAACAATTGTCTTTTATTTTTAAATTCTTAGTTTTGATATTCATTCATCACACTCTGTTCTCACTTTCTTCTACATGTTCCATGTATTCTCATTCATTTTCTATTCATCACAC
Source organism: Hypanus sabinus (assembly GCF_030144855.1). Lineage (NCBI taxonomy): Eukaryota > Metazoa > Chordata > Chondrichthyes > Myliobatiformes > Dasyatidae > Hypanus > Hypanus sabinus. The sequence continues at coordinate 105,042,631 of NC_082717.1, read as the reverse complement.
TTCACTAAAATCTCTTTTGAACAATCACTTCATTTCAATATCTAGTCATTTTTGTACAGCATTCTAATTCTTTTCTTTAAAGAACCGGTACCCATTCTACAACCCCTTTTTAAAACCACTTTATTGTCAATGAAAGGTCCTATTTGCCAATCACTCACCTTGTTGACATCGGACTGCAAAACATTTCTTTAGCCTAATAGATCCTAGAGCGTCATGTTATTGTAACCACTCCTGAGGGGCTCTCTACTCTCCAACTACAATGTGTGATCTCTCTTCATAGTTTTTTCCTCCTGTTTTACCAGAGATAATCCAGTCTTCTCACATAGTATCTGAAACGCTTTGCAGACTCGTTTAGCCTTTCGCTCCTCTAGTGCTTGCCCCCATTCTTCACAATGTTCAATTCTCATTATCATATAGTGTAGTGGTCACCAACCTTTTTAAGCTCAAGATCCCCTACCTCGGCCATAGTCAAAGGCGAGATCGGCCCCCAGATCGATCAGTTACACACACACACGCACCGGGGCAGAAGAGACCGGAAGTAAAGCTCCGCAGCCCGGAAGTAGAAATAATGTATAAACACCAGGGATACCCGCCCATTTTAGCACCGCAGACCGGTTTAATATTGACAATATTCTTGCCGACTAGCCAACAGGGGTGTGGGGGGGGGGGTGTTAAACACGACCAGAAGATAGCGATACTCGAAGCAGGTTCCTTATGTCTAGTCTATTCCGCAAATAAGTTTTAGCGGCTCCCGACACTTGTCCCGCTTGCTCACGCTTTTTCCGCTCAAAAAACTCAACGAGTTTGTCTTTAAGTGCTGGGTGCTTGGACTCAGGGTACCGAAGCAGTTTTGAGAGCTTAATTGCCTCATCAGACAGCCTCTGCCCACCAGCCGCCAGACGCCCTGGCCAGGTGCGGCTGGTCGTGGGTGGGGTGAGAGGACAAGGTCAGGGTGGGAGGTCCCTGTGCCGGAGCCGCGGCGGTTCCAGTCCAGAGAGAGCGACCGAGTGAGGAGTGCAACAGGGCACCCGCCCGCCCCCCTCTTGTAGGGTCTATCAGCCGACAAAAGTTTGTTTCAGTACATCGCAGCGAGGTAGCTGCTCTGATACTTACGGAACCCTGAGCCTGAATTAGATCGTCTGCGAATATTTTAGCACCGGGTTCTCCACGAACATTCGGTGTGGTGAACAGGTTTAGAGGCGGCGCCCATCTGTCCGCACTCCAAGCCGGTAGCAACAGCTCTTCCCGCCGGCCGTGCTCCGGGCCAGTAGCATCGGCGGTTCTCGCCGGCCGCCCGAGGCGAACCAGTGATCCCTGGTGCAAGGGTATCACTGCGTTTAGGCAACTGATGACCTCGCGTGCATTCAAGTTCAACAGTGGGCGTGACAGGGAATGAGGAAAGGTGCAGCTGACTCGTATCGTTTCCTCGCGGCCCGGTGGTTGGGGACCACTGAATTACACTGTGTAAACACAAAGTACATTGCAGATGGTGTGGTCAAATCAACACGTACAAACAAGCTGGATGAACTCAGCAGTCAGCAGGTTGACCGCTCATTTCAACGGATGCTGCCCGATCTGCTAAGTTCATCCCAGCTTGTTTATACATGTTGAATTACACTGTGTATCGTGCGGGGAGCTACATGCATGCGCACTGAGCAGAAAGAACGGAACTAAAACCCCGCAACCCGGAAACAATCTCTCAACAGTATTTGTGTATTTATTTTTGATGTTTTTTTCGGGATCTACTGGGGGAGTCTCAAAGATCGACCAGTCGATCGTGATCGAAGGGTTGGCGACCACTAATCTAGTGTAATTTATTCCTTTGACAAATATTTTCAGTCTGTACCTCTCAATCTCTGTGACTTCTTTATTCAACTTGCCTAATCCCTCAGCCTCCTTCCTTGTCTCCAATAGTTGAAAGATCTGGCTGGACACCTGCCTTTTTTTAAAACAGTTTTTTTCTTTCTACTCATGCTTTTTCCTCACCCGTGCTCCATCACTTCTGATATTCCTACAGGAACCTAAATGTCAATGTATCCTCACAACTATGGTCTTATTACTTTGTACATCTGGCTCGCTGGCTGACCCCCAAATGCTGCTTTTGTTTTGGTTTAACACGGGAAGTGATTCCCTTGTTAGCTCCTGATGCTGCTGCCCAGTCCTGCAGGATCCGACAACCTGTGGCTAAAGGCAGTAATTCAATGCAGAGTTCCATCTAGCACATGTTATACATTTCATTACATTTACATCGGACAAGTATCCCCACATTTTATATCTCCCTACCTTTAGCCTAGACAAACCAATTACAGTTACTGGTCCTCCAGAACTATCTTGCACTCTCATCAAAGATACTGAATCAAGTTTATTCGCCATATACATTTACACGCAACAAATAAACACATTCAATGATAATTAAGAATAAAAATTATCTTAAAATAAAGTCAGAAGGACAGATATGGAATTAAATGTACATTCACACATAAATACCAGCATGTATTTATAATGTAAAGACCATTTTAAAAAGTGGTTTAAATATTAATTTGTTACATGTCACTGCAAGAAACCTGAGGAAGATTAGAGTATTAAAATGATTGTGTGTTATCTTTTCATATGATTTGTTACAGAAATACTTGTAAAATATCCGGTTTAACAAAGAATCAGCTTTCCTGAGATAGGAAGTTTGTGCATCACAAGAATATAACGGTTGGGTAAACAACAAAAGGGAGAGCAAGGCAATTCCAGGCAACATAAAAGACAGGAAATAAAACAGTGAATTACACCACTAAATTAACCTACCAACCAGCGCATTTTTAGGAAACTTGGGGGGGGGGGGTGGTAAGTTAGTGTTGAAATAGGAGGGGCTGTGACAGAAACATTTCAAATGTCATTAGAAACAAGGATGGTGCCGGAGGATTGGCGTATTGCTCATGTTGTTCCATTGTTTAAAAAGGGTTCTAAGAGTAAACCTAGCAATTATTAGCCTGTCAGTTTGACGTCAGTGGTGGGTAAATTAATGGAAAGTATACTTAGAGATGGTATATATAATTATCTGGATAGACAGGGTCTGATTAGGAACAGTCAACATGAATTTGTGCATGGAAGGTCATGTTTGACAAATCTTATTGAATTTTTTGAAGAGGTTACGAGGAAAGCTGACGAGGGTAAATCAGTGGATGTTGTCTATGTGGACTTCAGTAAGGCCTTTGACAAAGTTCCACACAGAAGGTTAGTTAGGAAGATTCAATCGTTAGGTATTAATATTGAAGTAGTAAAATGGATTCAACAGTGGCTGAATGGGAGATGCCAGAGAGTAGTGGTGGATAACTTTGTCAGGTTGGAGGCTGGTGTGCCTCAGGGATCTGTATTGGGTCCAATGTTGTTTGTCATATACATTAATGATCTGGATGATGGGATGGTAAATTGGATTAGTAAGTCTACAGATGATACTAAGATAGGTGGCGTTGTGGATAATGAAGTAGGTTTTCAAAGCCTGCAGAGAGATTTAAGCCAATTAGAAGAGTGGGCTGAAAGATGGCAGATGGAGTTCAATGCTGATAAGTGTGAGGTGCTACATTTTGGTATGACTAATCAAAATAGGACATACATGGTAAACAGTAGGGCATTGAAGAATGCAGAGTAACAGAGTGAGCTAGGAATAATGGTGCATAGTTCCCTGTGGATCTGTGGGGATCTATCTATCTCATGTGGATAGGGTGGTGAAGAAAGCTTTTGGTATGCTCTCCTTTATAAATCAGAGCATTGAGTATAGGAGTTAGGATGTAATGTTAAAATTGTACAAGGCATTGGTAAGGCCAAATTTGGAGTATTGTGTGCAGTTCTGGTCACCGAATTATAGGAAAGATGTCAACAAAACAGAGAGAGTACAGAGAAGACTTACTAGAATGTTACCTGGGTTTCAGCACCTAAGTTACAGAGAAAGGTTGAACAAGTTAGGTCTTTATTCTTTGGAGCGTAGAAGGTTGAGGGGGGACTTGATAGAGGTATTTAAAATTATGAGGGGGATAGATAGAGTTGATGTGGATAGGCTTTTTCCATTGAGAGTGGGGGAGATTCAAACAAGAGGACATGAGTTGAGAGTTAGGAGGCAAAAGTTTAAGGGTAACACGAGGGGGAATTTCTTTACTCAGAGAGTGGTAGCTGTGTGGAACAAGCTTCCAGTAGAAGTGGTAGAGGCAGGTTTGGTATTGTCATTTAAAGTAAAATGTGATAGGTATATGGACAGGAAAGGAATGAAGGGTTATGGGCTGAGTGCAGGTCGGTGGGACTAGGTGAGAGTAAGCGTTTGGCACGGACTAGAAGGGCTGAGATGGCCTGTTTCCGTGCTGTAATTGTTACATGGGAGCACCCAGAGGAAAAGCATGCAGTCACAGCGAGGAGGGGGCAGGATTGAACATGGATTACTAAAGCAGAGAGGCAGCAGCTCTACAACTTGTGCTCCAGGCCACCTTGAAGACCCACATGGAAGGATTTGGAAGGTCAGCAGCTTGGTCACTATCTGAATTTGGAGTTGATTGCAGTACTGGCTAAAAGATTGTGGTCTTTCTCATTCCAACAAAGAAAGACTTGCAGCTTAAGATCTATATTTTACTTTACTTTTATTGTCACCAAACAATTGATACTAGAGCATACAACCATCACAGCGATATCTGATTCTGCGCTTCACATGAACTTTGTCATGGTCAAGTTAAAATTTTGCGGCAAAAACCCTCTCCCAACCAAATAAAAATAAGCAACAGATCGGGTGCTTCTACAAGTAGCCGTTACATGGAAAATAATCTCAAAGGGCTTCACAGTAGCAGAATAAAAGTTACCTGAAAAGTGGACAACAGCTGTCTCAAAATTGTAAGGAAGCTCTTCAAAGCAGAAGTGGAGTTAACGTTTAAGAGGGAAAATCCACGATTAAGAAGAGGTACCTTAAGGCATGGCTACTACTACTACTGGAACAACCAAGGAAAAGCAGAAGATAAAAGTTGAAAATGAAGAGTTACATGTCTAGAGACATTACAGACATCCACAGATAGGTCAGAAATGCAGTACTGTGCATATATGTGTCTTAGACACATATATAGCTAAAGTGACTAAGACCTTTGAACAGTACTGTAGTAATTTTTATTTATTGCACTGTACTGTTCCACAAAAAGAACATAATTTCACAACTTTCTTTGCTCCTGCTGATTTACAAAAGCTCTCCCATTCACATTGACAAATACAATACTGAGCAAAGACCTTAGGCATCCTAGCTATATACGATATTCGCCTAAGACTTTTGCACAGTACTGTGTATTTGAACAGACCCGTTTTAATTTAGAGATTTTGGAGAATGAGAGGGGAACTGAGTGACGTGTGATGAACATCAGGATATGGGCAAAAGTCTTTTGTATCAGATTGAAAAGTAAAAGATAGTGTACTGTCTATGATCGTAGTAACAGAACTCGTAATGAGAATTCTGAAAACAGAGACCCACAATTGTCTTTGTGACAGAAAGGTTAAAGGGTACAAACAGGCCATCAAGATTATAAAATAGTGCCCTCTTCTTCATGCAGTAAAGGAGAAGAAAAATGAACTGGCAAAGGAATGGAGTTTATGGCTGCAAACAAATATGATGGCTTCAGGTCTTTCTACTGTTTCACTTAAGGAGACTGCGGTTGATCTCACAAAGCACCTGTTAAACAAGCAGACTGGTAACGCACACAGTAGGGTTGAATGGGGATAGTGTAAATACACAGCTATTCAGTGTGCACAATGAACCTGAAGCCTTCACAGAATAGACCATAAATAATACAGGTAGCCTTGAAGGGGTCCTTTGCAAACAACCACAGAGTAGCAAAAAGAAGGATTCATCAAACTAATGGACAGACTGAATCTAAAGGCAGGGGACACCTGCAATAAAGATAGGCAGCATGAACCACCCTCCAAGACTACCCTGGCAGTGCCCTTCAGTATTTACCATCTTGCTGTTCCCCCCCCCACTTATAACTCCTTTGCTGAGTGCCCTTCAAAGCGTGTCCCCAGTTCTTCACCCCTCCACCAAAGGGAAACTCCAACAGGCTCGTTGGAACAATTTGCCACGAGAATAGATTTTCCGAAAACGGAACTATAAACCTTTATCATTTTCACCCTCAGTGAACTGCAGATACTTGCTCATTGAGTATAGAAAAAGGTGAGATTGTGGAGTTTTAAATACCAAAGAAATTGGAGAATATGTGGGGCAGGCAAGGGGGACAATGTAGCACACCAAGATGTCATTAAGGTTTAATGACTAAAGAGGTGCAGCCTCAAGGGACTCCAAAGCCAATTTTTTGTATGTTGTTATCTGCCCGTTAGCCCAATCATCATAACTGAAAGTGAAATAATGATCTCACCATTAAATCTTCTTTCCAAGTTTACCTCCAAGAGGACCACAACCTTGTCGTAGGGTTTGGAGGCTTGTGTGCCTCAATAACCCGGAGAGCTTTGTTGGCTGGAGTCAGTGCCTTCTACTTTGATTCCAGGTAGGGTCACCCATGCCAAGAATTGGGGGTTCAGCACAGGGCAAACAACCCTGACTGGTCAAAAAAATTGTTACAGAAACAGCAATAAAGATGGAGGACCTTCACTGCTGCCCTAAGCACCAGCAGCGTAACGGGCAGTAAGTAACTCTCCAAATAGAACCTTCCCTGCAGCATCACCTGCGCACTCAAGATCAGCCCCCTCACTTTTGCTTTCGTTTTTACTGCTTTCTCCATTGCTCTTTTCATGTTGCTAGCCTTTCACGTTTTAGTCTTTCTCATCTTTTAAGAAACACAAGATTTCTGTTCTGCTGTTGTCGTCGCTTCCCCTGCACTCCTACAACAGCTTCTAATCCTTCAGCAACCAACATCCAGGTTTTCCTTCTGCTGAAAGGGAAGTCAAACATCGACGCCCCCTTTTTCATTTCGCCAGCTACAAAGAGATCCCACCTTTCGGAAACCCTTTTCCACCTTCTGTAGGGACTACTCCCTGGTCTGCTCACCCTTCCTTGACATTCTAGCCTGCAACCACAGGAGATGCAACACTTGTCTTACACCACCTCCCTCACCACCCTCCAGGGACCTCAACAGCCCTTCCAAGAGAAAAAAACATTGATCTGCATGGACAGTATAGATGAGGTGACCAATTCACAGAGAAGCTGCACTCTGTCCGCAATGGCCACTCAGAGCTCCCAATTGTATGCCATTTCAACTCCTCTTCCCACTCCCACACCAACCTGCCTCTCCTTGGCCTTCCCCAATGCCAGGATGAGGCCCAATACAAAACAGAGACCCTGGCAGTCTACAACCCAATAGAGAAAACACTGAATTTTCCAATTTAAGATCATCCTCAGCACCTTAACCCACACATTACCATTATCTTTCCTTCAAATCCTCCTCCAGTCCCATATTTTTGTCCCCTTTCCCACCCCTCCCTTCTCCACAAACTCAGCTAATTGGGACAGCCACTTAATTTGGCCAAAATGTACTGGTCCAGATGTGTCCCAAGTAACAGGCATCCACTACCTTTCACTTTGTGTTGAACAGATCAGATTAAATGTTGTTACAGCAGCCATATTCTGCACAGCTCAGCCCCGAGGAAACACCGGATTGCGCACAACTACACTTGGCAAGGACCAATGAAAGAAGTTAGGTTTCAGCAAAGCAATCATTGTGTGAGAAGGCAAGTAATTATTCTTTCTTATTACACATTTAGAGCAGGTAGGATACTGAAATGCTCCTCTTGCAAGATTTGGGAAGGCAGGGTCCCTTCCGACTACATATGCACGAAGTGATCCAGCTGCAGCTTCTAACACCCCACGTTAAGGAGTTGGAGCGGGAACTGGATGAACTCTGGATCACTTGGGAAGCTGAGGGGTTAACAGACAGTACATACTGGGAGGCATTTGCACCTGAGGTGCAGGACTCAGGAGACTGGGTGACTGTCAGGAGGGCAAAAGGGGATGGGCAGCCAGTGCAGAATACTCCTGCAGACATTCCTTTCAACAACAGATACACCGTTTCAGATGCAATTGGCTGGATGACCTAGCAGAGGAAAGCCAGAGCAATTGGGTCTCTGGCATCGAGTGTGGCTTTGTAGCTCAGAAGGAAAGGGGGGAGAAGTGGTGACTTGTAACAATAGGGGCTTCACCGGTTAAAGAACAGAAAGGAGGTTCAATGGAGGAAAATGAGATTCCTGGATGGTTGGTTGCCTCCTGGGTGTCAGGGACAGGGATATCTCAGATTGAGTCCACAGCATTCTTAAGTAGGCAGGTGAGCAGCCAGACAGAGGTCATGGTCCATGTCAGTATCAGTGACATGGGTAGGATGGGTGATGAGGTCATGCAAAGTGAGTTCAGGGAGTGAGAGGACATGACCTCCAGGATTATGATCTCAAGTTTGCTACTGTTGCTACATGCTAGTGAGGCCAAAAATATTATGATCACACAGTATAACACATTGCTAAGGAGTTGATAAAATAAGGAGGGCTTCAGATATTTGGATCATTGGGCTCTCTTGCAGGGAAGGTGGGACCTGTACAGAGGAGATGCTTTGCACTTGAACTGGAGAGGAACTAATATCCATGCGGGAGGATTTGCTGGCGCTGTACAGTGGAGTTTACACTGGAGTTGCTAGAGGGGGATGGTCACCAGAGCACCAGAACAAACAGTAGAGCGGTTGTGGAGAAAGATGTTGTTAAGCCTACATACAACGTCAAGAATTGAAAGGTCGAGCATGGTGGGACTAACGTTCTGGGCTGCGTTTATTTCAATGCAAGGAGCACTGTAGGATCAGCACGTGGAATTATGATATTGTCGCCATTAGTGAGACTTGGCCGCAGGAGGGGCAGGACCAGCAAAACTATGTTCTGGGGTTCCACTGTTTTTGATGTGATAGAGCAGGAGGGATTAAAGGTGTTACTCATCAGGGAAAATACCACAGCAGTGCTCAGTCTGTACAGATTGGAGAGCTCATCCAGCGAGGCTTTATGAATAGAACTGAAGAATAAGAAAGGCACGGCGATATGAATAGGATTATATTATAGACCACCCAACAGTCCATCAGATTTACAGAAGCAAATTTGTAGAGAGATCACACACTGTATAGCATAGCAGGTAATTTTAACTTTCCACATATTGACTGGAAATCCCATACCGTACAAGGGCTGGATAGGAAAGGGCTTGTCAAATATGTTCAGGAAAATTTCCTTAATCAGTACTAGGAAGTCCCAACTAGAGAGAATGCAATACTAGATCTCCTATTACAGAATGGGACAGGGCAAGTAACAGAAGTCTATGTAGAGAAACACTTTGCATCTTGAGATCATACTGCCAACAGTTTCAAGGTAATTATGGAAAAGGATACGTCTGGGATAGGCCAATTTTGATGATATCAGAAAGGATTTGTCAAGTGTGGATTGGAACAGGCTGTTTTCTGGCAAAGGTCTACTTGGTAAGTGGGGGGCCTTCAAAAGTGAAATTTTGAGAGTACAGAATTTGTATGTCCCCGTCAGAATTAAAGGCAAGGACATTGGGCTTAGGCAACCTTAGTTTTCAAGAGATATTGAGGTCCTGAAGAAAAAGAAGGAGATGCATAGCAGGTATAGGCAGACAAGGACAAAAGAGGTACAGCAAAGGAACTGCAAGAGAACACTTAAGAGGGAAATCAAAGGGCTTAAAAAAGGCATGAGGTTGTTCGAGCAGAAAAGGTGAAGGAGAATCCTCAGGGCCTCTGCAGGTATATTAAGAGCAAAAGGATAGCAAGAGGCAAAACTGGTCCTGTGGAAGATCAAATTAGTAATCTATGCGAGGAGCTGAAAGAAATGTGGGAGATCTTAGATGGATTTTTTTTTTGCATCTGTAGTTACTCTGGGGCCGGACACAGAGCAAAGCAGCAGCAAGGTCATGAACCCTATACAGATTACAAAGGACATGTTTGCTGTTGGATAAATCCCCTGGGTCTGAAAATGTGTTCCCTCAGACACCCTGAGATGCTAGTGCAGAAATTGCAGGTGCCCTAGCAGAGATTTTAAAACATCCTTAGCTATGAGCGAGGTGCCAGAGGATTACTGATGTCAGGCTCACCAGCCTATAATTTCCTGGCAGATTCCTCAAGCCTTTCTTAAAAAATGGAACAACATTAGCCTTGCAGTTTGCTCCCAGAAACTCCAGCCATTGCTGTTCTGTTGTCATCTCTGCTAGTGTGTCTTTCCAATCGACTTTGGCCAGCTCCACTCTCTGTAATTCTTTTCAGTCTAAATCTGACTTTAGCTTCTCTCTCTCAAACTGCGGGGTGAAATATCCCCATCACCCAGTTTCCCATACCCCTGCCAAATTAGTTGAAACCCTCCCCAACAGTTCCAGCAAAAGGTATTGGTTCCCTCTCTGGTTCAGGCGTACTCGTTCTTTTTGTATAGGTCAGAAATCTGAAACCCCACCCCCTGCACCAGTTCCTTAGCCACACATTCATCTGGCAAATCATTCTTCTCTTACTCTCACTGGCAGAAACCCAGAGATTACTACACTGGAGGTCCTGCTTTTCAGCTAGCTCCCTAAATTCTCTCTACTCCCTGCCCCTTTTCCTACCTATGTCATTGGTGCCAATATGTACCAAGACATCAGGCTGCTCACCCTCCCCCTTTAGGATGTTGTGGACCCAATCAGAGACATCTCTGGCTCATCTGGGTGTCTCTAATGCATCCATAGAATCTCATGTCCACTCCTCTAAATATGGAATCCCCTATCACTACTGGACTCCTCTTCTCCTTCCCTTGCTCTACTTTAAATACACCCAATTACTTGGCTTCCACAACGTCTGTGGCAATGAATTCCACAAATTCACCACCCTTTACCTAATGAAATTCTTCCTCATCTCTGTATTAAAGGGACTTCCTTCTGTTCTGAGGCTGTGCTCTCTGGTCCTAAACTCCCCCATTATCGGAAACTTCCTCTCCACATCCATCCTATCTAGACCTTCCAATATTTGATAGGTTTCAATGAGATACTCCCTCATTCTTTTAAACTCCAGTGAGTACAGGCCAAGAGCCAACAAACACTCCACATGTGTTAACCCTTCCATTCCTGGAATCATTCTCGTGAACCTCCTTTGGACCCTCTCCAATGCCAGCCCATGCTGTCATAGATAAGAGCCCCCACACTGCTCACAATACCCCAAGGGCAGTCTGACCAATGCCTTATAAAGTTCCAGCATTACATCCTTTGCTCTTATATTCTAGTTGTCTCAAAATGAATGCAAACAGTGCATTTGCCTTCCTTGCCACCCACTTAACCTGCAAGATAACATTTAGGGAATCCTGCATGAGGACTCCCAAGTCCCTTTGTGCCTCCTCTGATTTATGAATTTTCTCATATTATATTCCACTTGTAAAATACAGTACATCAGAATGTAATAGGACTGAAAAATAAAACTCTGGGATGGCGGTGAATTCCCTGCCGGATTCAGTCACATACTATCCCAATATTAAGGAAGAGCTGGCAATACATTTTGCATGCGTAATTGCTGGTGGCATGCTGCAATGAAAATCAATATTTGAACCATTTTTATTTGTCACAAGATTTATAGAACTGGAATTGTTCACATCACTTGAACCAATGTGAAATTTATGCAGGGCTCACAGTAATCTGGCTTTTATGCATCACGGTCAATTTACTTAAGAAAATCCTGCTCAAAAGAAACACGTTTTGCAACTTCTTCCAATAAAAATATTTGCATTGAACCTGTAGCACAAATACTAATAGCATTATTATTGTTTTCATTTTCTTCCTCAGCTCAGGCTGGTACAGGTATAGCAAACCACGCTCATTTCTCAATCGCTGGGAACTTTCAGACTATTCCAGTGGTGTTCTGTCGCTTTCTGGCGATTTACATAAATATTGCCGTGTACGCCTAATCGCTTGATCCTATTGTGTAGTGACTTTGGGATGATACCAATTGCAGATATTATTTCGGCATAATTATTATTACCATTACAGTGATGATCACGAACGACGGCTGGAGAATTACACCATCACCTCCACAATGTCGTGCTCCGATGTTACCGCCGCAAGCAGCAATCTACCCTCCGACACTGTTGTTTACCGAACACCATGGATTTAAATTAAAAACAGTAAATACTGGGAACAGACAATAGATCAGGTCACATCTGTGAGGAGACTAAAAGTTACGTTTCGCATTTTCGATGGAAGCTGGTCAACTCTGATTGCATCTGCTTGGATGCTGACTGACTTGCCCTTCTGTTTTTATTGTAGATATCTCCGTGTACATTGTAATCGCCGCTGGTATTCAATCTCGAGTATAATGGCCTGCCGTTACGGCAAGTTGGACAGCCGAGCAGCGGATTCCTCCCTGGACTCTGACCTGACAGACCGTGTCCGGCGCCACTGCAGCCTCAGTGGGCCGCAATGTCACGCTCCGCGCTTCGGCCAATGCTCAAATCGCCCCCGTTACTCCGCCGCCGCCTCCCCCCCCCCGTCTCATCGCCTCCGCGCTACCGTCGGCACCGACGCCCACCGCCAGACGCCGGTGTCTGACAGCGGCGCCGCCCCGCCCCGCCCCGCCCCCCGGGCCGTGACCGGACACCGGACACCTCGCCAGCGCGGAACGGCGGCTCCTTACCTGCGGCGGATCCGCGCATGTGTACGTCGCATCACCCGCGGCGGGAGACCTCACCCCCCGCACCGACGTTACGTCACCACCGTCCTGGGTCGGTCGCCGCGCACTGGCTGGCTCCGCGGGCAATTGGGCTGTTTCTCTCGCGCGGAGCATTCTGGGCGATATCGCAGCCATTTTCGACTGCCCCTTTACCGCAAACCTAACAACAGAATTGCCAATACTGGCACATAGCACAATCACGCTGCTCAAAGATGAGTGATCGTGATGGTAGGAATGAGTTAAGCCACAGCAACTTAACTTCAAATACAAGAACAAGTAAGTCATGATATTAAATATTTACAAATCGTCTCAGTGCCGTTCGAATATCTCGTCAGTCTAATTTTTTTTCAGCAGCTGATTGGCAACACTGAAGGTCATGCTATTTTGAATACACAAAGTCCTATCGAACCGTGATGAAGAATTCTACCTCTACCACCCTTTAAAACGGTAAGTTTTCGACTCCAGCAATTTGAGTAGAATTTTTTTTTCATCATTTCCCCTCTGCTTGTTCCATCAATGACTTTAAATCTATGCCACAAACTTCCAGGCTAAGGCAGCACTGAGTACTAATTGATGTAGGGTTTCAGCCTAAATGTCTTCTTGCACATTTTGCCTCCACAGTTGAGTTCTTCCAGCATTGTTTTTTGTTCCATTCACAAATGGTCATGATCCTTCAGCATGGACAAGGCCATTCTTCTCCTGAACTGAACTACCAGTCTTAACCTCTTCCTTCTGCAGCATTTCCTTGCATATTCATCTGCATTGGATCCACTGGCTTTTGAAAGTTATCTGAAAATATGTAAATTCAAAGTCCTAATTTTTAATTTTTTAAATCCTTAAAAACTTTCCTGCTCATCTTCAGCCCTTCTTTTCTACCTGTATAATTGGTACAAAAATTGACATTGGCTTCTAGCTGTTAACATTCTCCTGCAGAATGTTTTTGGTAGTCAGTAATATCCATGCTGGCTGCCCACCCCCTGTCCCCCTCCCCACCCCCCCCCCCCCACACACACACACACACACACACACACACACACACACACACACACACACACACACACACACACACACACACACGGACTATGCTGTTGCCATGAATGACACATTTCACTGTATGTTTTAATGTACATGTGACAAGTAGAGCACATCTTTATCCTCATCTCAGACATTAAACAATCTGTAGATGCTGGAAATCCAGAGCGAGACACAGAAAATTCAGGAATTCAGGTCAAGCAGTATTGATAGAAGGAAATAACCAGTCGACATTTCAGGCCGATACCTTTCCCAAAACATCGACTGTTTATTTCCCTCAATTGATGCCACCTCACCTGCTGTGTTCCACCAGCCTTTTGTGCGTGTGTTAATCTGAAGATGACATTCTGAAAGTAAAACCGAAAATGGTCAGTCAGTCAGCCTATGTGCAAAGAAAATTAGAGTCAATGTTTCAGAATGTTTCATCAGAACCTTTTAAAATAGGTTCTTTATTCTGAGAGTGATTCTTTGGAATCTCTTCCAGTCTCGTCTATTGTGTTCATTGTTCTCAGCGTGCCTCCTCTCAATTGGAGAGACCAAGCATAAACTTGCAGAGCAACTTCTCTCTGTCTGCTCTGGCTCATCTGGAGCTCCTGTTATCCTTCACATTCCCACACTGACCTGTGTGTCCTCAGCCTCTGCTCTGCCAGGGTGAGGCCAAAAGCAAAGCACAAGAATAGCACATGTTCCACCTGATGGTTTACAACCCAATAGGGTTATCACTGAGTTCTCCAAATTCAGGTAAGAACTCATTCTCTGTCCCTTTCTCTCTCCTTCTGATCTACCTACATGCTCTCACATACTGTACTCTTTTCTGAAACACCCTCAGTCCCTATCACTTACAAGACAATAAGAGACGGTAAAACATAGCGGATTTAGGCCATTCAGCCCATTGTCTGCTCTTCCACACCGCTTCATTTTCCCTCTCAACTGTAACCTTTGATGACCTCACTAATCAAGAACCTAGCAATGTCCGTTTTAAATGCACCCAATGACTTTGCCACCACAGACTTCTATAGCAATGCATTCAACAGATTTGCCACCCTCTGACTAAAGAAATTTGTCCTCATTTCTGTTCTAAAGGGACATCTATCTATTCTGAGGCTGTGCCCTCTGATCTAGACTATCACACTTCAGGAAATTTTCTCTGCATATCCACACTATCTGGACCTTTCATTATTCTGTAGGTTTCAATAAGATTCCTAACTTGTTCTTCTAAACTTCAGTGAGTATAGGCTCACTTTTGATACATCAAACCTTTAATTCCCAGGTTCATTCTTGCAAACCTCTGGGCCCTCTCCAATGCCAGCATATCCTTTCTTAGATAAGGGGCCCAAAACTGCTCACAATACTCCAAGTGGGGTCTGACCAATGCCTTATAAAGCCTCAGCATTACGTCCTGGCTTTTATATTCTAGTCCTTTGATAATGAATGCCAATATTGCATTTACTTTCCTTATTACCAACTCAACCTGCAAGTTAACCTTCAAGGGACCCTGCTCTACAACACCCAGATCACTTTGCAACTGATTATTGAAATTGCTCATTTAGAAAATATAGTCTACACTTTTATTCTTACTACAAAAATGGAAAACCATGCACTTTCCTACACCATATTCCATCTGCCAGTTGCTTGACTGGTCTCAGGTAGTAACCAGAAAAACCCCGTTTATTCCCACTCTTTGCATCGTCAGTCTTCTGTCCATACTAGTATCTTTCCGGTAATAACATGGGCTCTTATTTAGCAGCCTCATGATCTGTAGCAGTCCCGACCATTCCCTTGGATTCAACAGTTGTGTGGAGAAGGGAAAGTCTGCTACATGGGTAACAGCTTGCTCTCCACATTCGACTGCCCAGGCTTGCATATCACAGACAGACAGAATGCAACATCCATGATTGACCCCAACCAGAGGGGCCTCCCCTGTGCATTACTCTGTCAAAGGCCCTCTGAAAATCCAAGCAAACAATATTCTTTGTCTACCCCTCCTGTTAGTTTCTCAAAAGAAAATACATTATGTAGATACAACCAGTCTGTGAATATGAGCTAATCCTATGTATGTATAGCCACACTCAAACAGTTACTTGTACAATGTTTGATGGGATTGTTTATATTTAATTGTTTTTTTCTTTCTTTTTCAATATTTTTTATTAATTTCTTATCTAAAAGAATACAGGGTACAGTAAGATATATCATATATATCGATTACAATATATTGAAATCACAGATGAAGTGTAATTACCCCATTTCCATATAGATTAAATTTAAACATAAAATTGAAAAGAAATAACTTTATTATACAAAAAAATTTAAACCCACTACCAGAAAAAAACAGCTGTTTGGTTAAAAAAAAAGAAAAGGAAACAATCCTTAACATATAGTAAAACATATTATTAGCCAACATCTGTGCTTAATAGCAAATCAAAGATTTTGAAAATAATTCGGAAAAGGTCCCCACAATGTTAAAAATTCTTGTCTAGGTTCAGAAATTGAACAGCGAATCTTCTCTAAATTTAAGCAAGACAGAACACTTAAGCAACAATGTCCTCCTGGCTGTAGGAGAAATAAAGGCCAAAATATGCAAATCGTGTGTCTACAAAATAATAACATTTCCTCCAACAATACCAAATAAGGCAGTCAAAGGATTAGGTTTAAAATTTACTTTAAAAAGCACTGAAAAAGTTTGAAATACTTCCATCCAATACTTTTCAAGACTTTTTTTAACCATTTTTTCTAACTATTTTTGAACCTTCTTTGTCTGATGTAGTTTTTAAGAGTGGAATTCATTGGGTATTAAACGTTTTCGTGATTTGTTTGTTGGAGATAGTCTCTCTTCATTTGAACAACTGTCAGTTAAGTATAGTCTACCGAGAACTCAATTTTTTCAATATTTATAAATTAGAGACTTCTTGCATTCTCAAGTACATACATTTCTTAAAAGTCCAGATAAAAAATTACTTGAACAAGTTAGGTCTTTATTCTTTGGAGCGTAGAAGGTTGAGGGGGGGACTTGATAGAGGTATTTAAAATTATGAGGGGAATAGATAGAGTTAATGTGGGTAGGCTTTTTCCATTGAGAGTAGGGGAGATTCAAACAAGAGGACATGAGTTGAGAGTTAAGGGGCAAAAGTTTGGGGGTAACACGACGGGGAACTTCTTTACTCAGGGAGTGATAGCTGTGTGGAATGAGCTTCCAGTAGAAGTGGTAGAGGCAGGTTCGGTATTGTCATTTTAAAAAAAATTGGATAGGTATATGGACAGGAAAGGAATGGAGGGTTATAGGTTGAGCGCAGGTCGGTGGGACTAGGTGAGAGTAAGCGTTCGGCATGGACTAGAAGGGCCTGTTTCTGTGCTGTAATTATTATATGGTTATATGATAATATTTTTAATTTGAAACCCTTTTATAATGCATCTATACCTAATATTTATGGTACGTTGTTAGGAATGAGAAATATTCCTTTAGATAAAATTAAAAACCTTTGGGAACAAGATTTACAGATTTCAATTTCTGAGGACACTTGGAATGAAAATTTTAAGCTGGTTAATACCTCATCGTTATGTGCCCATCATTCCCTTCTACAATTTGAAGTGGTTCATAGAGCCCATATGTCTAAAGATAAACTGTCTCGTTTTTATGCGGATATATCTCCGTATTGTGATGGATGTAATAATGGAGAAGCTTCACTAATCCATATGTTTTGGACTTGTCCAAGTCTTAATTGGTTTTTTAATGCTTGTTGTGTTTTTTATGCTGCATCACGTCGGGGTTAACAATCATTTTGTTCTCTTGAACACTCGTGTACTGAAGAGTGGCAATAAATGGTCTTGAATCCAGTATGAAAACAAGCCTTTCAGCCCAGCTTCTTCTACCCATGCTGGTGTCTTTCCTGTATTACCATGGGCTCTTATCTTAAGGTGCTAACTGTGCACCACCTTGTCACAAGCCTTCTCAAAGTCCACACAAACAACATCCACAGACTCTCCTTTGTCTATCCTCTGTTATTTCCTTGAAATCCAACTGATCTGTCAGGCAAGATTTTCCAAGGAAGCCATGCTGACTTTGGACTATTTTTATCGTGCTCCAAGTCACCCAAAACCTCATCCTTAATGGACTCCGACATATTCCCAGCCACTGAAATCATGCTAACTGGCTTTTGCCTCCCTCCCTTCTTAAAGAGTGTAGTGACATTTGCAATTTTCCAGTCCTCCAAAACTATTCCAGCATCTAGTGATTATTGAAAGATCACTATTAATGCCTCTGCAATCTCTTCAGCTACCTCTTTCAGAACCCTAGTGTGTAGTCCACCTGGTCCAGGTGACTTATCTACCTTCAGGCCTTTCAGCTTCCCAAACACCTCACCTTAGTAATAGCAATTACACTCACTTCTGCCCCCACCCTGCATTCGAACTTCTGACATACTGCTAATGTCTTCCATAGTGGTGCAAAATACTTAAGAGTTGGCACACCATTTCTTTATTCCCTGTTAACACCATTTACCAGCGAAAGTCCGCTCGACCCCTTGTCTGTAACGAAATCTTCAGACAAACACACCCAGCCTGCAGAGAAAACTCAAGACTCAAAAGGTGAAAAAGTAACAACGATGATTTATTTGAAGAACATAACAGGAATAACAAATGACTTGTTGTACTTGCTCGAGAGGGCTAGAGTACACACAAAACGTTAGTTCGTTCGGAATCCGATGAATACTAGTTGAGACGAAATTAAATAGTGCATATAGCACAGAAACCCCATCCATATCAAGATCAATAAACTAAAACAAAACAGGATGCACAAAGAACCCGCATTCAAAACAAGCATCATGAAAACACGAGTTTAACAACTAAACCTGTCATTTGACAAGTTCTAGCTAAAAACAAAGTGGAATGTTCTTGATGCGTCGGGAGTACAGAGACCTTCCGCTCTCTGGCGCCTCACACTGGTCTGAAGAGTTCATGACAAGAGCCCGCAACCCCCACCCACCCCACCAACCCCACCCCCCACGACAATGACCGGCACCTGTCGGACCTGAGGGGTCTGGATATCTGCTACGTAGTCTGAAATAACTGAGGGTCCAACATGTTATGGGAAGCAATTCTCCTCCGGGTCATAACCCTCCAAGTCCAAAAGGCCATTAATGTACCATGAAAAACAATCGTTAAACCATGTATACTTGTTGACTGTCGTCAAAATGAGGTTGTGGAGGAGGCTTGGAAACAGGAGCTGAGGGACTAGGACAGTACGGGCTTGAGGCGGGAAGCATTAGAGGCAAGATGAATACGCAGAATTCAGATGCCGTGGTAATTGTAGGCAGTATGTCATCGGATTGATTCCTCCTGGAACTTTAAAAAGATCAATACATTAGGAGCCAAATCCCGGGATTCCACCCGCAGAGGAAGATCTCAAGTGGAAAGCTAAACCCGCTCGTTGCCTCTCAATTAGCCTGGTGTTGAGAGTTGGCCGTTAATACTGATCTTGCTTTTGACCATGTATGCCCACACCTCTTAACTCAATGGCCATAGGGGCACCCATCTCGCAGACTTACTCAGCGTGTAGGGGAAGACTATAACCAAAATGGTATCCCATTGGAGGAGTGTAGAGGCTGGGGCTTTTTAACTAACGTAGGCTGTGGACGATTCCTTACTGCTTGGGTCTTCTCTGGGTCCGGCCCTAGTTTCTCGATGGAAGTGACAAATCCAAGGAAAGAAACTTCGGCGGCGTGGAACTCACTCTTCAAGTTTTACA
The DNA here is from genome assembly GCF_030144855.1 of Hypanus sabinus. Lineage (NCBI taxonomy): Eukaryota > Metazoa > Chordata > Chondrichthyes > Myliobatiformes > Dasyatidae > Hypanus > Hypanus sabinus. The sequence continues at coordinate 105,023,179 of NC_082717.1, read as the reverse complement.
AAAAGTTGTTTCTCCAATAGATGATGAAGAACACTCCGCTCATGTTAGATCTGCTCCTGAAGCGATGGAGAGGAGAATATCCTCCGAGACAAACAAAAAGTTGTTGAGTATTTCTGGGAGTACACCGTTGATAAAAATACGAAAGACCGATAGAGCGTTCAGCCGATGTCCTTTGGGACTGTTGAAAGCGTCTTCCATTAATCTCCCTCTCGAATCCGGGTGTAGGCATCCCGGGGGTCAGGATTCATGAAGACCATCGCTCCCTGTAATAGTTCATAAGAGGAAGTGGATAATAGTTAACTTAGTTCTTAATAATTAACTTTTCAAAACCCTGTAGTCAATACCTGGTTTCAGTCTGCCGTCCTTCTTGGATACAAAGAAAAATCCCGTGTCAGCAGGGGAAGTGGACGCTCGAACACATCCAGATGCCTAAAGGTCTCCTAAATATGCTCCTCCAAAGCTTGCCTCTCGGAGCGGATAAGGCGTCGAACCGTTGGATAGGTGATGGGAGCTTGAGGCGCAGGCCACCGGGATCATTGGATAGGTGATGGGAGCTTGAGGCGCAGGCCACCGGGATCATTGGATAGGCGATGGGAGCTTGAGGCGCAGGCCACCGGGATCATTGGATAGGTGATGGGAGCTTGAGGCGCAGGCCACCGGGATCATTGGATAGGCGATGGGAGCTTGAGGCGCAGGCCAGCGGGAGCATTGGATAGGCGATGGGAGCTTGAGGCGCAGGCCAGCGGGATCATTGGATAGGCGATGGGAGCTTGAGGCGCAGGCCAGCGGGAGCATTGGATAGGTGATGGGAGCTTGAGGCGCAGGCCAGCGGGAGCATTGGATAGGCGATGGGAGCTTGAGGCGCAGGCCACTGGGAGCATTGGATAGGCGATGGGAGCTTGAGGCGCAGGCCAGCGGGAGCATTGGATAGGTGATGGGAGCTTGAGGCACAGGCCACCGGGATCATTGGATAGGCGATGGGAGCTTGAGGCGCAGGCCAGCGGGAGCATTGGATAGGCGATGGGAGCTTGAGGCGCAGGCCAGCGGGAGCATTGGATAGGCGATGGGAGCTTGAGGCGCAGGCCAGCGGGAGCATTGGATAGGCGATGGGAGCTTGAGGCGCACGCCACCGGGATCATTGGATAGGCGATGGGAGCTTGAGGCGCAGGCCAGCGGGAGCATTGGATAGGTGATGGGAGCTTGAGGCGCACGCCACCGGGATCATTGGATAGGCGATGGGAGCTTGAGGCGCAGGCCAGCGGGAGCATTGGATAGGCGATGGGAGCTTGAGGCGCAGGCCAGCGGGAGCATTGGATAGGTGATGGGAGCTTGAGGCGCACGCCACCGGGATCATTGGATAGGCGATGGGAGCTCGAGGCGCAGGCCAGCGGGAGCATTGGATAGGCGATGGGAGCTTGAGGCGCAGGCCAGCGGGAGCATTGGATAGGCGATGGGAGCTTGAGGCGCAGGCCACCGGGATCATTGGATAAGCGATGGGAGCTTGAGGCGCAGGCCAGCGGGAGCATTGGATAGGCGATGGGAGCTTGAGGCGCAGGCCAGCGGGAGCATTGGATAGGCGATGGGAGCTTGAGGCGCAGGCCAGCGGGAGCATTGGATAGGCGATGGGAGCTTGAGGCGCAGGCCAGCGGGAGCATTGGATAGGCGATGGGAGCTTGAGGCGCAGGCCAGCGGGAGCATTGGATAGGCGATGGGAGCTTGAGGCGCAGGCCAGCGGGAGCATTGGATAGGCGATGGGAGCTTGAGGCGCAGGCCAGCGGGAGCATTGGATAGGCGATGGGAGCTTGAGGCGCAGGCCAGCGGGAGCATTGGATAGGCGATGGGAGCTTGAGGCGCACGCCACCGGGATCATTGGATAGTCGATGGGAGCTTGAGGCGCAGGCCAGCGGGAGCATTGGATAGGCGATGGGAGCTTGAGGCGCAGGCCAGCGGGAGCATTGGATAGGCGATGGGAGTTTGAGGCGCAGGCCACCGGGATCATTGGATAGGTGATGGGAGTTTGAGGCGCAGGCCAGCGGGAGCATTGGATAGGCGATGGGAGCTTGTCCCTATTAGCACTCCGGCTAGAACAATTCTCGCATTCCGACGCCAGTCCGTGGGCCTCCTCTGCCGCCGCGAAGAGGCCGCACTCAGGTTGGAGGAGCGACACCTTACGCTCTGATCTCAAACTGCCGATGCTGGAAATCCAAGCACAAACGAGGGAGCCTCCAACCTGACGGCATGAACATCAATTTTTCGAACATCCGGTAATTGCCCCCACCACCACCACCATTTCCGTGTTTATCTCTCTGAGTTCCTCTGGCATCTCGTGTGCGCGCGTTGCTGCGGATTTTCTCCAGTTTGCAAACCAGTGACTTGACAAGTTCAGGTTCAAACAAATTAGCGATGTCCGGCAGCGCCGCGGTCTGACGCTCTCTGGCGCCCTGCACTGGTCTGAAGTTCCGGACACGTTCTTTCCCCTCCCGCTGTCCGTTCTGGAGCTCGCTCTTTGCTCTTTTACCTAAAGTGCTCCTTTTCTTGACACGTTTCTAGCATTCCTGTATTTCTTTTGCCATCATAGGACTATGAAACCCCTGTCCTCTCACTTACCTTAAACACACCCAACAGTCACACTTTCAGCCTTTCTCCTTTCTCTTGGCCCTGGCTGCACTCTCCAAGGAGAACTATTACGTGTCTAAACACACGAGTTTCTGCTGATGTTGGAAATCCAGAGCGGCGTACACAAAATTCAGGGTGGGCAGCATCTATGGAGAGGGAAAAAACAGCTGATATTTTGAGTCTCCGTGCATGCTGCCTGGCCTGCTGTGTTCCTCCAGCATTTCGTGTGTGTGTTACTCTTTCTTCCCCACCTGGTACCCATCCATTCTCTCACTGAATGAATTCATTTGAGATGAGGGAATGAGCTCATCCTGAAACACACTATCCGTGAAATACTGAACCGTATGGAGGGGCCACAGGGACAGTAACTGCTGCTCAGGACCCAGAACACGGAGTTGCAGCACCCCTACGTGACCTGTGGTGGGCAATGCACATTACCAGAATGCACAGGTGTATTTAAAAAAAATACAAGGATTTTAGTGCGGAAGAGACTGAACAGGATGTTGCTGAAGGAGAGGGCATGCCTTATGAAAAAAGGTTGAACAAGCCAGGGCTTTGCTCTGTAGAGCACAGGAGGGTGGGAGGTGACTTGATAGGGTGTACAGCGTCGTGGGCCCCAGTGATCCCGACTCCACAAACCTCAGGGGTAGAGAATCCCAGAGATCCATCACCCTCTGCAAAATGGAATTCTTAACTCTGTCAGTCCCCTAATCTTGAAACTGTGCTTGCTCCAAGATTCTCCCACAAGAAGAAACATCTCAACATCTGTCCAGTCATGCTACCAAAGTACTCCAGCTGTGGCCTCACCGGCACCTTGTACAATTTTAACAATATTTCCCCATTTCTAAGCTCCAACCTTATTGCAGTAACAGCCAAGTTGCTGCATCTCTGCTGACTTGTTGTGATTTGTGTCATAACTCCTGGATCCCCCAGTATCTCACTCATCTATGTATCGTCTCCATTTAGATAATCTGTTTGCTGGTTATCCAATCAGGTGTGTGGCAGGCCGGGCTATTTGTGTATAGCTCTTAACCACAAATGGAAACTCTAAAGTTTAGACAATCTAGCACAAAGTTGAACAATTAAGCACTTAAAGTAAAATCACTCTCATGCTGAAAGAAATCTGCACATTGTACGAACCTTTATTAAACATGCATTTCCCATGAGTGTGGACTTTAGGAAGGCATAGGTCAGCCACACTTCATTGCAACTCAATGGCTCTGCCTTGGAGAAAATGGAGAACACAGAATTCCTTGGTGAGCACATAACGGACAGTCTAACCTGGACCATAACACCTCCTCATTTGTCAAGAAGGCATAGCTGTGCCTATACTTTCTGAGGAAAGTGCAAGGTTCCCTGTCCCCATTCTAACAACTTTTTGCAGGAGCATCATCCAGAGTGTCCTGTCTGTCTGTATCACTCTGCGGTACGGAAGCTGCAAGACCCTACAAAAACTGCTGAGAGGTCTCCCTCCCCTCTATTTCTGACATTTTCCAGAAGTGTTATAGATGAAGGGCCTGAAGCATTGTTGAGGATCCCTACCACCCATCCCACAATCTCTTTGACTCACGACCATCAGGATGCAGGTACAGGAGAGTCAGGACTAGGACTGCCAGACTGGGTAACAGCCTCTTCCCTCAGGCTGTGAGACTAATGAATGCCCTGTCACCACCGGGGTCTCATAACTAAGACAGCGAGCAGTTTACTGTCTACGGTACTGTTTACTATTTATCTGCGCTGTGCACAACTGCAATTTGAATTATGTTTTAAGAACATTTGTGGTAATATTTTGTTTTATCAGCCGTGTTTTGTGAGTGCACCTTGGTCCAGAGAAACATGGTTTTGTTTGATTGTATACATGTACAGACGGGTGACAATAAACTTGAATTTGAACTTGATTGTGTACAGCTTTGAGCTTGACATGGAACATCAAACCCCACAGCAGAGGAGCAGGCCCTTTGGCCCGCAATGTCTGTGCTGAACAGAATCCCAAGTTAAAGCAAATCTCTCCTTGCTTGCACATAATCCAACACCTCCCTACACTTCCATATATCCATCTCAAAACCTCTTAACAATTGTATTGACTTCCACCAACATCCCCTGCAGCCCTTTCCAGATACCTTCTACTCTCTGTGAAGATCTTGCCTTGTACGTCTTTGTGCTTGGTAAGTCTAACCAATCTGATAGAGTTTTTTCGAGGAAGTTGCTATGAAAGTTGATAAAGGCAAGGCAGTGGATGATATCTACATGGGCTTTAGCAAGGTTATTGACAGGGTCCCGCACGGGAGGTTGGTCACGAAGGTTCAGTCACTTGGAATTCAAGGTGAGGTAGTAAATCGGATGAGCAGGGAGAAGCCAGAGAGTGGTGGTAGATGCTTGCCTCTCTGACTGGAGGCCCGTGATTAATGCTGTGCTGCAGGGTTCAGTGCTGGGTCTGTTGTTGTTTGTCATCTACATCAACAATCTGAATGATATGGTGGTAAGCCCAATCAGCCAATTTGTGGATGACACCAAAGTCGGGGGTGTAGTGCACTGCGAGGATCCTATTGAAGATGGTGGAAGTTGCAGAGAACGATGTGCTGAATGTTGAGGCTCATGGGCTACTAGATAAGGACAAGAGGAACTCTAAGGTGGTTGGAAGATAGGGTGAGGGTGGATGTCTTGGAAGTGGAGGAGATGCAGGCAAGGGTAGCCTCATTGGTGGAGGAAGGTGAAACCATTGAAGAAGGAGGACATTTCTGATGTTCTGGAAAGGAAAGCCTCACATCAGGAATGGATACAGCAGAGGCAAAGGAACTGAGAAAATGTAATGCCATTTTTACAGGTGACAGGGTGGGAAGAGGTATATTCAAGATAGCCATGAGAGTCAGTAGGTTTATAAAAGATGTTAGAGATCAAGAGGTCTGTACTCACCCCACCTTCCCACCACCTTAACAAGAAAGTGCTTAGGAATCTGAAAGGACAGAAACTGCACACCAGGGTTCTGAAAGAAGTAACTGAAGAGAATTGTAGAGTCATTAGTAGTGATCTTCCAAGAATCGCTCGATTCTGTAATGATTCTGGAGGACTAGAAAATCACAAACGACACACCATTCTTTAAAAAGGAGGGAGGCAAAGGACAGGGAATTATTGGTCAGTTAGCCTGACTTCAGTGGTTGGTAAGACGTTAGAGTCCATTATCAAAGAATAATTTTGGGGGTACTTGTCACATATGAAAGTTCAAAGTACATTTATTATCAGAGTATGTATACTGTATACAAGCTTGAGATTTGTCTTCTTGCAGGCAGCCAAAAAACAAAGAAACGAAATAGCCCCCATTAAAGATACCCACACTACCAGACATGCAAACAATAACATAGTAAACACACGGAACATTAACCGCAGAGTCCCCGACGGTGAGTTCACAGCCACAGAGCCAGTTCAGCAGTGAGGCAAGTGAAGCTGCCCCGGGTCCCAGTGGCTACAGGCCGTAGTCATGGAGTCAGTGCAGTGTTCAGGTGAGTGCCAATGGCTGGAAGCCACACGTGCAGAACCTTAAATGCCTTAATCAAATCGCACAAATAGTGAAAAGAATTGAACAACTGCGAAAGGCCCTTGCCTACTTTCAGCAAATCTCTGAGTCACTTGATTATAGGGAGCAATCTTAAATTGTTTCCAGGAAGATTCCAGTGGGAATGCAGTGGCAGGGCTGAAACCTTAATTTTGAAGTCCTCTATGCTCATTTTTTGGGTATAAATGGAAGTGCCTTACTTTAATTTGGCTAAACTTGTTATTTGATCACTTCATGTAGACTCTTTGTATCAACCTTCTTTGTTGCCTCCTCAGAGAACACAGCCAAATTAGACATCATCTTCCATGAACAAAACCATTCTGATTGCCCTGATTAAGATGTGCATTCTAAATTAAGGTTCAGTCTGTGCCTCAGAAATGGATTTGAATAATTTGTTCAAACTGAAGTAAAAGGAACTGTCCTTTAATTACTCTGTTTATCCCTTTCTCCCTTTTCAAACAATGGTTCATTCACATCTCGCCATTTCTCTGGCATCACTGCTGTAGCAAGGGAAGCGTGTATAGTTTTAGCTGAAGCCTTCATAATTTCCTACCTGGGCCACAGTTGTTGCTCAGATTTCCTCCAGCAGACAGTTTTCTGGGCCAAACTTTTGTCGCAGAAGCTGACACTAGGGAATTTCAAGCAACACACACAAAATGCTGGAGGAACACAGCAGACCAGGCAGCATCTATAGGGAGAAGCACTGTCAACATTTCGGGCTGAGACCCTTCGTCAGCACTAACTGAAAGGAAAGATAGCAAGAGATTTGAAAGTAGGAGGGGGAGGTGAAAATGCGAAATGATAGGAGAAGACCGGAGGGGGTGGGTGAAGCGAAGAGCCAGAAAGATGATTGGCAAAAGGGATACAGAGCTGGAGAAGGGAAAGGATCATGGGACAGGAGGCCTACTAGGGAGAAAGAAGGGGGGAGGGGAGCACCAGAGGGAAATGGAGAACAGGCAGAGTGATGGGCAAAAAGAGAGGAAAAAAACTAAACGTATCAGGGATGGGGTAAGAAGGGGAGGAGGGGCATTAATGGAAGTTAGAGAAGTCAATGTTCATGCCATCAGATTGGAGGCTACCCAGCCGGTATATAAGGTGTTGTTCCTCCAACCTGAGTGTGGCTTCATCTTGACAGTAGAGGAGGCCATGGACAGACATATCAGAATGGGAATGGGCCAATTTGGTAGAGCCTTACTAGTTGGCAATTCTTGACCGGCAGAATGGAAGGAAGATCTTGGAGACTGAATACATGGAAATTAAATGCACATTAGGATTGCTCAGATATGGGGCAACCATTGAACATAACATAAGAACATAAATAGGAGCAGGAGTAGGCCATCCGGCCCATTGAGCCTGCACCACCATTCAAAAAGATCATGGCTGATCTGTCCATAAACTCAGCTACATCTACTTGCCTTTTCCTCATAAGCCTTAATTCCCCTACTATGTAAAAACCTATCTAACTGTATCTTAAATATATTTAGTGAAGAAGCCTCAACTGCTTCCCTGGGCGGAGAATTCCACAGATTCACCACTCTCTGGGAAAAACAGTTTTTCCTCATCTCTGTCCCAAATCTTCTGCCCTGAATCTTGAGGCCATTTCCCCTAGTTCTAGTCTCACCTACCAATGGAAACAACTTTCCTACTTCTATCTTATCTATCCCTTTCAAAATTTTGTATGTTTCTATAAAATCCCTCTCATTCTTCTGAATTCCAGAGAGTATAGTCCCAGGCGACTCAATCTCTCCTCATGGGTTAACTCCTTCATCCCTGGAATCAACATGGTGAACCTCCTCTGTACTGCCTCCAAAGCCAGTATATCCTTCAAGTATGGAGACCAGAACTGCACACAGCACTCCAGGTGCGGCCTCACCAGTACCCTGTATAGTTGCAGCATGACCTCCCTGCTCTTGAATTCAATCCCTCTAGCAATGAAGGCCAACATTCCTTTTGCCTTCTTAACAACCTGTTGTACCTGCAAGCCAACTTATTGCGATTCATGAACAAGCACTCCCAAGTTCCTCTGCACAACAGCATGCTGCAATCTTTCACCATTTAAATAATAATCTGCTCTTTTATTATTCCTTCCAAAGTGGACGATCTCACATTTACCAATGTTGTATTTCATCTGCTAGACCTTGGCCCACTCACTTAACCTATCTATATCCCTCTGCAGACTCTCCACATCCTCTGTACAATTTGCCTTTCCACTCAGTTTAGTGACCCAGTGGCTTGAGGGACAACTTCTTCCACGCAGAAGTAGCATGTATATGGAATGATCTGCCAGAAAAAACTGGAGAGGTGGGTACATTTACAATGTTTAAAAGGCATTTGGGCAGGTACGATAGAAAAGGTCCAGAGGGATATGGGGATATGGGCCAAGCACAATCAAATGGAATAGCTCAGACACTGATTAGCATGAGCATTGGAATGGATGGTCTGTCTTCATGCAATACAACTCTATGATTTTTTGATTCTATGACAACTCAAAACAATGTGTCCCAGTTGCAATGTGCTCCACAGTCAAATAAATCATTGTTACTCACTTCCTGTGCTTACAGGTGGGAAGGGCCATTGATCCCACAGACATCTAAAAGAGCTGTCAGACTGAGATATAATGCCTCATCCACAGAATGACATCTCTACCATTACAGAACTTCCTCAGTGGAAGAACAGCAAAAAAATGCATGCTTATGCCAATGAAATGAATAGAATTGAATTGACTTTATTACTTACATCATCCATATACATGAAGAGTAAAAACCTTTATGTTATGTCTCCGTTCAAATGTACAATGTGCAATTATAGTAATTTATAATAAATTTTATGTACAACAGGATAGTCAATATAACATAGAAATACAGTTGTGTCAGCATGAGTTAATCAGTCTGATGGCCTGGTGGAAGAAGTTGTCCCGGAGCCTGTTGTTCCTGGCTTTTTTGCTGCGGTACCATTTCCCGGATGGTAGCAGCCGGAACAGTTTGTGGTTGGGGTGACTCGGGTCCCCAATGATTCTTCGGGCCCTTTTTACACACCTGTCTTTGTAAATGTCCTGAATAGAGGGAAGTTCACATCCACAGATGCGCTGGGCTGTCTGTACCACTCTCTGCAGAGTCCTGCAATTGAGGGAAGTACAATTCCCATACCAGGCAGTGATGCAGCCAGTCAGGATGCTCTCAACTTTCTCCCTAATGAAAGTTCTTAATTTGGGGGGCCATACCAAACTTCTTCAACTGTCTGAGATGAAAGAGGTGCTGTTGTGCCTTTTTCACCACACAGCCGGTATGTACAGATCACGTGAGGTCCTCAGTGATGTTTATGCTGAGAAACGTAGAGCTGTTCATACTCTTGACCCCAGATCCATTGATGTTTATAGGGGTTAATTTGTCTCCATTTCTCCTGTAGTCCACATTGAGGGAGAAGTTGTTTCTTGACACCACTGTGTCAGGATGATGACTTCCTCTCTGTTGGCTGCCTCTTTATTATTTGAGATTAGGCCAATCAGTGTAGTGTCAGCAGCAAATTTAATTAGCAGATTGGAGCTGTGGGTGGCGACACCATCATGGGTATACAGAGAGTATATAGGAGGGGGCTCAGGACACAACCCTGAGGGACAGCTGTGTTGAGAGTCAGAGGGGCAGAGGTGAGGGAGCCCACTCTTACCACCTGCCGGTGATCTGACAGGAAGTCCAGGATCCAGCTGCACAAGGCAGGGTGAAGGCCGAGGTCTCTGAGCTTCTTGTCGAGCCTAGAGAGAATTATGGTGTTGAATGCTGAACTGTAGTCCAAGAACAGCCTTCTCATATAAGCATCCCTCCTCTCCAGATGCTTAAGGACGGTGTGTAGAGCTGTGGGTATTATGTCATCTGTCGATTGGTTGTGTCAGTAGGCGAATTGTAGGGGGGTCAAGTTTGGGTGGCAGCATACTGCAGATGTAATCCTTGACCAGCCTCTCAAAGCATTTGCTTATTATTGAGATGAGTGTGACAGATGTTACCTTGGCTTTTTTAGGTACAGGGTTAACGGTGGATGTTTTGAAGCAGGAGGGCACTCTACACTGGGAGAGGGAGAAATTAAAAATGTCTGTAAACACACCTGCCAGCTGTGCTGCACACATCCTGAGTACTCCTGGGATGCCGTCTGGAGGAATCCCTCAGCTCGTCATCTTCACTTTATATGTGGAACTGATCTATGGCTACACTGTGAAGTTCATCATCTCCAGACAGTAGTGACAATGGCACTAGCACCGGACTATTATTGCCTCATGAGATACACTGAAAAGCTTTTGCTTTGCATGCTTCCAGGATGATCATCCCAAATGTAGGAACTCTGAGGTAGTGAAAATTTAGTGTCACAGTTACAAAGAAAATGCAGATCAGATAGACAAATAGATTGCAAGTGCCACAACAAGGTGGACTGAGAGATCAAGAGTTTATCTTAGTGTATTTGAGAGGTCCATGAAAGAGTTTAATAACGGTGGAAAATAGAAGCTGCCCTTGAACCTTGTGGTACATACTCCCAAGCTTTTTGCCTATTGTCCTGACTGAGAAACAGGACTCTGATCAGCTTATGATGTTAAACTGCTTGCCTCAATCTGAGTTTATCTTGGTTTGCACCAAACAGAAGTTGTAACCTTTCTCATCGTCAACAAGTGAGAAGGGGGAAACCTAGTTCTTCAGTCACAGTAAATAACTCACTTTTGTCCCTGCTCGTCCTCTCCTTTTTAAAATCTGTAGAAGCTCTGATAATCTGCTGTTATGTTTCTCACTAGTTTATCTGCATACTCTGTTTTCTTTATCAACTTGTTCATCCTCTTCTGCTGAATTGCTTTTTGATAAACCTTTTTCTTACCTTCTCCTGTAATCCACGCTTGGAACTCTTCTGATAAGTATACTTACTGGAATTGCTAGCCATTGTCTGTCCAATGTCACCCTTTAATGCACTCTCCCAATTGACCACAGCCAGTCTTAATCTCTTTTTCCTTTATAGACTCCTTTGTTTAGATTTAAAACCCTGCATTCAGACTGAATTTAATGTAAAATTCCATAATATTATGGTCGCTCTCTCCTTGGGGTAGCTTTATAGCAAGACTATTAACTGGCCCTTTCTCATTGCACGATCTGAAATAGCCTGTGCCCACCTCAATTCAACAACATATTGATCTAGAAATGCATCCTATTGACGTTCCAGGAACTCATTTTCTTACAGTACCAAAGTAGATTAAAGACTCCCATGAGTACTGTATGATCCTTGTTATATGCACCCTATTCCATCATGGGTGATGGGGTGGGGATATGTTTCTAACAAAGGAGTTGTAAGGCTGTCTTTTCCTCTACTGTCCTCAGGTCACCCTTGGGCAAGGTGTATCGTGAAGCCATGGGACCAGCCGGAGTACATCACAAGTCCTGGTAAGTCATAAGATCATAAGACACAGAAGCAGAGTTTGGCCATTCAGCCCACCGAGTCTGCTCCACCATTCCATCATGGCTGATCCCAGATCCCACTCAACCCCATATAACTGCCTTCTTGCCTCTGATGCCCTGACCAATCAGATTAATTTTCACTTTAAGCATAACCATGGTCTTGCCCTCCACAGATTCACTACTCACTGGCTACAAAAAATTCCTCCTTACCTTTGTTCCATCGGGTCACCTCTCATGTGACCACTGATGCCAGATAGACAACCTCTGAAGAGTATCGATTATGACTGGGGTTACCCATCTTGTAAAGACACTGCGCAGAAGGCGGCAATACAAATCATTTCTGTAGAAAAGTTTGCCAAGAACAATCATGGTCACGGAAAGAGCATGTTCGCCCATGTCACACAACACAGCACACAATGAATGAACATACATCACAACTGGTCTTACCAAACTTTTCCTGCAACAGAGCTTCATGTAGATGTTCTGTTTCCCACTGCTGCCATCAGGTAGAAGGTACAAGAGCCTCAGGACATGTAATACCAGGTTCAGCACCCCACAACCATCAGGCTCTTAAACAAAAGGGGTAGCTACACTCACCTGCCCCATCATTGAGATGTTCCCACAGCCAATGATCTCAATTCAAGGACTCATTATCTCATGTTCTTGTTATTTGTTGCTGCTTATTTTTATTGGCTTTTGCACAGTTTGTTGCCTTCTGCATTCTGGTTGATCTTTCATTGTTCCTGTTATAGTTACTGTCTACAGATTTGCTGAGAATGGCTGCAAGAAAATGAAATGGATCTCAGGGTTGTATACGGAGGCATATAAGTACTTCGATAAATAACATTTATGTTGAAATTTAAAGGAGCAAAGGAGGAAAGCAGCATCCATCATCAAGGATCCCCAGAACCTAGGCCAGGCCACGTTCTCTTCTCGCTGCTGCAATCAGGAAGAAGGTGCAGGATCCTCAGGAACCACACCACCAGGTTCAGGAGCAGTTATTACCAACAGCCATCAGGTTCTTGAACAGAGGGGATAACTTCCCTTGATCTATGGTTGCTAGAATTGTGAAGGGAATGGGACAGTAAAAGCAACTGTCTCTCAAGTGAGATGTACCAATAACCTTACATACCTGTAATCTTATAGTAAATTGAACAATTAAACTTCCCCAACCCTCCCACTTCCTTGAAACCCAGACCTTGCATGCCTTCCAATATCTCTTTCTGTGCCCTGTTGTTATTTCTTTCACTGAAACATTTACTGGACTGATTCCAGGGATGTCAAGTTTGTCATGTTAAAGTTCAAAGTAAATTTTACTATCAAAGTACATATGTGTCACGATATACAAGCCTGAGATTCATTTTCCTGTGGGCATACTCAGCAAATCTACAGAATAGTAACTGTAACAGGATCAATGTAAGATCAACCAGAGTGCAGAAGACAACAAACTGTGCAAATGCAAATATAAATAAGCAACAATAAATAACAAGAACATGAGATACTGATGCACCATCAATAACTCACACTGAGACGTAGGCGAGATATCGGCTTTTATTGACTGGAAGAAGGAACCAGGAGTGAGTGTCTATCATACAAGGTCCTGGAGACTGAGGCCGATCTTCAGGCCGCAGGTCTCCCTTATACAGGGGCCTGTGGGAGGAGCCACAGGAGCAGTCAGCAGGGGCGTGTCCCGACAGGCACATAGTTCACCACAGATACTGAGATAAAGAGTCCTTAAAGTGAGACCATTGGTTGGAGGAACATTTCAATAATGGGGCAAGTGAGTGTAGTTATCTCCTTTTATTTAACAGCATGATGGTTGATAGTAACTGTTCTTGAATGTAGTGGTGCAGGTCCTGAGGCACCTGTACCTTCTACCTGGTTGTAGCAGCGAGAAAAGAGCATGGGGTGGGGATCTCTGATGATGGATGCTGCTTTCCTGTGACAGGACAGTGTTTCGTGTAGCTAGACTCAGTGGTCGGGAGAGCTTTACCCGAGATGTATTGGGCCGAATTCACTACCTTGTAGGATTTTCTTTTCAAAGGCGTTGGTGTTTCCATACCAGGATGTGATGCAGCCAGTCAATACATTCTCCACTAACCATCTATAAAAGTTTGTCAAAGTTTTAGAGGTAATGCTGAATCTCCACAGACTCCTAAGGAAGCAGAGGTGCTGTCGTGTATTCTTTGCAATTACATTTGTATGCTGGGTCCAGGACAGATCCTCTGAAATAGCAACACCCAGAATTTAAAGTTGCTGACCCTCTCCACTTTTGATCCTCACATAGATCTCTGATTTCCCGCTCCCTGAAGTCTATAACCATTTCTTTGGTCTTACTGGAATTTAGTGAGAGTTTTCTGGCATTGAGAGAAAAAATTGAATAGAGCAGGACTCTGTTCCCTGGAGTCTAGGAGTTTGAAAGATCTTATTGACACTTACAAAGGGCTTGACGGTCTGAATGGATGGAGGACATTTTACCAAATTGAAGTATCTAAGATAAGGGAAAATGGTTCAAATTAAGGAGTAAACCCTTCAGGACTGAGATGAGACAAATGTCTTCAGTAACATCATGAAGGATCCCACTCATGGACTGTTTGTCCCATTCCCATCATTGAGGAGGCGACATAGCATCCATGCCAGGGCCATCAGACTCAAAAACAATTACTTTCCCAAAAAAGAAAGTCTGATCAACACTTCCACATGCCCCAAACATCACTATTTTAAAATTTCCTGTCAGTAGCATTATGTACAGACGCTCCTGTTACTAGCGTCACTTTATGGACATATAAATAAACTATATGTAGCTGAATTATCTTACATAATTGTATTTATTGTTTTTTATTATTATTATTGTTGTTGTGTGGTTTCTTTTTTTTTGTGTTGCAGTAATAATTATTTTGTTCTCCTTTACAGTTGTGTACTGGAAATGGCATTAAACATCTTGCATAAGCTTGAAGAATAGTGGAGCAGATACATCAGCCTAAATGGCCTGATTTTCTATTTCTTATGACTGGATGAACTTTAAATGTGGATTTTATATTAGTCTTGGGAGAGTGGAGGAAAGTTGAGAGAGATTAAAGGCAATTGAAGATAGTCACCAATAGTAGATCTTTCTCTTGAAGAAATGAAGCAGGTTTGGTGGAAGTGTTGTTTCACTATCCTTTATCGTTAGAAGTACATTAGAAATTATACTTTATATGGGAAATAAAATTAGGACTCAGTATATATCTTGGTCGGGCCAATGTCCAGAAGAATCTTAATTCCAGGGGAAAGTTTTCAGATCCATTCCTCTTCAGGCAGCACTTCAGATGCAAAAGCTGCATTGTGAAAGAGAGGGAAACTTATTTTTTCTTCCCCCGTTATTGAAATTTTCTTTATAAATAAAGGGAGGGAGGGTGGTGGAATGCTTTGAACAAGGATTTTGGGCGCTTGCACCTGGCAGGTAAAGGGGGAAAGAAGGAAGGAAGTAAGGAAGCGGGGGGGGGGGGGTGCAGCTGAGGAACTGGCCGACAAGTGGAGGGCTGGGGCTGCCCGCTGAAGCAGGTGGCCAGCTGACGGGTGCGGCGGCGGCGGCGGCAGTGAGCCGAGCACCCAGGCTGGGAGGTTGCTGCGTCCTCAGCAAGTTCTGGGGCGGGGGGTAGTGGCCTCACACCTGCAGCATCGCTTCCCCTCCTCCCCCGGCCTCTCCCTTCCCGTCGTGAGTACAGAGGCTGAACCGCCCCGCAGCCGCCGGCTGGGTGGTGCGCAGTGCTGGCAGCCCGGGAGCAGGCGCTCGGCCTTTTGTCACCGGTCACAGGACATCGTCCCCGCTTCCGCCCCTCTTCGCTTCCCACCCTCTCCGGCGGGCGGCTCGGCTCGGCTCGGCTGACGCAGGTCCCCAGGCGCGGCCGAGGGTGAGGGTGAGGAGGCCCGGGCCCCAGGCTGAGATGGGCCGCGGCCGCTGCGGGCGCCTTGTGCCGGCCGACTGAGGAAAATGGCGGGAAGGAGAAGCCAGCTGCTGGAAGGTGAGAGCCGCCGCTTGTCAGTGCTGTGAGTTGGGTGGGGAGAGAGCCTGGGCCCGGCCCTGGATGGCCAAGCCAAGCCTACAGCTGTAGTTGCGGAGGAAGCCGGGCGGGTCACTATCCTCCGGTCTTGCAGGGAGTACCGGGAACGGGGAGCGAACTTGCCGCCAGAGAAGGCGGTGAAAATACCTTCCTATAACCGGCCACCTGACCCTTGGGTGTACCGGGCAGCCCCCTGTGATCCCAGCTGGGGGTGGTCATTGTCCCCTCGGTCTCAGGCCTCCTCGAATGGTAAGCCCCCCTCGGCCTCTGGTCTTTTATTTTTAAACTAATGGCTGCTTACTTGTTCAAATCTGTTTGTGATCATGTACTTTTGTTTGGTGGGGTCGAGGTGGGTTATGGTGAGGTAAATAGCACTCCCTTTCCTTCCTTTCACTGTGAACTTTAGCCCACATTGGAGCCATGAACAGGCTGTGAATTTGATCTTGGATCAGAAACTTCATTACTTTTTCCATTGGAATAGATTTACGGACAATTCCAGGTATAGTTGTCAATAGATCTCATTTCTTATTTCACGTTGTGGCAAAATATGACCATGAAGCCATTGAACTAATGTCACTTACTGCCAGATTCACTGCCCTAATTAAAAATTTTGTTCTGTTTGTTCAATAGTATCTACCTCTATTTTAAAAGAAACTATCTGATCTCTGTAATTTAGATTATAGTTTCAGGTACTTTTGTTTATCCTGTTACGGAATTGAAGTTCATTGAAATACATCAACAGAGAAATGAAAATTAAATTTTTGTGGAAGCCTATGTTTGTGATAGTTGTTTTCCAATATTTAGCTTTAAAATGTCACAAGGTGAAATTGCACCTGTTGTTACCCATTCATGGTATTTCAGGATTGTAATCTGTTTTCCCCTCAGAGGAGGCCATTTGGCCCACTAGCTCTGAGCAATCCATTGCCCTGTTTAATTCCCTGGAATGTATTCTCACGTGCCTTAGACGTAGAATATTACAGCATAGAAACAGGCCCTTCGGCCCACAATGTTATGCTAAGCCAGCTAAAAAGTAAATTTTTTAAAACCCCAAAAAGTAATCCCTTCTACTTACACAATGTCAATGGCCCTCCAGCTTCCTCACATTCATGTACCTATCTAAAGGTCTCTTAAAAACCTTTAGTGTATTTGTGTCTGTCACCATACCAGACACTGTATTCCAGGCATCTTCCATCCTTTGAGTTTAAAAAAAACTTACCCCTCACATCCTTTTTGAACCTACCCCTCTCACGTTTAATGCATGCTCTCTGGTATTAGCCATTTCTGCCCTGGGAGAAAGATACCCCTTGTCTTCTCTATCTCTGCCTCTCCTAATCTTACAAACCTGTATCAGATCTCCCCTCAGCCTCCATCGCTCCAGAAAAAACAACCCAAGTTTGTCCATCCTCCCATGACAGCACAAGCCCTCTAAACCAGGCAGCATCCTAGTAAACCTCTTCTGCACCCTCTCCAAAGCCTCAACATCCTCCCTGTTGTGGGGAAGTATTGCACACCGAGCTATGTGCAGTACTGCAGACATGGCCTAACGTATGAAGTTGCAGGATAATCTCTTGACTTTTGAACTCAGTGCCTCAGCTAATAAAAGTAAGTATGCTTTATTGCCTGGATTGTTTATGCTTGAAACATCGTCACCTTCAAGGTGTGGCATGTGAAATATTCTGATCCTGCATTTTGTAATAAATAGCAAGTTAAGCAGACTGCTGCGGTTCAAGTGTTAAACTTTGAATGTTTAAGAAAACTGGGTGGAAATATATGAAAGGTTTATTGCAACAATTCAAAATATTGGCTGCCTTAATTACACTGAAGATGAAGAAAGTGGATTTTCCAGCTTGCAGGAGAAATTGCAACCCAGTGCTTAATAACTTATATTTTGTACCTGAGGAATGATTCTTCTGAGTAGCAAAATAATGCACCAAAAAACATGCTGGAAATTCTCCTTTTACAAAGTATATCATTTAATATTACAGCATTATTTATGCGTTTATACGTACATATGCAATGTCAAAGGCAGAAGATTGGAGTTGAAGGGCCAACCTGATGGCCTTTTAAGCTTTCCATGATGGAATGGTGGAGCAGACCTGATGGGCTGAGTGACTTAATTCTGACTTATTGTCTATCATTTTTTCTAGCTTGCTAAATGTTATTTAAAGCTTGCAAAAGCTCTTGTCTCAGTTTAAATTCAAACTGAGCTTCCTGTAAAGAGAGCAAGCTTTTGGTTTCCATCCTGAATAACAATTAATTCTGATTGCACTCTGGTGTGTTCTTATCAGATGGATCAGTATAGAAAGATATTTAAACTCTGGGGCAGAAGAATAATTATTGTGATTTATAAGGTTGTTCCTCCTGTGAAGTCATGAATGTACATACACTCAGTGGCCACTTTATTAGATACTTCCTATAGTTAATAAATTGGCCACTGAGCATATGTTTGTGGAGTTCTGTTGCTTTAGCTCATCCACTTCGAGGCTTGACATGCACATTCAGAGATGCTCTTCTGTATACCACTGTTGTAATACATGCTTATTTGAGTTACTGGCTCCTTCCTGTCAGCTTGCACCAATCTGGCCATTCTCTTCAGACCTCCCTCGTTAACAAGATAATTTCGCCCACAGAACTGCTGCTCTCTGGATGTGTTTTTTTTTGCAGCATCCTCTGTAAACTCTAGACACTGTGTGTGAAAATCACAGATCGGTAACTTCCGAGATACTCAAACCACCTTGTCTGGCACCAACAATCATTCACTTGGATCGCATTTCTTCCCCATTCTGATGTTTGATCTGAACCACTTGATCGCGTCTGCACACCTTTACGTATGGAGTTGCTGGCCTATGATTGGCTGATTAGATAATTGCATTAACATGCAGGTGTACAGTTGTACCTAATAAAGTGGCCACTGAGAGTGTATAAAACAATATTTCTGGCAGTCACTTTATGTCTGCTACATCTTTCTGGAAATTGATTTTCTTCCACTCATATTCTTTAATTTATAAAGCCCATGATGCCATCTTTCATTTTAAATTACTTTCTCAGTTTGCCTGACACTTCCGACCACTGAATCTCGTTCTTCTTGTACCACTTTTAGAACTGTATCTTCTAGCTCATCATAGAGTTTTCCAGCAAACAAATGGGCTCCTTGGCCCACCTCATTCATGCTGAAGGCTGAACAATAAACTTGGTCTTGCTCTCTTCTGCATTTTGATATGAATAACAAAATATACAGAAAGCTGTAAGCATAGTATATGGATTATCTTGGTAATTACATGAGGTATGAAAGGAAAATTAAAAGGCAGTTCCACCTGCATCCAACTTTTGAAACTAGCAGTCACGTTACTAAAACTGAGAAGACCTAAAACAAGATCTTCAATTTAAGAGCAAAGTGTGTAAAATGGCAGCATGCACCTATCCTTGTAAAGCATCTGAACATCTGTAGTGTTATGAGGAATTGGAGGACTTTCTTATTTCTAAGAATTAAAAGTCACTTTTGTGGAGTGTTAATTATTGATTTAATTTTTTAGGGTGGGGAAGCTTGCAAATGGAGCTTGAACTGGAAATGTACAAGCATCTTGCTATTTCCAAGCTTCATTTGTCTAAGGCAGTTGATTTGTGGTTTGCAGCAGAGGCCTTGTAATCTCACATCATTTAAAGAGACAGAACACAGTCAAGTATGCTGCAATTTGGATCCATGACATGATTTTGTGTTCAAAGAAATGGGAAACTTTGTTTGGAATTATGGCAGGCTCTCTTCTAGTTGTTGCTATCAGGAGCCTTGGGTCTCAAATCACCAGGTTCAGGAGCAGTTATTACCCTTCAACCATCAGCCCCTTGAACCAGAGTAGATAACTTCACTCACCTCAATACTGAACCGATCACTGAACACAACCTGTGGTCTCACTTTAAAGGTCTCTACAGCTCATGTTCTCAGTATTATTTATTATTTTTTGTATTTGCACAATTTGCCTTGCTGCTTGCTTATCAGTCTTTGTGTATAGATTTTCATTGATTCTATTGTACTTCGTTCTACTCCAAAATGCCTGCAATAAAAATGAATTAGTATTTGGTAATTTGGTAGTATTAGGTGACCTATACATACGTTGATAGTAAGTTTACTTTGAACCTTTTCCTAACTTAGTCTTGACGAAGGGTCTCGGCCTGAAACGTCGACAGCGCTTCTCCCTTTCGATGCTGTCTGGCCTGCTGCGTTCCACCAGTATTTTGTGTGTGTTGCCTCGTGAAATGAGTTCACATTCACTAGTATCAAAAGTTCGTAGGTATATTATCAAAATATGCAACTCTGAAATTCTTCTCCAGATAGCCACGAAAGCAAGAAAGAACATCAACCCCCAAATCCCCCTCCCCGAACACAAAAAAACAAGAAAGATCAGATGAAAAACACAGAATATAGAAACTAATAGACTGGAAAAAAAAGTCTGTAGTCCAAGTCCACATGCAAACTGCAGAAAACCTGGGTGACATTCTCCAGGCACACTGGCAGGCCTTTTCCTTTATGTAGCAGAGCGATTCCACCAGCGATCAAAAGGCAGTCTCCCCTCTCCATAGCAGAGCGATCCCACCAGCGATCAAAAGGCAGTCTCCCCTCTCCATAGCAGAGTGATCCCACCAGCGATCAAAAGGCAGTCTCCCCTCTCCGTAGCAGAGCGATCCCACCAGCGATCAAAAGGCAGTCTCCCTTCTCTGTAGCAGAGCGATCCCACCAGCGATCAAAAGGCAGTCTCCCCTCTCCGTAGCAGGGCGATCCCACCAGCGATCAAAAGGCAGTCTCCCCTCTTCATAGCAGAGTGATCCCACTAGCGATCAAAAGGCAGTCTCCCCTCTCCGTAGCAGAGCGATCCCACCAGCGATCAAAAGGCAATCTCCCTTCTCCGTAGCAGAGCGATCCCACCAGCGATCAAAAGGCAGCCTCCCCTCTCCGTAGCAGAGCGATCCCACCAGCGATCAAAAGGCAGTCTTCCCTCTCCGTAGCAGAGCGATCCCACCAGCGATCAAAAGGCAGACAGCTGGCACTCACCTTTTACATTTGCCTTGAGGATTCAGTCTCTCTCGTTGCTTTTATTGGCAAACAATGTTTGCTTGTCGATATCCTGTCAATGTCTAATCTAGGTACACATTTGCTGGGATACTCAGAAGGTTTAAGTACTTCTGCATTTTTGATATGCTGTCATACATTGTTTAAGAACATTTGAGTTTTGTAGGTTGGTTGGCCTCATGGGTGTAATTGGGTAGTGCAGGTTTGTTGGGCTGGAAGGATTTGTTACTGTGCTGTATCTTTGAATGAATAAATGAATAGAGCTGGGTATATATACCAAATTCCAGTTGAAGTAGTAGTTGAATGACGTTGAGACTATAAAAGCTGCTAACTAGTGGGTTTAAGGTGGGGTAAGGGTAGAAGTTTGGGGCTGGAGAAGAGCGCTACAGGTTGTTTCATGGTAAGGAGGAAATGGAAGTTGAATGAATTAAACCATTGGTTGTAGCTTGATTGTACGTTACTTAATGGAGTGCACAAATAAGGAAAGTAGAATATCAAAAAGTGTTCAATTTTCTGTAGAAATTTGTGTATTGGGCCTGAGTTTTAGATAAGAAAATGTATTTTTTTAATATATTCCATCATATGGTCAGAAATTCGTGTCTTGCAGCTCCAGCCTGACAATTCAGAATTGATGTCCTGCAAATAATGTATTAATAATCAATATATTAAAAATTCTTAACATTTTGAGGTTGTTGTAATTCTTTCCTCGCACTCTCGTTTATTTCTCTGCTCAAAGGGTGTCTGTGCAGTACATTTATTTCAGTCTTTGTATTTATCATATAATAATCCATTTCTAACTATATTTATTAGTTACTTGCCACCCCTTCCTTAACTTCTGTAGTATTTATAGATACAATGCCTCCATACCTCGGACTTGTCCTTCTAGGTTTGTTAGTGTCAGTAATCTCCCTGCCTTTTCATCTTGAATTGTTAAATGTTTTGCCCAACTTGCATACTGAGGCATGGTATTGTTTAATATTTTGGCCAGATTGCCCTTTTGTGTCATTACCTGTGAATTGGAATTGTCTCATTTTTTGTGACTATCCTATTTCTGAATATTTATACTGCTTTGCTATTTTAACATTTAATTTTCATATTTTGAAGATGTTTTCTAAGTGTCATATTTCTTTACTATAATCACATCGAACTCTTGTGTTTGCTGCACTGTTTAGTAAAGTCACCACTTATCTTTTGAATCTGCTGTATGCTCCTTCTTTAAGCCCATATTCCTCATTTTTAGTAATCTAAACTCAATGACTTTTGGTGAGATTTTAATGAATGACCAAGCCTTCTTGGTACCAAATTCTCAAGATTTCTCAGCTTCTTCTCACCTTAGTCCTGAATGGCGTGAGCAGTGATTTCTGATACTTGCCAACCAAGAAAAACTAAATCCACTCTCTGAAGTGCAGTGACGGTTTGTATTTCAGTAAAGTCATGTTATTTGTCTCTCTACAGAGTGAACCTTGCCTCCCTGTAGATCAAACCTTCCATTTCAAGAGTCTATCTTTTGAACTTTGCCTTTCCTCAATATTAATTATTTCTCAATCTCTGAATATCTATGTACTTATGTGTATTTATTCATTTTCATAGATCCTGCTTGGCCTGCTGAGTCCCTCCAGCAATTTGTGTGTGTTACTTAAATGTGTAAGTTGTTTTGCAACAGTCTTAAGGCAGTATAAGTTGCTATGAAGTGGAATGTGTGGTTAATTTCCCCCTTGACCCTTAATGTCTTTAGGTGTGGAAAATGTATGAGTCTTTGTTTTGAAATGAACAATTGAACCAATATTAAGTCTCTGATGAAGAGTTTTTTTTCTCAGCAACATTTTTATTGTTTTTTTAAATCAAGAAAGCACAGTACAAAGGAGGCTTGTGCAGTACATAACAAATGTAACAAGTGTACAATTCACATCTATGAAAGAGACGCACCCATGTTATGATCATGCTTTGGTTGCCTCCCTGCCCCGACCTACCCCTTCTAATTCCCATCTCCAAGCCTTCATTACATTAGCAAAAAGGGTTAAACAGAACCTTTATCCCCACAGAACTGCGTTGATATAGAGAAGGTGTATTTTCCAAACACATAAACTGTTGTATGTTTACATGTCTGAGTTCGTAGAATTTTACCGGAGAATGCTGAAAGTCAGGGAGGTATGTGCAGAGGTAAGGAAGAAGGGATGAACCTTTAGTTTGGCTGGGAGTTCTGAAAATATTCAAGAAAGGGTCCCCACACCTCTTGGAACTTTATTTCCAAATTGAGGATCTTCTCAAGGTGTAGACTGGACATGATGTCCCTAAGCCACTGGGCGTGGGTGGGCGGGGCAGCATCCCTCCACCTGAGCAAGACTACACACCTGGCCAAAAGAGAGGCAAAAGACGGTGTGCGACATTTGGTCGGACTTAGGTGCGTGTCCCCCTCTCCGGAGGTGCCGAAAAGAGCAATCAAAGGGTTAGTTAGGTTCCAGGTTGTAATTAAGTATTTGGGATAGAGTTTGGAAGACATTTTTCCAGTATTTTTCCAAACTAGGGCATGTCCAGTACATATGGATATGGAAGACCTCGCCCCTTTTGCATTTGTCACAGCAGGGATTAACATCTGGGTGATGTGAGGTAATTTAGTTTTAGACACATGGGCCCTGTGTACGACTTTGAACTGTAACAGGCAGTGGCGGGCACATAAAGAGGTTGAATTAACTAACTTGAGAACTGAATCCCATACATCGTCTGACAGTGAAAATGTAAATCTTGCTCCCAGGCAGTTTTAATTTTGTCAAGTGGAGTTCGCCTCAGAACCGCTAGCTTGTCACAAATAGTAGATATGAGACCTTTGCACAATGGATTCATGTAGAGAAACATCAGTGACGTTTGTGTCGGGTGCCTCGGGGAAGTTTGATAACGAAGGGCTGATAAAATGTCTAATTTGCAAATATCTGAAGAAATGAGTGTTGGGTAAGTTAAACTTTGCAGACAATTGTTCAAATGATGCAAAGCAGTTGTCTATAAAAAGATCTTTAAAGTGCCTGATGCCCTTTCTATACCAGTCTTGAAATGTTGGATCATGTATAGAAGGCTGGAAGAGGTGATTATGTAGAGTAGGACTTGAAAGCGAGAAGCTATAGAGACCACTGTACTTTTCTGAACTGAACCCATACTCTCAGGGTGTGCCTGATGACAGGATTAGCAATTGGTGTAGACGTAAGAAAAGGGAGCGCGGAAATGGAGAAATTCTTAATACAGTTCAGCTCCATTGCCGCCAATATTGGGCAGTCAGATTGGTTGTGGAAATGAGACCAAAAGATGAGATAACGTATGTTAGCTGCCCAGTAACATAAGCGGAAATTGGGCAGAGCCATGCCCCCAACACTTTTAGATTTTTGAAGATGGACTTTATTCAGTTGTGGACGCTTGCCCTTCTGTAGGTTGGATGATATGACTGAGTAGCGAGCCAAAGAAGACTTTAGGAATGAAAATTGGTATGGATTGAAAAAG
Organism: Hypanus sabinus; assembly: GCF_030144855.1. Taxonomy (NCBI): domain Eukaryota; kingdom Metazoa; phylum Chordata; class Chondrichthyes; order Myliobatiformes; family Dasyatidae; genus Hypanus; species Hypanus sabinus. The sequence goes on along the minus strand of NC_082717.1, from coordinate 104,998,999 downwards.
GTATGAGAATTTAGGAAGGATGTTCATTTTGACAACATTAATTCGGCCCATCAGGGACATGGACAGGGTTGACCACTGTGCTAGGCTCTGTTTTGTATGATTTCAGATTCAGATTCAGTTTATTGTCATTTAAACCACAAATACAATGCAGTTAAAAAATGAGACAACGTTCTCCGGAACGATATCACAAAAAAGCACAAAACAGACCACACAAGAAAAACCACATAACGTTTGGTAATCCCCAATCCAGAGTCCAGAGAGGTAGCTGCGAATCGATATCACGCTACAGTCTTAGCACGTTCCCTGGAAAGGAACTACAAACCCATCAGACAAACCTAAAGCTACAAGACCTACACAAAACCATATAGTTATAGTTAACATATAGTTTCAACAGTGCAGACAATACCATAATTAATTAAAGACTAAAGACCACATAATTATAACACATAGTTTCAACAGTGCAAAGCAATACTGTAATCTGATAAAGAGCAGTCCATGGCACGGTTTAAAAGAAAGTCTCAAAAGTCCCGACAGCCCATCATCTCACTCAGACGGTAGAAGGAAGAAAAACTCTTCCTGCCATGAACCTCCAGCGCCGCAGCTTGCCAATACAGCACTTTGGGAGCCCCGACCACAGCCAACTCCAAGTCCGTCCGAAAACTTGGAGCCTCCGACCAGCCCTCTGACACCGAGCACCATCTCTGCCGAGCACTTCGACCCCGGCACCAGCCACCAAGCAACAGGCAAACAAATTAGTGAAATTTTCTCCAAAAATACGCTTATAATTCCTTGTTACTGTGATGCCAAAGTAAGTAAATTGGTTATGATGAAGAGTGTTTAAAAACTATATGACCTTCTACTTGTAGAATTACTTCCCAGCTTCACTCCCAAACTCAGTATCTGTCTACCCCCTGCAGTATACCTATCTCAGTTCACCTAACCATTACTTGTGCTTATCTGGCTTCTCTTGTTTGCACCTTTGCTGTTTGCAGGAGGTACTCTTTATGGTGATATGTTCCTCATTCCTATTATAATGACTTTTTCCCCCTGAATTCTCTGCTGAACTTGCCTATACTCATGGGCCCAAGCTTTGGCCTTCAATTAAGGCATTTTCTCAAGTCCTACCTTCATAGCTCATTTTACTATCTTATAACAACTATTGGAGCGACTTAATAATCCAGCCTGTAAATCTTTCTTAAAAGCTACATACACAAAATGCTGGAGGAACTCATCAGGCAGCATCTATGAAAATGAATAGATAGTTGACATTTTATGCTGAGACTCTTCTTCAGACTTTTGGTATCATCACAGTGAATCATTTTATGCCTTGTGTCTCCATTCTAATACGAAAAGAAAACTACTGTACGAGTTTGTCTAATCCTATTTTTTTCAATCTGTGTAACGTGTAGAAATGAACCCCATAATTGATTTTTGTGCTCCATTCTTAAACTGGGTTGCAGCTGTTCCTTTGTGATTCCTGTGTTACTCTGACATGTTAAGCCACTGTTTCCGAGGTGTAGGTGACCTAGTTTTTATCACTAAAATCTAATGTCTCACGGTCTATATTGTTTGCTTGCCAATTTCAAGCCTTTTTAATGCAGTTTCATTAATACCTTCCTGCTGTTTTGTTTCTCACTGTCATTGAGTTCTTTTTTTCCCAATTTCCCTTGTTCTATTTGCAATTCTCACATCTACATTTTAAGTTTGTTCCTGTGACCTCACCTTGGGCCTTTCTTAACATTTATCTGAATCTTTATTACATGAAAATCAACGTTGCTCATTGATCTCCATACATTTGCTACCTTGTGAGAAGATGGGGTGAGCAGGTAGGACCTTTTATCCCTGGGAAGGGGAACTAAAAGCTAGAGGGCATAGGTTTAAGGTGAAAGATTTAAAAGGGATGTGTGGGGCACCTTTAAGCAGAGAGCAGTGCACAGATGGAATGAGCTGTCAGAAGTAGTTGAGGCAGGCACAGTAACAACATTTAAAAGACATTTCAGTAAGTACATGGAGAGAGGGATATGGGCCAAACATGGGTTTATGCTTGGTGGATACAATGGTAACTTGTGAATAGGTTGTGCTGAAGGGTCTTTTTCTATGCTGTATTACTCTATAACTATCAACATTACTAAACAACATCTTTTTTACATTAATGCAAGAAATTTTGCAGATGCTGGACACCTAGGGCAACGCACGCAACATGCTGGAGGAACTCAGCAGATCAGGCAGCATCTATGGAAATCAATACAGTCAGTGTTTTGGAGCCTTCTTAAATCCTCTGACATTGTTCTGTTTTCTGGAGTCTGCTTCTGCACTTGGGGTATCCTTTGGTCGGTATCTCTGATTGTCATCTTTATTGCAGGGACAACTGATTTGATTTAAGATACAAAATTTCCTCTGGAAGAGCTTAGATCTTTTTCAGTGCAGCCAATAGAATCTCTATTCTCACCGATTCTTCCCCCTACCCATTGCTGGTTCAATGGGATTGATATAACTATTTAACGTGAGATAGAACTATTAAGGTATAAATAAGAACTCCCGGAGGACATGTTAAATGAAAGCTGTTTGCCTGTGGGAACAGGTGTTACCCTGGGACAGAATAACTGAGTTGATAAGCAGGTATCTGTGCATGCTGAGCTTTTGTTTATTCTTGCCAGTTTAATTTTGCACAAAAATGAAATTTTTCCATCTATGAAAGGCCCTTGTGCAGTAGTGACGTCCTTCCAAAACATGTAATTTGCGGGATATTGAGGAGAAACCATGAGAATTGAATGATGTCCCCTTATCAAAGATGTAGTGTGCAGTAAGCCTGTAGCAGTGTGACATGCAGTATTGTTCATCACAGAACTATTGAACAGTAATGACAGGGAGCCCAAACAATGGAGTTACACTATTTCAACGTTTGCTACAGTACTTTGCCTCTCGCTGCTCCAGTATTGTCCATTGCTTGCAAGTTTGTTGGATTTAGCTTTGATTTAGACACAAGAAAGCAGTGTCCATCATCGAAAAGCCCCTCACCATCCAGGCCATGCTCTCTTGCTGCTGCCATCAGGCGAGAGGTACCTTGCTCCAGCAGATTCAGGAACAGTTATTACCATTCAACTCCTGAACCAATTTGGATAACTTTGCTTACCTTGGCTCTGAACTGATTCACAAGGAGTCTACAGCTGGAAGTTCTCAGTATTATTTATTTATAATTTTTACACAAGAGTTTTCTTCTTTTTCATATTGGTTGTTTGTCAGTCTTTGGGTGTAGTTTTTATTGATTCTATTATATTTCTTCATTTTACTATGAATGCCTGCAGGTTAGGATATGCTGACATATATGTACTTCGATAATAAATTTTCTTTAAATTTTTTCTTTGATTTCTCAGAGCTATCTAAGTTGAGAAATACTGACATGATTTTAAACCAACAGAGAGGTAGACACATCATTTGAGGCACAAGGACTTGAGGCTGATTTGATTTGTCTGCTACATTTCCGAGTGAAAAATCAAAGTAAAAATCAGCTGCTGTACATATGAAATGAAAACGGGAAATGAGGGAAACATTCATCAGGTCAGGCGGTGCTTGTGGAAAGAAGAGCAGAGTTAATGTTTTGGTTCCAAGACCTTTTGTCAGGACCTGGAAGAGAGTTGACAATTTAATTTTCAGTAGCAGGGAAAGGAATATCTCTAGGATGGGACATAATGGGCTAATGTGGCAGTTAGGAGCGGATTATTTTGCTTTGTCTGCATTATTTTGTTTCTAATGGCAGGGCAGTGGGACATGCCCTTCACAACACCAGTGAAGCACAAATTGCTTTAAACTGCCACATTAATCATTTCCATCTCACTCTGTCAGAGATATTCCCTTACTAACCCCCATCTCTGCTATTGGAAACTAATTTGTTTTATTCTTTTTCCCAGTTCTGACTGATGATCTTGAACCCAAAGCATTAACTTTGTTTCTCCTTCCACAGGTGCTGCCTGCCTTGCAGAGTTGTTCCAGCCTTGCACTGAGTACAACAACTGACTAGGACTAAAGAGATGTGAGTACATTGTATGTCCTTCGTCAAGGAGACAACAGACCATTTCCCATTTCTCTGCAATGTCCTGTAACAACCTAAAGCCAGCTTGCCTCCCATAAGACTCGAGGATGCCAACTATGTTCCTTCACATCAGACACTTGATTCTTCCTTAATATTAGTGATTAAACTTATTAAGTAGGTGACAACTTTATTCAATATGAGATCAGCTTTAGATGTCTGAACTAAATTTAACCATTTTTATTGGATGGTTGGCTTCCCAGAGGTGCACCAGAGCTAGCAACAAGACATCCTTGTTATTCATCCCAGCAGCTTTGTTGGTCGCTAGACTGTTAAAAAAGTTTAGATGTGAACTCAACCACTCAGTAGTTCTCATGGCAGGGAGATATTGGCGGTTACTTCTAGATTTTACTCTTTACAATTAATTTATATTGAGTTGAGAAGCTGCTGTTTGCTTACCTAGAGGATGGGAGAGGATGATGCTATACTTAAAGCATCTGTACCTCAGCTGATCTCAACCTCTTTTTGCATCCTTACCCTCCAGCCTTGACATATTTTGGTTTTCATAATAATGCCTGTACTTAAAATTCTAAATCCTGTCACTGCAACCATCTCAAACCATATCTTATTCATGATGAAATATTGTTTCCCAAGGGAACCATCCCATTTGTCCCATTTTCCTTCTCATTATCTCCCTGTACACTAGCTTTTTTTTCATGTACAGTGGCCCATAAGACCAAAATGTACTGGTCCTGATGCTCCCTAATTAACTGGAATCCACTGTATATGAGGGAGAAAAAGCTGGTGAAGAGGGAGAGTTTGAGTTTCTGTCCTCATGCTCCTGTTACCTCCTTCCTGATGGTGGCAATGAGAAGAGGGACCATCTTAAAATGTGGAAGCCCCATGCAGGTAGCACCAAGGGCAATCTTGCAAGCCTTCTTTGGACTTCACGCTTCTGTGTAAATTTGATATTCTTCACCCAGCTAGTAGTAGCAAGGATCAAGACATATTATTAGAATATGTATTCAGATTCATCTTCTCCAGACAGTCACGAAACAAAACCATGGAAGCCGTTCAAAGAAAAATATCAACCCCTCCCATGTACAAACAATAAACAGATTGCACAAACGACAGCAAGAACATCAACCTCCTCATGCACAAACAAATTGTTCAGATGGCAACAAGAACATCAAACCTCAAACACCCCTGCACAAAAAAAAAAGAAATTGCGCAAATGACAACAAGAAATAACAGGCGAAAACACAAAACTGAAAGACTCCAAGAGAACCAATCCATAAATCAGACCCAGAACTTCAGTAACATCCTCCGACAATATTGCGAGAGAGAGAGAGAGAGCTCACCCGGATGAGGGGGCCTTACCTCAAGCAAGCGAGAGACCGTCACATGTAGCCTCCATCGTCTGGCAGCAGCGAGCAAGAGCTAACATGGCACTGAACACTTGCTTGCCTTCCACATTCACCTCAGTGTCTCGATCTCCCAAAAGCTCGGCAAAAATGGAGTCAATGATGGGCTTGTACCTCATCTCTCAGTTTCCAGGCCTTGTGGCAATATATTCAGCTGTGTAAGTTCCAATTCATGTACACTCTTGCTTCTCCACTGGGGCAATCCTCTAACTCTACCATTTGTTTGGCTATCTTAATTTTTTGTAAGGAGGCTGAACAATGGCACAGGTAGTATGGTTGCTGTCTCAGTCAATCCTGTCCTTGGGTGCAGTCTGTGTGGAGTATGCATGCTCTCCATGTGACTGCATGGATTCCAGTTTCCTCCCACATCAGAGGTTTGCAGGTGGGTAGGTTAATTGGCCACTGTAAGTTGCCTCTGACATGAAGGAGAGTTGGAGAATTCATGGGGATTTGAATAAAGGGAGAATAAAAATTGGGATTACATAGGATTGATGTAAGTCAATTGCTAATGGTTCACATTGACTTGATGGGCTGAAGGGCCTATTTCTGTACTGTATGGTCCAATAAGTGTACAGCTTTGTTTAACACAGTTGAAAAGTGTATTGAGATGCTGTGTTAACAACGCTGAATTAATTGCATTAGTTTTGTTCCCAGCTACTTCAATTAGCTGCTGTTACTAAGAGTATTAGTTTAGGGATTCATTAAAATATTGTAAGGGGCTAAAATGTAAAGTGCAAAAGATGTTGAAGGAACTCAGTGAGTCAGGCAGCATCTGTGGAGGGAACCAGACAGCTGATGTCTTGGGTCGAGACCCTTTATCAGGGTTGCAAAGGAGGAGGGGAAATGTGGTGGGGAAGGGTGGAATATGAACTGACGGGTGAGGAAGGGCAAGAGTGAGGATCATGTATGAAGCTTGGAGGTGATAGATGGAAGTGACAAGGGCTGAAGAAGATGGAATTTGAGAGGCAATGATAGTGGATCATGGAATAACAGGAAGATAAAGACATATATGCAGAATTAGTGCATTTGGGCCATCAGGTCTGCTTTGCCATTTCAACGTGGCTAATCCATTTCTCTCTCAATTCCATTCTACTGCCTTCTCTCAATAACCTTTCATGCCCTGACTAATCAATAACCTATCAACCTCGGCCTTAAATGTACCCAGTGAGCTGGCCTCCACAGCAGCCTGTGGCAGCAAATTCCACAGATTCACCACCCTCTGGCTAAAGAAAATCCCTCCTTATCTCTTCTAAACGGACATCTCTCTCTTTTGAGGCTGTGGAGTGGTGCTCCTCAAATCTGTGTCTAGCTTTAACTTGGTAGTGGAAAGGGCTGTGGACAGACTTGTTGGTGTGGGAATGAGAAATGGAATTAAAATGGCTGGCCACCAGAAAATCCCAGATGAAGCCAATAGATCAATGAAACAATTCCCTGCCGCCGCTCCCCCCCCCCCCCCCCCCCCAAAATCTGTGTTGCACCTCACCGATATAAGAGGAGACCGCCACTGGGAGCTCTGGATGAAATGAACAGCTACTGAAGATTTGGGAAAGCTGCTTCTTAGTATCTCTTCTGTATAGCGATATTTAACAATCCTAGAACAGCTGGCTTGCTTTCGTGTAATGGCTTCAGCCTAAAGATCAGAGGCTTCCCTGTGGAAGACAGGGCAGTAAGCCAAGGAAGAGACACTTGGACAGATGAATGAAAATCTTGGCCAAAATACTGGACTTTTAATGTTAATTTGAGGAATTTGTCAATTGAAGGTAAAGTCAGTTGCAGTGCCTAAGTTATCAAAATAAACTTTGCACTGGAATTAGTTGGGACCAGTTTAAACCTGATTGATTCTTACTGGTACATTTTCCAGTGAACCACTGGCTTTTATCCCTCATGAGTTTCAAAATACCAGATGTAGTAAGCATGTTTTTTTTTAAAAAAAGCTATAGAATGATGAATAATTCAACCAAAATTCAGTAGTTTTGATAGCAGGGAGGTTTCTTGCTGCAGAATAGTTAATTTCCTTGGTCATTGGGAATGACATTCCACAGGCACAGATCAAAGGGATCTGTGGAAAACTAAGGGAATGACAGCTGGAATCTTCAATAACAATGTACTGTTTTCAGGTGTCTTTATTGTCCAGATGTTATAGAGATGAGCAGAGGAGAGAGCGTCCACTGTAGACCTGTTTCAGTGTTAAGCTAATAGCAATGTATCAACATTGTCTGTGAGGCAGGAGATAATGCACGCTTTGACCAGCTTAAAACACTTTATAATGATAGATGTCAGAACCAGTGGGGGGGGGGGGGGGGTGTTGTGGGAGTATTCTTAAGGCACGTTACATTGTTTTTCTTGGGTACCAGCATGATAGTGGTTTTCTTAGAGCAGGTGTGAACCTCAGACTGTAAACATTAAATATGTCTGCAGATACTCCCACCAGCTGATCTACGCAGCATTTAAGCTCACGTCCAGGGACATTATCCACAGGTTCACTCTCCAGAAGACCGATCTTGTGTCTGCATTGGTAACTGTTGGAGGCTGTTGGGGTTGGGTAGTGATCTCCTTTCTCTTCAAAACGTGTAGAATGTGTTGAGGTCATTGGGAAGATGTATTGCTTTTGGTGATGCTATTTGACTTTGTTTTGCACCTCCACTGTAGCATGTAAGCTCCGTCACAACTGTTGAGGTTTGATCTGGGACTCTATTTTGGATTGCTACTATCCCTAGGCATCCCTGATGGTTTTATAGTCCCTGATAGTAATGCCTGCACTGTTTTGTGCACTTTATGCAGTCCTGAAAAGGTCTGTAGTCTAGTGTAGTTGGTTTTTTGCCTCTTTTTTACGTAGTTCAGTCTAGTTTTTGTACTGTGTCATGTAACACCATGGTCCTGAAAAACGTTGTCTCATTTTTACTATGTACTGTACATAGCAGTTATGGTTGAAATGACAATAAAAGTGACTTATTGAAATTGTACATCAATTTCTCCTATAGGTCAAACTCACCTAATTGAATGCTGCAGTCTTACACTTAAGCAGGGAGTTAATCTCCTTGTTCATCCACAGTTTTCTGGTTTGGGAACACCCGGATTGTCCTCTTTGGTACACAGTCCTCAACATACTTGCTGATGGTGGTGACGTAACTCATTTAGGCTGGCAGCTGTGTCTTTGAATGTGTGCCAGTACTGTAGGTGATGAATAAAGGCTGATTATACAGTCTTTATTCCTCTTTCCCGATAATGATTTTGCAAATATTTGTATGGGGATCTGTATTGTGTGGCCATGAAGCAGCTCCAACTGGCAGCCGTGATGAAGAATTCCCACTGCACCTCGGGAATTAAATGAAGCTTCAGATTTTAAACTGGTGTAAACCTTTTGTAGATAGTGTAATGATAAGGACTTGCTCACCTTTAAATAAAAACTATGCTGCAATATCACAACTATTAAACATGAGAAAATCTGCAGATGCTGGAAATCCGAAGTACACAGGAAATATTGGAGGAACTTTTCCGTGTTTACTCTTTTCTGTGGATGTTGCCTGGTCTGCTGAGTTCCTGCAGCATTTTGTGTGTGTTATATCACAATTACTAAACGTTATTATTTAAAAAATGCAGTTTTGAAATAATTGTAGGAAGAAATTTGTGTGCATGACTTTGTAAAGGTCTATGAGGTATTTGGTGTTTTGGCTTTTTTGTTGTTTTTTTAAAAAAAAAGTCAGTGATATAGGTGAAGTTCCTTGCAAGACAAGTGCCAAAAAAATTGAAGTTTGTGTCAATTAGGTGATTGCAAAAAGATTTTCTCTATTAGATGTTAAGTGCTATGAGAAGAACAGATCAACATGAGGAGAGGGTGAACTTGTGGATTTGTGCATTTTTGCTTTGAATACAGCAGAGATTAGGGTTGATTTAATGATTACAGTGCTGATGGTCTTTCCATCATAATTACTGCTATGTCTAAGGCATTGTGATGCATCTGGTTCAACTGTAGTGGTTTGAATGTTATAGAATAATTTTGAGTTTGCGTTCTTCTATGTAGCCTGACTCACATTGCATCAGAGTATTTATTTATTGAGATACAGTAGGGAATAGGCCCTTACAACACCCGATTTAACCTTGGCCTAATCATGGGACATTTTAACAATAATCAATTAACCCATCAACCAGTATGTCTTTGTACTGAGGGAGGAAACCAGAGCGCACAGAGGAAACACGTGGTCATGGGGAGAACGTACAAACTTTGAGGGAGTCGAACCCTGGTCCCTGGTACTGAAATGTATTGTGCTAACCACTACGCTACTGTGCCGTCCTCATGTGGACTTTGTATTGGCTTCTACAGCCACCTGAGGACCCACTAATAGATAACCCCTTAAGGAGAATATCATACTCAATTTGAGTGGTTGCACTACTACTCATTTGATGAGGCCATGTTTGTCTGACGAAGTTGCTCTTACAGCATCGAAATAACAAGTTAATATGTGTTTGAAAGCTCTTTAACTTTGCCCATACAAATATTTAGAATTACTACCGCCCTCAAGACTGTGGTTCTATCCTCTTGCACATTTGCAGTCATTGTTTTTTGCAGCCCAAAAGCATTCGCATGGTTCGTGTCAACTTGTTGGAAGAAGTCTTTGGAGAGGGCAGTGACTAATTTGCTTTATTCTTTTATGTCATCAGATATCAACTTTCAGTCTGAGAGATTGTCTTGCTGTTTGTTTTGACAATTTCAATGTACAAATCTCAGGACAATTATAAGAACTGTAACTGTGCTGTTTGTAGAAAATCGATGTCCCAAGTGAAGCTCAAAGTAATTTTGTTTTCGAAGTCCATATATATCACCACATACAATCCTGAGATTCATTTTCTTGTGGGCATTCACAGTAAGTATAAGAAACACAATGGAATCAGTGAAAGACCACACCCAACAAGGTGGATAAACAACCAATGTGCAAAAGACAGCAAACTGTACAAATACAAAAAGAAAAAGGTAACAATAATGATGATAATAAATTAGTGTGAAGAGAATGAGACGAAGAGTCCTTGAAGGTGAGTCTGTAAGTTGTGGGAACAGTTCAGTGTTGGGCGAGTGAAGTTATCCCCTCTGGTTCCAGAGCCTGATGACTGAGGGGTAATAACTTTTTTTAAAATATGGTGGTGGGGATTCTGCGGCTTCTGTCCCACCTTCCTGATGCAGCAGCAAAAAGAGAGCATGGCCTGGATTGTGGAAGTACTTGATGATGGCTGCTACTTCTATGCAATAGCGCTCTGTGTAGATGTGTTCAGTGGTGGGGAGAGCTTTATCTGTGATGGACTGAGCCATATCCACTACTTTTCCATTCAAGGGCTTTAGTGTTTCCATACTAGACCACGATTAGGTGCCATCCGATCTACTTACCGAGAGAATTCTCTTCTGTGATCCTGACTGCAGTTTACACACTGTCAAAGACAGATGTTGGTTGGAGGAGTAAAATTTTTCCCCATTCATCTATTTGCTTTCTGTTTTCCTCAGCAATATGGTGTTTCCATGTTCTGAAGGTTGTTAACAGTTAATGGTGTTACGTTCCCCGTAACTGGGTCACTTACCAGCAAAGATAGAGGTCCGTTGAAGTCTGATGGTACTATTTTTAATGGTATTTATTGATAAAAATACACAAAAATAATATCAATTCAAACCTACATATAATATACGTCGTCAATACTAAATCTAAAAGCGCGGGTATAATAATAATCAATAAGAAATAGCTCTATCGTTGTCTAGGGGATAATGTATTGTCCGATGGAAATATAAAAGTCACTCAAGTACATTCAAGCTGCAGCTTTTGGTTGGAGAGAGAAACGGATTAAAACTTGCCCATTCCTTTTATGACGTCGATCCTTCAAGAGTTGTTGGGGCTGATTTATCCTTTGTTGTTAGCTAAAGCCGTTCTTCCGTGGCAAGGGCCACCAATTCCAAGGCAAATGGAAAAGGACGCATGTGGCTTTCCACTGGCTTTCGTTATTATGCTGTTACAGGATTTGTAGTGTTTCTTCTGGTGCGTCTGAAGGGGCAGTTCCCCAGACCCTCTTTTATCCTGACTCACAGGGTCTCAGATGTCAATCAGGTTGGGATGATGCAATCCCTCCACCCCCCCCCCCCTCGGTTCATTGCCTGGGGGCTTCGATGAATAGTACAGTACTCAATACACAACTCCATCTCCAAGAGATAATGGCCGTTAACCGTGGCTTTGTCTCTCGGAGGCCCAGGACACATTCCAAACGTTGAGGAATCTGCGTGTCTCTCTCTCATTTCCTGGGTCTCCTGACCCAAATCAATAGCGATTCTCAAAAAGGAGGGGGCCACAGGCGTAACAGTGGTAATTTCAATCTTAAACTTTCAGAATGTTTGATGTCCTCTTTAATGTGATCTGAATGTCCTCTCCTTCTCCACAACTGTCAATTGCTTCTCATTTTCCAGTTCAGAAGGATTGTTGTGTCAGTGATTTTTAGCATTATACACTGGGGGAACTGGTGACCTGCCCTCATTCGGGAAAGGTGGTGGTGAAGGAATAATGAGGGTTTGATTTGTCAAGAGGGGTTGTGCAAAATGAATGGCATCATATTTGGTACATGTTACTTCTCTGCCAGATGTTCACCTCAAGGACTTCAATGCAGTTATAGGTTGAGATTATAGGTATTAGATCATACGACATGAGGCAGAGTTAGGCCCTTTGACCCACTGAGTCACTTGATTATGGCTGATTTATTATCCCTCTCAACCACATCTTCCTGCCTTCTCCACATAAATTTTGACACCCTTTCTAAATAAGAACACATCGATCTCTGCTTCAAATATACCCACAGCTGCTGTGGCAATGAACCTTAGATTCACCACCCTCTAGCTAAGCAAATTCCTCCTGATCTCTGTTCCAAAGGGATGTGTCTCTATTCTGAGGCTGTGCCCTGTAATGCATTAGAATGTTCAGATGCCACAGCAGCTATGTACTTTTAAACGCAAGTGTTTCTGCAGATGTTGGCAATCCAGAGCCAACACTGACACGACACTGGTGTCTGAGGTGTAGGGTGGGTTTTATCCTGTGGATTTCCTCTAACGTCCTTTCAATATTTATTTAGATGGATGCTGGGTAAATTATAGGAGGGGTCATGAATAAAAAGTTAGAGGAGTGGGGGGGGGGTCACATACAAAGGCTGTGTATAGTTGGTTTCAATGGGCTATTGTGAGGAAAGGTCCGTCAAATTCTATATACATTTCTTTCCTGGGATATACTTGATTGCCAAAAATGATCTGTGTTGGCCTTTTGTGAGATGTGTCTGCAATACACAATGGCCATTGAAGCTCCTGCAGTCAAATGCCACTGCCCAGTTGTGCCCTTACTGATGTCATGTTTGTCACAGCAAGCTGTCAGACTTTGAAGAATGGACTTTCCCATGTCAGAGTTAGTAATCTCTACTGTGCGGCAGCACAGTAGCGTAGTGGTTAGCATGGTCCTTTACCAGCTACTTAGGTTCACTTCCTGCTGCTGTCGATAAAGAGTTTGTACGCTCTCCCCATGACTGTATGATTTTCCTCTGGGTGCTGCAGTTTCCTCCTATAGTCCAAAGATATACCAGTTAATAGGTTAATTGGTCATTGTAAATTGTTCTGTGATTAGGCTGGGGTTCAATCACAAGTTGCTGGGTGGCACAGTTTGAAGGGCTGGAAGGTCCTATTCCATGTTGTAGCTTAGTAGCTAAATAAATAACCTTAGGTTATCATAATGTTAGAGCAGGTTAAAAGGTTGCACAACATCATGGGCTGATAGCACAATACAGGCCTATTACGTTCTATGTAAACTCAGCAGGTCAAGCAGTTTCTATTGAGGGGGGTGGGAAAGTTGGCTCGAGACATCAACCGTTTATTGCCCTCCAGAGATAGTGCCCGACCTGCTGAACTCCTCCTGCTCTGTAATTTGAAGTGCAATGATTGAAATGAAGTTGGAAATGTAACAGCCGCTTTTCACCCAGTGGAATCTCACTAACAGTGATGTGATATACACTCAGTGGCCCCTTTATTAGATACCTCCTGTGGTTTTTACTGTTGCAGCCCATTCACTTTAAGGTTTGACGTGTGCATTCAGTGATGCTGTCCTACACAGCACTGTAGTAGCGTGTGGTTATTTGAGATGTTGTCGCCTTCGAAAGTAGCAAGATATCAACTGTTTCTGAAATACTCAAATCACTCCATCTGGCACCAACAATCGTTCTGCAGTTAAGGTCACTTAGGTCACATTTCTTCCCCATTCTGATGTTTGGTCTGAACAACCAGTGAACCTCGAGCCAGTCCGCATGCTTTTATGCATCGAGGTGCTGCCACATGATTGGCTGATTACAGATGTACCTAATAAAGTGACCACTGACTGTATAAGTTTTGCTGAGGGATAAACATTAGCTACAGCATCTTGGAAAGCTCTTCATAGTCCCTTGAAACAGAACCATAGGATTGTAATGTACATGATAGTGCAGAGTACCTGAGTTGCGAAATAGTGCTGAACTGAAATAGGAGTTTGGATGGATGTGAACCTGCACTCTGAATTTAGTCTGGCTAAATAAACTCTGAACTTTTCCTTAAAAGTTTGAAACTCACATTACGGGGAGGAGAATGGACAAAAAATTTGTGAGGGAGAGACTTGTCTTGTGCGGTAACCCAGAACTGTTTCAGTTCATCCCCAGGTTGTACATGTGACAGATGGCAGCATTATTTGAGTTTGTGAAGATCTACAATAAATATTGCAGTATCTAATTACAGAATTAAATGCTTTGTATACAGGCTCAAACTGCTCCATCAGAATGATGTAGAGTATTGAAAAGTACTGATCTCTGCTGTCACAATTTATCTGCATTTTCTGTTGATACATTCAACTTGGAAAGCTAACATGGAGAAAGTCTTTTGAAAAAGGAGCAGGTGTTTCCATAAACCCAAGGTGGTATTAGATTTTTGACATATTTTGTCCCACACTTTGGTTTCACCCTGCTTGTATAAATGGATCATGTAGTGTTGTTGTTTTGCTGCATCATGTGTCTGAAAGTCATTTGACTGCTGTATTGCTTGTGCTCCATGGAAGAAATTTGTGATGAAAGATCCTGATGAAGGGTCTCAGCCTGATTTGTCAACTCTTTATTCTTCTCCATAGAGGCTGCCTGACCTGCTGAGTTCTTCCAGCATTTTGAGTGTGTTACTCTGGATTTCCAGCATCTGCAGAATCTTGTGTTTAAGAAATTTGTGGAAAATGTCATTTTGTAATCAGCTATGTCCTGTACCTTTTCCCATGTAGCTTTGCTTCAGCCCATGGGGGATCCAAGAGGAGCAGAATTTGATTTGTTGTGGAGTCACATTGTTTCAAGTTAGTTTTTATTTAGTTTAACAGAATTGCCATAAGTACGCAGCAGAAACTAATAGATTGGATGTCTTACAATTACAGAGTGGCTGCATGTCCAAGTTATTGCATTTATAACATGATCTCCTTTGCTTGAAAATTTGGAAGTGAAATGTTTTGCTGTATTAATGTTTACAAAATATTTTTCAAAATACCACTAAATACATGATAGAAGAGGATAGAGGGGATAGGTAGTTGAGAAATTCATCTTAACTTTTGTAAAAGTTGGGTATTCTTTAGAAAATGGTGGTTAATCTAGAACAGTTCTTGTTTCACATCAGGCACTCCTTCCCAAATGTTCCTCCAGAACATCGACTGCATCATGTCTGCTTCCTGCACTTGTCCAAAATGTTAGCAGTTTTGCAAACAACTTCCCTGCCCACATTAATTTATTCCGGAGGTTGCCAACCTGAAGCTCACAGACCCATCGGTTAATGGTAGGGGTCCATGGCATAAAAAAAATGTTGGGAACCCGTGATCTAGACTATCTGATGATTTTCATTTCCTGGATGACTCTGCCTCCATCCCAGCAGAAAGACACCTCTGAAGTCTTGTTTAAAAACTCACATAGTATCAAAATAGGTAAGTTTTCACAACATTGTACACAGCTCTTGTTGGGTCTTATCTGGTATATTCTTTAGAGCACTAAGTTTTAGCATGGATATCACACAACTGGAGAAGGTGTATTATATCCAGAATGAAATTGGGCATGACTCATTTGAGTTAGAGTAATGAAGAAGAAATTGCCTTAAAAGGAGGTTCTTTGGGTGATTTCTGTGTTGCTCATGGTATTCTGGGTCTAGAGCCACATGTAGTCCAGATTGAGAAGGAGTGCTAAGATGGCTATAACAGTAATCCAATAGTTTTGTAGTTGCTATCGCTGGCCTTTGTTATTTTTAACCACTTCAACTTTATTTTAATTAATTGAGTTTAATTTTTCAAACTGAAATCTGGATCCACAGTGGAGCTTTGAAAGTGCTTTATGGTATTCCTGTAACCTGTAATAGAACTTGTAGATTTAAAATGGTTCATAAAAGAACTAGAGGGAAATGAGCTTCCTCTTCCCTTCACTTATTATTAAGATAAAATCTATTTTATGAAACGATGGTGAAGATGATTGCAGATGAATTTTCAATCAGTTGGATGTGAGCCATGGACTTTGTCATAAGGCATGGAGATATGTCTTTTTGAGTGTAGGAGAAGAATGACCTTGTGCATGTTTATCTATTTACATGGATAAAGTGAATGGCCTTAGTCTTTTTCTGAGGCTGGGGGAGACAACAGCTAGAGGGCACAAGATTAAAATAAGAGGGGAATGATTTGAGAGACAACTTTTTCCACACAAAAGTTGTTGGTATGCAGAATGAGCTGCCCGAAGGAGTGGTGGAGGTGGGTATAATTTCAAAGTCTGACACTTAAACAGGAACATGCCAATAAACAAGATATTGGCAAGAAGTTGGATATTTAGATGGTGTGGCGACCCACTTTCTGCGCAGGCGAACCGGCTCACAAGTAGCCAGCACGTGGGGGGAGACTTTGGTAATGCACCTCTGACGTCATTTCCACCCAGAGAGGGCGTGTGCTAGGGATTTAAATGCCAGCGCCGCGAAGTTTGAATAAACTATTCTTGAAACGACTTACTGACTGTGTGTTGTTATTTCAGCGCTGTCTGACCTAGGCTGTGAGGCTGTGGTTTAATTTCTTTTTATTATTTTTTACGATAGACTGCACTGAGCTCTGAGGTATGTCAGTGCTTTTGAGATGGTCTTGTACCCTTCCCCAGCTTTGTGCTTCTCTATTATCATTTCCCTGACTTGTCTTGAATGCTCTTTTGTCTTCATTTTGATTTGATCTGTGGAAAATCTACCATTCTGCTAGACCTTGCTGAGAGAAGGGATATTCAGGTGATTTATAAATTGGGTGAGTTGGTTAAGGTAACTTACAGTATTGCATCAGAGAAAGTGTAGTAATTACATAGGGGATGAATTCTTGTTCAGTCTCACAATTTTGGTTTTTAATTTGCTGAAGGTTTTGGAAATTTCTTTTGATTTGACATGTTACACAATGTTTTGTGGATTAGCTCAGAAATGCTGCTTCAATATATTTTAAATTTAGAAAATGAGACAATAAAATGTGAAAATAGTTGTGAGAGCTGAATACTTTTTCAAGACACTACAGCACAATACAGACCCTTCAGCCCACAATGCTGCGCTGAACATGTACTTAGTTTAGAAATTACCTAGGGTTACCCATAACCCTATATTTTTCTAAGCTCCAGGTACCTATCTGGGAGTCCCTTAAAAGACCCTATCGAATCTGTCTCCACCACCATCGCTGGCCCCCCATTCCATGCACTCACCACTCTCTGCGTTAAAAAACAACAACACCTTACCCCAGACATCTCTGTACCTACTTCCAGGCACCTTAGAACTGTGCCCTCTTGTGTTAGCCATTTCAGCCCTGGGAAAAAGCCTCTGACTATCCACACGATCAATGTCTCTCAAAGTGGTATGTTAAATAAGTAGTCCAATGAAAAGTAACTGGTGCACAGTAAGCGAGTAGCTCATTAGTTTATTTATGATGAAACTAGTTTTCACTTGTGGTTGGTAAGTAGTTCTGTGTGGATGGGTGTAACTCTCTAGAAACTTTAACATGGCAGAATTTTCTCAACACTTGAAATTGCAGTACATCTACATTTGTTGGTAAAATTCTGGATTTTGCACACTCAGATTTGGAATATATCTAGAGATATGTTTGTTCACATGTAACGAAGTGATGGGAGGTGATGAACTAAATGGGTTGATGAGAATTATTTTTCTGTAGAAGTTGGTAAAACATAGGCTGGATTTTCATTGTGACTATATTTGTATGTTGACACTGTAGAATGGCATTTTCTACCTAATGGACTTGCACTTTAAAGTGAAAGGATGTGGTTGATTTTTTTTTTGTTTAAACATTGTTTTCATTGCAGCTTTGGATAGAACAGCAGCCCAAAATGACTGCGGTGTTAAGAGTAAATGGAGTTGTGAAGATACAGAGAAAGAGGACCACCCTGTGAATTTGGAAAAAGAGTAAGGATGTTTTTCATGTTATAAATAATTGGTCTATTTTTAATAATGCATGAAAACTGAGCTGATGCATTTTTCATACAGTCAGGAAACTTTTTTTGCACTTCCCTGATGAAAGCTGAATGTTTTCTGTGAAGAGTGGCATTTCTTTTCAGTGGATCAGTTTTTAAGTTTTATCCACAGTTCACATGTATGAGTTCAAAAAATGTAAAAGGTATGAAGACTAAATGCAGTTTTGGACCACATTTTCTGTTTGTTCTTTCTAATGCTGATGATTAACATTGTGTGGTGTTGTACATGATGATAAATGTGTATTACATATTTGCACTAATTGCACAGATTATACACAACATTGTTCCTGTTTTTCCTACATGGTCAGCTTTATTTTGACTTAGCAAGTGCAACTAATTGCCAAACTCATTAATCAGAGCTTGTAGGTTTGTGTGTATAATCATTTGGGAGTATTTTTTGATGTTTGACTAGAGTGAACAAGAGATCTGGTAAATGTCAAGCATCTGAACATTAAGAAGACTAACTTTCAAAGCTTTGGCAAGAAGAGATTATTTTCATCTTCTGCACTTTTATTCACTGTTTACTATTGGTTGGCTGTCATATCTTAGGATTACTGAAAACTTCATCGAGATCTTTAGTTCAAATTCCAGAATTAATATTTCGGCAAAAGGTACAAGGAGAACTTGCAGTGGGGGGTGAGATATAAAAAAACTTAAGTACAGTGTAGGGATGATCTATAGATTTTCAGATAGTGCTATTGTATAACAAAATGTAGCATAATGAAACACTCTAAGCTGAAAGTTACTATCAATTGTCAGATTGCACTGGGAAACTGCATCTAGTTGAACTGGGAACATTGAACACTACAGCACAGGAACAGGCCCTTCAGCCAATGACATTGTGCCAAGCTAATTAAACTTCTAACTATGCTGATCCCACCCACCTTCACAATTTTGGTATTTCTCCATTTGTGTGTCCATCTAAGAGCTTTATTTGTCTCTGCTACCAGTCCTAGTTGTGCGCTCCTAACACTATTTTTAAAAAAATACAAATTCTTGGCCTTTACATCTCCTTTAAACATTCCCTCTCTCACCTTAAGTTCACACCCTCTAGTACTGGACATTTCAGACCAGTGGAAAAGAATACCAGCTATCTGCGTCTCTCAGAGTCATATAAATGTCTGCCATGTCGCCCCTCAGTCTCCAGTGTTCCAGAGAAAATGGCTCTAAATTGTCCAACCTCTTCTTAAAGCACATGCCGTCTAATATAAGCAGCTTCCTGTGCCTTCTCCAGAGGCTGCACATCTTTCATGTAATGGGGTGACCAGAACTGAAGACAATGCTCCAGATACGACCTAATCAGAGTTCTATAAAACTACAATGTAAGGGAAGATTCCCTGCTTCTTACTTGGGGAGATCAGTGGCTTCGTAAGAAGTTATTTGAATATAGATTTGTTGCCTGCAGAAATTTGTTGTTTTAAATTGGTGTAAGTGTTGTCAAGTGTTCATCATTTTTATTCTAAATCATGTAGAGAAGTGAAATGCCACATTTCAAAGCGTTATTTCATTTACATCTCATCTTGTCATCTGATGGGATCATAAAATTTCTAGGTTTATTTTTCCCTGTTCTGAAAGCTTTAGAAATCCTCAGTCATAACATCTCAAAAGAACTCTACTTTGACATCTTTATTTCATGATTTGTTGGGACTAGACTTAGTGATTTTAGTGTCTTTTCCTGCAGTGCATCCCAGTTACCTACATAAATACACTGGGCACAATGGAGACACAAAATCCAGCAGATGCTGGAAATCTTGAGAAACACACAAAAAAGCTGGAGGAACTCATAGTCAGGCAGCCTCAGTGGACAGAAATGAAACACTTGACTTTTTGGGCTGTGCTTCTGTTCCTTTATTTGTGCATCTGTGTATTGTAGCGATGTGCTACACACAGCGCTGAAATAACGACACGCAGTCGCTAAGTCGTTTCGAGACTAGTTTATTCAAACTTTGTGGCGCTGGCATTTAATCCTTAGCGCCCGCCCTCTCTGGGCAGAAATGATGTCAGAGGTGTATTACCAAAGTCTCCCGCCACGCGCTGGCTATTTGTGAGCCGGTTTGCCTGCGCAGAAAGTGGGTCATCACATAACCCCCCCCCAATGTCCACAGTCTGGATCAGCCTCTGTTTGGGAGGTCTGCCTCTGCGCTGTGGTGCTGGAAATCTCGATCGGCTGCGCCAAGTCCACATGGGCCGGTTTGAGTCGGTCCACTGTGAAAACCTCCTCTTTCCCCCCAAATGTCCAGAACGTAAGTGGACCGACCCGTTGTTGTTGATCCCCTTGAATGGCCCCTCGCACGGCCACTGTAGTGGTGCCTGGTGTGCGCCCCTTCGTACAAACACAAACTTACAGTTCTACAGGTCTTTGGGTACATGGGTCGGGGTCTGTCCGTGCTGTGAAGTCGGTACAGGGGCCAGGTTGCTGAGCCTATCGCGTAGCCTGTCCAGGACAGCTTCGGGTTCTTCCTCTTGCCCCCTTGGGGCTGGTATGAACTCTCCCGGGACAGCCAGGGGCGCGCCGTACACCAACTCGGCCGACGAAGCGTGCAGATCCTCTTTGGGTGCTGTGCGAATTCCAAGCAGGACCTCGGGAAGCTCATCCACCCAGTTAGGTCCTCTCAGGCAGGCCATGAGAGCCAACTTCAAGTGACGGTGGAAGCGTTCCACTAGTCTGTTCAACTGTGGGTGGTAGGCAGTTGTGTGGTGTAGCTGTGTTCCCAACAGGCTGGCCACAGCCGACCACAGGCTGGAGGTGAACTGGGCACTTCTGTCGGAGGTAATGTGGGCCGGTACCCCGAAGCATGCTACCCAGGTTGCGATCAGTGCTCAGGTGCAGGAATCGGCAGATGTGTCGGTGAGCGGGACTGCCTCTGGCCACCTCGTGAACCGGTCTACCATAGTTAGGAGGTGCCGTGCTCCTCAGGACACTGGTAGGCCAGGGGTTGCCAGCACCCCTTGATGAGCTGCTCCAGCACCCCACCGACTGCTGTGTCGGATGCGTCCACCGTGAGGGCGGTTGGAACGTCCGTTCTGGGGTGCACCAGCATTGCGGCATCTGCCAAGGCTTCCTTGGCTTTAACGAAAGCGGCCGCGGCCTCCTCGTCCCAAGTAATGTCCTTGCCTTTACCCGACATCAGGGTGTACAAAGGGCGCATGATACGGGCTGCTGAGAGGAGGAAGCGGTGGTAGAAGTTCACCAAACCAACGAACTCCTGCAGGCCTTTGACTGTGTTGGGCTGGGCAAAGTGGCGAATCGCGTCTACCTTGACGGGCAGAGGTGTTGCCCCGTCTTTGGTAATCCTGTCGCCCAGGAGGTCGATGGTATTGAGACCGAACGGGCATTTGGCCAGGTTGATCGTGAGGCCGAAGTCACTCAGGCGGGAGTAGAGCTGGCGGAGGTGGGACAGATGCTCCTGACGACAACTGCTGGATGTCGTCCAAATAGATGAACGCAAAGTCCAGGTTGCATCCCACAGCGTCCATTAGCCGCTGGAACGTCTGTGCGGCATTCTTCAGGCTGAACGGCATTCGGAGGAACTCGAACAGGCCAAACGGGGTGATGAGTGCTGTTTTGGGGATGTCTTCAGGGTGCACCGGGATTTGATGGTATCCCTGGACGAGGTCTACTTTGGAAAAGATTCTTGCCCCGTGTAGGTTTGCTGCAAAGTCCTGTATGTGCGGCACGGGGTAGCGGTCTGGAGTTGTAGCGTCGTTCAGTCTGCGGTAGTCGCCGCATGGTCTCCAACCCCCAGCTGCTTTGGGCACCATGTGCAGGGGGGAGGCCCATGGGCTGTCGGACCTCCGTACGATCCCCAATTCCTCCATCCTCTTGAACTCCTCCTTCGCCAGGCGGAGTTTTTCCAGGGGGAGCCTTCGTGCATGGGCGCGGAGGGGTGGTCCCTGGGTCAGAATGTGGTGCTGTACCCGTGTCTGGGCATGGCTGCCGTGAACCGCGGTGCCAGAATCGATGGAAAGTCCGCCAGAGTTCTGGTGAATTCATTGTCCAACAGCATGATGGAGTCTAGGTGTGGGGCCGGCAACTTGGCTTCACCCAGGGAGAATGTCTGGAAAGTCTCGGCACGTACCCATCTATTCCCTTGCAAGTCGACCAGCAGGCTGTGAGCTCGCAAGAAGTCTGCCCCCAGGAGTGGTTGGGCCACCATGGCCAGTGTGAAGTCCCACGTGAACCGGCTGGCACCGAACTGCAGCTGCACTGTGCTGTAGGTCTGTATCGTGCTGCTGTTTGCGGCCCTCAGGGTGGGTCCTGGTTTCCCGTTACGGGTGTCGTACCCTGTCGGGGGCAAGATGCTGATCTCCGCTGCGGTGTCGACCAAGAAGTGGCGTCCCGACTGTTTGTCCCAGACATACAAGAGGCTGTCCTGGTGGCCAGCCGCCATAGTCATTAGTGGCAGCTGACCCTGGCTCTGGCCTTTGCAGGGCGGGTGACAACGGCGGGCTTTTGTGCCCCACCGCTGGTGGTAGGAACACCACTGTTCACTGTCCTCCTCACTCCTGCCTCTGTGTTGTGTGTGCCCCTCTGCCGGGCCTGGTCTGGTCTGCTTTTGGGCACGTGGCCTGGTAATCTGACCGACGGACACCACGCTCTCCCTCTTGGCTTTCCACAGCACGTCTGCCCGGGCCGCCACCTTCCGGGGGTCGCTGAAATCTGCGTCGGCCAGCAGCAGATGTATGTCCTCGGGCAGTCGCTCTAGGAACGCTTGCTCGAACATGAGGCAGGGCTTGTGTCTGTCAGCCAGGGACAGCATCTCGTTCATCAATGCTGACGGCAGTCTGTCTCCCAAACCATCCAGGTGAAGCAGGCGGGCACCCCGCTCACGCCGTGAGAGGCCAAAGGTCCCAATGAGCAGTGCTTTGAATGCTTCATATTTGCCTTCTTCCGGGGGCGACTGTATGAAATCCACAACCTGGGTGGCCGTTTCCTGGTCAAGGGCGCTCACCATGTGGTAGTAACGCGTGGAATCAGAGGATATCTGCCGAATCTGGAACTGGGCTTCTGCTTGGCTAAACCACACGTGTGGTCGCAGCGTCCAGAAAGTCGGCGGTTTTAACGAAACTGCATGAACAGATGAAGAGTCGGTCATCTTTGGTCCAAATCCCGTTTGGACCGTCAGGGTCACCAATGTAGCGATGTGCTACACACAGCACTGAAATAACACGCAGTCGGTAAGTCGTTTCGAGACTATTTTATTCTAAATATGAGGCGCTGGCATTTAATCCCTGGCGCCCGCCCTCTCCGGGCGGAAATGACGTCAGAGGTGTATTACCAAAGTCTCCCTGCGCGCTTGCTATTTGTGAGCCGGTTTGCCTGCGCAGAAAGTGGGTCACCACAGTATCTTTTTTTTTGTAGAATGCCTTCCTTTATAGTCTTGATTAGGTTCTCGACCCAAAATGTTGACTGTTCATTTCCCCGTCTTGCCTAGTTTTTCCAGCATTTTGTGTGTGTTGCACTACTGAGCACAACCAAGATTTGAGTTAACATCCAAATCAGAATCAAGTTTATTATTACTGATGTGAAATTTGTTGTTTTGTAATGGTAGTACGGTGGAAGACATAGACAAACTACTATATTGCAATTTAAAAAATAAAAAGTTGTGGTGACCCATTTCCTGGCACATCCGAACCGGCTCACAATTAGATAGCCTACGGGGGTTTGCGAGCACAGAGCTTTGGAGCCTCTGCGCCACGGGGGGCAGGTTGAGGGAGGCTTAAAAGTGAGGCTGAGGATTTCGAATAAAGTTTTTCCTTCGACTGCAGTTACCGACTCCGTGTCGTAATTTTAGCGCTGCGTGTAGCACACCGCTACAAAGTACACAACAGGAATAGTGATGTAGTGTTCCTGGACCATTCAGAAACTGATGGCAAAGGGGAAGAAGCTGTACCTAAAGTGATGACTCAGGGTCTTCAGGCTCCTGTACCTCCTTCCTGATGGTAATGAGAAGAGAGCAAGCCCTGGGTGGTAAGCGTCCTTAATGCTGAATGCTGCCTTTTCGGGCACCGCTTTTTGAAGATGTCTTAAATGGTGGGGAGTCCTGTACCTGTGATGGAGGTGGCTCTTGTCTGTGTTGCTCTGTAGACTCTTTCAATTCTGTTCATTGGAATGTCCATACCAGGCATGATGCAACCAGTTAGAATGCTTTCCATGGTACAGCTGTTGACATTTCCTAGTGTGTTTGACATACTGTCTCCTCAAGCTCCTAATGAAATATTGCTGCTGGCATGCCTTTGTGATTGCATCACTATGTTGGTTCTGAGATGGGTCCTCTGTGATGTTCACGTGCAGGAACTCAAGGACAGCTGCTCTTTCTTTGTACTGCTGATCCCTCAATGAGGACTGGTTTATGTTCTCTTAATTTATTGAAGTCCCTATTGAATTCCTTGCTCTTGATGACATTGAGTTCAAGTTTGTTGTCGTGACACCACTCAATCAACCAATATGTCTCATTCCTAAACACCTTGTCACCATCTGAGATTCTGGCAACAATAGTGGTATCAACAGCAAATGTATTGATGGCATTAGAGCTGTGCTTAACCATAGAGAATAGAGCAGTGGGTTAAGTATGCATCTTGGGTTGCACCTGTTAATTGTCAGTGAGAAGGAGATGTGCAAAGTAAACTTATTATCAAAGTACCTATATATCACCATTTACTGAGATATGCAAAAGACAACAAATTGTGCAAATACAAATTTTTTTTAAAATATCACAAAATAGTGATAAGTATTGTGGACACGAGTTGTAGAGTCCTTGAAGGTGAGCCTTTAGGTTGTGCAATCAGTTTAGTGTTGGGGTGAGTGAAGTTATCCACTCTTAATCAGGAGCCTGATTATTGAGGGATAACAACTTCCTGAACCGGGGGGGGGTGTGGCTGCTAGGTTCCTATACCACCTTCCTGATGCAAGACGAGAGCATGGTGGGGGTCCGTGATAATGGATGTTGTTTTCTTGCCACAGCTGTCCTTGTAGATGTGTTCAGTGATAGGGAAGGCTTTATTCATGATGGATTAGGCTGCAGTCACTACCTTTTGTAAGCTTTTCTGTTCAAGAGCATTGGTGTTTTCATACCAGGCCATGATTAAGTGCTGTCAGTTCTACTTTGTACTTTGTAATTCTCTTCCACGATCCTGACTGCAGTCTACACACTACTAAAGGCAGATGTTAAGCCAGCACTCAATGTATTGAGTGCCGCAGTTAGCAAACAAAAAGCAGCCTATCCCGATGCCTTTCAAATCATTGCTGGGGCTTCAATCAGGTTTGCTTGAAGAAATCTCTGCCCAATTATCATCAGCACATCACTTGGGGTCCCAACACACACTACCACTGTTATACTATGATTAGGAATGCCTACTGTTCCATCCCTAGTCCACTGAAGACTGCAGAGCACTGATGCACCCAAACGATCTCCAAACTGAAGCAAACCAAAGGCTCCAACGGTTCCAGAATCACTTTCAAGATTTAAAAACAAATGTAAAAGACATAAAATAAGTGAAATATGTGTTTCATGATCTATCTAGAAGATGTCGACTGAGAGAATGTTGTACCCGGGCACCATCTAGACCAGAAGTAGAATTGAGCTCACGTGACTTTATTCCTTGGAACATAGAAGTTTGAGGGGAGTTTGATAGAGGTATACAAAATGATGAGGGGTAGAGATAGAGTAGATGTGAGCAAACTTTTTCCACTGAGAATGGGTGGGATTACAACTAGAATTCATGGGTTAAGGGTGAAAGGTTAAAAGTTTAAGGGGAACATGAGGGGAAGCTTCACTCAGAGGATGGTGAGAGTGTGTAATGAGCTGCCAGTGCAAGTGCTGCAGGTGAACAGCTATAATCGTTTGATGAAGGTATACCTACAAGCTGTTTGATAGCTGTTGAAGCTTCTGCTTGGATAGGTAGAGGTTTGGAGGGCTATGATCGCTGTGCAGGTCGATGGGAGTAGGCTGTTCAAATGGTTTGGCGCAGAGTAGATGGATGGAAGGGTCTGTTTGTGTGCTGTACTTTTCTATGACTCTACAATGATTTACTTCAACATCCAGTTTTTCACCCAGGCACACTGATAGCTTTGTCCTCTGTGTACTCTGACACCAAAAAAGACAGGGCAGCAAGTACTTGCTGTAGGTTCCCCTCAGAGTTGAAAACTGTTCTGATTTGGAAGTATATTGCAGTTTCTTCATTTTCACTGGTTCTAAATCCTGGAACTTCCTATCAAACAGCTTGTAGGTATACCTTCATCAAACGATTATAGCTGTTCAAAAGCAAATAGGTTTAGGCAGTTAGTGCTGGCATTACCAGTGACACCCTAAAGCCAGAAATGTATGGGTGATGGGGGGAATAAAAGACTAAGTTTTACATAATAGTCTTTAACAACATGGGACTGCTGATGGTGGTCAAGCTAGAATAATGTGTTATTTAAGGTGGGTCTGGCAGGTAAGGTAATGGGTTCGTACTCAGTGGGATGGTTTGATGTGTGACTGCCCAAAGATCTTTTTGCTATGTGATGAATACATGATGTAGAGGCATAAAGCAAAGATTTACCAGATGAGAGTTGAGCAAAATTGGTGAAATTATGAAGGCAGATTGCATCATTTTTTTGGTACTACTTTGAACATGGTGGAGTTATTGATCAGATTTGAGGTTATTGAAGTGCTAAAGATGCCAAACAAGTTGCTGGAGTAGACAGAATAAGTTTCCTTTGGATGCAGTGGTTTTGAGTAGGAGGAAAGGACTTTGAATTTGGAGTGGGGCTGTGGAATGATATTAGAAATCATTTATCCACAGTGCTGAAGAAACCATTTACTGGAGAATGCGGTTGAGACTGAGAGAAAGAGAACTTTATTGAGTAAGGTTGTGGAGCCAGGACAAGAGGATCAGTTCAGTTCACAGACAAAGTACAGAAAATGCAAGAAGCACTCAGCAGGTCAGGCAGCATCTGTGAAGGAGACTCGGTTAACATTGTATGTACGGGACACTTCATCAGGACTGGGAAACGATGAGGTAGATAGATTAGGAATATTTAAGAAGCTCTAAAGCAGACACTTGGATAATAGAAAAATGAAGGGCGATGCGGGAGGAAGGGGTTAGATCTGCACATAGGTTTAAAAGGTCGACACGACATTGTGGGCTAAAGGGCTTGTACTATGCTGGAATGTTCTACGTTCTAGATATCTTGTATAAACAGTGAGCATAGATAGAATAATTTGGAACGTAGATTGTTAGGCCTAGCTGGATGTATCCAAAATATATAAGGGAGCTGGGGAATCATGTTCATATCCCTAATCATTATATTTTAGGGTTTAATTGAGTGAATGTGTGCCAAGAGACAAATGTTACATTGATTTTAAGAATGGACGGCATAACCACTGTTAATCTGGATAATTGTAGAGCCATTGGCTCAACATCTGTGGCAAGGGATTTGCTGGAAACTTTAAAGATAAAAATTGTCAAACATACGGGAAAATGAAGTAAAGTTATAAGTAAATTTATTATCAAAGTATATATGTCTCCATATACTACTAAGATTTGTTTCCTTGTGGCTATTCATAGTAAATACAGGGAGACACAATAGAATCAATTAAAAACCATACACAAGAGAATCAGCCAATATGCAAAAGGCAACAAACTATGCAAATACAAAAAGAAAAAAGAATAAACAAAATAATAAATAAATAAGTGATAAATGTCAGGAATATGAGATGAAGAATCCTTCAAAGTGGGAACAGTTCGTTGTACTAAGGGTAGCATGGCTTTTGTGCTGTTCACCAGATCTAGAAGTGGACTTCACACTATTTGTGTGGACTAAATAGGTGACTGTTAATCAACATAGAGTTTGGGAAAAGCAACAACTTTTAGAGGAATGGGATGCATTATTAAGGCTTCTGAGTGATTATGAGTTATGATCCATAATTTCATTTTTCTTTCTCAGATAAACAATTAATGTGGCTTCATTTGCTGTAGCAGGGGTATTCCAAACCTTTCTATTTTCTGCTTTTTGTTGTGTTTATTGACTTAACTCTTGAAAGAGCTGACTCTGTCCTTTGACAATGTTTCTTTGGTCTAGATTCTATAAATAGTGGTTATTCTTTCTACCCTTAGAGCTTCTGTGATCTGGAAAGCTGTGACCATCATCCCTAACCAATTTGCTCTGTCCATGAGTTTCTATAATTTCAATCCTCAAATTGCCCTTGTGCTTTCAAATTGGATGATCACAGATTTGCCGACATTAAAATTCAAGTCCTGCAGTTCTTTTTATTGCTTTTAATTTAATTCACCAAGATCTTGTGTGTCTCTCGCTATTGATTGCTTTGTAATGCTTTGTTCTTGTCATTTCCAATTTCCTTTATTACCCATTTTACTCCCATTTCTATTTTTGTATTTGAACCCTTATTGTAGACATTCCCTTTTGTTTCAGCCTCCCCCATCTGCAAGTTAAAACACAGGAGAGAAGCTGTCCTTGACTTTTTGCAAGTCTTTGTATACATTACTTCACATCTCTTTGGGTTAAATTTCATCTGGAAGGCCCATTTTGCAGTCAAAAGCTTCTCTTTTCCCTGTCAATCATAAGGCTAGGTCTAAATCAGTAATAGATTTATGGGGAAGTTTGGGACTCAAAGCTGAACTCTTTGGTAACTAGCTCCAGTCCCAAAAAAATCCATCAATTATTAAATGAAAATCAAGAAAAATTGGATATACTAGAAATCTGAAATAAAAAAAAAACAGAATATGATTGGAAAAACATAGCAGACAAGAGGCATCTATAAAACCTGTCCTGTTGAGGTTTCTAGCAATTTGTTTTTAATCTCTCAATTTATCCTTTCACTGAGCCAGTTTTGACTTCCTCAATGTATTTCCTGTGTTTTCACTTGTTGAAAGCTTTGCTAAAATCCATGTGGAAGATGTAATTGATTCTCTTATTATCTATATGAAAAATAAGTCAAATTAGTCTTTACCTTCATCTTATAATAAATCAACACAGATTTTCTGTTGTTAATCCATGTCCTTCAAAATGAAGGTTTACTGTCCATGAGAAGGGATTCTAATTATTTTCATCACTGCAGTTAAGCTAACTGGCTTGTTTATTCTTCCTCCTCCTTGTTCAGTTTCTGTATGCCCAAAATTTCTATTGCACCTAAGTTTCCTTTATTGTCTACATTAGTAGACACCAATCCTTTTCCACTCCTTCAGATTCTAAATGCTGTGACTCTAATCTGGTGGAATCCATCCTTTGTACACCTGCCCTGCCATTGTGTGGGACGGAGAAGATTAAACATGGTTAGGAATTCAAAAGGATGAGAGATGATCCTGGCGAAATGTTTAAAATTCTTCTGGGCTTGGCAGAATGGATGTGGGGATAATGTTTTCTATGACTAGGTTTCTTGGTTCCAGAGGCCACAGTTTCTAAGTAAGAAATTGGCCATTCAAAGCTAAGATGAAAGGACATTTCATCATTTCTACACTATTCGTGGTTGGTGCGACTGTAATGAGCCTCAATTTCCCTCGGGATCAATAAAGTATGTCTGTCTATCAATATTGTATTTGCCTCTTATTACCACTCCAGGTGATGCATTCCAACCACCCAACACTATTTTGCAGCAAGACAATGACCCCAATGCATGGTAAAGGTCATAAAGAACCATCTTCAGCAAAAAAAAAAGACCAGGGAGTTCTGCAACTGATGGTATGGCTTCCACAGAACTCTGACCTCAACATGATGCAGGGTTTCTTGAGTTGCCTGGAGAGACAGAAGCAAGTGAGAGAGCCAAAATCTGCTGAAGAACTTTGTCAGGTTCTCCAAGATGCTTGGAACAACCTGCCTGCCGATTTTCTTACGTAGTTGGAAGGCTAGAGCAATACAGATGGGAGAGCTGAGAGCTAGGGAGACAGATAGGTGATTCTGGGATCACAGAAGATATGCCAGAATGGTGTGTTGTCTCCCAGGTGCGAGTGTTGAGGGTATCTCAGAGCAGCTACAGAACATTCTTAAGAGTGATGATGAGCAGCTAGAGGTCATGTCGCACATTGACACCAATGACCCAAGTAGAAAGTGGAATGAGGTCCTGCACAGTGAGTTTAGGGAGATGGGAAAGAGGCCAAAAAGTAGCACATTGAAGGTAGTAATCTCCAAGTTACTCCTGGTGCTATGTGCTAGTCAGGGCAAGAATAGAAGAACAGAAAAGATGAATGTGTTCAAAGTAAATTTATTATATAAGTATGTATTGAATATGTCACCTTGAGATTCATTTTCTTGCAGGCATTCATAGTAGACCAGAAATGCAATAGAATCAATGAAAAACTACATACGAATAAAGACAGACAGACAACCAACGTGTGTGTTGCAGGGAGTTTCCTGTTTTTGGATCATTGTAACCTCTTGTACAGGCCACCGTATCCTTAGGCAACCTTCTTCACTATCTATAACACCATTTTTTTGTGTCATTTGCAGACTTTTGAATCACACACTTTGCATTCATTAATATTAATATACTATATCATTAATATGTTCCAATTAACAAGGATGCTGAAGTACACCACCAGTCACAGACTTCAGATCAGAAAGGCATCCTTTCACCACCACCCTATGCCTCCTATTGCCAAGCCAACTTCAGGTTCAATTTAACCAGCTTGTCTTGGATCCTGCTGGACCAGCAGATTGATATTTCCTGTGATTATCATCTGTTTTTTAAAACTAAAGGTTTCTCATAATATTATAATAATTTATTTTAATAGAATTGAAAATTGGCTGTTGAACAATAATTTCCTTCCACAGTTAGCAAAGCCCCCCCCCCCCCACCTCCCCGGTTAAATTTGAACTTTTAGAGTCATAACAAAATGGGAAAGCTATACTGGGATGAAGTTAATACTCTAAGACAGGGGTCGGCAACCTGCGGCTCCGGAGCCGTGTGCGCCTCTTTCATCTCTGTGCTGCGGCTCCCCGTGGTTTGTTTATTTTTGAAATGTAATTCGAAATTTAAAGATTATGGTGATCTTGTACAATCTAAAAACGTTGTGGAGACCCCATTTCCTGGCACATCCGAACCAGCTCACAATTAGCCAGCGTTCCGGCAAAGGGAGATAGCCTACGGGGGTTTGTGAGTACATGTCTTTTGGAGCATCCGCACCCACGGGGACGGGTTGAGGGAGGCTTTAAATCAAGGCAGTTTAGTTCGAATAAAGTTACCTTTGACTGCAGTGTCTTTATTTTAGCGCTGCGTGTAGCACACCGCTACAACGTGTTTTTTATCACTATTAATATACATCACCACTGCCAATGCCTGACACCCGCCAGTGCGCGCTTTCTTTTAATTCTTCGATCCAAGGTAGGCTAACTATGGAGTAACCTTCAACCCAACGTCTTTTTTTCGGAGTTCAAAATGTTTTTGTTGCATGCAGAAATGTAATTTCGTTTTCTCTGCAGGAGTTCATCAATTTCATAAATGCAACACATTATAGTTTGTTTATACATAGCATAAAGGCAAAAAAAAAACGGTTGTATGCAGTGTTATTTCATTTTAAATGTCAAACGGGTTTTGTGGCTCCCAGTGTTTTCTTTTCTATGGGAAATCGTTGACCCCTGCTCTAAGATGAAGAATTAAATGATGAACCAGCTTAGGTGACCTGAATGTGCTGCCTTAATCTAAAAGGCTGCAACTCCAAATGTACTCTTTTTATGCAGATATGTAGTCATATTGGAATCTTTAGGCGCCTTTGAACTCAGCCAGAGTGGAAGCAAGTTATACTTACAAAAAAGGGGTGATTTTGGAGACAAATGTTGCAATTTTTACCTTAGCTGTATGGAGAGGACAAGATGATAGCTGTCTTGTTATACTTTCCTTGGTTGTCTTCAGTGGATGCATTCGAAGTCTCTTCCTTCAATAATAGATAAGGGGTTAATTTTGTCATTTGGACTTTTTGATTATTTTCCTTTTTAGCTGCCTGATTTTTAAGTTTCCACTGGCATGTATTTTTCATTTTGCAGTGTATCCCATTTGCTGAGTGCTGATAGAGAAACGATGGAAGCTAAAGAACCAAAGGTAAGGAACTGATTTTCAAAGTTGTTGAAAATATTTGTAACTTTGGCCATTGTATGGACGTATGTCCTGTAAAGGACTGAAGTGTTTGAACATGTAAAAAAGTTTAATTCGAAAACTCAATGTTTCATTAGGTATTTTCTACTTTCACTTTATCAGAGAACTAACGTGTATTGAAGTACCATTTCACATATCCTCACATTAATTAGAAATTATTTGCAACAAATTAATTACTTTGAAAGTTTCCCTTAAGAGTAAACTTTGCGGCCAATTTGACAGAATAACTGATTAGTTAGTCTCAGTGGTTTTTCTTTTTGAAGACTTGCTTTTTTCAAGGCTTGTGCACTATAGTACAGATTTTTGATGTAATTTGTGAGTTGAAGTCATGATTACACTTTGGTGTTCATTCTTCTTGTGCCCTGTGGTCTTTGTAGATCATAATCTGTATTGCTTCAAAGAATAAGTAATCCATGCTGGGGGAATTTGATTTTTTTGCTGCATAATACTGTTATTCATGAGCAGTTTCACGTAGTAGGAATTTGTCTACTATGGTAGTTCAGATGAAATAATGCAAAAAGTAGCACATTTACTGAAGTAGAATTATCTCAAAGATCAGTTCCCTGGCCATTCCCCTTAGCCAAACCACCTTTGTGAACTTCATCTAAACACTTCTTTCCAAAGTGTTAGAAAAGAGCATCAGAATCTGACATTTGCAGATTGTTCACTTCCATGGTGTCCCTCCTGTTGTATAGCAGTAGATGCTAAAGTCTGCACAATATTGAACCCTCAGTTGATACATTGCAAGTAACATTATTGTCACAGAGGAACCAGACAATGACTGCAGGTAAAAAACAGACCACCCATTAACCTTCGGTAGTGTTAGCTTGGCTATATCCTCAACAGTCTATACCAGGCATGGGCAAACTATGGCCCGGGGGCCATATGCGGCCCGTTAAGCTTTTTAATCCAGCCCGCAGAACTTGATGAAATTATATTAATAAACCTTGTTAACGTTTTTTCCCCACAATTCTGGCGTTTTCCCAATAGATGACGCACTCTATATACATTGACCTTTGTTGAGGTGCAGCGTATTACTCCACATTTGCGCTTTACTCTTTGTTCGGCTCGACCTATTTGAACAGGCGTTCAGCGTCATGAACATCAACAAAGCCAGCCACAGATCCAAGTTAACTGACCAATACCTCAGATCCATCCGGAGAATCGCCACAACAAAACTAAATCCAGACTTTGATGCGCTGGCTAAAAA
This sequence comes from Hypanus sabinus, assembly GCF_030144855.1. Lineage (NCBI taxonomy): Eukaryota > Metazoa > Chordata > Chondrichthyes > Myliobatiformes > Dasyatidae > Hypanus > Hypanus sabinus. The sequence goes on along the minus strand of NC_082717.1, from coordinate 104,965,717 downwards.
GGGAGACCAACAACACTGTTCCCACTGAAATTAAAAATAAGTTTCTTCGTTGTGTTATGTAAAAAATGCATTTGAAAATATTTTTTTCAATAAGCCTTACATGTTACATGTCATTTCTGTTAAGTGATGGACATGAGTAGTGCACAGGTGCACATATGTTCTCAAAATAAAAAATGCGCTCCAGATCAAATAATGCGCTCCGCATACTGGCGTGCTGTCACTGTTCTGTCCTTGTGCTGGTCGTTGTTGAGTTTTGGCACAGGGGACAATTGAATAAGAAGGAGCAGGACAAGTAGACCTGCATCTCCTACTGTTTTTGAAATAAAGACAGTCAGGAGGAGAGTGATGATAATATCTTGAAGGATAACAGAATTTTCAGTGCTTTAAAATAATAGCTGTTACTATTAAAAAAAGCTGTATTTTATTCATTTAATTTTCAGTGTTTTAAAAGTCATTTCAATAAATAGCTAAATACCATGGGACTTCAAAGACAGATATTTTGTTGTAATGCATTTGTTCTTTTTCAATTGAAATTAAAGCACATGTTTTCTACATATCCCATGATATTTTATTTTCTCTTATGAGGTGTATTACCAAAACACTCCGTCCATCTGCTCCTGGTCTGGCCCCCCTGTCAAATTTTAGAACCCTTTGTGGCCCACAGGTCAAAAAGTTTGCCCACCCCTGGTCTATACCCTGGAACATGGTTGTTTATAATCAGTGTACCCTGAATTTTTGTAATGTGTAACCCTCTTTGCCATGGGGGGGAGAAAGGTCATTTTGTGTTTAATTAGACTCTATAATTCCACATCTTCTTCTTCTTCTTGGACCCTTAGCTCCCAGTGGAGCATAGGTCATGTATGAGCTCCCATTGCCATCATCCTCTGTTCTGAGCCAGTCCTGGAGGGTGGACTGGGAATGTCCCCATTGTCTAATTTCAGCTTCGATGTCTCTTCTTCTTTGGATGTCCTTTTCCTTTTCCTTTTTTACTTAGGGATTTCATTTTAATGCCTGTCTGGTGATGTCATTGATATTAAGGAAGAGGATGTGCTGGAGTTTTTGGAAAGCATCAAGTTGGTTAAGTTACCGGGACCTGATGGGATGTACCCCAGGCTACTGTGGGAAGCGAGGGAGGAGATTGCTGAGCCTCTGGCAATAATCCAGAGGATTGGAGGGTTGCGGATATTGTTCCCTTATTCAAGGAAGGGAGTAGAGATAGCCCAGGATATTATAGACCAGTGAGTCTTACTTCAGTGGCTGGTAAGTTGATGGAGAAGATACTGAGAGGCAGGATTTATGAACATTTAGAGAGGCATAACATGATTAGGAATAGTCAGCATGGCTTTGTCAAAGGCAGGTCATGCCTTACTAGCCTGATTGAATTTTTTGAGGATGTGACTAAACACATTGATGAAGGTAGAGCTGCCGTAGATGTAGTGTATATGGATTTCAGCAAGGCATTTGATAAGGTACCCCATGCAAGGCTTATTGAGAACGTAAGGAGGCATCTGATCCAAGGTGAAATTGCTTTGTGGATCTAGAAACCTCCCATAGAAGGCAAAAAGTGGTTGAAGACAAGTCATATTCTGCATGGAGGTCGGTGACCAGTGGTGTGCCTCAGGGATCTGTTCTGGGACCCCTACTCTTCATGATTTTTACAAATAACATGGATGAGGAAGTGGAGGGATGGGTTAGTAAATTTGCTGATGACACAAAGGTTGGGAATATTGTGGATAGTGTGGAGGGCTGTCAGAGGTTACAGTGGGACAGCGATAGGATGCAAAACTGGGCTGAGAAGTGGCAGATGGAATTCAACCCAGATAAGTGTGAAATGATTCATTTTGGTAGGTCAAATATGATGGCAGATGATAGCATTAATGGTAAGACCTTTGTCAGTGTGGAGGACCAGAAAGATCTTGAGGTCCGGGTCCATATAACACTCAAAGCAGCTACACAGGTTGACCCTGTGGTTAAGAAGGCATACGGTACATTGGCCGTCATCAATTGTGGGATTGAGTTTAAGAGCCAAGAGGTAACGTTGCAGCTGTATAGGAACCTGGTCAGAACCCACTTGGAGTACTGTGCTCAGTTCTGGTCGCTTCACTACAGGAAGGACGTGGAAACCATAGAAAGGATGCAGAGGAGATTTACAAGGCTGTTGCCCAGATTGGGGAGCATGCCTTATGAGAATAGGTTGAGTGAACTCAGCCTTTTCTCCTTGGACCAATGGAGGATGAAAGGTGATCTGATAGAGGTGTACAAGATAATGAGAGGCATTGATTGTGTGGACAGTCAAAGGTGTTTTCCCAGGGCTGAAATGGATGGCACAAGAGGGCATTGTTTTAAGGTGCTTGAAGGTTGGTACAGAGATGTCAGGGGTAAGTTTTTTAAACAGAGAGTGGTGAATGCATGGAATGGGCTGGCGGTGGTGGTGGAGGTGGAAACGATAGGGTTCTTTTAAGAGACTCCTGGATAGGTACATGGAACTTTGAAAAATAGAGGGCTATGGGTAAGCCTAGAGAGTTCTAAGGTAGGCACATGTTTGGCCTGTATTATGCTATAAGTTTTCTATGTTTCTATGCTTCTTCAAAGTGTGGCCAATCTGCTTGCATTTCCATTTGAATATTTGCATCTCTGTGGATTCCTAGTTGGTGTTGTCCCATGGTCTCTGGTTGGTTACTCTGGTTGCTGTACTTACCCCTATTTTATCACTGACTTTGCTCTCTGAAGTCCCACCCCTGTCAATCTTGTTCAAACCCTCCCTGGTGGCAAAAGCAAATTTCACCACTTGGATATTGGACGCTGTCTGGTTGCCTGTACTGAAGAGATCCCAACAGTCCAAAAAGCTAAATACCTGTGACTTATGCCTGTAACTTCTGGTTTTGAACTGCCCTACACTAGGGGAAAAAGACTGTGGTTATGCTTATGCTCCTCATAATTTTATAAGCCTGTATTAGGTCATTACCCAGCCTCTTTCACTGCAGGAGGTTTTCATTGATTCTAATGTGTTTCTTTGTATTTATTGTGAATGCCCACAAGAAAATTAAATCTCAGGGTAATATATGGTGACATATATGTACTTTGATAATAAATTTGCCTTGAACTTTGAAAATAGTCACAGCCTCTCCAATCTCTCCTTGTAACTCACCCTCCAGCCCAAGCATCATTCCTGTGTATCTTTTTTTTGGCATCCTCTCTAGCTTAGTCACATAATTCCTATGTTATAGGAATCAGAACTGCACTGAGTATTTCCAAGTGTGGCCTAATCACTGGTTTACGTATACAACAGTGACCCAACATCTCAACGCTAGCTAATGAAGGCAAGCATACCTATATGCCACCTTCATACTTTGTCTAGTCTGTATTGCCACTTTCAGGGAACTTGACCTGACCCTCCAGTTATCGCTGTTCTACAACACTCTGCATTCACTGCCATTCACTGTGTATGTTCTGACCTTGATGAATTTCCCAAAATGCATTACGCTTCACACTTGTTTGAGTAAAATTCCATCAGCTCTTCCATTGCCCACATTTCCAATTGATCTGGATCCTGTTGTAACCTTAGGCAAGTGTCTTCACTGTCTACCTTACCAACAAACTCCAAACTTGCCAATTGTGCTACCCATATTTTCATCCAGTGAGGACTGAGCACTGATCTCTATTGCACACCACTGGTCACAACCCTTCATTTCCAACCTCTGCCTCCTATAGCCAAGCAAATTTTGTATCCATTTTTTTAATCTCACCTTGGATCCTATGCATTCTAATCCTTGGACCAGCCTACTGTGCAGGACGCTGACAAAACTCTTGCTAAATGTCCTTGTAGACAATGTCCACCACCGTTCATCATCATCAGTGCTTTCAATCAGCTCTTCAAAAACAAAACTGAGTTATATTTGTGAGACATGATCTCCCACAAAAGAAGCAATGTTGATCATTGCTAATCAATCCTCTACAAATGTAAATAAATCCTGCCCCTCAGAATCCCTTCCAGTAACTTTCCTACCACTGACATAAAAAAAGTTCTCAGTTCTGTTGTTCCAGTTTGTAAATAAGCTGGTTTGAAGATGGTGAGCTGATGGAATGCAAATCAGGCCAAATGGAAGGCTATTGCAGTTCTGGGAAAAGAGGTGAGATTTGTGTATGGGAATTGAAATCAGTGTATTACCAATCCAAAAGACTAGCCTTTTTACACAACTAATCTGAGAAATTCATTGTAGAAATCCTTTCTCCTTTTTCTCATTTAGAACTTTCAAAGGTAGTCATTTGGAAAACATAAAATTATGGCGACCCACTTTCTGCGCAGTCTCACAAATAGCCAGCGCGCAGGGAGAGACTTTGGTAATGCACCTCTGACGTCATTTCCGCCCGGAGAGGGCGGACGCTAGGGATTAAATGGCAGCGCCGCTAAGTTTGAATAAACTTGTCTCAAAATGACTTACCGACTGCGTGTCATCTCTAGCTTTGTATTAGTACATCGCTACAAAATTTTCATTTGACACTGTGGACAATTGTAAAGTTCACTTATTTGTGTGTATTATTTTGACAGAGTGTGGTTAGATTTCCAGCGGTCTCAAGCTGACCTGAAAGTCTTTGAGAGTCTCTGCATAACTTCTCTTATCTCATTCACTAAATTGGTTTTGTCCATGAGCAGGGTCACCTGAGTGTCTCTTCCCCACCCCCCACCCACCCCTCCTGTGAGCTGTTGGGCAAAGCAGTGGTTTAAGGAGTCAGAATTAGTGAGCTGAGTACCTCATTGGATTCAGGCATTCTATACGAGTTTGGCATATTATGACCTCATAGATTACATAGAGTCAAAACTGAAAATGTAACCACCGTAGATTCTGGACTACAGAGCGCACCTGATTAAAAGCCGCACGCTCTAATTTTAGAAAGAAAATCAATTTTGTACTTGTACAAGCCGCACCGGATTTTAAGCCGCAGGTGTCCCACGTTGTAATATGAGATATTTACACAGAAAGATATTACACGTGAGGATTTTTTAACTTTTAATTAAATCCGTATGGTAACATAAACAAATATATATTGCAAATGCTTTTTTTCGAACAGTGCCTGTAACACAGCTTCTTTTAAATATACATACGTATCGGTAACACACAAATTACGTTGCGTATACTTTTTTACTGAACAGTGCACGAACAACATTCCAATATCTCCTAACGACTGGTAAAAAAAATATATATACTGCAGCCTACCAGGAAAAATTATTGATCGCCTTCTTCATCTTCCTCCTGCGCACTAAAACCATCAAAGTCCTTCAGTGTCCGAATTGAATAAAACCTCAGGATCTCGTCACTCACTTCAGTCTCTTCGTTGTCGCTCTCACTTGAGCGCACGCGGTCCTCTTCATCACGCAGCAGTCCAGCCTTTTGAAACCCGCTGGTGATGGTGGAAGTTGTGACACCGCTCCACGCATTTAGGATCCACTGGCAGACTTGAGTTAAAGATGCTCTTCGCATGCGTCCTGTTTTGGTAAAGGATTTCTCGCCGCTCGTCATCCAAGCCTCCCACTCAACGCGCAGCGACACTTTAAATGCCCGGTTCACGCTGATGTCCAGTGGCTGCAAATACTTCGTGGTGCCCCCAGGAATCACAGCTGGAATTGAGTTTGTACTCTTGATGGCAGCTTTCACTGAACTTTCATTGTCAGCCGCTTAAAAAATCACCATCAGTGGAAGCTTTAGTCCGGATGCTGTGCAGCTCAGAACATAAGTAAAATGCGTTCTCTCATGGCCACTTGTTTTCAGTGTGATGGATGAGTCACCTTTTTTATTAACAGTCCGAGTGAGAGGCAGGTCAAATGTCAAAGGTACCTCATCCATATTTATGATATCATCTGGCCCGATGGAATTCTCCGCTATCTTTGTTTGAGTGAATGTGCGGAAGTTAGCAAGTTTTTCCTCGTGGTTGGGAGGGAGCTGACGGACAGGCCTTTTCATCTCATAAATCTAAAACACCACGATGGCCCACCTCTAAAATCTTCGATTTTCATTTTGGTGGCGATTGCTTTAGCCTTCAGTCTGATCTGCACGGTGGAAACACCGCGGCCGCCTGCTCTCTGTGTGTTAACCCAGTCTTCAAGAAAGTTTTCAAGTTCGGGCCATCTGCTATGATTACCTCTGAAAGCTTTTGTCGTCTTTTTGCATTGACTCAGTTCTTCACGCTGGCGTCTCCACCGTCTCAACATCGATTTATTTATGCCAAGATTATGTGCAGCAGCTCGATTTCCTTCTTCAACCGCCAGATTGATCGCCTTTAACTTCAAAGCTGCATCATATGCTTTTCTTCGCGTGTTTTCCATGTTGATGAGGGTGAGTACAAATGACTGATTTACAATAATTTAATTGTGAAAGTGCGCTTGATTTATCGTACAATTTCATTGGACCTCTGTGAACTACTCATCAATTTTATTGGTCTACTGTTACGAGGCAAAATGTTTTTGGCGGCATGAAAAAAAAACATGCATTAGCCGCACCGTAGTATAGGCCGCAGTGTTGCCGCAGTGTTCAAAGCGTGGGAAAAAAGTAGCGACTTATAGTCCGGAATTTACGGTAAATGCATTTAATGCTTTGCACTAAAGGGGCCTCCTCAGTTTTGTATTGACTCTCAGTAAAACGTTTTAAAATAGTCAAATATGTTATAAATGTTCTCTTGGATTCAAGGTTTCTCTTTTTTGTAAGTAGACTTTGAATTTCTTTTCAAGTGTTTGCCCTTTGCTGCTTATTACCTTTAGAAAGAGTGATCCAAGAGCAATTTGTAAGGGAACTTTACCAGCTCTATAGTACAGATCTGCATATAAAAGGTGCACTAAAGGATTAGAAATACCTTGTACAGCACATTAAAAACATGATTTTTATTTGGATGTTGGAAGTTGAGGAGTGAGATAGTGTTTTGAAAGAGACAGTCCGGCTAACTGTCTGGCCTGCTACTTCGACTTCGTTTATCTACAAATGTATAATTGTAACTGCTAGCTGTGCTCTTTCATAGATAAATATTGCTGTACCTTTTTATGTGCAGACCCTTGTAAGAAGGAGAACAAGAAAACACATACACTACACTAATCATGTTAATCAGTCAATATTTAACATAGAAACATAGAAAACCTACAGCACAATTCAGGCCCTTCAGCCCACAAAGTTGTGCCGAACATGTCCCTACCTGAGAAATTACTAGACTTCCCCATAGCCTCTATTTTTCTAATCTCCATGTACCTATCCAAAAGTCTATTAAAAGACCCTATCGTATCCGCCTCCACCACCGTTGTCGGCAGCCCATTCCACGCACTCACTGCTCTCTGAGTGAAAACTTAACCCTGACATCTCCTCTGTACCTACTCCCCAGCAGCCTAAACCTGTGTCCTCTTGTGGCAACCATTTCAGCCCTGGGGAAAAAGCCTCTGACTATCCACACAATCAATGCCTCTCATTACCTTGTACACCTCTATCAGGTCACCTCTTATCCTCCGTCGCTCCAAGGAGAAAAGGCCGAGTTCACTCAACCTATTCTCATAAGGCATGCTCCCCATTCCAGGCAACATCCTTGTAAATCTCCTCTGCACCCTTTCTATAGCTTCCACATCCTTCCTGTAGTGAGGTGACCAGATCTGAGCACAGTACTCCCAAGTGGGGTCTGACCAGGGTCCTATATATCTGCAACATTACCTCTCGGCTCCTAAATTCAATTCCACAATTGATGAAGGCCAATACACTGTACGCCTTCTTAACCACAGAGTCAGCCTGCGCAGCTGCTTTGAGCATCCTATGGACTCGGACCCCAAGATCCCTCTGGTCCTCCACACTGCCAAGAGTCTTACCATTAATACTATATTCTGCCATCATATTTGACCTACCAAAATGAACCACTTTACACTTATCTGGGTTGAACTCCATCTGTCACTTCTCAGCCCAGTTTTGCATCCTGTCAATGTCCCGCTGTAACCTCTGTCAGCCCTCCACACTATCCACAACACCTCCCACCTTAGTGTCATCTGTAAGCTAACTAACCCACCCCTCCACTTCCTCATCCAGGTCATTTATAAAAATCACGAACAGTGGGGGTCTCAGAACAGATCACTGGGAGCCTTCTCATGGCCCCTTCTGGCTCTCCTAATTTCCTTTTTAAGCTCCTTCCAGTTAGCTTTATAATCTTCTAGATCCCTGACATTACCCAACTCGCTGAACCTTTTGTAAGCTTTTCTTCTTGATTAGATCTATTACTGCCTTTGTACAGCACGGTTCCTGTTTCCTTCCATAACTTCCCTGTGTCATTGGAATGTACCTATTTGGCATGAAACGTTGACTGTACTCTTTTCCAAGATGCTGCCTGGCCCATTGAGTTCCTGCAGCATTCTGTGCATGTTTGTGGTCTCCTTGTGCGGGGATTGGCTGATAAAGTTGTTAGGTTCTTTATTTTCCCTCATCACAATCTCCACTCCCTTCTGCTCTATATTCTGGCATGAAGGAAAGTACTGTGATCATGCAACTTGATTAAGGGTTTTTGACCTAAAATATGAACTCTTCCTCCTTCCATTGATGCTGCCTGAGTGTTTCTTGAACTTGTTTCAGATTTCCAGTATCTTTGTCTGGTGTTACATAGAAACATAGAAAATAGTTGTTTATGAAATCTTTCTGGGGGGACAAAATTCATGTTGAGTGAAAGAGAAAGTTACATTAAATAAATCTCTAGTATTACTAAGAGCAAAGGACTTAATTCCTCAAAGCTATGCCCTGTCTTTACCCTTTTCAGTATTAGGCCCCCGGGAACTACTTTTCAATGTCATTCTGTGGTGATATGAGAATGCCATATTGTGAGGATTATTAATGAAATGAGTAATTGCCAGCAAATGAACCTTTTTGAGTTCAATTTGCATAGCCATAATCTTTAATCAATGTAATTGATACTATTAGCTGAGGCCATTCAAGGGACTCGTATCTCAAACCTATCTTAAACACAAGGTTCTGTAGATACTGGGAACCATGAACAACACACACAAAATGCCTCAGCAGGTCAGGCAGCATCTGTAGAGGGGAATAAACAGTTGATGCCTCAGGTCAAGACCTTTCACCAGGACTGGAAAGGAAGGGGGAAGAAGTCAAAATAAGAGAGTGGGGGAAGGTGAAGGAGTACAAACTAGCAGGTAATAAAGTGAAGCCAGTGAGGGGGGAAATGGTTGGGAGGAGGAGGGGGATGAAGTAAGAAGCTTGGAGGAGATGGGTGGAAGAGGCTGAAGAAGGAGCAATTTTATAGGAGAGGACAGTGGACAATGGAAGAAAGGGAAGGGGGGGAAATCAGATGAGCAGTTGAGAAAGGGTGAGAGGGTAACCAGAATGGGGTATGGAAGGGAGGAAAAGGAAAAAAAATGACCACGTTGGAGAAATTGATGTTCATGCTATTAGGTTGCAGGCTACCCAGACAACCTCTAAGTGGATTCTTGACTCCCTGATTAACACACCACAAACAATAAGGATAGGCAGCAACATCTTTGCCGTGATTGTCCTCTACACTGGTGCCCTACAGGCCTATGTACTCAGCCTGCTACTTTGCTCCTTGCACTCTCATGACTGTGTGGCCATCTCCATCTACACGTTTGCAAATAATGCCATTTATAGGGGCCTGATTTCAAATAACTATGATTTGGAGTACAAGAAGGAGATTTAAAATCCTAGTGGAAAGGTGTTAAGACAAAACTGTTCCCTCAATGTCACCAAAAAGAGCTGGTCATTGACTTAAGTAAGTGGGGCAGAGTGCATGTTCCTGCCTCTATCAATGGTGCTGACGTGGAGGTGGTTGAGACCTTCAAGTTCCTGGGTGTAAACATCACTAGCTTGTCCTCATCCAACCGAGTGGATGCTATGATTAAGAAAGCTTAAGGCTAGAAGGCGAGGGGAATTTGACATGTCTCCATTGACCCTCAACAATTTTTATAGATGCACCATAGAAACCATCCTAATCAGATGCACCACAACTTTGTACAGCAACTACTCTGCCCTCAGACTGCAATAAATTATGGAGAGTTATGGACGCAGCTTAGCCCATCACAGAAACTGATACTGTCTGCACTTCGTGTTTCCTCAGAAAAGAAGTCAATGTTACATCAAAAATCCCACCCACCCCAGGCATTCTCTCCTCATGCTGCCAGACATGTAGAGAGCTTCAATCCAGCTATTATAGACTCTTGTATATTACAGATAAACTCTCGACCTCACTATCTAGCTCATCATGGCCTTGCACCGTATTCTCCACCTGCACAGTGCTTTCTCAGTAATAAGGTAGCTTGACAGCCAGACCAACATGTAGCCAACGTTAATCAGTTACATTATGCATCTATATCATTTCCCAAGTAACCAGATGTTCAAGATGTTCTGTCAGCTGATGGTACTTCAATTACAAATACAAATTAGGGTTACTTCCAATACTCCAATACTTCTCTGTTCTACAGTGATTGTGTTTTTAAAACTTAAAAGTTTCTGCGTTTGTATCACAAACTGGTTATGTTCGTACAACGGATGCCTTCAGCTTGCCTTCAGAGTCTTTGTTACATGAGAAAACACAAGACAGTTCTTATTTCATCTAGCTAGATTTAGGTCTGAATGAATAATGCACTTTCAGATGATCTTGGCTGCCAAAAAATGAGAGTGCTACTTTGTAAAAGAGGGAAGTACTTTAATCCTTTTATAGTGCTGAATTCAACAAGATGAAATGAATGATTACTGTGAAATGACTTTTTTAAAAAATCTGTTAAAATTAGTTGCAAATTTGGAAGAACGTTTTAACCAAAATGCTATCTGTGATTACCTCCTCTCTTAGACCAAAGCTCCATTTTCATCAGAATCAATTAAAAGTACGACTGTCTTGAGGTGCTACACAAGAAAAAACCAAGCAACTGGCTTTTGCAACGCTTTGAAAGGAAATGCAATTGGACTTAACATGCTGGGACCGAGCAAGAAGCTAAGGTTTGTCAAATTTGAAAAATAGCTTGTACTTGAGTATTATGGAATGAACAACATTTACTTCCAAAGGTTAACACAAGAGATTCTGCAGATGCTGGAAATATTGAGCAATACACAAATTGCTGTTAGAACTCAGCAAGTCAGGTAACATTAATGGAGGAGAATAACCTTTCACCTCTTGCCTTGTATTCCTTCCCTTTCTCCCACCTTATTCCAGTTTCTGTTCCCTTCCTTTCCAGTCCTAATGAAGGTTTCCAAGCGGAAACATTAACTGTTTGTTCTTTTCCATAGAAAAGAATAGCCTGACCTGCTGAGTTCCTCTAGTATTTTGTGTGTGTTACTTATAAAGATTGATGGTTATGTTGCTTAATTAGTGTAATTCTGCTGAATTCAAAACTTGTGTTCATTTCATTGATTGAGAATATTAATATGAGCATGTCAAAGTACTGACTACATAATAGCATGGCAGTTCATTCTGATCATACTGGTTCTGCCTTCCAATTATTCTTGCTTCCCTGCTATTTCTCTTTAAGCTTTCTCTTTCTATTATTTATCAAGTTACTTTTTACTTAAAGTTGCTGATTAATTCACTTTACTATGCTTTCTGATAGTGTACTCCAGACTATAATTCTGCCTGAAGGAATTCGTTGCTTTTTATTTTTCTCTATTGCTTGCACCTCTATCTAACAGTTCAAAACTGGAACATTGCCTGAGAAATGGCAGGAGGAAGGATTCCTCTTGATATTTAAATTAAAAAAAAACAAAACTTGGCTGTAACCTTGATAATTGAGTAAGTTACAAACTGCGGACTAAGGGTAGTCCTCAGAGACTGAAACAGTTACCAAACTTGCTAGTTTCTCCATGCACTTAGCACAGTTGCTCACAGAAATATTTGAAGTTTTGAAGGTCATTATGTACACTTAATCTCCTTGATTAGATATGAAGCAGTATTTATATTATTAAGAGTGCAATAAAAAAGTATGATGAGTTCCCATTAATTGGGACACATCAGGACCAGTATAGCTAGGGGTACAGTTAGACAGCTGGTTTCATGGAAATAATTTAATTTCAACCAAGTAACAAATTATGTATTTAAATAAAATACAGAAGATTAGAGCACGATCAATACTACTACAGTACTGTAAAACTGTGCATTAGTTCCTCCTAATAGTTATCAACAGAGGAATTCATCCAATGTACGTGACTGTGTTCTTTTGATTCACTGTAATTGAACAAAATTAGTGCAGACTGCCTTCATACAATGCTTTTGATGATTTCATCTTCCAAATCTTCATTTACAATGTAACATTCAAAGTGACTGTCACTTTAAAATTCTTGTTAATTCCCAACTTGCTGAAGTAGTGAATTTGTTTCATTTTCACTCCAGCTGTTTATCACATCTCCAAGCCTGAATACTTGAAACCGCAGTGAGCAAAACAGCTATGAATTGCCTTACTGCTTATTTCTCACCAACTAACAGCAATGAAGATCACTGTTTTTAGAACACAATTGACATTATTTAGAAATTGTTCGCTGTAAGCATGGTGTGGTGTCTAATGGCAACACCGGTGCACCTGACTGATGCTACTCAGAAACTTTTGGGCAACAGTCTACTGCCCAATTAAGCAGCATGGTATCCCAAATAAACAAAGGGAATCCTGGACATTTTCTCAATTAGTTTATTTTCTTCAAGAGTTATTCCAAATGAGCGGCTGTCCCAATGAACTGATGGCCTAATTAATCAGAATCCACTGTACTTCCAAACTTTGCTAAATTTGCTGAGTTGTTCAGTACTTCAGTGTTCATGAAACTGAGAAACATAACTCCATTCTGGCCATAGAATTAAGAAGTAAAGCATTGTTGATTAAATGCTATGCTTGTATATTAACTGAGTTAAGGGTACCTCATGAGGACACTAGTTCTTCCAGGGCAGCTGTAAAGATGGGGTGATTGAGATTCAGGTCTAAGTCCTGATGAAGGGTCCCAGCCTGAAACATTGACTGCGCTTTTCCCTATAGATGCTGCCTGGCCTGCTGCATTCCACCAGCATTTTGTGTGTGTTGCTTAGGTATCTACAAGTTTTTTTTTTACACTGGTAGTTTGGAATCAAGAGGCATTAGATTTTAAATGCCAAGTCTCCTACACTCCAGTCTTCTAGTTGGTGTGATCCTCACACCTCCCTGTTTCTCCTTTGCACTCCCACCTTGCTCCCAGATTACGGATGCTGCTATTTTTAGTGGATTATGATTATGCATATTTCCTATGCAAAGTATATTGAGGTGGTAATTTCTTGCTTACAGTGAAGGCATGTCAACTGTATCCTCATCACATGCACTGAACAAGGAGACTGATAAAAATCAAAACAAGTGCTTGGTAATTAGTAGCTCTTCAGGGCCAGGAATAGTTGTTCGTGGAAGGCGCTTTCACCATGCCAATGCACAACCAGCCATAAAAACAGCAGCCCAGAGGTAAGTTCTGCTCTTGGTGTTCAGCTGCACATTTTTTGTGATTATTCAGATGTTTCATGTCTGTGAGCTTCCAAAGTGTTGCCTTAACTGAAATAAGATATTTACATTTTTGTTATGATTGTTTGTTGGTTTTAAAGGAGGCGTTTACTCAGTAACTCAAGCAATGCTGCGGAACAGACATAGATGGTCTGTTGTCCATGCTTTTATTACTTTTAAACCTAATTCAGCCACTCTCTTTGTTGACTTGTCTCCTCCTAACCTGTGTGAACTTAGGGTCATCCAATATAGTGCCCGTACCCTCACTTGTACCAAGTTCCATTCACCCTCTGTCCCCTTGCTTGCTGGCTTCCAGGGTTATCTGCTTAGAAACAGCATAACTTAAAAGTTCTCATCACTTCTTTCTCTAATGCTTCCCTTCATTGATGGCCATAGCATCAGCTGCCAAGAAATTCAAGCCTAATCCTCATTATTCCTTACCTTTCTAAAATGATCTACGGTATATCATGGTATGACCAAATTACATTTGTGGGATCGTTAAGACTGGCTGTGCTTCGAGCTATTCAATGAATTGAAGAAGATCTTTTTAGGATGCAGAGATTGTTGAGCACCTTTTGCTCCATCCACAAGCAGCAGGATTTCCTGGTGACCAATCCCTTTGATTCCAGACCCGCTCCCATTCCGACATTTCGGTTCATAGCCTCCTCTACTGCCACAGTTAGAACACTCTGGTTGGAGGAGCAACACTCCATATTCCATCTGGGTAGCGGCCAACCCTGATGGCATGAACATTGATGTCTCTAAATTCTGGTACTTTTTTCCCTCCCCCTTCTCCTTCCCCTTCACTTTTCTTTGGTTCCCCACTCTGGCTCCCCTCTTACCTCTTCGCTTCTCTTCTTCTCTCCTGCTTATCACCTCCATCTGGTGCCCCTCTCTTGTCCTTTTATCCCATGATCCACTCTCCTCTCTTGTCAGATTCCTCCTCCTTCAGCCCTTTACCTTTTCCAGCTCTCACCTTCCAGCTTCTCACTTCATTGCCTTCTAGCTTGTACTCCCTTCCCCTCCTCCCACCTTCTTATACTGGCTTCTTCCACCTTCCTTTCCAGTCCTGGTGAAAGATCTCATCCCGAAATGTCAACTGTTTATTCCTTTTCATAGATACTGCCTGACCTACTGAATTCCTCCAGCAGTTTGTGTGTGTTACTCTGCTTCCAGCATCTACAGAATCACTTGTATTTTAGGTTAATCCTACCCACAAGCAGTTTGTAATATTTTGTGTAATCAAGGTTTGTTTTTATTTCAATACCAAGGGAAACCTTGCTTCTGCCATTTTCTCAGGTACTGTTCCAGATCTTTACTACCTTTTGAGTTTAAATAAAAATAGTTGACTTTTTTTTTAAAATGGGCTTTCAATTATTATATGACTACAGAAAATATGGCCTTAAACATTGACTGTTTATTCCTTTCCACAGATGCTGCCTGACCAGCATTCTGTGTGAGTTGTTTTCATATAACAATTGTACTTTTTAGTTTGTTCTCCCTTAAGAGTGATGTCTTTATTCAGGGACATCCTTTCTATTTAAATAAATTACTCATAATTTTATACATGTTTTAATATCCCTTGAGCAGAAAATTAATCCCAGCTTTTCTTTCCTCTTAGCAAAATGCGTCTAGATTTGATATTCTGCTAATAAATCCTCCCTGTACCCCTGTAGCTGTATCATGTCCATTCTGTAATGTGATTAGAACAAGCAGTACTCCAGCTGAATCTAACATGTGCTACATATCTGGGTTCTTATTCTGCATTCTGTTTCTCAGCTAATAAAGAAAAGTAGTCTGTATGTCTTCATTACTACCCTGTCAGCATGACTTGCTACCTTCCGGGGCTGGTGTATATGCACTGTGTACAGACTTTGGCTTTCTTCCCAAATATTAACCACTCATCCAATTTTTGTATAATCCAGCTTTCTTATTCTTGGCCCTAGATTAAACTTAAGTCATTAAATAAAACTTGAAAGGGGTCCAAATACTAAGCCACACAGAACCAGCTTTCAAACAATCATCTGTCACTAAAGTACTTCATAAACTAAAGTACTTCATAACTTATACCCAACTTAACATTTTCTCTTGGATTTTGCAACCTTACATTTGGGATTTTGTCAATAGTGCTGGCTCAGTCCATATCATTTTCATCAAACCAAATGCCCTCATGTTATCTACAGTACTCAGAAAATACTGTTACTAATCAGACATGGCTTTGCATTAATCAGTTCAAGCAAATTTTTCCAACAGACTATTAATCCCTCGGAATTATTTCCAATAGATTCCCCGTCTATAACTTATCCCTTCTATTCATTTTTAAACAAGGCTCAAAGCTTGCAGTCTTCCAGTTGCCTGTGATAAGTGCCTGTAGATGGGAAATATTACAAAATGAACTACCATTGTTTTTTCCTCTGATCAGCCTGGAATACAATTTGTCCGGGGAATGCAATATCATCTATTTTCAAAGATCTTAAACTTGTTCAGTATTTATTTTGCGTCCATCTTAACCTTTTGCACAATTCCTCCTTTACTATAATGTCTGCAGCAACTCTCTTTTCATAGTAAGCAACACAGTGTATTCATTAAGAATTGTATCCACATCTTCCTCCCCTATGTATAAGTTACCTTTTTAATGTACAATATAAACTTGCTTCACAAATGGAATCAAGCTAATCTGTGCAATCTGTATCAATTTTTCTTTGTGCAGTTGATTTGATTTTTTACCAAGGATACACTGTGATCAGTGTTTTGTATGTGGAGCGCTAAGCTAAGAGGCAGATGATTCAATATGCTCTGCTTCATTGTGTTGCTTTTCTGAAATGCAGCTGCCATTGTACAGAAATTGATTTGTGAATCCTTTGAACCTGGAATGGAAATTACTTTCACGAGTAAAATAATAACTGTTTTTACCTAGCCTAGAGAGCATATGTAAAATTTGCTTTAATGATTTGATCTGAATATGTTACCAATGCATTTCAGAGCCAATTAAATTATTCTGGAAATGTGGCCAGTGTTGTAGTATGGGAAACTGCCACAAATATGGGCAAGACAAGGTCTCCAAATAGCAAATTTCTTTCAACTAATAAGGCAACACGTGTGAATCTCCGATGAAGGGTTTCGGCACGAAATGTCGTCACTACTTCCTCCCATAGATGCTGTCTGGCTTGCTGAGTTTTGCCAGCATTTTGTATTTTTCTTTCAACTAATGTTGGCTTGGTCTTTGAAGTGGAGCCAAGGGATTTTATTGATAGCCATAAAATAGTAAACAGGAACTTGGTTTAACTCTCAACTGAGTAGCGTTGTATTAACGGAGGACTGGCACATCGGGATGGATTTATTTTGTGTTGAAACCCCAGTATAGAATTTGAACCTGCAATCTTCTGACCTTCAATTACCATTAAGGGTCTGTCTTGCAGTTTTGAGAGGTGCTGGTTCAGAGCCATGCTTACCAATTGCAGTTTAAGACAGTAAGGGGATCAGTGCTAGAAACAGAGGTATTGAGATGCCTGATGCTTGCTGTAGCTGGTGGTGTAGTGGCATCGACGCTGGATTTTGAAGCTAGTGTTAGTCTCAGGTTCAAATCTGGTCAGTTGCTTGCATGCTTTCCATCTGTACTGGGTTGAGCATTGAGCCTGGGGGAAAAACAGAGAAAATTGCTGCAGAAACAGCAAGATTGCCACCCGATGCACCACAAGGTACGGAAAGGATGAACAACAACGCTTGCTTTAGCCTTTGGTTCCGAAGGGAGCTGTTGGCATTGAGCCATTTGACCCGAAGCGACTCCTGGACCTGAGCGCTCATGCTGAGAAGCCCTGACTTGCTCACAAATGCAAAGCAGGGTCCAAAGCAGGAGCTATCATATACTTCAATTTTAACCACTTTAAATTGTCCCTGAATGTGCCCAACCCCTAGCTTTTCCATCTTTCTAAACTCATTCAGGATATGGTGGGCATAGGTTCTTGGCAGTATACGCCTGAAGGCCTAATGGTGTTCTGGACCTTGCTGCTAAAGTTCATGGTGTGGAGTTGAGTGTCTAGGGTATACTGTGCTCTGTGTTTTAGATCTTGGCTACTGACCACCAGTTAGGAGGCTGCAGGATAAGCTTTTTTTTTCCAGTGCCCTCCAACCATGGAGAGAAATTCACCTGAGATGAGTCTCAAGTAAATACAGGGGCAAAATTTTTTGAGCCCATGTAGCTGAATTGGAGGCAGCAGCAGAGGGACCATCCATTACTCTGAGGAGAATGGGTACAACAAGCATTGGCAAAATATTTTTTAAAATTCTGTTATGTGAAGCTGATTTTCTAAACTGAGACCTGAGAAATGATACTATTGCCTTCACCTCCCAGAGGTTTAATATTCGCACAACTGTTTTCATAGAACATTGATTAAACAAAATACAACTACAAAGTGTTTGAATAAATTGTACTGACTTGCACGTCATTAGCAGGCTTCTGGGATGTGATCAAATGGCCAGGACACATTGAGAGCAGGAGTTTTAGCGGCTACAGATTTAATGGACAACACGCAAAAAGTATTTGTTAAATCCCAAGTTGTATTGAATGTGTCCTTTCTTCCATGTGTTAGCTGGTTTGTGAGCTTGCAATATTCTGGTGGTATTTTTTTTCCATGGTTGGCTATTCATTTTCCAAACCAAACTGATTTGATAGCTTAGTTGATTGCCTGTTATGTGGTTTGGAGTTTGCTATGTCTGACTCCTTTTTGAAGGCGAGTTCTTTTTAATTTTATGTCACTCGTTAAGTATCTACCACTAATGTTTTTCATGTAAGTTGCCCTTAATGGGTAAAAATGTTTTAAGGTATTTGAGTCATGCGTTCTTTGAATAATGCATCCAAAATATCATCCTATCAAATGATATCATGCTATAATTTCTTTTGCTAAATTACCCAGATTGATTAATTGCTATATCATGTTACCTACAGTTTTGAGTACAGATGCTATTTTTTCTGTACTCTGATATTACATTTAAACCCAGTGAATATCTGGAATATATTTTATTATTTGTTAATGTATTTGTGGTGAAATTACTTTGTGTGGTAATTATATGTACGGTGCTGTGCACCTTGGTCCAGAGGAGCATTGTTTGATTTGGCGGAATGCATGTACTGTATACGGTTGAATGACAATAACCTTGACCTTGCACTTGAACACAGGGTTTGGACTATTAGATGACAAAATATTGAATTGCAATGTGTTTTAATTAGGTCATCACCTTATCTTCATGTGAAAGGTGATGGTGCTTTTTAATTCCTCAGCAGTCAAATACTTTTAAAATTCAGGGGGTAATTGGTGTTTAAAGGTTTAGAAACAATTGATGTCACAGCGTAACTAAAATTTGAACTCGGAGGGAGGTAAATAACACTCATCAATGAAAACTGCATCTTTTTATGAAGTGAAGATCTAATTCTATAATTGTTCAGGTTTTATAGTTTTATAAAATTGCTCAAAGGATTGAGATGTATTTTAACTTTAATAGTTGAATTATGCTTTATTAAGTAGCTCTAATATCTTGTAACAAATTTAGTTTCTTTGGATTCTTCTCTTATGTAACATTGAAATAGTTTTTAAAGATTTTGTCAGAGGACAGGTATTAATGTTCTGATTTTTTTGTGTCAGTCTAAACATTAATGTGAGATTATTGCCTTTTTCTTATTATTCTTTCATCTTTTAAAGCAATCTTGGCTTACTTGGTGAGGGGTAAGTGTCATTGAAGTACTTGCATAGCAGCTGGAATTAGCATGGCAAAGTCTCCTAAATTGCTTCATTTGCTTTTGATACTTTGTATTTTTGTCATTTTGAAGTGTTTGTGGTCAAGATTTGAACATGTTTGCCTATTTTCAGCCATCCTCATGGATTTGTTTTCCACTTGCTGCAAAGGATATTTCCTGAGTACATTGCCAAGTTACTTGTCACAAAATTATTACTGCACTGGAAGCTTCCTAGTGTAGTGTGCAATCTGCTTGAGTTACTACAAAAGTCTCCAGCTATTTGACCTCATCTCTTTACTGTTTTTCCTTTACAAAGGCTTTTGATATTATCTGCCTTTTTAATCTTACTGTTCTGCTATTAACTAACAGATTTGTAAGCAAAGGCTCCCAGGAACTCTGACGTTGTAAAGCAAAGTGAAAACATAAATAAAAGCAGCTGATTCCAATAAGTGATGATGGGAAGAAGCGCTGATCTGGTTTAGCTTGTAATATAGGATTAGGCTGCCTTTGCAATCTGAAATTGTTGTATAGTAAATTATTCTGAGAATAGTATGAATTCAGGAATCAAATCATCTGCAGAAATTTATGGTAACTTCCAATTTGTGAAAAAATAACTGTGAATTCCTTGGTGCATTTGCAGTCCAGTAAATAAGTTGTAGTGAACGATGTGCTCTGTGATACTTCCCAAAGGTATATAGCACTCTCTTCATAGGTCATACATATATATATATATATATATAGTAGCAGTATGTTCACAGAATATAAAACTATGCCATCAGTGGTGCAATATGAGAGGGAAAAGATACTGAGGAAGTGTTCATGGGTTCATTGTCCATTCAGAAATCTTATCATTTATGGAAAGAAGCAATTCCTGAAACATTGAGTGTGTGTCTTCAGGTTCTTGTAGCTCCTCCTCGACGGTACCATGAAGAGGGCCTGTCCTGGGTGATGGTGAACTAAATGATATTGCCGTTTTCAGGCATGGCCTTCTGAAGATGTCCCTGATGCTGGGGAGGCTCATGCCTATGATGGAGCGGACTGAGTTAACAACTTTCTGCTGCTTTTTCTGATCCTGTGCAGTGGCCCCTCCATACCAGACAGTGATGCAACCAGTTAGAATACTTCATGGATTTTTGAGTGTCTTTGGTGACATGCTAATTCAAATTAAACTCCTAATGAAATATAGCTACAGCTATGTCTTCAATGTCATTGCATCAAAGTGTTAGGCCCAGGATAGATCCTCACCCAGCAACTTGAAATTGTTCACCTTTTCCACTTTTGATCCCTCAGTGAGGACAGATGTAGGTTACTCAGGCTTGCCCTTCCTGAAGTTCATAATCAATTCCTGTCAGCTTGAACTATTTTCTCTGATCTCTCTCATTATCGAGGCATTTCACCCACAGAACTGCCACTCACTGGACTTTCTTTTTGTTTTTCACACCATTCTTTGTAAGCTTTAGATACCGTTATGCATGAAAATTCCAGGAGATCAGCAGTTCAGAGCCACTCAAACCATCCCATCTGGCACCAATGATCACTCCATGGTCAGTCAGTTGGTTCACATTTCTTCCCTATTCTGATGTTTGGTCCGAACAACTGAACCTCTTGACCATGTCTGTACGCTTTTATGCTTTGAGTTGCTGCCACATGACCGGCTGATAAGAAATTTCTATTAAGGAGCTGGTGTATCACATGTACCTAATAAAGTGGCCACTGAGTGTTTGTCCCTTACTTGTTGTAAAACATTCCAGGTCACTTTCGTGAAATGTTACCAGATTGATGCAGGTGACCTAAAGATTGGTTAGAGGTTAGCTTTTCAAGATAGGCAAAAGGACTAGAGGAAGAGAGGTTTAAGGAGGAAATTTTGAGCCTTGGTGACTGGATGCAAGGCTTGGAACAGTTGAATTTGAGCCAGAGTTGGAAGATTATGAATGATTTCATGTAGTAGGACAGGAGATAATTCCAGAGATGGAGAGGGGCAAAACCATGGAGGGATGCAAATATTAGAAATATAAATTTTAGGTTATTTCAAGTTTTGCATTTGGTACATTTGATTCGAAAGCTAAGTAGTTTATATCAAAGTTTGAGTAGCATTTGAGCTGAGGCAGGACAAAAATGAATGATAGTGATGTAAAGATAGATAGTCTTGGTGACCATAGCCTGAGGCTGGTCTCAATTTGCAAACTGCCTGGTGCAGTTCTGGAGGACAAGGGATGGGGTTGTTGTTGGACAGTATTTGTGGAGCAGGTTGAAGACTGTGGTTTAGGAGTTCCTAGTCTTTAGTTTGTGATTGTTTCTCCACATCTAGTGTTAAATATGAGCTCAGTTTGGCTTAAGCCAATGCTCGTATTCAACTAACAGCACCAGCTTCTCTTGCAATTCATTTACTTTACACAGATGCAGCTACTTTGGCAGTGTACTGATCTAAAGTAACCTGCTTTGCTTAAACAGCTTAGCACACTCACCCAAACGGCGAAGTTTCAATTATGCTGCCACTGAATGCAGAAAGATGTGACTAACTGATCTTATTCCTCAGTGCATCCTCTCTCTGCTTAGTGAATTCAGATTTCCCCTCAAACTTTGTGTAGTTTTTTTATTTGGATTTGAGTTGCATATTCTGCACTTATTTTTATAATCTATAACGAAACCCAATTTCCCTCGGGATCAATAAAGAATGTCTGATTCTGATGTAGAATTTGTACAGTTACATTTATATTCTGCTGCTAATTAAAGCTAGATTTATTTTCATTAGTGTGATCTTGCATTTGAGAAACCAGCCATTGAGCACACACGATCTGTGTGAATTTCTATGTTCTTTCACTCAGTTCACCTTAGCCTGCTTTTTATATCTTTTATTAGGCAGTACTGTGCAAAAGTCATAGGCACATGTAAATAATTTCTGTAAAGTGAAGATACTTCCAAAAATAATGAAATGAAAACTTTCTAAATATCAAAAAAAGCAATAAAAGTAAGAAGATTTACTGCTTTTTTTCATCTTCTAAGAAGAAGATAAATCAAATCAATATTTGGTGTGACTACGCTTTGCCTTTAAAACTTGGGTACACTGTCATGCAATTTTATAAGAAAATCGGCTGGTAGTTTGTTCCAAGCATCTTGGAGAACTTGCCACAATTCTTCAGTAGACATTGGCTGTCTTGCTTGTGTCTCCCTCCTTCCCTCCCTCTTCTCATAATCCAAGACAGCTTTGACTTTGTTGTCATCAGGGCTCTGTGGAGGCCATACCATCTATTACAGAACTCCTTGTTCTTCTTTTCGGTGAAGATAGTTCTTTATGACCTTGGCTGTATGTTGGGGTTATTGTCTTGCTGCAGAATGAATTTAGGACCAGTCACACATCTCCCTGATGATATAATGTGATGGATGACCATTAATTCTGACCAGATCACTAACTCTATTTGCAGAAATGGAGCCCCAAACCGGCAGTGAACTATTGGCTTTACTGGTGGCTGCAGACACTTATCAAGGTAGTGTTTTCCAGCTTTTCTATGGACAAGCTGCCTGCTGCTTGAGCCAATAATTTCAAAATTTTGCTCATCAGTCCAGAGTTCTTACTGCTATTGTTCAGCACCCAGACCTTGTGGGAGTCTCTTGGCTTTGGTTCCACTTCGGAGAAATGGTGTTTTAGCAGTTTGATGTATCTCTCATCTGCTGCACTCAGTTTCCGTGGCCAACTGCTGCATCTCTGGTGCATAGCCTTGCCTGTTTCTTTTTAATTCTTCAGAAGAGCTTGGACAGTGTATCTTGAAACTCCTATCTGCCATGAAATTTCTGCTTGGGAGGGATCTTGCTGATGCAGGATGACCATCTTGTGTCTTGTTGCTCTGGTCACTTGCTAATATGTAAGAATTGATGATTTGAAGATTAAACTGTCACATTTGCCACACCCTCACATTGTTGTTTGGTTGTCCTTCACCCAGTTAGATTCTTTCTACACCCATTTTTGTTTCAACTTAGTTCATTCAACTCATTATGTCATTGATAATTAGCACCTGTTTGTTATCTTTGTTTAATCATGCACTGGGCTATGTACTACAAAGTCATCAGGTTTTTATTTGAAAATTGGCCCATTACTTAATATGTTACTTTAACAAAATACAGAAATTTCTCTGTTACATTATTTTTTGGAAAATGAATGTTTGGAAATCTAAGACTTGCTCTTTTCTCCTGACACACAGATGTAGAAGACAAAAAAATTATAAAAAGAACTAAGGTGCCTAAGACTTTTGCACAATACCTGTATAGTCTGTTTCTCTTTCAAATTTTCAGTTACCCCTCAAATGCATTGTTATTTACCTCAGCAGCTCCATTCCATATTCTAACTACTCTACAGAGTAAAGACTGATTGATCGGAATGGATTTACCGGTGACTCTTTCATTAGTCCATATTGAGACATTCTATAAATTAATAAAATTGAGCATCTTTCTTCCCACCAATGCTTGTAAGCAAATTCTATATTAACAAAGTGATCAAACAGATTCGGACACAACATTTTTTGATATTAGCCATGCCTTCACTATCTCTCCCCCCCCCTCCCCATGCCCCCCAATCCCCATTTGAAGGGTCACTCTGAGTTTAATTTGATTTTGGAGTTTTGGATAGTTTCTGCCTATGAGAAGGAATGCAAGAAATTTCCAGAGTTGACCTAACTCTGTAATACCTGCATGCCCTGCCCAATATAGCGTTTATTAGTTTGGGTTTTCAAAAATCTGTCAAACTCTGATTTAAATAAATATACTGACATCAATTGCTATTAGCAGAAGCATTGCAAATTTTTACCAACTTTTAACAAAAGAACTTTTCTGTAACCTCTGAAAGTTTTTATTTTTAGGTACAGTCTCCTGGTTTTCGACACCCTAGTCAGCAGAAATAACTTTTCTTTCTATCCTATCAATTCCATTTAACACCTTGAAAAGTATCACCCCTTTATATCAATATTCCAAACATCACAGTCCCAGTATACACTAAGCCACCTCTCTTTGTAATTTTTGGAGCCCAGAGTTTATTCTGGTAGATTTGCAGGGCACTCCTTCCATGGTCAATATATTTCTCCAAAGGGGTGATATGCAGGGCTGCTCATTTAAACTTTGCTGTTTAAGTAGACCTTTGTAAAAGAGTATCATTTTTCTCTTGTACGCCAGCTTTTGAAATATAAAACCCAGTATTCCAAGAGCCTTTTTAATTCTTCTCATGTCCTCACTTTTTAATCTGTTTACATGGGGCTTTCAGTCTCTGTTAGGCTGCCATTTTAAATTTGGTATTTACAAAGTAGATGAGTGTTCATTTGACTGTTTTGAAAGCAATATACCATAGCTGTCTATTACCATTGCCATTGTTGTCTATTAATATCTATAAATATTTCTGTAATATACTGCTTCCTTCTATATTGTTTACTATAGTGCCATAGCTGGAAAGTATGTTCAATATTATCATTCCACTATCTATCTTATATTCATTGTATGCTTTCAGAAAAGAATACCCAGTTGATGTTCCAAAGGTTCCAATGGACAGTATCATTTTAATGGGATCTGATGGAAGAGGTGAGTCTTTAAGGGGGATCTCCAACTTTCTATGTGGTGCTTTTCTGATTTTCTTCACTTGTGCTGTTGCTGCATTCATCTGATAGATGGTCAGTGGATTTATGTGATGTTCACTACTGAAAGTCTGGCTGAACCACTCCTCAGTTAAATGGTCAAAGCTGCCATATTATCATCCATCTCTGGAGTTCTTTAACAAGAGCAGTCTTTGGGTTTTTTTTTGATAGATGTGACCTCAGCTGAATTAGAAGAGCAGACGTATTCCTTACCAAATTTTAAGAGACGTGTTTTGATGAAGCAAGCAAAAGATGACACAATACCAACGTTGCCTGAATCAGTTAACCCTAAAGCTTCTGCTCTACAAGATAAGACATTTACTGAGGTGGGCAGTGGATATTTTCTTTTCAGCTTTGTAAAGACTGATCAGTGCAACTGCAAATAAATCATGGGTCTGTTACGGGGCTGTAGTGAAATCTACTGTTAATGGAAGATGATAGTTTTAGATTCCATTGATGTACTTCAAATGCCACAGAGGTTGGGAATATAAAGCTGCTTGCTCAGCTATATCATTGCACAGCTAACTCTGTACCTTTAATAAAATATCTGTAACATATCCTTAACTGCATTATATCCTGGAAGATATTAGTCTAAATATTGTTTTCCCTATAAAGACCCATGTAAACTATTCCAAGAGTTTTCTTTGTCGCAGGCTTCAGTTCAGAGAATTCCTGCAGCCATTATTGAATTACCTGGGCAGAAGATGAGTTTTAATTAACTGTTTTTAAACATTGCACAAAGGACTAAGTAAAGGTAGGAATTTATGTGAATAATTGAAGTATATGCTGAAATGTCATGAAATTCAAAAAGATTATTTCATGTCCTTTATAATATATGAAAAGATTGCAATTTATAACAAAATTGGCTTCATAGTTTGCTTGAAAAGTAAAACAATAAATATGACTTAGAATTTTTTTTTATTGAAATGCATCTAATGAACTGTGGTATTTTCAGCATATTTTCTTGGGCCAGTTTGCAAGATGCACTTTGCAACAATCAAAATGATTTCAATTTAATTTGGCTGGAGTAGATAACACAGCATGTGAATACATTCTGCACTACCTCAAGCAATTGACATGAAACCATAACTGAAAAAATCTTGCTGTGTTGAAAAAATGAAGAATTCTCATTAGCTTGTGATTCTGAGAAAGGGAGTAGAATTGTTGAAGTGAGATGTGCTTAGTGCTAAACTGAAGTGTTCAATCTGTTTACAGAAGCAAATAGATCCTTTCACCCTATTGGAGGAGTGGGGGAGGGAGGGAGGGAGCGTAGGAGAATAACCAGTTATATCCCCAGATTTCTCAAAATATGTTTTGCCAACTAGATTTCTAATCTTGGTTGGGAACAACGCCGGATCACATTGTCTTTGCGTCCACATAGAATAGTTTCTCATTACCCTCTGTGCCATTTGAACGAGTTTTTTTTAAACAGTAAGTGGGAAATCATCTCGATCTTTGTAGTGATTGTTTCTTGTTGAAATACATTTCACATCTTCAATGCATTGTTTGCTGTTTTTTGTCATTTATTAGGATGAGCATTTATTAACCATTTCTACATGACTAGCTTAATATGCACTTGTAAGATCACAAGATATAGGAGCAGAGTTAGGTTGTTTGGCCCATCAAGTCTGCTTTGCCATTTCACATGGTTGATCCATATTTCCTGTCATCCCCAATCTCCTGCCTTCTCCCTGTATCCCCTCGTGCCCTGCTAATCAGAATCTATCAACCTCTGCCTTCAATATGCCCTCTACCCTCTGGTCTTGGACTCCCCCACCATAGGAAACATCCTCCCCATGTTCACTCTATGAAAGACTTTCACCATTTAATAGGTTTCAATGAGGTCACCCCTCATTCTTCTGAATTCTAGTGAATACAGGCCCAGAGCCATCAGATGTTCTTCATGTGACAAGCTATTCAATCTTGGAATCATTTTTGTGAATGTCCTTAGAACCTTAAAGTAAAAGATTTAAAAAAAAAAGAAATAAAAGCAGGACTGGGCATTTATTGAGTTGTGCCTCCATCACAGTACAATAAGATTACAAACGATCTGAATCTGTCCTGTCTCATTCTTAAACTCTGGATTATCAACCCAGTTTATTTAATCTCACTTCCTGTATTGGGAGGGTGGTCAAGAAGGTTAAGTCACTTGGCATTTCAGGGTGAGGTAGTAAATTGGATTAGAAGTGGGAGAGGCCAGAGAGTGTTAGTAGATGGTTGCCTCTCTGTCTGGAGGCCTGTGACTATTGGTGTGCTCACAAGGAGCAGTTCTATGTCTATTATTGTTTGTCATCTGTATCAAACATCTGCACGATGAGGTAAACAGGATCAGGAAGTTTGCAAACGACACCAAGCTGGCTGGTGGCGTAGTGGCATCAGTGCTAGACTTCCCTTGCACGCTCTCCATCTGAGCCTGGGTTGAGTGTCGAGCTAATAACTTGACCTTGTAAAAAAAAAACTAGAGAGGGATGGGCTCAGATGCCCAAGACATGCCGTACATGAGCACACCAAAAAGATCGGTGCAAAAAGCTTGTCATAGCAGCGCCCCAACGACTCCACCAGGAGATAAAGGCATGCACACAGCCCCCCCCCCCCCCCCAGGGGTGTAGTGGACAGTGAGAAAGGCTATCAAAGCACGAAGCAGGATCTGGACCAGCTGGAAAAATGGGCTGATAAATGGCAGATGGAACTTAATAGAGGTATTGCATTGTGAGGCAAACCAGAATAAGATTTACATAGTGAGCAGTAGGGCACTGAGCAGTGTGGTAGAACAGATTTCTTGATCCTTAATTTCTTGAAAGTGGCATTGGATCGTAATGAGAGATTTTGGGACATTGGCCTTCCTAAATCAAGGTATTAAGTACAGGAAACACATAAAAAATGCTGGTGGAACGCAGCACGACAGGCAGCATATATAGGGAGAAGCGCTGTCGATGTTTGGGGCCGAGACCCCTCATCAGGACTAACTGAAAGGAAAGATAGTAAGAAATTTGAAAGTAGTGGGGGGGGGAGGGGGAAATGTGAAATGATAGAAGACTGAAGGGGGTGGGATGAAGCTTCAAGAGCTGGAAAGATGATTGGCGAAAGTGATACAGAGCTGGAGAAGGGAAAGGATCATGGGACGGGAGGCCTGGGGAGAAAGGGGGAGGGGAGCACCGGAGGGAGATGGAGAACAAGCAGAGTGATGGACAGAGAGAGAGAAAAAAAATAAATATATCAGGGATGAGGTAAGAAGGGGAGGAGGGGCATTAATGTAAGTTAGAGAAGTCAGTGTTCATGCCATTAAGAACAGGAGATGGGATGTTATATTGAAATTGTACCAGACATTGGTGAGGCCCAGTTTGGAGTATTGTGTCCAGATTTGGTCATCTACCTATAGGAAAGATGTAAATAAGATTGAAAGAGTGCAGAGAAAATATTCAAGCATGTTGCCGGGCCATGAGGACCTGAGTATAGGGAAAGGTTGAATAGGTTAAGACTTTATTCCCTAGAATGTAGAAGATTGAGAAGAAATTTGATGGAGGTATATAAAATTATGAGGGTTATAGATTAGGTAAATGCGAGCAGGCTTTTTCCACTGAGGTTGGGTGAGACTGGAACTAGATGTCATATGTTAAGGGTGAAAGGTGAAAAGTTTAAGAGGAACATGAGAGAGAACTTCTTTGCTCAGGGTAGTGAGAGTGTGAAACAAATTACCAGCAGAAGTGGTGACATGGGTTCGATTTCAACATTTAAGAGAAATTTGGATAGGATGGAATGGCCTACGTGCACAATGATGGTTCTAGGCAGAATAATAGTTCAGTACAGACTAGATGGGCTGAAGGGCCTGTTTCTGTGCTGTGGTGGTCTATGGCTACTTAAAGAATGAGGTGTTAGCATTTCTTTGATTTCTTACAAAACTGAGTTTGGAATAGCATGCCACTGTAGCACAATTAGGTCCGAAACTTACTGTTTTAAGATTTGCACAATATTCCCAACATGGTGCCAAAAGTGATTTTCCAATCTTGTTGTTTGTGTTCGCATTAATATTTAGAGTATTGGGTTATTTGATATAGACTACTGGTAGGTAATTCTACAAAATTCAGTTTGGGTGGATTGAAGATTTCTAAGTAGAGGGGATGTAATTGACAAAAGGTGAAAATGGAAGTGGAGAATGTTGAAAACTGGTCAGACACAGTATTTGAGAAGGAAAACACTGATGCCTAGATTAAAGCTGGTACTCATTAAACTCTGACTATGAGCTGACTTTGCCGCTGGTATACTGACCCAAACGATTCACGCTGAGGTATTGGCTTTATCATTTAGAACAGGTAGAAATATTTTGCGCATTTCCTGACTAGTATGGTTTCTATAATTTGTCTTTTTAATGGCTCTGACTTCCTTGTGAAATGCTACACAGGACTGCCAGTAGTTAGCTCTGTAACTGTCCAAAAATCCAAGTTTGCTTTATTATTATCACTATTTGGGTATTTTCAGTTTATCTTTTGCACATTGATTGTTTGCACATCTTTTTATGTAGTTTTTTTATTGATTTCAGTTGGCTTGATGAACTTCCGCTCGTACAGAAGAATGAGGTAATAGATAGGAGGTAGAGGGAGGTAGCTGTCTAAGTTGCAGGTTGACTGTCAGGAGAAGGAAAGGAAATAGGCATCCCGTGAGTACCCCAGTGACCATTCCCCTCAGTAATAAGTATACCGCTTTGGATACTGTTGGTGGGGGGGGGGGGGGTGGTAACAACCTACCAGGGAGAAGTCTCTGGCACTGGTCTGCCTCTGTGGCTCAGAAGGAAAGGGAGTGGGAAAGAAGAGGAGTTCGGTAGTGATTGGAAATCCCACAGTTAGGGGGAGTAGACAAGAGATTCTGTGGATGTGAAGAAGACATCAGGATGGTATTGTGCCTCCCAAGTGCCAGGGTGTGGGACATCTCAGACTGGGTCCACGGCATTCTAAAAGGGGAGGGAGAACAGCCAGAAATCGTGATGCAAATTGGGAGCAACAGCATAAGTAGGAAGAAGGATGAGATTCTGAAGAGAGGATTTAGGGAGCTAGGTAGAAGGGGGGCCTCCAGTGTAGTAATCTCTGTATTACTGCCTGTGCCATGCATAGGAAGATTTGGCAGATGAATGTGAGGCTGAGGAATTGGTGCAGGGGGCAGCGCTTCAGATTATTAGGATCTTTTCTGGAGAAGGTAGGACCTGTTCAGAAAAGGTCAGGTTACAACTGAACCTGAGGGTGTCTAATATCCTAGCAGGCAGGTGTGCAAGAGATGTTGGAGATTATTTAAATGAATTTGACATGGGGGATGGGGACTGGAATGATAAGGCTGAGAATGGAGCAATTGGTGTACAGGGAAATAATGAGGCAAGATTGCAGTCAGTGGGATGAGTTGAAGTGTAACATGGGGGCAAAATTGAAAAGGGAAAAGAATACAGGACTGAAGGTGTTTGAATGCACACAGTATAAGGTAGATGATGCTGTAGTGCAATTAGAGATTAACAGGTATGATGTGGGCATCTCTGAGTTGTGGCTAAAAGAAGGAAGATTGTATCAAAGGACAGGCAGGTAGGAAGGAAGGGGGGATGGCTCCGTTGATTAAAAAAAATGACATCAGATATTTGGAAAGGTGACATAGTATTGTAAGATGTAGAATTCTTGTGGGTAGAGTTAAGGAACTGTAAGAGTAAAAAGACCCTGGTGGGAGTTATATACAGTCCTCCAAATAGTAGCCAGGATGTAGGTTAAAAATGACAACGGGACATATAAAAGCCAACATATAAATGGCAATGTTATGACATTTTTGGTTGATTTCAGTATGCAAGTAGATTGGGGGGAATATCAGGGTGGATTGGATTCCAATAGAGGGAACTTGCAGAATGCCTATTTTTAGAGCAGCTTGTGGTTGAACACACTAGGGGTTGGGCAATTCTGGATTGGGTGATGTGAAATGAACCAAAATTGATTATGGAACTTATGGTAAAAGAACCTTTAAGAAGCAGTGATCATAATTTGATAGAATTCACCTTGCAGTAAAATAGCAGCAGCACAAAATAAGTATTTTGCATCAGTCTTCAGTATGGAAAACACTAGCAGTGTTCCAGAGATTCAAGAGTGTTACAGGGCAGAAGTGAACATTGTTGCTATTAGGAAGGAGAAGGTGCCCTTGGGAAGCTGAAATGCATGAAGGTAGATAACTCACCTGGACCAGTTGGCGTACACCCCAGGGTTCTGAAAGAGGTATCTGAAGAAATTGGGGAGGCCTTAGTGATGATCTTTCAAGAATCTCTAGATTCTGGAATGGTTGTGGACGATTGGAAAATTGTAAGTGTCACTCCACTCTTTAAGAAGGGAGGGAGGCAGAAGAAAGGAAATTATAGGCCAGTTAGCCCGACTTCAGTGGTTGGGAAGATGTTGGAATCCATTATTAAGGATGAGGTTTGGAGGCCAAAGTCAGCATGGTTTTCTCAAGGGGAAATCTTGCCTGATAAACCTGTTGGAATTCTTTAAGGAAATAACAAGCAGGATAGACAAAGGTTGTTTAATTGGATTTCAGGAGGCTTTTGCAAGGTGCTGCACTGAGGCATCTTAACAAGGTAAGAGCTCATGGTATTCCAGATGAGATACCAGCATGGGTATAAGGTAGTGAATCTGTGGAATTCACTGCCATCGGCAGCTGTGGAAGTTAAGTCATCAAGTATATTTAATGCAGACGTTGATAGGTTCTAGATTCGTCAGGGCATCAAAGACTATGGGGAGAAGGCAGGAGAATGGGGTTGAGAGTGATGATAAATCAGCCATAGTGAAATAGCAGTGCAGACTTGAAGGGCTGAATCACCTAATTCTGCTCCTATGTCTTATATTCTTATGGTCTTTTGGTGTGTTGTATTGCTTTGTTCTACTGTGAATGCCTACAAGAAAATGAATCTCAAGGTAATAAATGGTGACGTGCAGTAGGTACATTGATAATAAAGTTACTTTGAACTTTAGAAGATTCACTTATGCAAGTACAAAAATGTTTATATGTATCAATTTGTTTTCAAGTATCATAGTTCATGAAACTTATTGTCAGTTTTAGCAGCTGGAACGCTAGTTGTATGCCATACTGAACTGTCAACATATTTCTGTGGGTAAACGGTTGTGGGTCCTACACTGTAGTTTTATTTCCTGCCAGTCAGTTGTGCTCTATGCAATGTTGAAGCCTGGTGTTAGTATGAGAAGGTTACTCCACTAAGTGCAGATTAGGTAGGTAAGGGTAATTTGCCTTTTGCCAGGAAATTCTGGGGCAGTGTATATCTACATTAGCAAAATATACAAAGCAAAGTTGCAAAACTGATGAAAATTTTAAATGAAGTAGAAAATACGAAGTAGGAAAGACAGTATTTTTGGAGCAAGAAATTGAGGTTGATAACAATTGAGAGAAAGTGAAAGTTTTTTTGCAAGTTAAATCTGCCCCTTATTTCACACCATTTCTTTTCTCATTTTTATCTTTTAATCTGCATCTTTTTTAACATTCCTTCTCTTTAATTCCTTACTCTTTCACCCATTCATCTTCAACCTAGAAGTGCCTCTAAGCTATACTTTAAATGGTGAAACACCATCACACAGAAAGGTCTTCTTTATTTTTCCTTCCTCAGATGCTGTCTGGCCTATTGAGTGTTAGTAGCATTTTGTTTTGTGTTAAGGTCCAAAGATTTTAAAATGCTTTTTAATTCCTTAGCTTGATTTTTACCCATTACTCCATAAGTAGTAGTGTTAGTGACGGAGAAGAAATATAACTGTCTCTGGAATTGCATTTGCTCGGGTAGGAAATCCACCTTCGTCGAATTCACAAATCACAACCAAAAATATGAGATATGGAATAAAATTCACTCAGTGAAATTTTCAGTTATATGGAGACAAAAAAAATCAACATGCAAGAAGAAAATGTTAACTTCAATTTATTGATGTATGCGCAGATACAGAAAATTGTAATAATGAGGACAATTTTCTTGCAACAACTCCTCTTCCCTCCCCACCCCCTTGTCAAATGTACTTCTGAAAAGAAGTTGATAATGGATTTTTTTTTAATTCTTTGATCTTTTTCCAAATTTCAGGGGCGGACACTTAGTGAATTCTTCAGTTTATGTAACAATTGTGGGAAAAAGAGTGAAGACCATACAAAATGCGAAAATTGTAGGAAGCCAATACCCAAGGATGCAACAAGACGGCCGAAACAAACTCCAGATTCTTCCGGTGTCGGGACAGTTCAGGCACGTCCACCTATACATGCCTGTTCTCCAAATCAGGCTGAAGGCAGTGTGGGTGTCAGCGCCAAGACATTTTACAACAAACCTCTTGACATAATATTGACTCCAGTGCTGACAACTAAACTCTGTACAGCCAGGAATAACCTTTTGCAAACTAATGGTAAACTAGGGTTGTTGGGGCGGACAGTTGTGCATGGAACAGGACAAGTGGATTCCAAGAAACCTTTAATGAATGACCCCAGTAAGTATAGACATTTTCAGCAGTTCGGAAGGGGTGTGAGTTACTGTGACTGATCCATAGTGGCAATATCACACCTCCTTTTGTGTTAATCTGTTAAATATAGTGGACCGTAAACTGGAAAAGTAACAAATATTTTAATGTTAAATATTGTCGTACTGTAAAAGAATCGGGCTTTGGGGATAGGCAAGAAAGTAAAGTGATACAGAATTAGTAACTCAATAGACAATAGACAGTAGGTGCAGGAGTAGGCCATTTGGCCCTTCTAGCCAGTACCGCCATTCACTGTGATCATGGCTGATCATACACAATCAGTACCCCGTTCCTGCCCTCTCCCCATATCCCTTGACCCAGCTATCTATAAGAGCTCTATCTAACTCTCTCCTGAATGCATCCAGAGACTTGGCCTCCACTGCCTTCTGGGGCAGAGCATTCCACATATCCACCACTCTCTGGGTGAAAAAGTTTTTCCGCATCACTGTTCTAAATGGCCTACCCCTTATTCTTAAACTGTGGCCTCTAGTTCTGGACTCACCCATCAGCGGGAACATGCTTCCTGCCTCCAGTGTGTCCAATCCCTTAATAATCTTATATGTTTCAATCAGATCCCCTCTCATCCTTCTGAATTCCAGTGTATACAAGCCCAGTCGCTCCAATCTTTCAACATATGACAGTCCCGCCATTCTGGGAATTAACCTTGTGAACCTGCGCTGCACTTCCTCAATAGCAAGAATGTCCTTCCTCAAATTTGGAGACCAAAACTGCACACAATACTCCAGGTAGGGTCTCACCAGGGCCCTGTACAGCTGCAGAAGGACCTCTTTACTCCTATACTCAATTCTTCTTGTAATAAAAACCAGCAAGCCATTAGCTTTCTTTACTGCCTGCTGTACCTGCATGCTTGCTTTCATTGACTGATGTACAAAAACACCTAGATCTCGTGTACTTCCCCTTTTCCTAACTTGACTCCATTTAGATAGTAATCTGTCTTCCTGTTCTTGCCACCAAAGTGGATAACCTCACATTTATCCACATTAAACTGCAAGTGTCATACATTTGCGCACTCACCCAACCTGTCCAAGTCACCCTTCATTCTCATAACATCCTCCTGACATTTCACACAGCCACCCAGCTTTGTGTCATCGGCAAATTTGCTAATGTTACTTTTAATCCCTTCATCTAAATCATTAATGTATATTGTAAACAGCTGCGGTCCCAGCACCATACCTTGCGGTACCCCACTGGTCACAGCCTGCCATTCCGAAAGTAACCCATTAATCACTACTCTTTGTTTCCTGTCAGCCAGCCAATTTTCAATCCATATCAGTACTCTGCCCCCAATACCATGTGCCCTAATTTTGCCCACTAATCTCCTATGTGGGACTTTATCAAAAGCTTTCTACATCCACTGGCTCTCCCTTGACCATTTTCATAGTTACATCCTCAAAAAGCTCCAGAAGATTAGTCAAGATTCTGTAGATGCTGGAAATCGGCATCGTACAGAATTAGCCCTAATTTTTATTGAATGGCTGAACAAACTTGGTCTATCCCTGCATCAGTTTCTTATGATCAACTTTTTAAATGATAATCAAACATTTTCCCATGAGTTATGTCTGGAGGGCAGAAGATATTATTTAATCAACTTCTACTCATTAAAGCTGTTGAATTGTACAGTAAGTGGGCTTCATTTGCAATAAACCACAATTCCCACTCAACATAATTAGCTGACAGTGTGACAATATTGCTATTTATATTTGTTGGAAATAGTCTAGATTTTGCAGCATTGACCATGAATATTAATAGTTGCATCTAGAGGTTCATTACTTGGATAAATTGTACTTTCACACTGAACTGACTGTCATACGTCCCATGCACTTAAGGGAGATTATCCTTAAAAACCTAGTTGGCTGAAATCTTTGCAAAATGAATGGGGAAAAAATGCTTGCTTGATTGCTAATGCATGTTTTTCAACTTCAGAACACGCTTAACTGCCAATTAAAACATTGTATGTAGTCAACATTGTGGTACATTATAGGAAATTTGGGAACTTGTTTTCTTTTGAGAAGTGTCTCACAAGTAGCAAAGTAATTGCAACCTGATATTCAATTTCAGTTATGTTCATTGATGGGTAAAAAGTGGTTTGGGCACTTTAAGGTTGTTCATTAAATTCTTATTCAAATATCCAAACAAGTTAATATATCTAATATACGTTTGTATTAAAAATTACATTTCCTTAACTGGCACTGTTTGTATCTATGTAGTTGGCGTAGGATGGATATAAATATGTCCTCGAAGCAAATAATTTAAAGGATGACTGAACTAGTGTTTCAAGTAGACAGTAAACAGGTTTCCTTTTTCCATGTTATAAATTTATGAGCCTTCCTTGGAATGCTCCATTAAAAGTGAGTGAGTTGCGTGAGTGTGGTTTGTATTCACATTTTTGGTTTGTCTTGGGTGATGTAAGATTTCCTGATCAGTGATGAGCAAACTGTGGTTATGTTCTGTGCAACTGATCTGCAATTGCTCTGAGCTCAGTTCATTTCCTTCACCCAGAGATTATCCAAAATGAGGACCTTGCTTTGTTTGCTTCATGCTGTCTACCTGATGCTTTGACAGCAGCATGTTTTGGAAGGGGGACATTGTGTGGTGCTACATATCTGTAATCCCAACTTTTGTGGTGTGGTTAGAGTGTGGTTCAACCTGAAAAGAAAGAGACCACAACATAGGAGAGCTAACACCTCCAGTCAAGACTTGGCTGTATATACCTAAAGGACAAGGGATACTCCTTTGATAACACTGTGTACATTTTGGACAGGGAGAACAGGTGGTTTGAAAGAGGGGTTAAAGAAGCCATCTTTGTCAAAATGGAAAACCCATCCCTGAACAGAAGGGGTGGGGTATGAATCGGATATTAGGATTATATTATCTCTAACCCCTGGCATCTTCATAACAGTTCACACTTCCATTCATCCAAAGGTAAAACTAATGACCCTCTCATTACCTCTACGACTCTTAACAACTTTCAAGTGATTGCTATACCTTTAAACAACTCAGGGCTAAGAAGCTGGAAAACTACCCGCCATGGATCAGAACTGAAGAAGCCTCTCGAATGAGTGGTAAAACATCATCTTTACTGCTGCTTGATACACAGTGACCCGGATAAATGAGGACTAATGAATATAGACATATTCATTAGTTAAACTTTTTCTGCTGAACGTTCACTGCCAGCAACAGACTGTAACTTCCCTGTTGAAGTTGAGCTTTTGAATTGCCCCTACGACCTGGTATTTCTGCAGTGGGAACTGAAGTCTGGAAGGTACAGGTTGGTTGTGATGTGTATACGGGCTGAATCAAAGTAGGCCAGAGAACAAGGAATGGTTGGTGTGGATTTGGAGGCAATTTGATTTGGCAGAACCAAGGTGAACAGAGCAGAGGCAATGGAGAGTCAAGGCAGCAGGACCCAAACCTGGGCCTGAGAACAAGCAAAGACCTGAGGTTTGATCTATTTAAGCGCCAGGCTGAATTGGGAAAAGTTTGGTTTGGGCCGAATTGTGGTGGCGGGGCACTGGCCCAGGAGCAAGGAATGGCTTCCGGTTCGAACGACTTAAGCGCCGGGCCAGATTGAAAAGATCAGGGGTCCGGGCCGGTTCAATAGCTACTCCGTGAACTTTACTTGACTGCGCTGAACTTCAGCTCGCTGCTCCGTGAAGTTTACTAATCTCTGCAGCAAACTGGCTGTGGCTTGCAATTATCACAGTGTGTGCTCACTTTTGTTATCTTCAGTTCTGAATGCTATTTGTTTATTTTTATTGTTTGCACTTTTTTTCCACTGCACATTGGGTGTTAGGTCTTTTGTTTTAATGGGTTCCAGTGGGTTACTTTTGTAGTTGCCTGTAAGAAAACGAATCTCAAGATTGTATAAAGTATACATACTTTGATAATAATTGTACTTTGAACTTTGAAATGTTTTAACTTTGGTGAAAAAACGTCAAATCTTTGCACCTGTCCTTGTAGAGGATATACCAACATCACAATTGTGCTGCCTCAATGATGGCTAATTATGATGAAGGAGACATAGTTGTCAAAGCCTTTTTTGCGGGGTATATTTAGTTATTATCTTGAGTGTAAAGTGAATCAAGTTTGAAAAGGTTTTAAGTGTGACAATTTAGTGATCATATTTTATTAACCTTGAAGGGAAAAAAATCAAACTGCAGTAGGAACTAGTGAGTCAGATGGCACCTTTAGAGGATTGTGAACAAACAGCATTTTGGTTCAAAACTTTCATCTACCTAAAAATGCCTAACTTACCCGCTCTTCAGACTGAATTCCCAATGAAATAATTGGTCTCTAGTTCTGTGTCAAGTTCAGCCTACTTCGGGATTGAGAGGTGGATTTCCCAGCATACTGCTGGGCCCGGCATTGGACTGCATGTGGATCCCGGTGGAAGGCTGGATGTGACTTGCAAGTGTTCTGCGTGAATCCAAGATGTAATTGGGGGGCAACAGTTGAATGCTTGTGGTTCCCTTTATTGCAACCTGCGCCTACATGATTTGGTCCATGATGTTTGATAAGTTGACCTAGATCTGAAAACTGTTGCAGCTTTGCCATATTTGTAAGCAGTAAGTGCAGATCCAAAATGTTGGGAACCACAGGTAATTAGGTGGCATCATATTACGGAATAATGTTCGTCTTTACTGCAGGAATGCATGTTTAAATCACATGTAGTGCTGTTGGTGACAACTGTTGGTTATGCAGGCACAGGGCAGGTAAAATTGGCAATCTTGTAGTTAGGGATCCTGTTGAAAAGAGTGATCAGAGTATTATTGACTTTTTCATACAGATGCAATAGTTTGATCAAAAACCAGTCTGTTATGCCTAAACAAGGGAGGCTACGATGAGATGAGGGAGGAGATGGCTCACATAGTCTATATGATGAGGCAGTTGAGAAACAGTGGAAAACTTCCTGTGATATTTTTCCCTCACAGTGCTGAAAAAAAAAGTATATTCCATGTGAAAGCAAGGATGGGGAGCACCAGCCTTGGATAACTTCCTTGGAAAAGGAAGTTAAAGAAGGCATCAGACTAAAAGTTCATGCATGAAAAGTCGCCAAGAGTAGTGGGAAATTGGAAAATTGGAACAACTTTAAAAAACAACAAAGAACCACTGAACAAACAAAAAGGAAGATAGATTATGAAAGCAAGCTAGCACAAAATCTGAAAACAGATAGTATAAGTTCTTATAATTATGTAAAAGAGAAAGGCGTGGCTAAAATGAATGTAGGCCCCTTGAAAAAGGGGAAGGGCAAATTAATATTTGGTAATGTGGAAAAGGCTGAGGTCTCAAACAACTATTTTGCGTCTGTCTTCATGGTGCAGGACATATCTGATACTAAAGCGAGATGTTATAAATGTGATGGGAGTTGAGGACTTGATACGATTACTGCCACTAAAAAGGGTAGTGATGAACAAACTCATGGGCCTAAAGGAAGACGAGTCCCCCAGTCCTGATGCATCCCCAGGTATTGAAAGAAATGGTAGAAAAGATAGTGGATGCATTTATGGTAATTTACCAAAATTCTGTAAACTCTGGAAAGTCCTGGTGGATTGGAAGACAGTGAATGCCACATCACTTTTTTTAAAAAAAGACTGTAGGTAAAAAGTAGGTAACTGTGGGCCAGTAAGCTTAGTGTGTATGGTCAGGAATGTTTGTAGCTATCATTAAGGAAGAAATAGCAAGGCATCTGGATAGAAATCATTTCATCAGGCAGAGCATGGTTTCGTGAAGGGCAAGTCCTTTTTGAGGACTGGAGTTCTTTGAGGATATAATGAGTGCAGTGGATACAGTGGAACAGCTGGATTTTTTATACTTGAATTTCCAGAAGATGTTTAACAAGGTACCACATAAAAGACTTGGCCACATGATAAAGATGCATGGAGTTGGGATAATACATTCACATGGATAGAGGATTGGTTATCCAATAGAAGGCAGAGAGTTGGATAAATGGGTGATTTTCTGGTTGGCAATCAATGGAGAAGAGAATGCCGCAGGGGTCTGTGTTAGGCCCACTACTGCTCGCGATATTTATTATTGATTTGGAAGAGTGGATTGAGCGTAGCATATCTAAGCTTGGCACTAAATTGAATGGAAAAGCAAATTGCACAGAGGGTATGGAGAATCTATAAAGGGATATAGATAGGTTGTGAGTGGGTGAAGGACTAGCAGATGGAGTGCAACTTTGGGAAATGCAAGGTTATCTTTGGAAGGAAAACTAAAAGATCAGATTATTATTTAATTGGTTAAAGATTGCAGCATGCTACTGTGCAGAGGGACTTTGGAGTGCTTGTGCATGAATTTCAAAAGATTAGTTTGCCGGTGCAACAGGTTCACAAGAAAGCCATGGAATATTAGCCTTCATTGCTTGAGGGATTGAACTTAAGAGCGGGGAGGTTATGCTGTAACTGTACAGGGTACTAGTGAGGCTGCACCCCTTGAGTACTGTGTGCATTTCAAGTCTCCTTACTTGGCTTTGGAGGCAGTGAAATTCTTTCAGCACTTTGTATGTTGCTCCAGATTCTAACATCCCTTGGGTCTCTATCTTTAAAAGCCAACTTAGTATTTTTGGATGTATTATAATTAAGTAACTATGGCAATAAACAGTAATGAGATGGAATATTGAGTTCAGTTCTGGTCATCTCATCGTGGAAGCTGTATAGAGGGTGCAGAGGAGATTTACCATGATCCTGTCTGAATTAGAGAGCATGTCATATGATGTTAGGTTGAGAGAGCTCGGACTTTTCTCTTTGGAGTAAAGGAGGATGAGAGGTAACTTGTTAATGGTGTACAAGACATAGATTGAGTGGACAGCCAGAGACTTTTTCCCAGGGTGCATAATTTTAAGGTGATTAGAGGAAAGTATAGGGAAATGTTAGAGAAGTTTTTTTTTAATACAGAATGGTAGGTTGGTGCTGGTGGCAGATACATTAAGGAGATTTAAGAGATTCTTAAAAGGCACATAGATGATAGAGTAGGTTATAAGATTGGTGTAATGTTCTATCATGTCAGATGATCTGTTTCAATTATGTTGATTTAAAGGATAGATATTTGTTAATTCGAGAGCCCACAGATGTTTGAAGTAATACCATGGTACTACTTGCACCTTCTTGGGGCCACCCCAGCACTGCAGAGGACTCCCTTGCTCTGAAATGTTACGCAAGCTTCCATGCCTGGAGTGGGGAGACTCCTTCAGTGTTGGGGAGATGTTCTTTCAAGGAGATGCAAAAAATATGTGCACGGCCCTATTACAGATTGTGGCAATTCCAGGAGTTCCATACATATTTGGTTCTCTTGGTTCATGCAGGGCTTTTGGCTGAGGAAGTGTCTCCGTGATTTTGTGGGGCACACAATTGTCTTTATAAAGTCCGTGGCAGCTGTGGTGTGTTCATTCAGGTCCTCTGGTCAGTGAGAACATTCCCTTTCTGAATTCTGAACAGCATTCTGAATTGGAGATACATTGTTGCTGGGTTAAAATCCTAGAACACCTTACTCAGCAGTTACAGTCTTCGGTCAGTATAGATTGACAGCAACATCTCCTCCACAGTAACTATCAGCAGAGGTTCACCACAAGGATGTGTGCTTAGCCCCCTGCTCCACTTGCTTTATATTTGTGACTGTGTGGTTAAGTACAGCTCCAAAGAAGTATTTAAGTTTGCTGATGACACTACTGTTGCTGGCCAAGTCAAAATTGGTGACAGATTCACATTTGGGAGGGATTTTGAACATCAGCAAATCTAAAGAGCTTATTATGGACTACGGGAGGAAGAGGCTGAAGGTCCATGATGGTCCTCATTACACGATCAGAGGTGGAGAGGGTCAGTAGCTTTAAATTCCTTGGTCCTATCATATCAGAGGATCTGTCCTGGGGCCAGCAGATTAGTGCCATCACAAAGGAGCACAGCAGCACCTCTGCTTTCTTAGATGTTAGTGTAGGTTTGGCATATCCCCAAAAACTTTTGACAGACATGCATAGATACACGTTAGTGGTTGCATCATGGCCTGCTATGTAAACACCAATGCCCAATATCAGAAAAGTCTGAAGAAAGTGGTGTGTATAGCCCAGTCCATCATAGGCAAAGCCCTCCATTCATTAAGCACATTTATGTGGAGTCACATGAAAGCATGCCATGCTCTCTTCTCACTCCTACAAACAGACAGGAAGTCCAGAAGCTTTGAGTCCCACACCACCAAGTTCAGGAATAGTTACTATCCTTCAACTATGAGTCTCCTGAACCAGCGTAGATAGTTTCACTCACCATGACTCTGAGCTGATTCTACAGACTCAAGTTCTCTATAACTCATGTTGTCAGTATTATTATTTTTTTTAAATTTGCTCTATTTATCATCTTTTGTGCTTTGGTTGTTTGCAGTCTTTGTTTATGTATAAGCAAGAGATCCTGCAGATGCTGGAAATCCAGAGCAACACACACAAAATGCTGGAGCAATTTTGCAGGTCAGGCAACATCTACTAAAAAAAAAGAAGCAGTCAACATTTCTGGTGGAGATCCTTCATCAGGACTGGAAAGGAAGGGAAAGAAGCGTTGGATGTTTATGTACAGATTTTTGTAAATTCTATTGTAGTTCTTTATTTTTTTATGTAAATGCCTGCAAGAAAAAATATCTCATGGTAGTATATTGTAACATATACAGTATGTACTTTGATAATAAATATTATTTTGACCTTTGACTATGACCAACTGTCCTCCTCCTTGGTATTAAATGTTGCAGCTTTGGGAGGTGTTGCCAGAGCATTTGCAATGCATTTTGTGAATGGTATTTACTTTAGCCACTCTGTTATGGTAATAGTGAGATTTAATTTAAAGATGGTGGAAGTTCTGCCATTTTGTCCTGGTTGGAGTTGAGCTGCTTGAAGCTAAAGCTGCACTAAACCAGCTGGGTGCAAAGTATTCCATCATGTTCCTGAATTGTGCCTTGTAGATTAAAGGATGTCTTTAAGCTGACATGAGGTTAGTCACTCTTCACTGAACACCCAGCATCCATTCTGCTTTTGCAACCTCAGCTGGTCCAATTGAGCTTCTGTTCAGTGTTGTTGATAGTGTGGCATTCATCAGTGATAATATTTTTGAACATTGTGGTTGGATGATTAATCACCAATGTTATTTACTTATCAGCCCTTGCCACCGAGTTGCCAAGATCTTGCTGCACACAGACATGCATTGCATCTTTTGTTGAGGAGTTGTGAATGGAATTAAACATTGAAAGTTTTCACCAACTTGTGACCTTAAAATGGGAAGATAAATGAAGCAATTGTTTGATGGTCGGACAAGTCCTGAGGAACTCCTGCAATGGTTAACCTCCTGTAGCCACGGCCATCTTCCCTCATGTGAAGTTGGATTGATCTTTGGATTGTTTATTCCCTGAATGCTCATTGACTTCCAATTTTTCCACTGCTTCTTGATGTCATACTTGAAGTCAAGAACAGTTACTCTCGTCTCATCTCTGGATTTTGGTCAATGCTTGGGCCACCATTTTAATGCCTGAAATGAGTGGTCTTGTCAAAACATAAAATAAGCATCAGATTGTTGAGAAGTCACTTCCATCACTTGATTGAGAGTACTCTGACTGACTGGACAATAATTAGCCAGTTTGTCTATGTTGTGTTTATTGAGTACCTTGGCAATTTTTCATGTTGGTCTTTTAAATGTTTTTGAACAATTGGGCAGGAAGCATAGCTATTCTGCACCTGCACATTTGAACTGTAAATACTGTACTAACAAATGGAACTAGCTCCATGGAAATGGACCAGTTGGGCCGAAGGGTTTGTTTCTAAGTTACACAATTCTGAAAGTTTATACTATCAACCCTTTCAAAAAGGAACTTCATATAAAGATGGAAAGGAAATTTTTGTAGGATTGTGGCAGTGTGGCAGTTAGCACAATGCTATTACAGCTTAGAATTGGAGTTCAATTCCAGCACCGTTTGTACGAACTTACTGTGAGTGCTTGGGTTTCCTTCCACATTACAAAGACATGCTGGTTAGCAGGTTAACTGGTCATTGTAAATTATCCCCTGATTAGGCTAGGTTTAAATAGGTGGGTTGCTGGATGGAGTGACTCATTGGGCCAGAAGGGCCTGTTCCGTGCTGTATCTCTAAGTTACGTAGGGTCTGGTGCGTTAGACAAATTCTTGATC
Organism: Hypanus sabinus; assembly: GCF_030144855.1. Lineage (NCBI taxonomy): Eukaryota > Metazoa > Chordata > Chondrichthyes > Myliobatiformes > Dasyatidae > Hypanus > Hypanus sabinus. The sequence goes on along the minus strand of NC_082717.1, from coordinate 104,922,214 downwards.
TTACTCGAAGCACTGTGTGGATGCTGTGTTACATTCTTCTGTGACACTGATTTTGTGATTTTTTTGATGAAATGTAAATGCACAATGCATGTAGTTTGTTCTGTGGTTTTGCTCACAGACGTAAACCGTGGGACAGATTGACATTATTGACTGATTGCAGAGCGTTAGCTGATAAATTGCCTTTGTCCCAATGAATTTATAACATCATTGGAAAAGTAGTGTGTTCTGGTGTAATATCACAAAAGATCTATGATCGTGCCTGTGGGCAGTTGCTCTTGCAGAGCAGAAACTGCAGAAGATGTTTAGGTGAGTTTACATCTGTGGAGAGAGGAACAGAGTTAACATTTAAATGTATATTAAACAAGAGTTTGTAAAGGTATTCTGAGTGATCTTTTGAATGTCAGGCAATTATAAAGACAGTCTCAAAAATACAGTGCCTGTTTAAAAAGTATTCACCGCCCTTGGGCGATTTCATGTTTTACTGTTTTGCAACATTGAATCACAATGGATTTAATTTGGCTTTTTTGACGTTGGTCAATAGAAAAGACTCTTTTGTGTCAAACTGAAAACAAATTTCTACAAATTGGTCTAAATTTTATACAATTATCAAACACAAAATAATCGATTGCATAATTATTTATCTCCTTCAAGTTAGTATTTAGTAGATGCACTGTTGGCAGCAGTTACAACCTTGAATCTGTATGGATATGTCTCACATGCCTCACACAAAATGCTGGTGGAACACAGCAGGCCAGGCAGCATCTATAAGGAGAAGCACTGTCGACATTTCGGGCCAAGACCCTTCGTCCTGGGGAAAGATGTATTTTCCAGCAAGACAATGACCCCAAGCATAAAGCCAAAGCTACATAAGAATAGCTTAAAAACAACAAAGTTAATGTTCTGGAGTGGCCAAGTCATTACAGGCAATAGTTATTTACAGGCAATAAAGCTACAGGCAATAGTTGTTGTTTGTGCAGTCTCTCCCATCTCAGCCTCAGAAGCTTGTCACTCCTCCAGAGCTGTCATGGATCACATTGTGGCCTCCCTCACTCGTACCCTTCTTGCACAGTCACTCAATTTTTGAGGGCAGTCTGCACTAGGCATATTTACAGCTGTGTTGTATTCTTCCCATTTCTTGATGATTGACTTAACTGCACTGCAAGGAATGTTCAGTGATTTGGAGGTTTTCTTGTATCCATCTCTTGACTTGTGCTTTTTGCGGAATTGTTGGGAGTGTTCTTTTGCCTTCATTGTGTAGCTTTTACCAGGATATGCAAGGCCAATTGAGAAAGTAAGGAGGCATGAGATCCAAGGGGACATTGCTTTGTGGATCCAGAACTGGCTTGCCCACAGAAGTCAAAGAGTGGTTGTGGACGGGTCATATTCTGCATGGAGGTCAGTGACCAGTGGTGTGCCTCAGGGATCTGTTCTGGAACCCTCACTCTTTGTGATTTTTATAAATGACCTGGATGAGGTAGTGGAGGGATGGGTTAGTAAGATTGCAGATGACACAAAGGTTTGGGGTGTTGTGGATAGTGTGGAGGGCTGTCAGAGGTTACAGCAGGACATTGATAGGATGCAAAACTGGGCTGTGAAGTGGCAGATGGAGTTCAACCCAGATAAGTGTGAGGTGGTTCATTTTGGTAGGTCAAATATGATGGCAGAATATAGTATTAATGGTAAGACTCTTGGCAATGTGGAGGATCAGAGGGATCTTGGGGTCCGAGTCCATAGGACGCTCAAAGCAGCTGCACAGGTTGACTCTGTGGTTAAGAAGGCATACGGTGCATTGGCCTTCATCAACCATGGGATTGAATTTAGGAGCCGAGAGGTAATGTTGCAGCTATGTAGGACCCTGGTTAGATGCCACTTGGAGTACTGTGCTCAGTTCTGGTCGCCTCACTACAGGAAGAATGTGGAAGCCATAGAAAGAGTGCAGAGGATGTTGCCTGGATTGGGGAGCATGCCTTATGAGAATAGGTTGAGTGAACTCGGCCTTTTCTCCTTGGAGAAGTGGAAGATGAGAGGTGAGCTGATAGAGGTGTACAGGATGACGAGAGGTATTGATTGTGTGGATAGTCAGAGGCTTTTTCCCAGGGCTGAAATGGTTGCCACAAGAGGACACAGGTCTAAGGTGCTGGGGAGTAGGTACAGAGGAGATGTTGGGGGTAAGTTTTTTACTCAGAGAGTGGTGAGTGCATGGAATGGGCTGCCAGCAATGGTGGTGGAGGTGGATACAATGAGGTCTTTTAAGAGACTTTTAGATAGGTACATGGAGCTTAGAAAAATGGAGGGCTATAGGTAAGCCTAGTAACTTCTAAGGTCGGGACATGTTCGGCACAACATTGTGGGCTGAAGGGCCTGTATTGTGCTGTAGGTTTTCTATGTTTTCTGTGAAACTGACTCACCAGCAGTTGGATCTTCCAGATACAGGTGTATTTTTACAACAATCAATTGAAGCACCTTGGTTGCACACAGCTTTCCAAAAACAGATCTCCATTTAATTATGTGAATTCTAAAACCAATTGGCTGCACCAGTGATGATTTGGTGTGTCATGTTAAAGGGGGGGGGGGGGTGAATACTTATGTAATCAATTATTTTGTGTTTTATAGTAATAATTTAAATCACTCTGTAGAAATCTGCTTTCACTTTGACATGAAAGAGTCTTTTCTGCGGTTCAGTGTCAAAAAAGCCTAATTACAGAAAGATATATATCTTCAAATGAACAAGATCTGAAATAAAACTTAAAATGCTAGAAACATTTAATAGGTCGGGTAGCATTTGATGGTGCTGGGCCTGCCAAGTAATTCTAGCATTTTCTGCTCTTGCCCATGAAATCCTTATAGTTTTGACAGTCAATAAGTTCTCAAAGTAATTCAGGGAGTAATTTTGAGTCAGTTGGTTTCCATTAGATGAAGTCTGTAATGTATTTTGATCAGCAATATGGCAGTCTACTATTTGTCTTAAAGTAAATGTGAAATGAAGAAAAATGCTGCTGCATAGACACTGGGAATCCTCTTCATTGGTCATTTAGTACAATAACTTTTCCATTTTTGCCCAGTTGTGCTGTCCAGTGATGAAGAGGAGGAAGGTGATGACAACGCCAGCACTGGAAGTAGCAGAATGGATAATGTCCATTCAATTAGTAGAACTACTGATGCCACAAATCTTTCTCCTGTGCTTTCCGCCAAGCCCTCGGAAGCAGTTTCAGAGGAGGCTCATGATGATAATGCAACTGAGCAGAGTTTGGAAAGCATTCGCACCGAGGTAGAATCTACAGTCATGTTGCCACGAAAAGCAAGGATGAAGGACAAGGTAATTTGGAATGCAGTTCTACTTAGCCACTTATGCTTTCTCTTTCTGATAAAGGCATTAAAGGGCTTTAACTATAAGGTAATTGTTGGTGGTTGTAGTTCTGAGGTCTTGAGTAATCAACTCTGATAAATGCAGAACAATCAATTGTGCCTTTTGGCTTGTTTGCGTTCAGTGTGGTGAAAGGGTTGTTGCACAAATTTTTCAAGCTCCCTAACAAAGCAATGCAGGTTCCTTTGCATGTCAGAAAGGAAATATCAGCTTTAATTTTATTGCAGATTTGCTAGAATGATACTAGAATTTTAAGGGTAAATTCATGAGGATTCTCTATGAAAGAGCCATGGAGGGGTGTTCTAACTGGTGTTTAATGCTTACAAATTAAAGGGTCAAGGAAGGGACACAGTTTCTTCTGCTATGTGAATAGAGAATAAGGTGATATGATGTTAACGTTCGAACTATGTTGTTGTGAGAGAAATGGGGAACTGTCTCGTCACACAAACTGTGATGCTGTTCCATTTAAAGGCTGTAAATACTGGAACAGGAACTTCCAAACTGTAGGTTTTTTTTTAAACTAAGCAATGCTGTTCTGAGATTTGGAGCAACAGGTGAGATGCAGGATCAGTCATAAGCAGTGGAGTAGGCTTTTGAGGCTACTGTCAGCTCATTCCATTTACCTTAATTCTGAAAGTACCTTAGCTTCAATGACAATTTCAGGCAATGCCTACCAGATACTTGCCATTCTTGGTTAAGAAGGACCCTACTGTTTTTCCTTTGAAATTCTTCTCCCAAACTTTCCCTTGCTAGATCGATGTCCCGTTCCTCAGATGGGGAAATACGTTGGCTGTAGTCTAATCTAGCCTTTCCCCTCATCATTTTATGTGCCTCAGTTGTGTCCCCTCTTAAAGCTCTCCACACTAAGGGAAATTGATCTGATCTATCCAGTCTCTTCTCAGGCTGAAATGCTTCATCCCTGGCATCAATGTGGTGACTCCCCTCTGTATCCTTTCTAGATAAAATTCCATCTTTCTTATCACGTAGTGACCAGAACTGCATGCGGTATTCAGCCGAGGCCTGAACGTTACAAGTCCATGCCAAGCCTTGTGGGACAGCACATGTCACAGTTATCCAATCACAAAAACAGTCCTGTACTATCTATCTCCTATTGCTAAGCTGATTGTGAATGCAGAGTAAAACACACAAAGTGCTGAAGGAACTAACAGACCAGGCAATATCTTCATCAGCATCTCGATCCAAAACATCAACTAATTAGCCCTGTCCATAGGTGTGACCTGTTGAATTCCTCCAACATTTTGTGTGTGTTGCTCCGGATTTCCAGCATCTGCAGAATCTCTTGTGTTTATTGTTACGTATTCAGGCAACAATAAATATATGAGTTCGGCAAGGGTTTCTTATAACAAACAACACGTTTATTAAACACCGAAAACAAACCCCCCAAAAGTAAACAAACACTACCGTAACCGGAAACAGCTGCTGAGCGGCAGCCCAAACAGTTCTTAAAGTGATATTCCAAAAACAGTTCTTAAAAGTGGTATTGCCAAAAGTTCGATATGCTCACAGTCCATTTAAAAGGAGAGACTTTATAGGACGATTTAGGTTCTCTTTCACGTCGCTTGGCTCCGATCCCCGACGTCGAACTTCCCACGAAGAATTTACGAAACAGAACGGCTTAAAGGCACTGACCTTTCCTTCTCCACTACCTTCAATCCTTTCTGGTAAACCCAGGGATTAACACGAAGATAGTCAACGAAATCCTTCCGAATAAGGATCAAACAAAGGTCGCCCCCGTTTCACCGTAGAAAGCGATTCTCCTCGATCTTTAACTTCCGAACTTCCAATCTTCACTCTCCACTAATTTCTCGAACTAGCAGAATCATAAAGAACCTGCTGGCAATGACCTCTTAAACTTTAGGCATTAAATAAAAACTTCATCCTTCAACTAAACTGCGTCATCACTTAAAACATGCAGTGGCATGAAGTCAACTTGGCAAATCCAGCCACGAACTGCCCCTCCTCACAGGGTGGGGTCTACCTTTTATAACCTGTAAAAAAAAACCTGTCACATGATCTCTACTGGCGGGAAAATGACGTCATTCCACCATCACTTCAAGACCAGTACAGCTTCAACCCCAGTCACATGACAAAGGCACCACTGTCATGTGTCACGAGTACATAACATTATGATTTTGGATCCAGCCTATTTCTCTATATTTTACAAGACCCAGTGCATGCACGCACTGAAGGGTGGTTGGGATGGAGAGGAAGAGAATGTAAAATACTTGAATGAGCTCCTGAGTTTAAAATTACACTCAAGTTGATCCTTAAAGGTTAAAAGTTTTTAAAAAATGAAGATATTGGGAATAAAATGCAGATGCTGGAAATAGATGTAAACAATAGTGGAAGCACTCAGCAGGCAGAGTAGCTTCTGTAGTGAGGGAAGCATCTGGTTAATGTGACGCTGTTACATTTCTGGGTGTTCTGGAATTTGGGGTTCAATTTCAGCGCCATCTGTAAGAAGTCTCTGTATGTCCTCCCACAGTCCAAACACATACCAGCATGGTTAATTGGTCACTGTTGAGTCTTCTCTGATTAAGGTTAGGGTTAATTGGGAATGTGGGGTTGCTGGGGCAGCTTGGCTCGAAAGGTCAGATGGACCTACTCTGCACTGAATCGCTAAATAAATGAACGAATAAATAATATAGAAATGAATTGAATTGACTTTATTTCTTACACCCTTCACATACATGAGTAAAAATCTTTACATTACGTCTCCATCTAAATGTACAATCATAGTAGTTTATAATAACTTATAATAGAACAGTCAATGTGATGTGGAGTTCACTCAAGTCAGCGTGTTCATCAGTCTGATGGCCTGGTGGGAGAAGCTGTCCCGGAGCCTGTTGGTCCTGGCTTTTAAGCTGCAATACCGCTTTCCGGATGGTAGCAGCTGGAATAGATTGTGGTTGGGGTGACTTGGGTCCCCAGTGTTCCAGCAGGCCCTTTTTACACAACTGTCCTTGTAAATGTCCTGAATCATGGAACTATAGATGCACTGGGCTGTCCGCACCATTCTCTGTTGAGTTCTGTGATTAAGGGAAGTACAGTTGCCATACTAGGCAGTGATGCAGCCAGCCAGGATGCTTTCAATTGTGCCCCTGTAGAAAGTTCTTAGGATTTGGGGGCTCATACCAAACTTCCTCAACCGTCTGAGGTAAAAGAGGCGCTGTTGAGCCTTTCTCACCACACAGCTGGTATGTACAGACCAAGTGAGGTCCTTGGTGATGTGATTACCGAGGTACATGAAGCTATTTATCCTCAACCCCAGCTCCATTGATGTCAGTAAGAGTTAGCCCATCTCCATTCCTCCTGTTATCATTTCAGGACAGGTTGACATTCAGGACGGGTACCCTTTGTCAGAATTCTAAAGGGTCTTCAACTTATACATTTAACTCTCTTGCTCATTCCACAGATGCTGGCATTTTCCACAAGTGCCAGTTAATTGCTAAGTTGAAATTCATGTGTGCACCAAGAATTATAGGAGGGGCAGTTGCCATAGGGGATTTTAACTTCCATGTAATTTGGGTGAATCAGGTTGGTCAGGGAAGTCATGAGGAGGACTTCATAGAATGCATCCGTGATGGCTTTCTTGAGCAGCAAGTTAGTGAACCCACAACAAGGGAAAATGCCTGCTTAGATCTAGTCCTGTGCAATGAGACAGGTAAGATTAATGATCTTGTAGTCAGGGATCCTCTTCAATCATAGTATGATTGAATTTCGTATACAGATGGAGGATGAAATAGTTAGATCTAAAACTGGTGTATTATGCTTGAACAAGGGAGACTACAACGGGATGAGGGAGAAGTTGGCTAATGTGGATTGGGAGCATAGGCTATTTGGTAGGACAGTTGAGGAACAGTGGAATACTTTCAAAGAGATTTTTTCACAGTGCTCAACAAAGGTATATTCCAGTCAATAATAAGGATAATAAGCGTGGGGAGAGCCAGCCTTGGATAACTAAGGAAATAAAAGATAGTATCAAATTAAAAGCTTGTGTACAAAGTTGCAAAGAGTAGTGGGAGACTGGAGGATTGGGAAAACTTTAAAAAGCAACAGAGAACAACTAAACAAGAAATAAGGAAAGGAAAGATAGAGTATGAAAGTAAATTAGCACAAAATATAAAAACAGCAAAAGTTTTTTTAAATATATAAAGCGGAAGAGGGTGGCTAAAGTCAGCATAGGTCCCTCAGAAGATGAGAAGGGAAAATTGATATTGGGTGATAAGGAAATGGCTGAGGCATTGAATGACTATTTTGTGTCGGTCTTCTTGGTGGAGGACACATCTAATATGCCAAAGAGGGGTGTTATGGACAAAATGGGAGGTGAGGACCTTGATAAAATCACTGTCACTGAGGAGATAGTGATGAGCAAACTAGAGGGCCTGAAGGTAGATAAGTCCCCTGGTCCTGATGGAATGCATCCCAGGGTGCTGGTGGAGGTTATAGTAGACGCGTTGGTAATCATTTATCAAAACTCTGTAGACTCTGGGCAGGTCCCAATGGATTGGGAGACAGCAAATGTCACACCACTTTTTAAAAAAGAATGTAGGCAAAAGACGGGCAACTATAGGCCAGTTAGCTTAACATCTGTAGTCGGGAAAATGCTTGAAGCTGTCATCAAGGAAGAAATAACGAAACATTTAGAAAGGAGTGGTTCCATTGGACAGATGCATCATGGATTCAGAAAGGGCGGGTCCTGTATGACAAACTTACTGGAGTTCGTTGAGAACATAATGGATAGAGGGGAACAGGTGGATGTCACGTACTTGGATTTCCAGAAGGCGTTCGATAAGGTGCCGCACAAGAGACTTATAAATAAGATACGGATGCATGGAGTCGGAGAAAGTTAATTGGCATGGATAGTGGATTGGTTAACCAATAGAAGGCAGAGAGTTGGTATAAATGGGTTATTCTCCAGTTGGCAGTCAATGGTGAGTGGGTTGGTGCTGGGCCTGCAGCTGTTTACCATTTCCATTGATGATTTGGAAGAGGGGACTGAGTGCAGCGAAACAAAATTTGCTGATGACACTAAACTGAGTGGAAAAGCAAATTGTACAGAGGATGTGGAGAGTCTGCAGAGGGATATAGATAGGTTAAGTGAGTGGGCAAGGTCTGGCAGATGGAATACAACGTTGGTAAACGTGAGATCATCCACTTTGGAAGGAATAATAAAAGAGCAGATTATTACTTAAATGGTGAAAGATTGCAGCATGCTGTTGTGCAGAGGGACTTGGGAGCGCTTGCGCATGAATTGCAAAAAGTTGGCTTGCAGGTACAACAGGTTATTAAGAAGGCAAATGGAATATTGGCCTTCATTGCTAGAGGAATTAAATTCAAGAGCAGGGAGGTCATGCTGCAACTATACAGGGTACTGGTGAGGCCGCACCTGGAGTACTGTGTGCAGTTCTGGTCTCTATACTTGAGGAAGGATATTCTGGCTTTGGAAGCAGAGCAGAGGAGGTTCACCATGTTGATTCTAGGGATGAAGAGATTGAGTTGCTTGGGACTATACTCTCTGGAGTTCAGAAGAATGAGAGGGAATCTTATAGAAATGTGCAAAATTTTGAAAGGGATAGATAAGATAGTAGGAAAGTTGTTTCCATTGGTAGGTGAGACTAGAACTAGGGGAAATGGCCTCAAGATTCAGGGAGAAGATTTAGGACGGAGATGAGGAGAAACTGTTTTTCCCAGAGAGTGGTGAATCTGTGGAATCCTCTGCCCAGGGAAGCAGTTGAGGCTTCTTCACTAAATATATTTAAGAAGCAGATAGGTTTTTACATAGTAAGGGAATTAAGGGTTATGGGGAAAAGGCACAAGATGGAGCGGAGTTTATGGACAAATCAGCCATGATCTTATTGAATGACGGGGCAGGCTCGATGAGCCATACGGCCTACTCCTGCTCCTATTTCTTATGTTCTTATGTTCACTGGGTTTTCTTACAATAATCCTGACCTCTGAGGTGAAGAACAGGAATGCTTTAATAATAAGCAACATACAATCTGGTGAAAGAACTCAGCGGATCTGTCAGCCTCTGTGGGAGGAAAAGAATTGTCAACGTTTGTTGTGGGGTTTGAACCTGAAACATTGGCAATGCCCCCCCCCCCCAACGGAGGCTGCTCGACCTGCTGTGTTCCTCCTCCTGATTGCTCACTGCTTCAGATTTCACCATTTGCAAACTCTTGCATCTGCTTTAATAATAACTTCCTTACATTGCTTTATTGTATTTCATGTGATCCAAAGTGTTTTTGCTGACTGAACCAGATTCAGGTTAAGATACTGAATAACATTTCTGACTGCAAAAAGTGTATGCATATGTATGTGTTTTTAATGCATTTAATTGCATCCTGTCTGCTCTGTTCAGTTTGGAAATCCCTACCATGAAACAGTCGGCAAGAAAAGAAAAATTGAGATTGCCCCGGCACAAACTGATGGTCTTAGTACGCAAGCGGAAAGCTGCTGTGAAAGTATTATTCTCAAGTGCCGAAGTATACGAATAGGAACGTTTCGCACAACAGTATTGGAACCTGTAATTGTGAGTGCAGTTGTTACAAATACGTATTATTTTAAAGCTTATTTTGTGTTGCAAGCTACATTTTGATTTTTTTCCCTAAAATTCCATTCCATAATTAGCGACCAGAAGGTGGGAAATATATTGGAAAGATTAATGGACTTGACATGAAGAAGGAAGCATCATTTTTGACATTGTGCAATATGAAAGTATTGAAAGGGGTTACATTTTCAAGCAAAAATGCTGGCACCAGAAAGATCTCTTATTTTCCCATAGAAAGTGAGCTACTGGTTTGTTTGCCTGTCAATCATTGTCCACCTCAGTACATTTGATTAAATTTAGCTACATATATATTGGTAGCCAGCTGGTGGTGGTGTGGCATCAGCACCGGACTCTGAGGCAAGTAGACCCAAGTTTGAATCTGGCTAGCAACTCAACCTTGTTTTTTTTTAAAAAAGTCAAGTAATACAGAAATGCTTCCCAATGCACCACAAGGTGTGAAAAGATACAACAGCAATAGCAACATGAATATTGGGCTGGGTGGTACTCACAAATGGACAGGCCACAGTATTTAGAAGCTGGTAGTCCCACTGAGGTATTGGCTGCAATGACAGAAATGATGTCTGAAGTAAAGGGTGTGAGACAAATCCATCTGAATTTAAAACTGATGCTTTGGCTTTCTGTTTCGTTTGAAGAAAAATAAATCTTCCAGTGTTTTTTTTTTATTTGAAATGTGATTTACATTGAGAATATATTGTGTGCTTTAGTTTTATTAACTTTTATCTGTCTTCGTGACATCTGAAGTTAGTGGACTGATAACACTTAAAACAGATTTTTCTTCTTTCAGTTCAGTCTAGACTTCATCAAGGTCAGTATGGGAGGTGAGTCAATTTCAATTCATAATTTCTAAGGTTAAGAATCTGGCCTCTATAACTGGATTTCAATATGTGTGTGAACATAGACCATGAGTGCCGTTAGAGTTCAAGTGAGGCAAAAAATGCTTAAAATGTGCTGCAAAAATGTTGGGTACTCTATTTTTTTGCTAAACTTTTCAATTGAGCAACATTGTCAGTAACATAAAGCTGCAGAGAAAATCTGCACCATTTTCACTCAGTCACCTCAGATACAAATGAAAATCTGACGTTTAGTATTCAGTAACTCAAGAGAATCTGCAGATGCTGGAAATCCAAAGCAACACATACAAAATGCTGGAGGAAGTGAGCAGGCCAGGCAGCAACTATGGAAAACAGTAAACAGTCAATGTTTTGAGCCGAGACCCTTCATGTGTCCTGATTTTCCAAATAGTTTGAGTTTTCCTCTTGTAAGAGTGGATGTAATGACGTCAGGCGATACCTGCATAATGGCCAATTGATTTATGGAAATTCACCCTTGTGGAATTTGCAAATAACTGCCCAATGGTTTATGATATTAAATAAAATTTATTCTCTCAATTTATATGGGTGGTGGAAAAGTAAATAAAGCGCACAATTTTTTTTTTCAACTTTCATTTCTCTTAAATGTCCTTAATGTGTCTGCCTGTGAATGGTGGAGTAGCGATACATCTCTGCCAAAGGAGGTGTAAGGTGCTCCTTCTCTCTGCTAGCCTGCAGGTCACCCTTGGGCAAGGTGTAGCACCTGCTTAGTCCCCACCCACCCCCCCATCCGATCAGAGTCACATAAAGTCATGGAGCAGGTTGTGGCTGGTTGTGTGAGCAGCTGGTTCATATCATGAGACCTGGTAAGGCGACCACAGACACCAGGCAGACAATCTGTGAAGAGTAGTGATAATGATTGGGTCACAGGTCTTCTCAGGAAACTGCCCTGAAGAAGGCCATGGCAGACCTCTTCTGTAGAAATAAGAACATTCATGATCATGGAAGGACCATGAGATATACGATATAGGAGCAAAAACAGGGCATTTGGCCCATTCAATCATGGCTGATCTCTTTTTCCCACTCCTCAGCCCCTCTCCCCAGCCTTTTCCCTGTAACCTTTGATGCTGTGTCCAATCAAGCTCTACCTTAAATACACCCAACAACCTGGCCTCCACTGCTGCCTGTGGTAATAAATTCCACAAATTCATCACCCTCTGGCTAAAGAAATTTCTCTGCAACTCTGTTTTGATCACCCACATAACGAACGAATGTATCTGTTGCTGTTACCACCCTGACAGCACATTCCATGCATCTACCACTGTGTTTTTTTAAAAAAACTGCCTGTGACATTCCACCCAGTACTTTCTTCCCAACACTTTAAAGTTATGCTCCCTTGTTTTTAGCCATTTCTGCCCTGGGGAATAAGTCTCTGGCTCTCTTTATGCCTCTTATCAAGTCACTAATCACCCTCCTCTCCCGAGAAAAGCCCCAGCTCACTCAGCCTCTCCTTGTGTTCCGTAAACCAGGTAAATATTTACACACTCTCCTAAAGTTTCCACGTCCTTTCTACAGAAACTTGATGGATTACTGCAGAAAAGTTTGTGAATAATATTTGTGTTCGAAATGGTTAACTACTGGAGCATCCTAGTAAAGTGATTCCACAACTGCATTTCTAATTTTGCTGTTCATAGTAATGGGATAGCACAGGCACTGAGACCTTTTTAAATAGAGACTTCAATCAGCATTCATATACAGTTTTACATAAAATACATTGCAAACGAGGATACTGCTATTTATCAGTTATCTAGTTACTGATATTAAATGTCATGAATGACAATAGAAGTTGATACCATTTCTGTCTGTCCTTTATAGTGCCTCACGAATCATCCCAGGACATTGTTTTAGAAGCTTCGGAATTCACTAAGTGTGAATGGTGCAATACTCGTGTATTACCAGTACTTTTTCTGCAATTAACACCAGCTGCCTGCCGCAAAATACGGTCGTCCCTCAATATGAGCAAAGAGAAGAGCTGGTTTGATTCTGAAGCAACCAGTAAGTGTGAAGCACTAAATTATGCTTGTTAAAATGGCATTCATGTACCAAGTTCAAGGAACTTGAATATAAAAATTATAGGGCTCATTAAATGCCTATTAGATTCCCTTTATGAAGATGCAATGCTAAATTGCAAATATTGCATTGTCCTTTGCTGTGTTTTGTAGGTTAGAAATTCATAAAAGCAGCTAGATGACTTTCTACCGCAATGTTCAAGCCTTTGCTGGCTACCTGCTGTAAATGAAGCACATTTACAAGGAGCATTGCCACTGGAAAGCAGCAGCTGTCCAGGCCATGCTCTCTTCTCACTACTGCCAGTGAGAACCTTGGGTCCGACACTACCAGGTTCAAGGACAGTTATTACCCTTCATCCATCAAACTCCTGAACCACGTGGGTAACTTTACTCACCCAAAGACTGAATTGATCATTGAATACGACCTATGGATGCACTTTCAAGGACTCAGCAACTCATGACCTCTCCCCCCATCTCTGCCCATTGTATTCTACTTTGAATGCCTGCAAAACAAGTGAATCTCAGGATAGCATATGGTGACATCCTTTAATAAGTTTACTTTGTACTGGGCCCAAGCATTCTTTTCAGGCAAAGCAATGATGTACTTGAACTGTTTTCAATGTAGCATACATATCCTCTCCCTCATCTGGAGTGAATGAAGTTTGACTGCTTTGCAGAGTACTGTTTAATCCTGAGCTTTCAGGCTCTTGGAATAGCTACAGCATGTCAGGAGACCATTCAGCCCATTGAGTCTTGCTCTAGCCTTTCCCACTTCATGTAGCCCTGCAAATTCTTTTCATTCAGTTTGATGCCCAGTTCCCTTTGCAACGATACAATTGAATCTGTCTCTGCCTCCACTGCTGCCCCATGGCAGCGCATTTTAAATGTTATTTTGCCAGTGGGCTTCGTCCTGTATATCCTGGCTCTTCACCTACCTATTGGAATAGGTTTCCTCTCTTGAATTCTGTTCATAACTTCCAGTAAATGCCCTCATAACCTGCCGTGTGCCTGGAGAACAACCCCAGCTACTCTATTCTATCTACATAATTGAAGTTCCCAAGTCCAGGAACCAATTCAGTAGATTTCTTCTGCTCCTTCTCTAAAGCATTTATCTTCCCCAAGGCCCAGAGTTGTTGGCAAACAAGTATTGTCTAAAAGTTGTTCATGATTTCTTTGTACTTATTCTCCGTGTCTTGATTGATGAAGCCAAGGATCCCATGTACATTTTTTAACTGCCACTTCAATTTTTCCTGGCACCTTTCAACAAACTTTGCTGTATGTACGTCTCTGTCCTTGTATCACTTTTTGAATTGTGCCCTTTGTTATATAGATTCTTCTCATTCTTTGTACTATAATGTAACAAAATCATTAAGTGTGAAATGCTTCATTCAAATAAGGACAATAAGCAAATCTGAATCTGACATATTTCATGCCATTTACCCATCTGGTTCACTAGCCTGCGTCTCATCTCCTGATTGTTCTCAAAGTTCATTTATGATCAGGTTTTATTTCACCTACAAATTGCGTCTGGCATGCACCCACACCCAAGCAGTGGTCCAGTGACCGTGTCACTGAGAACTTCAGAAAGCTTTTCACTGCTGCATTCTCTCTGTTACTAAGTCTATTTTCAATTCGTACCTGTTTTGAGTAATAGTCTAATAGTCTCCCCCCCCCCCCTCAGCATCAGCCCTGAAAGTTTAAATGTTTGGAAGAGCTCTGCAATGTACAGTTGTCCCTTGGTATCTGTGGGGGATTGGTTCCAGGACCCCCCGAGGATACCAAAATCCGCGGATGTTCAAGTCCCTTGTATAAAGTAGCATAGTATTTGCATATAACCTACGAACATCCTCCCGTATACTGTACTTTAAATCATCTCTAGATTACTTATAATACCTAATACAATGTAAATGCTATGTAATTAGTTGTTATACTGTATTGTTTAGGGAATAATGACAAGAAAAAGGTCTGTACATGTTCAGTACAGATGCAACCATCGTAGCTCTTCTGGGAACGCTGATGCTGCCTCGGCATCAGCCGATGCCGATTCTCCCATGATCTTTAAGTTCTTGAGGCTATAGCGCTTCACATAGCTAGCCAGCCATCACTTACTAACCTTAAACTCCTTCCTCCCGCTCTCAACACAAGTAGCAAACGAACGAGACGCGAGGCGAACAATGCTCAAATAACAAGTGCTGGAGAATATTTTCGATCTGAGGTTGGTTGAATCCATGGATGCGGAACCCGCGGATATGGAGGGCCGACTATACTTCATTTTAATTCCTTTAGCATCTTGCGGACCTGGATTTTAACCCTTTGTACATCTTGCCCTTCTAACACATTCCCTTGATTAATTTTTCTGCCCATCTAAAATTCCAATCGCATCTTCCTTTCTGAGAGTCCAGTGGCTTCTTTGTTCTCTGCAACTCTATGCTTCCATCACCTTTGTCCTTTCGATGCCACGTTCCCTCCATCCTTTCTGCAACATGACCACCTCTGTTCCATCCTGAATTAACCATCACCAGCTTATTCATTCTCTTACCATCTCCAGACTTGGCATTTCCACTGTTCAGCTGGTCAACTTCTGATTATTCATCCTACACAAAATTTCTAAACAGGGAGTGAATTCAAAAATCAGGGGTGCAAAGGGACTTGGCAGTCCTTGTGCAGGAATCCCTGAAGGTTGAGCCAGTAGTAAGGAAGGAAAATGCAATATTAGCATTTGAGATGACTAAAATATAAAATCAAGCATGTAATGCTGAGCCTTCATAAGGCATTGGTCAGACCACATCTGAGTATTGTGAGCAGTTTTGGCTCCTTATCTAAGAAAGGATGTGAGGGTCCAGAGGAGGAATAAACTTCTCGGGCTTCCAGCCAGCCAGGTTAAGGTATTGATTTTAACCAATGTTTCGATGGCAAACTCTGCCGCCTTCATCAGGGATGATGCCTGGACATGTCTAGTCTGGAGGTATTTATATCCCCTGTAGTCCATCCCTCCTGATTGTTTTGTCATCGAAACGTCAGTTAAAATCAATGCCCACACCCAGCTGGAAGCCCAAGAAGAGTTTATTCGCCATATACACTGGGAAAATGAGATCTCTTTTGTCCAGAGGAGGTTTACGATGATCCCAAGAATGAAAGGGTTATTGGCTCTGTGCCCATACCCACTGGAGTTTAGAAGAATGAGGGGTATCTGATTGAAACTAATCAAATATTCACAGGCTTAGGTCGAGTGGATGTGGAAGATTTTCCAATGGTGGTAGATCCTAGGGCAAGAGGGCACACCATCAGAATACAAGGAACTCTGTACAGAACAGAATTCCTTATATTCTGAGAAATTTAAGAGGAACTTCTTTCACAGGTGAGTGTTGACTCTGTGGAATTTATTGCCACTGGTGGCTGTGGAGGCCAAGTCATTAAGTATATTTAAAGCCGAGATTGACAGGTTCTTGATTAGCAATTTTAATAGTTATTTGGGGGAAAAAATAAAGATACATACTAAAATTATTTTGAATTCCATGGAGCATGTGGGGATCCTCTGATATCCAGGCAATCCTTCTTTCTTTCTTTCTTCTTTCTTTTTTTTTTCTTTTTTCTTTTTTTTAGACAGGGATGTAAGGGGGGAAGGGTTAAGGGGAGGGGGGAGGGCTTATATTAATTTTCATTACTCTATTATTCTATTCATTGTATACAATTCTCTTAAAAATTTAATTAAAAAATATATTTAAAAATCCTCGCTGATTTGTTTTGACACAGACAATGCATATCTCTGTGTGCTTTGATGTACACGTGGCATATATATCTTATCTTTCTGTTGTATTTTTCAGCTACTGATGAACGGTACATTGTTTTGATATTTGAGTCTCTTCTGGAACTTCGTGCAGCTGCTATTTTCGAAAGAATATTAACTGAAGTTGGCAAAAAGAACAATATATCAAACTTTTTTGTTTCCATACCATTTTTTGAAGCAAACAACAGGCTTCTTATGTTCACACAGAACCTAGAGGAACACAAGAGCAATCTATCACTCAAGGACAGCAGGGTAAGCATGTTGCTCTTCCAATGGATGCATGTTATAATGCAGAAACAATGTGAAGTGAAATGTGAACAGGATGTGGAGCTGGGCTGAGAAGTAGTAGATGAAGTTCAATCTGGAAAAGTGTGAAGTAATGCACTTTGAAAGGACTAACTTGAAGGCTGAATACAGGATTAATGGCAGTGTGGAGGAACCGGGGGATCTGGGAGTTCAAGTCCATAGATCCCTCAAAGTTGCTGTGAAAGTTGATGGGTTGGTTATGGTGTGCTGGCCTTCAGTCATCATGGAAATTGAGTTTAAAAGTCACAAGGTAATGTTGCAGCTCTAAAAAGCTCTGGTTGGACCACTCTTGGATAATTGTGTTGAGCTCTGGTTGCCTCATGACAGGAAGGAGGTGGAAGCATTAGCGAGGGTGAAGAGGAGATTTACCAGGATGTTACCTTGATTAGAGAATGTGTCTTGTGAGGAAAGGCTGAGCGAGCTAAGACCTTTCTCTTTGGAGTGAACGAGGATGAGAGGTGATTTGATGGAGATATACAAGTTGATAAGAGGTATAGATAGAGTAGATAGCCAGCACATATTCTTCCCAGGATAGTACTAGCTAATACCAGAAAACAACAGTGACTGGAGGAAGGTTGAGGAGAAGGTGAAGATTTTTTGCTTTTACACAGAGTGGTAGGTGCCTGGAATGCACTGCCAGGAATGCCTGCTGACATTGGTACATTAGGGACACTTAAAAACTCTTAGCCAGGCACATAGGTAAAGGAAAAATGGAGGTTTTGACCTATATAGGAGGGAAGGAGTAAATTGATCATGGAGTAGGATAAAATGTTAGCACAACATCACAGGCTGAAGTACTGTAGTACTCTTAAGTTGTATGTAACCTGGAGACAGAAATAGGCAATTCTGCCCCTCAAGCTGTTCAGGTATTCATTGCTATCCCTTCATTGCACCATAATGTCCAAAACTCCAGAATTTGTAGGATTCATCACCCTCTTGAAGGAGAAAGTTGGCCCTTAATCTCTAGTCTCATTTTCCTGAGGCCACAAAGTAATTCTGGAGTCCATAGCAAGGAGATCTGTTTTGTACCAACTGTGAGCTCTGTACGAATGTTAATCTTTTAGTAAGATCCCCTCTGATTCTTCTGAGTTCTAGAAAAATGTCTTTCCAGTCAGTCAGTTGATTTAGGAGAACACATGCTGCTCAAGAAAACATCCAAAGAAATTTTATTGCAATGCTTCAGTGGGAAGACTATCCTGTTAGGCTCTGATTTATGAACCACCTTTGAAGATATCATAGGGAAGATCCCTTAATCCTGGCCAGTATCTCTCCCCCAACTAATCATTTCACACTGTTGTTTATGACATGTCCTTGGCTGTAAAGGATTTGGGGGCTGTAGCAAATGCTACAAAAATTCAAGCACATGGGTCAAAACTGCCATATGAAGAATGGCAACTTCTAAAGCAACAGAATATCAATGTAGAAACAGGAAGAGGCACTTTAAGGAGGGGAGGGAAGGATTTTATGGGGACAGAAGAGAGAACTATGTGCTTCTATTTTTCTCAGTAGGTTTTTATTAGGAATGAGAAAATGAAGCAATCGTGTTTTGTCTTGGTCTCTTCACTTTTAAAGAGTTACTACATGATCCAGATACAAGGAGCAGCTCTTTGACTTCACCTGTTCATGAACTTTTTTCCCTTGCCTTTTGTACAGTTTTTTAAGGAAATCTCTTGGATCAGAGAACAATTTTATTGTGACAAATTAAATTTATTCCCTATTTCCTCAGTGGAACCCCTCTCCACATTTGACCTTGTCCAATTTAATATAAGCCTTGGTGCAAAGAAATCGACGTAAATCTAATGGCATAGAAGGTAAAATGGTACAGAAATTGCAACTTGGGTAACATAATGTTTAGATAATAGTATCTTCTCTTCTGTAAACTAGTGAATATATTAATAAGTTTGTGAACCCTTTGCAATTACCTGATTTTCTGTATTAATTACTCATAAAATGTGGTCTGATCTTCATCTAAGTCACAACAATAGACAAACACCATCTGCTTAAACTAATTACACACAAACAATTGTACTTCTCATGTTTTTATTAAACACATTGTTTAATTATTCACAGTCCAGGCTGGAAAAAGATGTGAGCCTTTGTATTTAAGGACTGATAGAATCTCCTTTAGCGACAATAACCTCCACCAAATGTTTCCTGTAGCTGCTGATCAGACTTGCGCAATGGTGACAAGCAACTTTAGACCATTCCTCCATACAAAACTGTTTCAGTTCATCAGTATTTCTGGGATACCATGCATGAACAGCCCTCTTCAGGTAATGGCCCAGCGTCTCAATTAGGTTAAGATCTGGACTCTGACTTGGCCATTCCAAAACCTGAATTTTCTTCTTTTTTAAACCATTCTGTTGTTGAATGACGTTGCGTCATCCAACTTATATTAAGCTTCAAGTGATGGTCTGCTGCCCGAACATTCTCCTGTAAAATGTTTTGATACGATTATGAATTCATTGTTCCCTAATGATTGCAAGCTGTCCAGGCCCTGAGGCAGCACAGCAGCCCAAACCATGATGCTCCTTTCACCATATTTCACAATTGGAATGAGGTTTTGGTGTTAGTGTGCAGTGTCCTTTTTCCTCCAAACATAGCAGTGTGCATTTCTGCCAGAAAGCTCAGCTTTTGTCTCATTTATCCACAGAACATTATCCCAGAAGTGTTTTGGAATATCTGTCGTCTTTTGAAAATTTGAGTTGTGCGACAGTGTTTTCTTTGGAGAGCAGTGGTTTCCTCCATAGTGTCCTTCCGTGAACACCATTCATGTTAAATGTTTTTTTTTATTGTGACCACATGAACAGGGACTTTAGCAAGTTCTGGAGATTACTGCAGATTTTTTGCTTTTATCTTGGGTTTCACCTCCTTCAGCATTACACATTGTGCTTTTGGTGTGATCTTTGCAGGATGCCCACTCCTTGGGAGAGTAACAACAGCACTGAATTTCCTCCATTTGTAGACAATTTTTCTTACTGTGGACTGATGAACACTCAGGTCTTTCGAAATCCTTTTGTCACCTTTTCCAACTTTATTCATCTCTGGAATTCTTCTTAGGTCCTCTGAAAGTTATTTTGATTGAGGCATGGTGCACATACATAGGTCTTTCTTGAGAAGAGCAGGCTCTGTGGATCTGTCAGTAATCTGACTTTGTGTCTTTTTTATAGGGCAGGGCACCTGTACAACCCTCACCTCCTGTCTCATCTCATTGATTGGAACACCTAACTCCAAATAGCTTCTGTAGAAGGCAATACCCCAAAGGTTTACATAGTTTTTTTTAACCTAGACTGAATGTTTAAATAGTGGTTCTTAGTATTGACCAGGAGTACCATTGTTTAAGTGTTATTTGTTTAAGCAGATTGTGTTTGTCTATTATTGAGACTCAGATGAAGATCAGACAACATTTTGAGTGATTAATGCAGAAAACCAGGTAATTGTAAAGAGTTCACAAACTTTTTCTTGCAGCTGTATGCTGGATGAGCCAGCAGATTTAATATTAACTCAACTAGATTCAATATTAAATGGCTTTAAATAATTATTAATTTTGAACTAACTGATATTTTTAATCTGCATTTCTAGAAAAGAAATATATCAGGCTCCGCTAAGACTTCCATGTTGACTTCTCCATATTGGTTGATCTCTAGTAAATTTGAGCTCTGGATCTCATGCAGTGGAGAGGTATAGGAGATCATAATTCTGCCTGAAATACTGATTAGAATAGACTTCACTACTTATTGCTGGATCATGACCGATAATATCTGGTACTGTGAAATGAGCAGAAAATACTGAAAGCACTCAACAGGTCAGGCAGCATCTGTGGAGAGAAAAGCAAAATTAATGTCTGAGCTGAGGCCTGAGTGATGATTTGTT
Organism: Hypanus sabinus; assembly: GCF_030144855.1. Classification (NCBI taxonomy): domain Eukaryota; kingdom Metazoa; phylum Chordata; class Chondrichthyes; order Myliobatiformes; family Dasyatidae; genus Hypanus; species Hypanus sabinus. The sequence goes on along the minus strand of NC_082717.1, from coordinate 104,901,411 downwards.
TTCTTGCTCTATGGATGCTGCCCGAAGTGTTTCAGATTTCCAGATTTATACTATATGGGAGTTGTCTATATGGAGTGCCTCAAGTGAATAAATAAGTTTATTTTCCTCCCTTCCCTTTGCTCTTCATTCTCTGCATAATCTGTTTTAATTTTAACTTTCTAGGCTTCCCCCAAATATTGTTTGCGGAATACCATCCACTCAACGGACGACGGTTTGGAATCATCCCATTCTTCTTTTACGGGTCCTATTGAAAAGTAAGTGTTTGAGTTAAAACAGAAATTGCAGGAACAAGTGTTCGTTTTCAAACAAGTTGTTGTATGCAAAAGTTTCAAAGCCTTTTGGAAAGGTCAGTGTTTATTTTTAATAAAATAAATTGACCGACTTTGAATTGTAGGTGCTGATAAGCTAGTGGTATATAAGGTATGAACTCTTCTCCAATACTTTTGTATCTGCATTTTGTATTGTGCTTTTAGACACTGGAAATTCGTACCTTGTCTAATTTTTACTGCTGGATTTCAGTATTTCATGGTCTAGAATGAGAAATTACTTAAATATTTCTTTGCTACTCCATGAGGACCATTCTAAATGTAGTTCTGATTCTTTCAACCAGGTTGATAGTTTATCCTCCTCCTCCATCGAAGGGTGGCATATCTGTGACTAATGAAGATCTCTACTGTTTGAAAGAGGGGGAATTCTTGAACGATGTTATTATAGATTTTTATTTAAAGTAAGTAACGCTACTATGAATTTTTGAAAGCAGCGTGCAGAAAATACAGTGACAAAGCTTAAAGGGGAGTCACAAGACTGCAGCTGCTGGAATTTCTGGAGCAAAGATAAACTGCTGGGGGAGCTCAGCAAAGTTAGGAAGCAACTTTGGAGCAAAAATGGACAGTTGACGTTTTGGGTTGAAATCCTTCACTTTGATACTAGATGAAGGGTTTCACCCTGAAATGTTGACTCTATCGGTTTCAGGGAGAAGTTGTTCACCCACCCAACAACAGACTTGTTAGTCTGCGATGGGTAAAGTGGTTGAAGTTGTTTTATGGAGTACAAATCTACCAACACTTTCACAGTGATGGTCTGCTGGGGGAAGAATAACCAATAAAACAGTGTGATACTGCTGAGAAACGGCCTTGGATTTCTTTGTCATTGGTGAACAGAATCAGCAGTGAAAAACCACCTTGTAATTCGTTTGAACTTTGAGAAAGACTGGCAACATACCATGTTCCAGCTTTGCGGAGAATTGAAGAGACAAGTTAAGAATTATCAGAAAGATGTTGGAGTGCAACATAACATGGAGATTGCAAGATATACAGAGGAGAGCAGCATTTTGCCAAGACTGACTTACAGGGTGGCAAACGATAGTTCACACATCCTCCTTGGTAAAACACTACAAAACACCCATCTTAACAAGCAGCTAGAAGTTTTGCCACTCCCGAACTTCTCACCAGCATCCTTGTATACACCAACAGGACACAGTTCCTATTCATGTCCTCCATTCTCATGTAAGGAATAGAGCATTGAAAAGTACAGCACAGAAGCTGGCCTGTCTGGTCTGTGCCAAACCACTTAAGCTGCCTATTCCCATTGATCTGCCCCAGGACCATAGCCCTCCCCACCCCTACCATCCAAGTACCTATCTAACCTTTCCTTAAGCTTTGAAATTGAGCTCACATGCACCACTTGTGCTGGCGGTTCATCCACATCTCTCAGCCCTCTGAGAGAAGTTTCCCCTCGTATTCCCCTTAAACCCATGATCTCTGATTGTAGTCTCACCCAATCTCACTTGCGTTTACCCTATCTATACTCATAACTTTGTATACCTCTATCATTATCACCTATGTTCCAATAATCTGTGGCTTGCTTTTTTTTAAAAAAAAGAACATCTGCCTATGATCTCCAGCAAATAGGTGCATACCTTGGCAAGGAAGCTCAAAAAAGCCAGGTGAACGAGCACAAACAATAAAAATAAATCTCACCTCAGAAGTAAGTGCCAGTTTCCTCTCACATTGTCTCACAAATGAATGTGTAGATCTTATGAACAAGTGCTCACAAATCCCTTGTAATGAGCACTTTGTAGTGTTGCCACACAAAACAGATTATAGTATCCAATGCAGCCCTAAAATCCATATAAAGATAGATGCTGATTATGGTGGCTGTCACCTTTCTGTGGGACATTGAGGTGTGATTGTGCAGACCAACACATTCAAAATAACACAAGTATCAAATTAACTTTGCTTGAAAACATTAAGATGGATAAGTCCCTGGAGTCAGACAGGATTTATCCCAGGGTATTATGGGAAATGTAGGAAGGAATTGCTGCGTTTTGGGCGATGATCTTTGCATCCTCGCTAGCCACAGGAGTAATACCAGATAATTGGCAGGTGACAAATGTTATTCCTTTGTTCAAGCAAGGAAATAGTGTTAACTCCTGTGAATAATACTCCAGTGAGACTTGTTTCAGTGGAGGGCAAATTATTGGAGAAGATTTTTAAGACCGGATTTACCAGCGTTTCGAGAAGCATCATCTGATTAGGGATAGTCAACATGGCTTTGTGAGGGGCTGTCTAGGACCAAAGGGCACAGCTTCAGAATAGAAGGATTTCCTTTTAGAACAGAGATGAGGAGGAATTTCTTCAGCCAGGAGCTTATTCCTTAAGAGTTTTAATAATTGTTTATTGCTTATTCAATCTTTTTATTAATATCAACATGATAAGATTGATACATAGTTATTGGGATTACAAAATTAAAATGAGCACAAAAGGATACATAAGCAATAAGTACAATATAGTTAAATCTTCCCAAATCATACGTGATACAAATATAATACAGACAAGACAAAAAAAACTGGGTATAACAATATAAACATAACAGAAAAAGAGAGAAAAATTATTACCCCAAAAAACAAGAACTTATCTAACAAACTAACCCACTAACTAATAGAGAAAAAAGAAAAGAAAAAAAAACAGACTGTTTATAGTGTCTAAGAAAAGACAAAATATCATTAGTGTCCCCAACTCCGATCCTCTCTACATATATAAAATCAGAACCAGAAAAAAAATGGGATTAGAACAGGGTCAGATTACATCATGTGAAAATATTGAATGAATGGCCTCCAGGTCTTTTCAAATTTAATAGAAGGATCATATATGACACTTCTAATTTTTTCCAAATTTAAACATAATATAGTTTGAGAAAACCAATGAAATGTGGTAGGGGGATTAATTTCTTTCCAATTCAATAAAATAGATCTTTTGGCCATTAACGTAAGGAATGCAATCATCCGACAAGCAGAGGGAGATAAATAAATTGACTCCCATCATTGGTAAACCGAAGATTGCAGTATTTACTGTGCTTGAGAAGTTTATATCCTGGATTATTTATATCCTGGATTAAATTGATGCCTCGGTTTTTACTAACAATCAAAGATCTCCCTTTTTTCGTTTATTTCGGGGTACCAGGCAAGGCTGTCCTCTTAGTCCATTATTACCTGATATTGCCCTGGAACCTTTGGCAATTGCTATTAGAGAATCACCTAACATTTTTGGCATTACTTGCGGGATGACTATACATAAGTTATCATTATATGTAGACGACTTGTTGTTATACATTTCCGATCCTGAGAAATACATTCCTGCAGATATATCATTGTTGGCACAGTAGACACAATTTTTCCGGGTATAAATTGAATCTTAATAAGAGTGGATTGTTCCCCCTAAATAGGCAGGTTCCAATTTATAGAAATTTACCTTTTAAATTAGTTAATGATTATTTTATATACTTAGGGATTAAAATCACAAAAAAAGATAAGAATTTATTTAAGGTTAATTTTTTACCCTTAATTGATCAGATTAAATGTTCATTTACTAAATGGTCATTGTCTTTATTATTAATAGGTTGGATTAATGCTATTAAAATGATTATTTTACCTAAGTTTTTATATATATTTCAAGCGGTACCAATTTTTATTCCATAATCCTCTTTTGATAATGTTGATTCCAAAATTTCTTCAAATATATATGGCAGAATAAAAATCCTAGGTTAGGTAAAAAATATTTACAGAAGTCAAAAAAGGAAGGTGGATTGGCATGGCCAAATTTTAGATTTTATTACTGGGTAATTAATATTCGATATTTGAAATGTTGGTTAAGGGATTTGGATTTATCTCCTAGCCCTCGTTGGGTAAATAATCGTATATTGGTTATTGATATTAGCGTAATATTGTGAAGGTGGAGGTGTTACAGAGTATGTCATTGTGACTTGGCAAGCACTTTGCCTTGACCTTTCTTTGCTGTGAAAAGTGACAGTTAAATTTCATTCTGACCCTGCAGGTATTTAGTTCTTGAAAAGATCAAACAGCAGGATGCAGACAGAATACACATCTTCAGCTCCTTCTTTTATAAACGACTGAATCAGCGAGAGCGACGCGGCATTCCTGAATCTGCCATCTTATCGTAAGCTATCATGCCTGAGAATTAAGGGTTGTTTAGTGTTTTCTGTAGAAAGGAATATAAAAAGATGTGTGTGGATGAATAATTTGTTAAGTAATCCAGTTCATTGAACATTTTAAGGTCATAGTGCTTTACAGCACAATACAAGCCCCTAGGCCTATCTAGTCCATGCAAACTATTATTCTGCCTAGTCCCATGTTCCTCCCATCCATGTACTTAACCAAATTTCACCTGCATCAACCACATTTGCTGGCAGCTCATTCCACACTCTGAGTGAAGAATTTCCCCCCCGGTTCCCATCAATATTTCACTTTTCATCCTTAATCTAATACCTTTTATTTCTAGTCTCACCTAACCTCTGTGAAAAGCCTGCTTGCATTTACCCTATCTGCACCCCTCATAATTTTGTATAATTCTATCAAATCTCCCCTCATTCTCCCGCTCCCCAGAGAATTTCAGCTTTTCCCTATAACTCAAATCCTGGCAACATCCTTGTAAATTTTCTCCGTACTCTTTCAATCTTATTGATATTTTTCCTGCAGGTAGTTGAATAGAATTGCACACAATACTCTAAATCAGGCCTCACCAACATCCAATACCACTTCAACATAATAGACTAACTCTTGTATTCAATACTTTGATTTATGAAAGCCAATTTGTCAATAGCTGTCTTTATGTCTCTATCTAGTTGTAATGCCACTTGCAAGGAATTATGGATCTATATTCCAAGATCTCTTTGTTCCTCCTTAATCCTCAGTGCCCTACGTCCACTCTGTAAGTCCTACATGAAGTCCTATGTTCACTAAGTCCTGAAGTCCAACACCTCACAGTTGTCTGTATTAAATTTTATCTTTCTCCCCCTTTACTAAATGAGTACATCAGGAAAAGGTTCATGTGGTGGAAAGTGGTACCTGCTGTTATATTTTTGTTAAAAATATCCTGCAAAGAATACACTTAGCTTGATTTGAAGAACTTGTAGATCTTTACTGTCCCTGTTGGACTTCTGAGTTTGTTTTGGAAGAATAAAGTGGTATCTGCCATACGCTGCTTATTTCAATAATGTGCTGGATTGCTGGGTCTGCAATCTTTTAGTTTTATCTATGATATCTTCTTGAAAATATGTATGCATGATAACTATTTACATACCCCAGGAGTGGTAATTGGAACTTTTTTGCTGCCCACCCTGCAATTTGATATGCATTCATTTTCTTCAACTGAGCATCACAAGACCATAAGACATGGGTGTAGAATTAGGTCATTCGTCCCATCAAGATTGCTGTGCCATTGTATTATAGCTGATTTATTGCTCTCAACTCCATTCTCCTGCCCTTACCTGATAACATATATGCCCTAACTAATGAAGAACCTATCCACCACCATTTTAAATGTACTCAATGACTCAGCCTCCACAGCTGCCTATGGCAGTGAATTCCATACCACTCTCTGGCTAAAGAAATTCCTCCTCACCACTGTTCTAAATGGCGTCACTCTATTCTGAGGCTGTGCCCTCTGGTCCTAGACTCGCCTAGTCTAGAAAATATTCTCTCCTTATCCACTCTAACTAGACCTTTCAATATTATATAGGTTTCAATGAGTTTCCCGCTCATTTACAAAATTTGGCAAGTACAGGCCCAGAACCATCAAATGCTCCGTGTACATTAAATCTTCCATTCCCAAGCTCATTCTTGTGAACGTCCTGTAGACTTATTCCAGTGCCAGCAGATCCTTTCACAAATGAGGGGACAAGATTGTTCACAACACTCCCGAGTGCGGACTGACCAGTGCCTTATAAAGGCTCAGCATCACAGCCATGCTCTAGTTCTCTCAAAATGAATGCTAACATTGCATTTGCCTTCCTTGCCACTGATTCAGATTGCAAGTTAACCTCTAGGGAATCTTGCACAAGGACTCCCAAGTTCCTTTGCACCTCTGATTTTTGAATTTTCTCCTTGTTTAGAAAATAGTGTATGCCTTTATTCAGTCTACCAAAAAACATGACCATACACTTCCCTGCACGCGATACCATCTACCACTTTTCTGCCCATTCTCCCAATGTGTCGAAGTCCTTCTGCTGACTCCCCGCTTCCTTAACTCTACCTGTCTCTCCACCTAGCCTTGTATCGTCAGCAAACTTGGCCACAAAGCCAACAATTCCATCATCCAAATCTTTCACGTATAATGTGAAAAGGAGTGGTCCCAATATGGAACACATCTCGTCACTGGCAACCAACCAGAAAAGGCCCCTTTGTTCCCACGCTTTGCCTCCTGACAGTCAGCCAGTCTTCTATCCATGCTAGTGTCTTCCCTGTAATACCATGGGCTCTTGTCTTGTTGAGCAGCCTCATGTGCAGCACCTTGTCAAAGGCCTTCTGAAAATCCAAGTAAATGACATCCACTGACTCCCCTTTCTCTATTCTGCCTGATTTTTCCTCAAAGAATTCCAACAGATTTGTTAGGCAGGATTTCCCCTTAACTGCTGACTTTATCATGTGCTTCCAAGTACCCTGAAGCTACAACCTTAATAATGCACTCCCAACATCTTTCCAACACCTGAAGTCAGGCTAACTGGCCTATCGTTTCCTTTCTAATGCCCCCTCCTCTCTTAAAGAGTGGAGTAACATTTGCAATTTTCCAGTCCTCTGAAACCATTCCCGAATGTAGTGATTCTTGAAAGATCGTTACTAATGCCTCCACAATCTCTTCAGCTGTGTCTATCAGAACTGTGGGGTGTAGTCCATCTGGTCCAGGTGACTTTTCTGCCTTCGGACTTTTCAGCCTCCTTAGTAACAGCAAATCCACTCATTTCTGCCCCCTTATGCCCTTGAATTTCTGGCATACGTTTAGTGTCACTTTGAAGACTAATGTAAAATACTTACTAAATCGGCTGCCATTTGTTTGTCCCTCATTACTACCTCTCTCCAGCATCATTTTCAGGTGGTCTGATACCCTCCGTTGCCTCTCTCTTACTCTTTATATATCTGAAGATTCCTTTGGTATCCTCTTTATTATTGGCTAGTGATTTTCATATTTCATCTTTTCTTTCTTGCTTTTTTGTTGCCTTCTGTTCATTATTAAAAGTTTCCCAATCACCTAACTCTCCACTAATTTTTGCTATACTTTATGCCCTCTCTTTTGCTTTTGTGTTGTCTTTGACTTCCCTTGACATCCATGGTTGCCTCATGCTTCCCTTAGAATACTACTTCATCTTTGGGATGAATCTAACCTGCTCTTTCTGAATTTCCTCCAGAAACTCCAGCAATTGTTGTTCTGCCATCATCCCTGCTAATGTTTCTTTCCAATCAACTTTGGCTCATTCATCTTTTGAGTCTTGTAATTTATATCCCACATCTTTGCTACTGTTCAGAGGCTTGAATACAACTTCTATCAGGATCTTTTTCTCCTTGCAGTTTCTGAACTACCCTCAAGGATTCTATATCTTCAGATTTTATGTCACCTCATTTTTTACCAACAGACCAACCCCATACCATCTACCTACCTACCTGTCTGTCTTTCCAATACAATGTGTATCCTTAATGTTGAGCTCCCAGCTATGATCTTCTTTTTACCCATGACTCAGTGATGCCCATGTCATGCCTGCCAATCTCTAACTGTGCTACAAGATTATCTACCTTATTCTGTATATTGTTTGTATCTAAATAAAACACCTTCAGTGCTATATTTATCACAGTTTCTGATTTTGCTCCAATGTTACACTTCAATGCATCCCACTTTCTGCAATTTTGCCCTACAATATACCTGAACTTCCTCAATCTCATTATACACGGCATCAACTTGTATACCAACTACCCCATCATTCCTATCTGGTTCCTATCTGGTTCCTATCCCCCTGCCAATTTAGTTGAAACCCTCCCCAACGGCTCTAGCAAATCTGCCTGCAAGGGTATTAGTCTCCCTCCAGTTTAAGCTTAACCCTTCCTTTTTGTGCAGGTCATACCTTCCCCAGAAGAGATCCCAATGATCGAAAAGTCTGAAACCTTGACCGGCATGTGGTACCAGGAGGAATCCAGCACCCCATTTCTCTATCACCTTGATGGCTTTTGGAAGGAAAATTAACTTTTTTTTAGTTTTTCCCCCACAGTGTGTGCATTCACTAAATATGAGTTGCAACTTCTCTGTTCTGAATCTGAAGGTTTTGTTAGGCTGTAATAACTTTATTAAGGGGCTTGGGATTTGAGAAAACCCACGGCTTCTGCTGTCTCTCCTCTCTTCTGTAGCCGTGGCCAATTGCTGTTTAGTTGTAAAGCGATCTGCCTCTACCACAGCCCCTGGTAACTCATTCCAGGTAATGACCAATCTCCGTGTGGAGCAATCTACCACTCTCTGCATATTTCTTCCCTCTCACCTTAAAACCTGTTCCTCCTCGTTCAAAACTCCCTTACCTTGGACGAAAAAAAAAATGACCATCTTATCTATGCCTCTCATAATTTTACAAACATCGTAAGGCCACCCCTCAGCCCTCCATTCCAGGCACCATCCTGGCGAATTGCTTCTGCACCTTTTTTTTCTCTATCACATCCTTCCAGAGGTGTGGTGAACAGAACTTTAAACAGTATTCTAAATATATCCAAACCAATTTTTTGTTCAGCAGCAATAAAATATTCCATCTCTTAAAGACAAGCATACCTAGTGCCTTGTTCACTACTTGTCTACCTCTGTTGTCACTTTTGGGGATCTGTGGGCTTGCATCACAAAGTCTCAGCTCATCAGTGCTCCTGCCTTTTACTCTCAAGTCTGAACAGAATTTGACATCCCAAATTACGTTGCCCAACACTTCTTTGGATTAAATTCTATCTGTCATCACTGTACACAGTTCTCCAGCTGAATGAAATAACCTTCACTGTCTATGCCTCTTTCAATTTTTGTGTGATCTGCGGCTTTCTAATCAGACCACCTATAGTCCCACCAGGAATGTTACAAACAGCAAGAGTCCCAGCACTGATCCCTGCGGTACACCTTATGTTGTAGAAATTCTGTCAGAAGAACACTGCCCTCTGAGTCTGACTTAAAACTTCACTGACTTGCTGATTACTGACTGAACACTTCTTCCAAGAGTCTTGCAAAAATACTGGGAACAATTCAGGAGAAGTGGAAATCCTTCTGGCTTTCCAATAAAAAGCATCAAGTGCAGTAAACGTTCTTATTTTTGGATCAGAAGGTATTCTAAGAATCTGTCCTGAGTCATATTGGGTAGTGTTTGCTAAAGTGTTTAGAGTGTCTTCTCTGCATCTGTGTCACTATTGGCTGTGTAATCCACTGAAACCAGAACCCATGGTGACCAGCAAGGCTTTTAACCTTTGCCATTACAGCTTGCTTCAGTGTGCCATGCTCTGTAATCACAGGATCTAATGATGTTTTTCAGCATGTACAGTATTTGTGGAAAGAAACAGAAAGCATCTATAGGAAATAGTATTGTAAAGAAGTACCTGTGGCATGTTTGCAGTGTGAATTTTGGAGCTCCTTAGTGCTGCCATTGACTACAGTTGGAGCTTCAGTTGATATATCATGGTGTGTCACTCATGTATATGGACAGTACCCACTGATGGTGTGTATATACGAATGCAGTATTATGCACATTACCCTGGTATGAGAGGAGCTGGTAACTGGAGTAGCGAGGTAGTGAGTACCTGATCTCTTGTATTTCCCCATGAAGTACTGACAGTTGTGGGTTGATTATTGGCAGAGTGGTGACAATAAAACAGTACAGTCGACCCTCCTTATCCACGAGGGATTGGTTCCAGGACCCCTCGCGGATACAAAAAACACAGATGCTCAAGTCCCTTATCCAAGTCCCTGTCTCAATTCGGTGAATCTTAGGACCCAGCGGAACCCCAGACCTTATTTAACCTGTCTCAGTGCAGTGGACATTAGGACCCAGTGGTGGAGCTCTGAATCCACAATGTTTCTGTTCATGAAAATAATCACGATCACGATTGAAAATAAAGTGGAAATAATAAAGTGATCGGAAAGAGGTGAAATGCCATCGGTCATTGTAAAAGTGTTAGGCTATGTTGGTCAACGATCAGAACAATTTTAAAGGATAAAGTGAGAAAGGCTCTGCCCCAATGAAAGCTACAATTATTACTAAGCAATGCAGTGGTTTAATTATTGGGTTTTGAGTTTTTGATCCTCCACATCAACCTGGCATGGATGGGGGGCACACTCGATAGCGGTCTGTCACTGGATCGAACTCAGGAACTTTTGTTCCTGAGCCCGGCGCTGAAACATACTTAAGTGTTTTATATGCAGAGAAAGGTTAAATATATACTGTATACTAAGACAAACGTTCGAGTAACTGACGCTAAGTAATACCGGATGTACCTGTTCCGACTTACTTAGTAAGAGAACTTGAGATTTTTTTCGATCCTGATCCACGATAACCTACATACATCCTCTCGTATACTTTAAATCACCTCTAGATTACTTATAATACCTAATACACTGTAAATGCAATTTAAAATCATTGTTATACTGCATTGTTTAGGGAATAATGACAAGAAAGAAAAGTCTGTACATGCTCGAACAGCAAGTACTGGAAGAGCACTTCCGGGTTTTCTCGATTCACGGTTGGTTGAATTTGTGGATGCGGAACTTGCGGATAAGGAGGGCCGACTCTACAGGGCAGCAAGAGAAAAGATCCTTGGAGAGCTTGGCTTGGAGCACTTCAGCTCCCAGCTTTGATACGGGTACAACAGATTAGAACAAGTTACTGGGCCAGAGTCACCAGTCCAGAGACTTGAGTTCAACTCCACCTATGGCAGCTAGGAATCTTAAATTAAGGAATTAAACAACTATTTTAAAAACTAGTGACAGTAATGTAACTTAGAAAACTACAAGCCAGTCTAGTTCACTAATGCTCTTCAGGAAAGAAAATCTGCTCTTCTTGCCCTATTATAGATCAACTATTTATCAAATACATTTACGAGTATTAGGAATTTGCTATGATGTGTTGGTCAGGGCACCACTAAACAACATTAAATAGTTACAAAGAATAAAGAATTATATTAAAAAAATAAAGAAATGTATATCAAATTTTAACATGGCTAATAACGTTAGAGTTCAGAGTACAGGAATGCAGTAAAACATTCATAAATTCCTAAACACTAGCATGTATTTACAATGTAAACAGCATTATAAAAAGTGGTTTAAAGTGTTTGTAATGCAGTGAAGGGGGTAATAGATAGAGGGGTGTGAGGGGAGGTCTAAATTAAATGGTTAATCAGATTGGCTGCCTGGAGGGGGGGGGGGGGGAAGAAACTGTTAAGCTGCTGTGTTTTTGTTTTAATAGTCCTATGGTGTTTTCCAAAGGGAACTTATGGTAAAGGCAGTTTGTGGGGTTGCCAGTGTCCACGGTGATTTTTTGTTTCTCTTCTGCCTGCTTCCTTGTGCTGGACACATACAAGTCCTACAGTGATAGTTAGACTGCAGCTTTCTTGCTAACTTGACAGTTTGTGGTAGTTTGCATATATTGTGAGAGGAGGCTGACCACACCAGACAGTATTGGCTGACGTGAGGAAGGTCTCGGTGATGGCAATATAGAAATGCACCAGTATGTTCTACTGCAAGAAATAAATCCTCTGCTTTGCCCTTTTGTTAATGAAGGAGGTAAGGTTCTCCCACATGAGATATCTCACAGATGTGGGCAGATGGGGTTTAATCTGAGGCAGTGTAATGTGTTGCATTTTGGGAGATCAAATGTAAGAGGAAAGGATCCAGGTAATGGCAGGATATTTGACAGTGTTGCACAGAGGGACCTAGGACTGCAAGTGCGTAGCTCCCTGATGGAACATTACCAGTTGCTGCAAGAAGTACATTCTCTGAGAGCTCTTTCATTAATGCAGGAGATGTGGTTCTCCCACTTGTTAGTGAGAGAGGGAGAGGCTGTGGCAAGTCCAATTGTTGGGTAAACAATTAGTCCTTGCTGGACTGCAGATCATAGTCTCTCTTTGAGAGGCCTTGTTATTGCTTGCTTCGTGGGTGGTGGGATGATGCTTCCTGCTGAAATAGGGGAAGGGGGAAGGCTGATACTTTGCTGGTGCTTGTGCGTTGGAGGAGGGGGGAGGGCTTTGAGGTTCTAACATTTTACTGTCATTCTTTGAGATTCTATTCTGTTTTTGTGGATGCCTGCAAACAGCAAGAATTTCGGGTTGTACATTGTATACATTCTCTGACATTAAATGGAACTATTGAACCATTAAACATAAGCTCAGATCCTTTACATGACACCAGACCCACCCAGTGTAGTTGAACCTTAACATACTTCGGAACAATTAAGGAAGGGCCACCAAGACGGATGTCTCTATTGATGGCCATTTTCCCCTGAGAAAATAAATAATCTGCCTAATTAATTTAAGACCTACCCTGTTCATTTGTATCTGCTGTGCAGCAAAATTTGTTTTTATAGAAACATCGAAAACCTACAGCACAATACAGGCCCTTTGGCCCACAAAGCTGTGCCGAACATGTCCTCACCTTACCCATAACCCTCTATTTTTCTAAGCTCCATGTACCTATCCAGAAGTCTCTTAAAGACCCTATCGTATTTATGTAATAATTAGTTTGGCATAGATATGTTTCAGTTTCATAACCTAAAATCTTCTCTCTTTTTAGATTACCACAGCGTCGACATGCCAGGGTGAAAACATGGACACGCCACGTGGATCTATTTCAGAAAGATTTTATTTTTGTTCCAATTAATGAAACGTGAGTGTTATAGAGAAATATTCCTTATCTGTATTTGTGTAAGGCATGTTATCAGCCATGGTCTTCAACTTGACTGAAGTATTGGGATATGATACCTTCTCTCCTTTAAAGGGCATTTGCAGCAATATTCCACTGGTTTTATAATTAAGCAAGTCCAAATTTGCAAGGTGAGGGTATTGATTAAACAGAATGTAACATTGAAGATGCACTCACAGCTATTTCTTCACCCTAAATATTTATTTCCACTGTCTTTCCCTTTTGGTACACTAGCTACATAAGTGCTGTCTACAAAATACATGGGAGCAGCTTGCCAGGGCTTCTTTGACAGCATCCCCCAGGTCTGCAACCTCGGCCATCTTATAAGAGCAAGGGTAGTAGGCTTATGGAAGCGACTCTATCTGCATTTTTCCTTCCAAACTACACAGCAACATGATTAAGGATTATCACCACCAATATAATCACCTGTATGTCCAAATTATGAGATTCCCTACCCAGCAGCTCTAAGGGAGCACTTTAGTCATGTGAACTACATTGATTTAAGATTCTATGCTTCTGTTTCATCCACAAAAAGTGCATGACCATACACTCCCTGACCTGTATTCCAACTGTCATTTCGTTACCCATTCTGCAATCTGTCTAAGTCCTTCTGCAACCTTCCTGCTTCCTTAACCCTATCTGCCCCTCCACCTATCTTCATATCATCTGCAAACATGGCCAAAAAGCCATCAATTCTGTCATTACAATTATTGACATATGATGTATAAAGAAACGGTTCCAACACAGATCCCTGTGGAATGCCACTAATCACCAGAAGCCAACTAGAAAAGGGTCCTTTCATTCCCACTCTGCCTCCTGCCAATCAGCCACTGCTTTATCCTGTTAGTATCTTTCCTGTAAGACCATAGGCTCTGATGTTGTTGAGCAGCCTCATGTGTAACCTTGTCAAAGGTCTTCTGAAAATCCAAGTACACAACATCCACTGATTCTTATTTGTCTATCCTTCAAAAGAAGCAAGATTTTCCTTTAAGGTTCCCTTAAAACTATGCTGACATTGGCCTCTTTTTATCATGTGCTTCTAGGTACCCCTAAACCATATCCTTAACATAAACCTCCAACAGTTTCCCAACCACTGAGGTCAGATTAACTGGCTTATAATTTCCTTTCTTCTGCCTCTTTCCCTTCGTAAAGAATGGAGTGACGTTTTCCAGAATCTATTGATTCTTGAAAGATTATTAATAATGCCTCACCATCTCTTGAGCCACATTTTTCAGAGCCAGGTGATTTATCTACCTGCGACCTTTCAGTTTGCCAAGCACCTTCATCTAGTATCGGCAACTTCACTCACTTCTGCCCTCTGACACACTCGGATTTCCAGTGTGCTGGCTTATGTCTTCCACAGTGAAGACTGATGCAAAATACTTATTCAGTTCATCTGCCATTTCCTTGTCCCCCATTACTACCACTTTCCATCGTTTTCCAGTGGTCCAATATCTACTCTTGCCTCTCTTTTACCTCCTTATATATCCAAAGAAATTTTTGGTATCCTCTTTGATATTATTGGGTAGCTTACCTTGCATTCCATCTTTTCCTTCTTTATGACTTTTTTAGTTGCCTTCTGTTGGTTTTTAAAAGCTTCTCAATCATCTAACTTCCCACTACTTTCTGCTATATTGTATGCCGTCTCTTTGGCATTTATGTTGTCTTTGATTTCCCTTGTCAGCCATGATCAGGTCATCTTCTCTTTAGAATACTACTTTTTCTTTTGGATGTTTCTGTCCTGTGCCTTTGGGATTGTTCCCAGAAACTCCAGCCGTTGTTACTTTGCCATCATCCCTGTGAACGTCCCTTCCAATCAGCTTTGGCCAGCTGCTCTGTCATACCTCTGTAATTCCCTTCACTCCACTGAAATACTGATACATCTGACTTTAGCTTTTCCCTCTCAAATTGCAGAGTGAATTCTATCATATAATGATCACTGACCTGGAATGTTCTGTTACTTTAAGCCCTTTAATTAATTATGTTTATTGCTCAACACCTAATCCAGAATAGCTGATCCCCTAGTGGGGTCAACCATGAATTGCTCTAAAAAGGCCTTTTAGGCATTCTACAAATTGTCACTCTTGGAATTCAGCACCAACCTGATTTTCCCAATCTGCCTGCATATTGAAAGTCCCCATGACATTGCTGTTTTGACATGCATTTTCTATCTCCCGTTGTAATTTGTAGTCCACATCTTTGCTAGTGTTCAGAGACCTGTATATACTGTAACTGCCATCAGAGTCTGTTTACTCTTACAGTTTCTTAGATCTACCTATAAGGATTCTACACTTCTGATGCTATGTCACCTCTTTCTAAGGATTTGATTTCATTTTTGACCAACAGAGCCACTTCACCCCCTCTGCTTACCTGCTTGTCCTTTTGATACAATGTCTATCCTTGGATGTTAAGCTCCCAGCTATAATCTTCTCTCAGTCAAAACTCAGTGATGCCCACAATGTCATTCCTGCCTATCTCCAACTATGCTACAAGTTCATCTACCTTATTCCATATACCGTGTGTGTTTTTTGAAAAGAACACCTACATTCCTGGATCTGTTTCGAAGGGATGGTCTACATCTGAACCGGAGGGGTACTAACATTCTTGCAGGAGTGTTTGCCAGTGCTACTCGGGGGGGGTTTAAACTAGATGTGCAGGGGGCAGGGATCCAGATCCAGAGGGTTGGTCAGAAGGTGCATGGGGTTAAATGTGTACAAGGTTTGGGTGATCTTGAGAAGGTCATCAAAATTCAGGGTGCAATTTGCCCGATGGAAGTTCAAGGAGCTGGGTTAGGTACAGTAGACAGTGTTTTAAGCAAAGAGAGGAGGAATGGGCTAAGAATTCTATACTTGAATGCGCGTAGTGTCAGAAACAAGACAGATGAGCTTGAAGCTCAGATGAAAATGGGGAACTACGATATTGTTGGGATAACGGAGACATGGCTGCAAGGGGATCAGGCCTGGGAATTGAGTGTACCAGGGTATACGTGCTATCGTAGAGACAGAAATATGGGAAGAGGGGGTGGGGTGGCCCTGTTGGTGAGGAATGAGATTCAGTCCTTAGCAAGAGGTGACTTGGGAACAGGAGAAGTAGAGTCTGTGTGGATTGAGCTGAGGAACAGTAAGGGTAAAAAGACCCTAATGGGTGTTGTGTACAGGTCCCCAAACAGTAGCGTGGATATTGGGTACAAGTTGATTAGGGAGTTAACATTGGCATGTGCTAAAGGTAATGCAGTCGTTATGGGAGATTTCAACATGCAGGTGGACTGGGAGAATCAGGTAGGTGCTGGACCCCAGGATAGGGAGTTTGTGGAGTGTCTAAGGGATGTATTTTTGGAACAGCTTGTGCTTGAGCCAACCAGGAACGAGGCTATTTTGGACTTGGTGATGTGTAATGAACAGGAATTGATAAGTGATCTTGAAGTAAAGGAGCCATTAGGAAGTAGTGATCATAACATGATAAGTTTTTATCTACAATTTGAGAGGGATAGGGGCAGATCAGAGGTGTCAGTGTTGCAATTAAATAAAGGAGACTACGGAGCCATGAGGGAAGAGCTGGCCAAAGTTAAATGGGCGGATGCCCTGGCAGGAAAGACAGTGGATCAGCAGTGGCAGATATTCTTGGGCATAATACAAAAGATGCAAATGCAGTTCATTCCAATGAGAAGGAAGGATTCAAAGAGGGGGAAGGGGCCACAGTGGTCGACAAAGGAAGTCAGAGATTGTATAGCATTAAAGAAAAAGAAGTATGACAGGGCTAAGATGAGTGGGAATACAGATGATTGGGAAAGTTTTAAGGAACAGCAGATCTTAACTAAAAAAGCAATACGGAGAGAAAAAATCAGGTATGAGCTCAGTCTAGCCAGGAATATAAAAGGGGATAGCAAAAGCTTTTTTGAGCTATGTGAAGAGAAAGAAGATAGTTAAGAACAATGTTGGCCCCTTGAAGAATGAATTGGGAGAAATTGTTAATGGGAAACAGGGAAATGGCAACAGAATTTAATGCATACTTTAGATCTGTCTTCACCAGGGAGGACACAAGCAATCTCCCAGATGTATGGATGGGCCAGGGTCATAAGATATCAGAGGAATTGAGACAGATTTACATTAGGAAAGAAACTGTGATGAGTAGACTGGTAGGACTGAAGGCTAATAAATCCCCAGGACCAGATGGTCTGCATCCGAGGGTTCTAAAAGAGGTGGCTCAGGAAATTGCGGATGCATTGGTAATCATTTTCCAATGTTCCTTAGATTCAGGATCAGTTCCTGAAGATTGGAGAGTGGCTGATGTCCCACTTTTCAAGAAGGGAGGGAAGGAGAAAACTGAGAACTATCGCCCTGTTAGCCTAACGTCAGTCGTGGGGAAGATGCTTGAGTCCATTATTAAGGACGAAATAGTGGCACATCTAGATGGCAGAAATAGGATTAGGCCGAGCCAGCATGGATTTACCAAGGGCAAATCATGCTTGACTAATCTGTTGGAGTTTTTTGAGGGTGTAACAAGGATGTTAGACGAGGGTAAGCCAGTGGATGTTGTGTACCTAGATTTTCAGAAGGCATTCGATAAGGTGCCACATAGGAGATTGGTGAGTAAAATCAGAGCTCATGGCATTGGGGGCAGGGTTTCAACATGGATAGAAAACTGGTTGGCAGATAGAAAGCAAAGGGTAGCAGTGAATGGGTGTTTCTCAGACTGGCTGGAGGTGACTAGTGGGGTACCACAGGGCTCTGTATTGGGACCACAGCTCTTTACGATTTATGTCAATGATTTAGATGAGGGCATTGAAAACTATATCAGTAAGTTTGCTGACGATACTAAACTGGGTGGCAGTGTGACATGCGAAGAGGACGTTAGGAGAATACAGGGAGACTTGGATAGGCTGAGTGAGTGGGCAGATACTTGGCAGATGTCATTCAATGTGAATAAATGTGAAGTTATCCACTTTGGAAGCAGGAACAAGAGGGCAGAGTATTGTCTGAACGGTGTCGAGTTAGGTAAGGGAGAAATGCAAAGAGACCTAGGAGTCCTAGTTCACCAGTCAATGAAGGTGAATGAGCAAGTGCAACAGGCAGTGAAGAGGGCAAATGGAATGTTGGCCTTTGTTACAAGGGGAATTGAATACAAGAGCAAGGATGTTCTTTTGCATTTGTACAGGGCCCTGGTGAGACCACACCTGGAATATTGTGTACAGTTTTGGTCTCCAGGTTTAAGGAAGGACATTCTGGCAATTGAGGAAGTGCAGCGTAGATTCACTAGGTTGATTCCTGGGATGGCAGGGCTGTCTTACGCAGAGAGATTGGAGAGATTGGGCTTGTACACGCTGGAATTGAGGAGATTGAGAGGGGATCTGATTGAAACGTTTAAGATAATTAAAGGATTTGATAGGATTGAGGCAGGTAATATGTTCCAGATGTTGGGAGAGTCCAGTACCAGAGGGCATGGATTGAGAATAAGAGGTCAGTTATTTAAAACAGAGTTGAGGAAGAGCTTCTTCTCCCAGAGAGTTGTGGAATGTTCCACACGAATGCACTGCCTCGGAAGACGGTGGAGGCCAATTCTCTGGATGCTTTCAAGAAGGAGCTGGATAGATATCTGGAGGATAGGGGAATCAAGGGATATGGGGACAAGGCAGGGACTGGGTATTGATAGTGAATGATCAGCCATGATCTCAGAATGGCAGTGCAGACTCGAGGGGCCGAATGGTCTACTTCTGCACCTATTGTCTATTGTCTATTCCTGTATTAATTACCCTTTTCAATTTTACAGCATCCTGCTGACTGCAATTTTGCCCTATCATTGGCCTTTTCTTGCTGTTTGTCTCTAAACTAACTGGCCCATCCTCAGCCCTATCACTGCGGTTCCCATCCTCCTGCCACATTCGTTTAAACACTCTCAAACTGCCCCATCAGGACATTGCCCGCAGTAACTGTTGACCTTGCCGGAAGCACCAACATCCTGAGAAACACAGTTTAAAATAGAATAGGTAACATCGGAATGGAGTGTTTTTGAACTTGTTTGAGTTAAGCAATTATTACACCCTAAAAGATTACTGCTTTATTGAAAAGAAAGTCTTTTTTTTTCTTCCTGCCAACATTTGCTGCCTTCAACTGGAGTGCCATCCCTGAGACGTCCTAGCATATGCATGCCCACTACTGACACCTAATCTGACCCTCAACACAGGAGCCCCTCAGGGCTGTCCCCTAAGCCCCCTCCTTTACTCTCTGTATACCCATGACTGTGTCGCCACCCACAGCTCCAAACTGCTAATTAAATTTGCTGATGATACTACATTGATTGGCCTTATCTCAAACAATAACGAGGTGGCCTACAGGGAAGAAATCACCCTGACACAGTGGTGTCAAGAAAACAATCTCTCCCTCAATGTCGCAAAACAAAGGAGCTGGTTGTGGCCTATAGGAGGAATGTAGACAGGCTCACCCCTATTAACATCAATGGATCAGGGTTGAGAGAGTGAACCGTTTATAATTCTTCGGTATACACATCACTGAGGATCTCACTTCAGGCGGTTGAAGAAGTTCGATGAAGTCCCCAAATTCGAAGAACTTTCTACAGGGGCCAGTTGAGAGCATCCTGACTGGCTGTATCACTGCCTGGTATGGGAACTGTACCTCCCTGAAACACAGGGCTCTGCAGTGAGTGGTGTGGTCAGCCCAGCACATCAGTGGATGTGAGCTTCCCACTATTCAGGACATTTACAGCAACAGGTATGGGACCGAAGTCACCCCAACCACCAACTGTTCCAGCTGCTACCATCTGGGAAATGGTACCGTAGCATTAAAGCCAGGACCAGCAGGCTCCCAGACAGCTACTTCCACCAGCTGATTAATTCATGCTGATGCAATTGCATTCCTAAGCTATATTGACTTCTGTTGTATATCTCACTGTACATACTACTTATTGCAAATTACTATAATTTGCATATTGTACATTCAAATGGAGACATAATGTAAAGATTTTGACTCTTCATGTATGTGAAGGATGTAAGAAATAAAGTCAGTTCAATCCTAGAGAAATATTGACAGGCAGAATTATTTTTTCCTGAAATTTGTGTGCACTTCCAATAAAAAACACTAGGTGGCAGTTCAGTGCAGGAAACACTGGCGAATATTTGAGCCAATTGCCTTTTTTTATTGTAACCCAAGTAAAATTAATGAAATTTGCACACATTTAGAATAGAGTTTGGATTTCAGTCAGATACTAGATCATTTGTGATGCTGTCAGTTTATCTATCTTACACTATTTCTGCAGTTGAAGTTCTGAATTAATTATCTGAATGTAATGTCCTTATTGTTCAGAAATAAGATTTTTACTTTTGTTTATGCTGCAGGGCTCACTGGTTTCTGGCGGTGATTTGTTTTCCTGGCCTCTGCAATGAACCAAATCCTAAGTTGCAGAACAATGAAGAAACACAGCACAACAGCAGCTCCGCCCCAGCAGAAAGCAACAATAACTCTGCTTTACAAGAGGAGATGGACAGTCTAACTGAGAACTCGGCTGCAGACAGGCAGAGAAAAACTCATACCATCATCAGCACGATGCCAGAGCTCTCTGCTGGCAATAACTGTGAGAGTGTGGAGTCTGATAAACTCCACACAAGAAGATGCTTGTCTGCCGCTGAGCATGTCCTTAGCAACTTTAATCAGCTGAACGCAGAATCAGAAGATCACCAGATCTCTGCCCAGAGAAAAGAAAATGGTATGGAAGGTAAACAGCTAGGTAAATACCAGTCACCTTTTAATTTCACAAGGAGTCTTATAAAATGCTTGACTTTGAACGAAATAACATTTCGAAGATTTTTAATGGCTGTTCATGAAACAGCTGAAACATGAAGTAAACTCGCATGTTTACAAGCTGCCAGTTAAGAATGGTCAGGGGCACGTTGCCGTTTGAATCAGATTTACTGTCACTTGAGTTGTGTGATATTTGTTGGCTTGTAGCAAATACATAAAATGACTATTAATTACAACATTACTGAGCAATAACCAGTTAGGATTTGTGGACTCTTATTGCGGAGGGGAGTTTCACAATAAGATCATGAAAACCTTCAATGATTAAGTTTATTGACTTAGAAATTCTACTATGTGCCTCAATCGTTTGCACAGGGGACATTTAGCAGTTTTTTGGTTTCTTATGTATAATGATACAGTTACTATTACAAACTTGTGTGCAAAACGGAGATTTAGCGATGTGATTGTCTAGGCTATTGGAAAATTACAGCAGAGGCACTCAGTGGTTGGGGTCTTGAAATTTGATGGTCAAAGTCAAGTTTATTGTCAAATACACAAGTCCACGTGCAATGAAGACTTGTAGCAGCATCATAGGCACATAGCATCATATGAGCAGCACTTACAAGAACACCTAAAACATAATTTATATATTTTTTTAACAATAAAGGACACAATTAGAACAAAAATAATGTGCAAAGTGGTCATAGTGTTGCTAGACTAAAGTGCCAATTGGTTCAGGAACTGAATGGTTAAAGGGATCTAGCTGTTCTCAAGCCTAGTGAATCTTCAGACTTCTGTACCTCTGCCAATGGTAGATGTCTGTGAGGGCATGGGCTGGATGGTGGGACCTTTGATAGATGTGGCCTTCTGGAGATGGCTATTCCTGTAGATATCACCAGTGGTGGAGAGGGCTGTGTTCATGATGTATTGGGATGAGTCCACAACACTCTGCAACCTCATACATTCCTACACATTCAAGTTGCTGTACCAGACCATGATACAACTCGTCAGGATACTTTTCAACTGTCTTACCTCGTAAGTAGGAGCTGTTTGGTGCATAACTGAAGATTCAGTGGTGAATCCCCAGCTGTTAAAGAGTGGCTGTTCAATTTCCTTTGGAGCAAGCTGCTTTTTCCCATTGAAGCCCGTGTGGTTACTGAACTACATAAACACAAATCTTGCAGCATTTCACATTGACTGACATCCAGCAGTTCCTCTTAGCTTGTCAACACATGCGATGGACTGCACTATAATTTCCCACGGGCATGTCGAACGCATATAGCGGTTGAATGTATGATTTTGCTCTGTTGCATGAAGCATTATACAAGCAAAAATTTATAGTGTATAATGTCGTGCTATGTCCATTGGTCTCCAATTGACCTTGGAACATTGATCCACTTAGTAGCAGTTACTTTAAAACAAACCGAACCACTGAAAGATGAAGGCACTGTATGACGCGCTTCCAAATAACGAATTTCCAAATCAGTAAAGGTACGTTTGAACCTTTATTAAGAAGCCAGCAAAGACAAACAATCTTATAGCAATAAAAAAAAATTAATGAAACTAAATCGGCAATATAGCAACCTTGGCATTCAAATCAGCGTAACTAAGCATTTTCAGTAGCAATATCAGAATTAGCATTCTATGTGTATTTAAGTGAGGTTAGCGTGGTAAGCAATTGAACTAAATTAGCAGTCAACAAAAATCTCCACATGGCTTCCTCCCTCTCAACTTGATAAAACAACTAAGACAAAGTGTGAATACGTAACTACACTCATTTGTTTCTATTAAACTGCAACCCACCTGACATAACGATAATAAACACTCCACAAAATACCATACAGATAGAACGTAGATATATAGCTCCTAGACCTTTATTTATTACACTTTAATGACTAAAATTACATACCACTAAAATAGGAGACATGAAATCTTCAAGGACAGTGTTTATACAGATGTCATCTGTCTTCTTTCTTCTTCCAGTCTAGTCATGTGGCAGTCATCTAGGCCAGGGGTTACCACCACTTAGCCCAGTACAGAGTGATCTTTACCACCACTCTCTGTCGTCAAAGTCATGAAACTTCTAGACCTGCAGCTCCTGAAAATCACCTTCTGCAGAAGACAGATCTTGGTTATAGACCTGACCATACAACTGGTCTTGTTCTTGATGCACAACTGCCACACAAATCCTCTTCTGCCTGGAAAGACAAAATACTGTCCCCACAATCCATGACTTTTGTGATGCTGTGACATCAACTATAAGCACAATGTCACCTGGAAGGAAATTGAGTTTTATACCTGACCATTTCTGATGTTCCTGGAACTGTGGTAAATATTCCTTGACTCACCGTTTCCAAAACAAGTGCGACATGTATTGGACTTGCTCCCATCTATGTGAGCATAAATATGTTCCCTTTGAAACTCTCATGGTGGTAAGGGTGGTGAGGTCTTCAGAAGCAACAGATGATTGGATGTTATTGCCTCCAAATCATTGGGATCAGATATGCTTTAGTAATTGGATAACCGTTGATAATAGTCTCTACTTCACAAATGACTGCAGAAATCCTCTTTGTGAAGATTCTGTACCTTCATGGTGGAATTGAGTTGGATAATCCAAATCAGGGGTGCATGAAAAGAGTGATCAGATTTTGAAGGCAGAGCTTTACAGCAGTTTCTCAGAGTTGAGGAGCGATCAATCAGCAAGATTCATTAGAAAGGATCAAGAAGAATAACTCAAGTGCAAGCAGAGGGGCCTTCTTTTCGGACTTTAGACTTTGGCTCATCAGGTTTGGGTGAGGTAAATTGTATTGTAAGTTGCACACTGTTCTTATTTATTCATTCCTAATCTTTTAGTGCAGAGTATAGTGAGAATGGCCCCTGGGCAGTGTTTTGTCCTGTGTGTGGGATGTGGGAAGTCTGGGAGACCTCCAGTCTCCCAGTAAACACCTCTGCACCAGGTGCACAGAGTTGCAGCTCTATGACCTTCAACTCATACAGGAGAATCAAGAGGTGATAGACAGGATTTACACGGAGGTAGTCACCCCTAGATTGCAGGAGACAGGTAACTGAATGACTGTCAGGAGAAAGAAGGGAAATGCACAGCCTTTGTAGTGTACACCTGTGGCCGTTTCCCTCAATAATAATACTTAATTTTTAATTTTAGATACTATTGGGGGGGGGGGCCCACAGTGACCGGGTCTCTGGCACTGAGTCTGGTGCTGTGGCTCAGCAGAGCAGAGAGGTGAAGAGGAGTGCAGTGTTGATCAGAGATTCCTGTGAGGAACAGAGATGAAGTCCTGAGGGCGTGGTAGGGGATACCTGTATGGTATGTTGCCTTCTTGGTGTCAGGATCAGGGATGTTTCAGATCACAACCATGGAGAGGGTGAGCAGCCTTAAGTCTTGGTATATATTTAGCACCAATGACATAGGTAGACAAGGTGAGGCAGTCCTGGAGAGAGATTTTAGGGAGCTAAGTAAAAAGCTGAGAAACAAGACTTCAAGGGTAGTAATCTCTGGATTGTTGCTTGTGCCATGTGTCAGTGAGGGTTAAGAATAGGGTGATTTGGCAGGTGAATGCGTGGCTGAGGAATTGGTTCAGATTTATGGATCATTGGCATCTCTTCTGGGGAAGGTATGACCTGTACAAAAGGGACGGCTTACACCTGAACCCAAGGGGATCCAATATCCTTGTGGTCAGGTTGTTTAGAGTCGTTCGAGTGGATTTAAACTAATTTGGCAAGGCGATAGGAACCGGGGTGATAATGCCAAAAATGAAGTCACTGGTTTACAAACAGAGACAGTGTATAGTGAGACTCCTGGCAAGGAGAGGCTGATGATAGGGCAAAATCGCAGTCAACAGGATGAGTTGCAACGTAAAAGGTGGACAAAATCGATAAGGTGAATACGGGACTAAAGGTGTTATATTTAAATTGCGCAGTATACGGAATAAGGTTGATGAACTTGTAGCACAGTTACAGATTGGCAAGTATGATTCTAGACATCACTGAATCATGGCTGAAAGAAGATTATAGCTGGAAGCTTACACCTTGGATCACCTTGTATCAAATGGATGGGTAGGAAGGTAGAGGGGTTGAAACGACTCTGTTGGTAAAAAATGAAATTAAATCTTTAGAAAGAATTGGCAGAGGGTTGGATGGTGTTGAATGTTCCTGTAATAAAGCCTTCGCCTTTAGATATCCTTTCTTAGGGTCAATATGCTTCAACTTCTGACAAGATCTCTAGGGCAACCTCTGGTGTGCTGTTCAAGGAAGTAGAGACAGGGACTAGAGCTGTCAGTCTTGCCTTCAATACTGTTTTCAAAAGCCTTCATGAATGTACAATATTGCAAAGGATCTCCATCGACGATTTGAGACTCTCTTAGGCAAAGATGAACTGTGTTGTTGTGGTACCAAAAAGGTGGTTATTTCATTTTCCTTCTTCATAATATCAGTAGTACTATTTTGACCTCCATCAGCTAAAACAAGAGTGTTACTATGCTGTAAGTTAATGTCCCCATGAGTCCTTTGAGCTGTTGGATATGACATAGATTCAGAGTGCCTCATTAGTGCAGGCTGAGAATAATCACCCTGAACTACCTCTTGGGTGTCTTGTTCATGTTTCACAAACACTTAAACAAATGCATCAACATTAATATTGAGTATTTTTGTTTTTCTTTGTGCCTTCTCAATATAAAACTGTACTGCTGAAGCACTTTTAGTACTCCACAAGACCATGAGATAGATCGATAGATACTTCATTGATCCCAAAGGAAATTACAGCGTCACAATGGAAATCAGAAGTGCACAGATATAAATATTAGAAGCAGAAAGAATAAAAAAGTAAGTTACCACAAACAGTTAAACAGGAGGAGGTCATCACTTCCCCAGCTATAGGTTGACTCATTATAGAGCCTAATGGCCGAGTGTAAGAATGACCTCATATAGCTCTCTTTGGAGCAGTGCAGTTATCTTTATCCATTACTAAAAGTGCAGAAGTTTACTACAAGATACAGGAACAGAATTAGGCCATTTGGCCCATTGAGTTTGCTCCCCCATTTCATCATGGCTGATCCAATTTTCCTCTCAGCCTTAATCTCCTGCCTTCTCCCCATATCCTTTTGTGCCCTACCAATAAAAAAGCCTATCAACCTGTGCCTTAAGTATACATTAAAAACTTGGTCTCCACAGCAGCCTGTGGCAAAGAATTCCACAGATTCACCAATCTCTGGCTAAAGAAATTCCTCCTCATCTCCACTCTAAAAGAACACCCCTCTATTCTGAGGCTGTGTCCTCTGGTCTTAGACTCTCCCACCATAGGAGACATCCTCTCCACATCCACTATATCAAGGTCTTTCGCCATTCAATAGGTTTCAATGAGGTCACCCATCATTCTTCTGAGTTCCAGTGAATGCAGGCCCAGAGCCATCAAACACTCTTCATATGTTAAGCCATTCAATCGTGGAATAATTTTTGTGACCCTCCTTTGAACCCTCTTTAGTCTCAGTACATCCATAAGGGGCCAAAAACTGCTTACAATACTCCAAGTGCTTTATAAAGTCTCAACATTACATCCTTGCCTTTATATTCTAGTTCTCTTGAAATGGATGCTAATTTGCCTTCACTACAGACTCAACCTTCAAATTAAACTTTAGGGAATCTTCCACAAGGTTTTCTCTTCAATTAGAAAATAGTCAACCCTTTCATTCTTCTCCACCTGCCATTTTTTTTTTACCCATTCTTCAAATCTGTCCTTCTGTAGCCTCTCTACTTCCTCAAAAGTACCTGACACTCCACCTGTCTTGATATAGTCTCCAGACTTTACAACAATGCCATCTGTTCCATCATCCAGATCACTGGCATATAATGTAAAAAGATTCAATCCCAACACAGACCCCTGTGGAACACCACCGGTCATCGGCAGCCAACCAAAACGATTCACTTTGTTCCCACTCTTTGCCTCCTGCCAATCAGCCACTGCTTTATCCATACTAGAATCTTTCCTGTAATACCATGGAGCTTGTTAAGCAGCCTTGTGTGGCACCTTGTCAAAAGTCTTCTGAAAATCCAAGTACACACATCAACTGATTCTCCTTTGTCTATCCTGCTTGTTATTTCTTCAAAGAATTCCAACATATCTGTTAGGCAAGATTTTCCCTTGAGGAAACCATACTGACTACGATCTGCTTCATCATGTGTCTCCAAGTACCCTGAGACCTCATCCTTAATAATCTACTCCAACATCGTCTCGGTCACTGAGGTCAGACTAACTGGTCTATAATTTCCTTTCTTCTGCCTCTCGCCCTCCTTGAAGAGCAGAGTGACATTTGCAATTTTCCATTCTTCCATAACGATTCCGGAAAGATCATTACTAATGCCTCCATGATCTCTTCAGCCACCTCTTTAAGAACACTGGTGTGTACCTCATCTGGTCCACGTGACTTTACCTTCAGACCTTTCAGTTTCCTAAAAACCTTCTCTCTAGTTATGGTAACTTCGCACACTTCATGACCCTGACGCCTGGAACTTCCACCATACTACTTGTGTCTTTCACATTGAAGACTGACGCAAAATACTTATCTAGTTCGTCCGCCATTTCGTTGTCCCGCAATACTACCTCTCCAGAATTGTTTTCCAGCTGTCCAGTATCCACTCTCGCCTCTCTGTTACACTTTATGTATCTGAAGAAATTTTTGGTATCCTCTTTAATATTATTGGCTGGCTTACTTTTGCATTCCATCTTTACCTTCTCAATTACTTTTTAGTTGCCTTCTGCTGGTTTTTTAAGCTTCTCAATCCTCGATGTCCCACTAATTTTTGCTCTATTATATGCCCTCTCTTTGGCTTATATTTTGGCTTTGACTTCTTTTGTTGGCCATGGTTGTGTCATCTTTCCCTCAGAATACTACTTCCTCTTTGGGATGTACTTGTCATGTCCCTTCCGAATACCTTCCAGAAATTCCAGCCATTGCTGTTCTGTCGTCGTCCCCATCAGTGTCCTTTTCCAATCAATTCTGGCCAACTCCCCTCTCCAGCCTCTGTAATTCCTTTTACTCCTCTGTAATACTGATACATAGGACTTTAGCTTCTCCCTCTCAAATTTCAGGGTGAATTTGATCACTTGCCCCTCAAGGTTCTTTTACCTTAAGCTCTCTAATCAATTCTGGTTCATTGCACAACACCCAATCCAGAATAGCTGATCCACTAGTGGGCTCAACCACGAGCTGCTCTAAAAAGCCACCTTGAAGTCCTTAGCACATTAGCGAGACGTGCGGCAATTTCTTCCTCCAACTTGAGCTGTTCCTTTTCCCATAGCTATTCCTCTTGCTCTTCTAGCATATGTTTGACCTTTTATAATTGTTGACATACTATTAATGCAGCAGCTAAAGCGTCCTCTGTTTTACTGCGTGCAGAGGTGGTAATAGGTAATAGAAGATTTTCTTCCTGCAACAGAACTTCGAATGCTGACATTAGACACACCATCATTTGGTTTCATGTCATCCTTTGGGTCCCCTGCTCTATGTGTGGTCAAAACATGCCCTGGAATTTGAGAAACATTTGTCTGATGGAAGGTGAAGCACATATTTACTTGTTGCGGCAACACGACCTTCAATTTAACATGTTTGTTTCATTCACATCCCTATGAATGCACTGCAACAGTGATCAGCGCTTGGAGAAATGCCTATTTTGTCTTTCCTGCTGAGCTTGGGAAGTAATGAGATTAGTCTGTGATGTTGCTTGACAACAGCTTCACAGAGATTAGTCAAGTCCTCAAAAGGAGATTGCACTTGTGAGGCATTTTCTTTAATTTTCATAAGATCATTAATAAATGGTGTTAAACCTTTAATTATTTCCATATTTGTTTCGTACTCCTTTTGAAGACTTTCAATTCGACTAGCCTTAGCTTCAGCTTTAATTCCCCTTTGCAAGCCCCAACTGCAAGGTCATTGGCATCAATTCCATACTTCAATACACTCATCTTACTTTCTCTGGTTGCGTGACTTGCAATTAACTCTGTTCGCCCGCAGCACCGGCGATATTCGATTCAATAAACATAGTCAACAAACAAAGTGTCCGCACATCCACAGCGCTTAAACCAGTACGAACAAACAGCCTTCAATTCAAATATCTGCAGCCAGAATATTTCAGCACTTCGATAAAACAAGGTGGTGAAGCCTCGGGCAAACATCACGTGATCGAGCGACGATCCCCAATGGACAGGCAGCGCTGACCATTCAAAACTGTGTTCAGACCACAAATAAACAGCATGAATCAGCATAAAGTCCATTTACTTGTCGCAAGCTGCTCCAGTTTCGCCAGGAAGTCCAAGGCGAAACCTTTGTTTATTTGGTAGAACTTTTTTTTTGTTGACAAATGTAGCAGTTACTTTAAAAGCAAAACTGCTGAGAGACAAAGCCAAGAGATCGACACTGTATGATGCACTTCCAAATAACAAAGTTCCAAAGTCGAAAAAGGTAAGTTTGATCCTTTGTTCGTCTTTGCTGGTTTCGTAATAATCTTATAGTGATCCAGAAACTAATGAAACTAAATTAGTGATCTAACAATCTTCGCGTTCAAATCACTGTAGCTAGGTGTTCAAATTAGTGATATCAGAATTGGCATTCTATACATATTTAAGTGAAGTTAGCGATCTGGTTAGCGTTCCAATAGCATCGCTGTGAGCATAGTAAGCAGTTGAACTAAATTAGCGGTCAAACAAAAAAATCAGCCTGCGGCTTATCCCTTCTCTACTAGACTAAGCTAAACAATTAACTAAGGCTCAGCGAGAATACATAACTATTAATTTGCTTCCAACGCACTCAACCCACATGACAGATTACCATACTGTAATAAATGAGGCACAAGATAGAATACAGAAAAGTGATACATGGCTCCTATGCACTTTAAATTTTCTCTATCTGCTTGTGTTGGGACTTTTCCCAAGCTTGTCACTTACTGAATGTTTTGCAGCAAGTAAAATGTGCTCTTTCTGAGGCCACAGTGCACATAGCAAAGGATAAAATGATCCGATGGACCATTTGAAATGGGCAATGGAAGCCACTGAAGTAAGTTGTATTGTCTAGCTGCATAATTGTTTTAACTGTTGGCACCCTCAGATGGTTCAGGTGAGCTCACTTCAGTTTACTTGCACACATCACCTGATGACTTCATCTTTCGGCACAGCCAGTTTATGATCAGCACAAAGTTGTTCATTCTGAAATCTATTTTCTCACAACTTCGGTTCAGATTTTGCAGATTCTGGTATCCCTACTCATTCCTCCATGCCATCTGTTTGCTTTTCCTCTGGTTATCATGCTACCTTTGAGAAGGGCTCATCATTCACCTCCCCTCCACCCACACACACACACACACACACACACACACACACACACACACACACACACACACACACACACACACACACACACACACACACACACACACACACACACACACACACACACACACACACACACACACACACACACACACACACACACACACACACACACACACACACACACACACACACACTCACTCACTCACTCACTCACTCACTCACTCACTCACTCACTCACTCACTCACACACACACTCTATTCAACGTCTCTATTAAATGTTTTACACTTTTTGTGGTTTCTTATTTCTGAAACACTTAAATTTTGCATTCATCAGATTAAAATTTAGATTTACCTTTTGGCTGATTCTATGATGGCACTTGATATATATTTCCTACCCTCACTAGAGTTTTATTATCCAGAGGTTAACTTGAGACTTGTGTCTTCAAAAAATAATTTGTCACTAGCCAGTTCTATGCATAAAATGGGTTTTGCAAAATATGAAGCTGAGAGCATTTTTCTGGGGTCATGGTGATCCTAACACTGCCTCCCAATGTACTAACTGGTACGACTTTATGTACGTTGACATAGTTAGCAGCTGCTTGAAGATTTGTTGGATGCATTTAGGTGTGACCGACTGGAGGTTTTAACAGCAGGATTAGCCTGAACTTTTTTTTAAACCACCTAATGGACAGCTTAAATAACCTATGGCAAGAAGCTGCAGCATGGGGAAAATCCAGCAGAAAAGGCAGGATAGACCTGTGTTTGGATGGGCGCTGGTGTTAGGAGATTGGGTGGCCTGGAGCAGGTTGCTTTTCAGGATTTGGTAAATACAGGTTATTGGTTGAAGATGGAGCATTGACCCCTCCGAGCTGAATTGTCTTCCTTGTGTAGCTGACAGCTCTTGTCACAATCAAGTTAATTTTCACTTGAGCCCATTATAGGGTTAAATTCCCCAATGTCTACATATTCCTTCACACTTAACTGTTAACACTCTGACACACAAGTGCTCGTTGGAGGGAAGATGTTAGAACTGTCACAGTCTTTTGCAAAGGATCCACAATGACTTTTGAGGACAAATTATTATTGGATGTGGGTCTAAACTGTATAGATACGGGACAATTGGTGATGATTCTAAGTGATTGTCACAGCTGGACCTCTGACGCTGCTCACTTCAGGATTAATACTGCTAACTGTGTTCAATTTTCTGAACAGATGCCTTGAAGCAAATCGAAGTTAGTTACGCGGACGACAGTGAAGATCCCTTTGACTTTTCACCAGATCAGGAATATAGCCAGGTGAGATTTATATCATCCTTCTTATAAGTAAATGAGATTTATGACAATGGGAAACCTTAAGGTATCAAACGTTTAGGAATTGATGCCAACTTCACCAGGGAAATGGTAGCAATTTGCTGAGTATCCCTATGGATACTTGTGTACAACACAAGAATTGTGGCAGACATTCCGAAGGAGACATTGGATTGTGTAGTGGGAGAGATTTTAAAAGAAGCTAGTGAGGGTCCTCACGCCACAGTTCCCAAGGAGATGTTGGATTGCATTCCATGAGTGAGATTTCTAAAGGAGCTAATAGGGGCAGTCAGGACATTCTGTGCACCATAGGAGGCATTTGATTGTGCATAATTAGGGCACTTGTCAAGGGCCAATAAAAACAATTGTGTTTAAGCGGAGTGGCCATTTTGTGAGTGGGGTGTTGGAGTGGGGAGTTCAGGCTTTGTAAAAATTTTGTTTGACTTTTCTTTCCTTTACACAGTTAAAGCAGAGGGAGATCCCAGGCAGGAGAATGGAATACACTGCTTGTGGCATTTCAGAAGGCAGAGAGACCTCCAGTGTCTCTGATTTTATCTATAAGAAGTTCATCCAGCTTGCAGCTTCTTTCAGGCTATGTTAAGGAATTGGAGCTGAAACTGGATGAACTACAGATCATTCAGGAGGTTGAGGGGTTGATTGACAGGATATACAGAGAGAGGTAGTTACACCTAAGGTGCGTGACATAGGTAACTGGGTGACCATGGCAGGAGGAAAGGGGATAGGCAACCAGTGCAGAGTACTCTTGTATCTGTTCCCCTCAACAACTGCCTTGGATATTGCTGGTGGGTGGGGTGGGTATGACCTAGCAGAGCAAAGCGCCAGTGGCACTGAGTCTGGCTCTGTGGCTCATATGGGGAGGAGAGAAGAGGAATGCAGTACTGATAGGGGTTCCGTAATTGGAGGAGCAGACGGGAGATTCTGTGCACATGAAAGCGATAACTGGATGGTATATTGCCTGCCACATACCAGAGTCAGGATATCTCTAATCGGGTCCAAGCATTCTAACGGGGGGGGGAGTGAGCAGCCAGAAGTTGTTGCACATATTGGTATCAACAATATAGGTAGGGAAAGGGAGGAGGTCCTTAAGAGAGAATAAAGGCAGTAAGCTGAAAAGCAGGATCCCCAAGGTAGTAATCTCTGAATTGCTGCCTGTGCCACACTCCAGTGATGTTAGGAATAGGATGATTTGGCAGATGAATGTGTGGCTGAGGAATTGGTGTGTGGGCAGAGTTTCAGATTTATGGATCATCAGAGGCATGAGAGAGGAACTGGCCAAAGTTGATTGGAAGGGAACACAAGCAGGGAAGACAGTAGAACAGCAATGGCTGGAGTTTCTGGAGACAGACAGGTGGGTAGAGGTGATGGGGTGGTTCCGTTGGTTAAAAAAAATGCAAACAAATCCTCAGAATGAGTTGGCGTTGCTACGGAAGATACAGAATCCTTGTGGGTAGAGTTAAGAAACTGCAAGGGTAAAAAGACCCTGGTGGGGGGTATATACAGGCCTCCGAACAGTTGCTAGGATGTGGGGTACAAATTACAATTGGAAATAGAAGAGGCATGTTACAATAGTCATGAGAGATTTCAATATGCAAGTAGATTGGGAAAATCAAGTTAGTGCTGGATCCCAAGAGATGGAATTTATAGAATGCCTATGAAATAGCTATTTCTTGGAGCTTGTGGTTGAGCCCACAAAGGAAAAGGCAATTCTGGATTGAGTGTCGCACATATGGCTGCTTAACAAGCTAAAAGCCCCATGTATTACAGGAAAGGTACTAGCATGGATAGAAGACTGGCAGGAAGCCAAGAGTGTGAAGAAAGGAGGCTTTTTGTGTTTGGCTGCCAGTGACAAGTGGTGTTCTGCAGGGTTCAGTGTTGGAATCATCTCTTTTCACAGTGTATGTCAATGATTTGGAGGACAGAAATGGTGGCTTTATGGCCAAATTTGCAGATGATACGAAGATAGGTAGAGATGCAGGTAATGTTGAGGAAGCAGGGAGTCTGCGGAAGGACTTAGACAGATTGGGAGAATGGCTAAAGAAGTGGTGGGTAGAATACAGTGCAGGGAGATGTTTGGTCATGCACTTCAGTGGAAGGAATAAAGGCATAGGCTATCTTCTCATTTTAAAATCTTTTTATTAATTATTATTGAAGATTAACAAAAAAGATACATTGAATCAGTATGTCATTGTATACAATAAAGAATTAGATTAGCAAAAAAACTGATTAACAAAGCTAAGCAACATATCAATAATAATAAGAGAAAATAAAGTGTTAAGAATTTTTGTTTAAAAGAAAAAGAAGGAAAAAAAAGAACCCCTACTAACTGAAAAAGAAACAAACGAAAAAAACCCATTGGGAGCACAACCCCATCATACAAGCTTCCATAGAAAAAGAATCAATCCACCAGCTCAAATCCATTTAAAGAAAAAATCAGAAGGAAACCATATTAATCACTCAAATCAGATGATAGTAGCGGGCGAATGAACCCCACCTTTTCTCAAAATTGAGGATCGAAAGTTCGACTTCTGATTTTCTCCAGACTAAGGCATAACATCACCTGGGAAAACCATCCTATCAAAGTAGGAGCAGGAGCATCTTTCCATTTCAACAAAATAGCCCTTCTGGACAACAATGTAACGAATGCAATTACATGTTGATCTGATGGAGAAATACCATGAATATATTGAGGGATTATACCAAATAAAACTGTCAATTTATTAGGTTGTAAATTAATTTTTAAAACTTTAGAAATTGTAGAGAAAATAAGACTTCCAAAAATGTTTCAGTACAGAACACAACCAAAACATATGTATCATATTTTCTAAATGGGGAAAAGCTCCAAGTCAGAGGTGCAAAGTGACTTGGGAGTCCTTGTACAGAATTCTCCAAATGTTAACTTGCAGCTTGAGTCGGTGGTAAGGAAAGCAAATGCAACGTTAGCATTCATTTCATGAGGACTAGAATATGTATGCAAGGATGTAATGCCGTGGCTTTATAAGGCATTGGTCAGACCACATGGAGTATTGTGAGCAATTTTAGGCCACTTATTTATTAAAAGCTGTGTGGGCATTGGAGAGGCTCCAGAGGAGATTTGTAAGAATGACTCTGAGAATGAAAGGCTTAACTATGAGGAGAGTTTGATGGCCCTGGGCATGTACTCACTGGGGTTTAGAGGAAAGAGGGGGAATCTTATTGAAACCTGTCAAATATTGAAAGGCCTCAATAGAGTGGATATGGAGAGGATGTTTCCTATAGTGGGGAAATCTAGGACCAGAGGGCACAGCTTCAGAATAGAGTGATACCCTTTTAGAACAGAGTTTAGGAGTATTTTCTTTAGCCACAGGGTAGGGAATCTGGGAACTCATTGCCACAGATGGCGGTGGAGGTAAAGTATTTGGGTATATTTAAAGTGGAGGTTGATAGGCGTTTGATTAGTCAGGGCATCAAAGATTACAGGGCGAAGGCAGGAGAATGGGGTTGATAGGGATAATAAGTAAGCTATGATGGAATGTCAGAGAAGACTCAATTGGCAGAATGGCCTAATGCTGTTCTTCTGTCTTGTGATCTTTAAACAGTGTTTTATCATGTTCATCTATACACATTGTAAGTTGGCTCCTAATCCATAACCACAAGGGTAAGGGACCATGGTCAGAAATTTTAAATGTTGCAAACTGTATAGTGAGGTGTAGGGATAAAGTTTTTATTAAGAATGATAATGTCGGTGATTTGGAGCTCTGTGTTTATTCGGGTGGGAATATTCAGTCAGGGTTTTCACAAGGGGAAATATTTTAAAGGGCTCCGGTGAATGAGCATGGATTGGACTGCTGTGCCTGGACCACTCTGGACTCAACAGGTCACATGGTCTCTCACTGTACCCAAGAGCTGTTGCCATTATATAAAGAGAGCTGAACTCCAGAGTAACTGCACTAGAGAACCCTGTGGTTGATTGAGTACGAGAGCCTGTCAAAATTGAAGTTACTGAGGATTATGTGTGAGCTCGAAATGCTGGTGTATATGCTTGGGTGTTTTAATATCATTTCCTGTAAACAAGATCCGATGCAGCGAGAAAAAAAAACACAATGCGGGTAGCTTCGATACATAGGCTCACATAAGGTAGCATAGATTGATGCTAGCCTGTCCATACAGTGACTGATGAGAAATAATAAAGTAGTGATGGAACTGGTGGGTGGAAGTGTTGATCAGCCTTGCTGCTTGAACAAAGTAACTGTAGTTGAGTCTGATGGTCCTGGTGCGGATGCTACGTAGCCTCCTTCCTGATGGGAGAGAGGTGAACATTTCAGGAGCAGTCCTGATGTTTACTGGCCCTTTTCCAGCACCTTTCTGTGTATATGTCTTTGCTGACGGGTATGCTAGTCCTGGCAATGCATTGTGCAGCTTTCTGGAGCCTTTGTGCCTGCTGCAATGCAGTTTCTGTACCGAACAGTGATGCAGCTGGTTAGGATGCTCTCTGCTACACATCTGCAGAATGACATGAATATGGATGTGCAAAGTCTCGCTCTCTACAGCCTCAGAAAATGGGGCATTGGTAAGTTTCCTTGCCTCCAGGATATGTTCTAGGACCATGAGAAGTTGTGTATGAAGTGCACTCCCAAGTGTCAAACGGCTTGCAGTTTCTTCTGTTGTACTGCCAATGTAAATGAGGATGTGAGTGATGCAAGGTCTCTTGAAGTTGATAACTATCTCCTTTGTCTTGATGATATTAAAGAAGAGGTTACTTGCCTGGCATCAAGTCTCAAGCTCTTCCAGCTCCTCTCTGTAGGCTGCCTCATCCTCTTTGATGAGCCCCACCCTAGCTGTGTCATCGGCAAACTTGACAATATGTTTACTGTGGTGTTTGGCTGTGCAGTCGTGTGTGAGCAGAGTTTTCAGTGGGCTCAGCACGTGACCCTGGTGGGGGGAGGTGCACCTGTGCTGAGGGTCTTGGGGAAGGAGGAGTGGTTGTGTGTCCTGACTGTCTGAGGTCTGTTGCTTAGGAAATCCGATACCCAGTTACACAGTGGTGTATTTAGATCGAGGAGCAGGAGTTTGTTCACAGGGTCTGTGGGACAATAGTGTTGAATGCTGAACTGAAGCCTAGAAGCAGCATTCTGACATAAATGTCCGTGATTTCCAAATGTGTCAGGGCCAGCTGAGCGGTTCTGTTAGTAAGTATATTGATGAGTGGCCATTGTGGCAGGAATGGAGTTTTTGATATGTACCATTATCAGTCATTCAAAGCACTTCAATTCTATTCAAGTTTAATTATCATTTAATCATACATGGCTACTCATGAATACAGCACAAAGCACATATAGCATGTATAAGAAGCCACTCGGTAGATTACAAACTCGAGCCATCCAACACCACCAAAATCTGTGGGTGACCACAACAGAGATTGTCCTCTGCCGAGTGGACACTGGAGTGGGTAGCACTGATTCCAGCCTGGGCACAGTGCCACACTACCCCTGGTGGAGTGCACTGGCTCTGCCTCCCAGCAGCTTAAACAGGTGAAACTGCAGCTTGCGGCCTAGTCCTCGCACGTACAAGATGGTAAGCATATAGGATATCAGTAAAATTCAGTCATGCAAAATATATCCAGACCCCTGCGTTCATTGCCATGTGAATCCTGGGGTGCAGCACCAACTCCACCCTGATACTGTGCCAAACGACGAACTCTGGGTCAGTCTGATGATTGGCATTAGTGTCACTGGGCAGTAGTCTTTAGTTCTGAAGGTGTAGAGTGTTTTGATAAAGGGATGACTGTAGCTGATTTGAAGCTTGTTGGGACAGCAGCCTGGATGGATGGAAGTGTTGAAGGTGTCAGTGAGCTAGTGTGCATATTCCCTGAGTATTCAGCCTGAGATGTTGTCTGGCCCAATCTCCTTACAGGGGTTGACTCTCACAGAGTCCTTCTCACGTCTACAGACAGTGGCTGCTCACCTGGAAGTGGTTAGCTTTCATGGCTGGCAGTGTGTTGCATGCCTCAAAGCATGCCTGAAAATTGTTTAGAGCATCAGGGAGAGAAAGATGTCACTGATGCAGTCAACGCTGTTTTTCTGTGCGTAGTCAGTAATGCCCTTACTGCCCAGCCACATGTTGGGATTTGTTATCAGATAGGTATTCCTGAAATTGCTACCTAATGAAGTTTGTGCTGACGGCTCTGTTCACCAGACTTGAAGACAGCATCCCAGGCTTTTAAGTAGGGAGCACATCCCTGCATTCAGCCAAGAGATTAGGTTAGACCAAGAGATGACCGAGAGGTACCAACATCATTTACACACTACTGATGTAGCCGATGGCAGATGAGGCATATTCCTTGAAGTTTTTGTCATCTCTATTTATGGTGACCTCCTTGAACATCTGCCATTTGGTCCATTCAGAACAAGTCAAGTCACTTTTATTGTCACTTCAACTATAACTGCTGGTACAGTGCATAGTAAAAATGAGACACTGTTTTTCAGAACAAGCCTGAGGTATAGAGATTGGTTTATTAGGTGATAGAGTGATGGTCCTGATGACTGGTTTTTCCATTTTCAGCAGCGGTTGGTATGCTGGGATTAACAGGGAAATGTGGTCAGTAAGGCCAAGGTGAGGGTGTGGGGCGGCTTTCTAATTACTTCATCTGGTTTATACACATGGTCCAGTCTATTTGTTCCCCCAGTGGTCATGATGACGTGTTGGGGGAATTTGGGTAAAATGTCTTGCAGGCTAAAATGATTGAAGCCTCCTGCAATTATGAAGAGACTGTCCAAATGTTTGTTTTGTAGAGAGCTGATGATGCTGTAAAGCTCTCCCAGTGCTTCTTTGACATTTGCGCTCAGTGATGGGGGGTGGGGGGGATGTAGGCAGTGGTGACAAGTATAACAACAAACTCCCTGAGCAAATAATATGGCTGGCATGTACATACAAGATGCACAATTTACCCAGAACAGTGACTGCTAACTACAGTTGTAATGGAATTTCCATGCCCATTGAGTTGAAGTGTCAAGTCAGGCATTTTGTTGTTTGACTACGTTTCAGTGAAAACCAGAATGCAGCAGTTGGGAGTTCAGTCATCTTGACCCCTAGGTATTAAGTTTCTAATCTTTCTGCTTAATAAGTAAACTTTTCAATTGCCACAGATCTGATGTAGCCAATGATAGATGAGACATATTCCTCAAGGTCTGTGTCTACTCCATTTATGTTAGCCTCCTTGAACAGTAGCCATTCAGGCTGTTCAAAACAGTCCTAAAGCATAAAGATTGCCTCACTATGATTGAAAGTCCATCCTAAATGTTCCAGTTGCAGATGGTTTTCAACTACATATCATGACAAATTGTTATATTTCAATTTATTGTTTCTCTGTTCTTGACTATACCAGCAGTGTTTCTGCTTGCTTTAATTCCACTCTGCTCTGCTTCAAAATGGAATTACTACATTTAAAAATGCCTCTCCTGGATCTCCAACCTATTATGCTGTTAGCCTAATAATTACTTTCAAATTACCAGTATTTGGAGAAGGCCTGTTTTTAACTGAAGGAAGGACAACGTAATGTCAGTAAGCATAGTTTGCTGTTTAAAGTGCACATTTAAGAAAACATCAAATTCCATCTGATAAAGGGAGTGCAACCATAATCTAGAAATGTCCTCACTTTGCAAGAAGTGGTGAGCCTCCAGGTTTATTGGTTTATTATAGCTGTTTGGCTGCTAAAACATCCAAATGTAGCTGTTTAGGAATCTCAGACCCAGGACCAGTCCTGGTGAAGTTTGCAGGCCCTGCCACATGCACTACTGAAGTGCCACTTTATATACAGATTGCACTTTAAGATGACTGAAATATTTATTTCAGGTTTTCATAATGTTTCCTTTTCATGTTACTTTTCAAAAGAGAGAGTGCCAAATAACCATATTTTTGCTTTCTAGTTTATTTGTACAAGAACGATTGACGAGCAAATTCAGCTGGGATCTCCTTTGTGTATTGGTGTTACACCCTCCACTGCAACATAACTCTTAAGCTCATTCTGTGTTGGGACTTAAACTTGGGTGAAAAGTGAATTTGGGGCAATGTAGAGTTGATGTGTAGTGTTGCACTTTTCACTTCTTAAAAACCTGCCATTTAAACTTTAAAGGACGCTAAATTTACTTGGCTTGACGTAATATGCCTTTGTATGTGGCTTTTTCATTTAACCCTTACATACTGTTCGGGTCAAATTTGACCCGTTTTGACATTTGACAGCAGTTATAACACTCTAAAAGCCATTTTTTAAGCTGAAATTTGATGACTTTTCCTAAAAGTGACCCAAAATATGCAAAAATGAAAACATTAAAAAATTTTATACTTTTGTACAGGTGCTACCAATGTTTGTACATTGAGGCTGTTCCGGGTCAAACTTGACCCGTCTCTATTGAAATAGATATTAAATCTCTGAAACATACTAAGGATTAATCACCCATTTATTAATGTCAGATTGGCTATTTATGCATTCTAAATAGATCTGTGGTTCAAAATTTGGTATAGATACTTGTTATGAAGGGATTCTTGGGCCGGGTCAAAATTGACCTGGACCATACTGTAAAGGTATGGAATATGAACTGTATGTTAGTGTTAAAGAAAAGATTGGCTGCTTGCTTCTTGCTATGTAGTTTACTTTACATATACGCTTCCACCTAACAAAAAATAATGATCAAAACAAAAACACTTATTCTTGGAAATCTGAAATAGAAGCAGATTATTTATTGTTCACCTGTGCAGCGCAATATATGTACCTTGAATTATATTTTATTAACTTATTTGTGGTAATATTTTGTTATATATGCTGTGTTGTGGTGCAGGTTTTGTGGGAGCATCGTGGTCCAGAGAAATGTTATTTTATTTGGTTGTATATATGTATGATCAGATGACAATAAACTTGAACTTGAGAAAATACTGCCTGACCTACCTGCTGTGTGTTTCTGGCATCTGTTGAAAGAGAAATCAGGTCTGAGACTCTCATCAGAAATTAAATGTCCTAAATCTAAAACATTAGTTCTGTTTTTTCCACAGATGCTATCTGACCTGCTGAGTTCCCAGCATTTTCTGTTTTTATTACCACTTCAATAACATGGGTGTAAAAGTTGTAAATTTAAAAATATCAACTTTCAGTCATTTTTCTTGTTTGAATACCTGTATTGCTTGGAATGTAGGTGAGAAACTGGTGAGATGAAGTTGTTATATAAATTAAGGTGCTTCACATTAGTTTGTAAAGCTCGTTCCTGTGTGCTATTGTTTAGGAGGATAGCAACGATGCTGGAAGTATGGTAGAAGACAATTCTTCAGAAAGTGTGCCGTGGGGTCAGCAACCTTCTAAACAGTGAGTACTGGAGCCTCAACAAGCGATGTTAAGCATCATTAACCTGCACTCAGATTCATTGTAGCTTGATTACAGGTTCATTTTTCATTGCACAATCTTTCATCTGAGGTAATTTTTCTTCTTGATTACTAAATAAGGCTTGAGAAAGCTCCTCATATGATCCTGTTTAGTGTCGTTCATCATTTGCTTTACCTTTCCTCAATGTAACCATCAGGATACTTTCAGTAGTAAATCTGTAGAAGCTCGTTAGTGTTTGTGACAAGCCAAACCTCATTAACCTTCTAAGAACGTAAAGGTGCTGGCGTGCTTTTCTAGTGATTGCAGCTGTGTGCTGGGCCTCTGATTTGGAGGTTTACTTTCCTTTCTAGTACGAAGGTGGTTCAAAAATTCCCACATGCCATTTAAATGTGTCAGACTGTTTCTGGAGTGAAAATTAATTCGTTTTGTAGGAGCAACTGGTTTCAGGCAAATTTGTGAGGAATAAAGACAGTTTGCCTTCATGGTCTGATACGCCTTCACTTCTGTTGGTAATAGTATAATAAACTGTACAGTCTCACCCAATCGCACACAGCGGTGGCCAGTTAAGTAGTAGGCAGCCATCGATCCCCAGGGATCATGGGTTTGTGACTCTGGTGGGCTGTGTCCTCTCCAGGGCACAAGCCTGACAGGAAGATTTGAAGAACCACTGTTTCCCATGCAATGGGTTCCCCCTCTCCACGTTACTGATATAGTACAAGGGAAGGGCAAGTGCCAGTACAGCTTGGCACCAGTGCCGTTGCAGTGGTTGCCAGAGTAAAGTTGTAAACAATATCAAACTGCCCTAGGGACCCCAGCTCTGGATTTCTTCCTCGGGGTTTACTCTCGAACCCTTTCCCATGCTGCAAGTTTGAAATCAGAGTTTTCCTTCTCTTGTCAGTAGTAATAGATCCCCCTGGCCTAGTAGCTAAGCCACATGTGAAGGCCAAGAGTTGGACTTGGTTGTCAGAGGCTGTTAGAGACGCACGCCATTTGGAGCACTTTAGTGGTAGCTTATCTCCACTACTGTTCCCAACTGTGATTGAATTAGGTGGAACTAGATCTTGTGTTCTAAAATCTTGTTAGTGCATAGTTTGGAATATAATGTCTCAAAAGTCTCCAGCTAGATATATTGAGTAGGCGATCTTTTGATTATCAGTGAGAAACTGCGCGGGATCTTACTAATCCTGCCGTAGACAGAAGAGTTGAGCTGCAGCTATGATGTGAGAGTGATTGCCCCGAATATCATGGTTCAAATCAGTTCACCATTGAATATGACTGAGGAGTCTTGGAAATTTTGAAGTTGTTGTCAGTTGTGGCAAAACTATCCATTGGTCTAAATTGTAACCAGAGCCAAGGAAGGTGGTTGTGATCAACAGCTAGGAGATTGGTCATCTTGTTAACAGGACGTTAAGGAAGGAGATCCCAAGAGTCCAAGCATGTTCAGCTGTTTCATCATGACCTTCTCTCAGATTTTAGACTCACCCATTGGGTAAAAAGGCAATGCTGAAAATATCCAATAGGTTCTTCAGTAGTTGAGAGGTTGGCACAACATCATGGGCTATGTACTGTGCTGTACTATTTCTTGTTTTCTGTGTTTTGGATCGATATTTCTGAATGACCATCCTATTCTGCAATAATGTCCTGACCAGAGAGGTATGATGGGATGGGGAAAAACTAAGAGCGGTTGACTTGTGTGAGACAGGCATGTATTTTTAAAATCCACAAGCAGGTTTGCTGAAGATGCTGCAGTTGTTTCGTTTGGCTGTATCTATGTACAATCATATGACAAGAAACTTGAATGAATGGATGTTGTACTAGGAAGGGCAACTTGGCTGGTGGAAATCTGAACTGATTTATCTAATGTGTAAAAAGTGACTTAACTGGGTATGACATTACTTTTGGACATCCCACTACATGAGAAGGCAAGGGTATTTTTTAAAAAAGTAGGATTCCCATCAGGATCTATCATCTCTCTGGATTCATTAGGCAGCCAAACAACAAACAATCACTTTCAGCTTCATCCCTCTCATTTTTTTCCCACAGGCCGTGTATTCTGATCATGGATTCTTTGCGTGGTCCAAGTCGCACAAATGTGGTTAAAATTCTGCGAGAGTAAGAGCATTTCTGCTAATAATTTTTCTCTGTCTTTTGAGATTCATGCTGAATTCTTGCAGGATGGTTTTTATTTGACTGCCGCCTTCTGCTGTTGTGTACAGGTACCTTGAAGTAGAATGGGAAATGAGGAAAGCAAGCAAAAGGTCTTTCACCAAAGACATGATCAGGGGATCTAATCCTCGTGTTCCTCAACAAGACAACTTCAGTGACTGTGGTGTATATGTCCTACAATACGTTGAAAGCTTCTTTGAGGTTGGTATCAGCTTTAATTGTGAGTTGAGATGCAGAGTAAATGGTTGTAAAAGAAAGAAGCGTTTGGTTTTAACGTATCTTCACAATGATAGCCAGCCAATTTTGTCTGTCCATTGCTCTCCATTCCCAATAACTTGCGATGAGGAAGCTTCATAGCAAGTTACAGCCAGCCTGCACGTTGGTCATTGGGAGTTTGAGCTAATCTGGTCTTTGCCCGGTCCATTCAAGTGCACAGTAAGTTTTTCCAGTATGGAGTTATTGGGCAATAATAATCTTCCCAACAATGGCAGCATATTTATTGACACCACTGGAAACCTTTGACCTTTTTGCACACATACAAGCTAAAATCAAAGAATAGAGAAGGATCAGAATTTCAAACTACAACCCACTAATCAAAAACATGGCTTCCAGTATTAAGAATACATTGCAGTCTTCAGATTGAAGCATTCAAATTCATTTGTTAAAAAAGAGTTTTGCATTGACAGAGCTTCTTATTAGTGGCACCATTGTATTCCTCTCCTAGAATAAACAACAATTAGCCTGTCTTGTCCCCTTCTTAACCAGCTGTCTGTAATTGCCACAACATAGTTCTATACTATTGCTATCTCTACTGTAATCCATCTTTAATTCACATTTATAAGTATGTTGCACAGCAGTGTAATGGATTTTCTGGTGAGTTTAAAGAGTGCAGGAAATGGTGCCCTGGTAAATTTGAAGGGAGTGTGGTTACAGAAGACCCAGTGAGTTTAAAGGGAGTGTGGTGTCAACACCTGGTGAAACCTTTGGGATTTCTGAGTAATAGTATGGTAGATTAGAAGAGTTTTACGAGAAAAGTTTTAAAAGCACTGTCTAGTATTTTTATTGCAGTGGGATGCTAACTCTTTCCTCCCATCTCCTTTGAACATCACTGTTGGAAGTAATATTTGCTGCGCCTTGCTGTTCACAGAATCCAATTCCAAGTTTTGAGCTACCCATGAACTTGACAGACTGGTTTCCTCAGCAGCAAGTTAAAAAGAAA
The DNA here is from genome assembly GCF_030144855.1 of Hypanus sabinus. NCBI lineage: Eukaryota > Metazoa > Chordata > Chondrichthyes > Myliobatiformes > Dasyatidae > Hypanus > Hypanus sabinus. Next base: position 104,857,059 of record NC_082717.1, on the reverse strand, counting down.
CGGGAAGAGATCCGCAATGTGATCCTGAAACTGTGCGAGGAACAAAGCAGAGGTAAAAAAGGGCAGGAACTCAAAGTAGCAGAGGCACCTTCATGAGTAATGCTTACCTGAGGCGGACACTGACGGAAGATGCCTTTATCGGATACGGGATACTGTTGCACTAATGCAGAGAGAATTGGATTTGTTCTAGTGTAGGATTCCACGGCAGGATAAATACCCAGTGTGCTGTTGACCTTTTCAGAACATTGTTTGATGCACACATCTACATTTTACAGCCACCCAAATGAATGTTTATGTACTGTTATAAATATAACAAACTGTACATATGTTCATAAACAGATTTTGAAGCATTTGTGATCAGTTTTCACTGTTTGGGTTAGTAAGCATTTTGGTATGTATTTTTGTTAAAAGTAATTGGATAGCTACTTGCAAGTATGATTAAAAGTTATTGCAGTATTAAATGGACTGGGCAAGTTTCTTATTTCTTCTTGCTGACTTCCTCGATGGATTTTCCTTCCCTCCTTCCCGGCCTTGCTGGGCTTTGTTGTGCTTCAGCTCCTCCTCAAAGTCCTAGGATGGAGATTTCTCAATCCTGTTATCATTCCATAGGTACAAACTTCCCACACTGGTCACAGAAGAGCAGCTTTCAGAATTTGCCTCCCATGGGTACTGAGATCAAAGTGCACCCTTGCCTGAGGTCACCTGATTCTCATGTTAGCCATCAAATCTTCCAGGCCTTCATGATTCATTGAATTAATTGAATATATTTCTTTCAAAGAGCAACTAGTCTGATGTTATCTGTGAGGGCACTTGCTGTGGTTGCAGATGGCTTTTGGGATCTGGAGTTTGAGCTGTGGCCTCCACATAAAGAAAGCCTATTTAAAGAATCTGTCTGTGGCACCATACCTCAGCAAGTACCCATCAGTTCCCAAGAGGATGGGAGGGGAGGGAAATTGGTAAGTGAAGAGGCGAAGGACGGGGGGTAAAGCAAGTAGGTGCCTTTGAAAAGAATTCTTTGAGGTGATAGGTGTAAAATTTTGCATCTCTAGAAAGTGTTATTACAATTAAATCAGATTCTAGTGTCTTCCCTTACAGAAGAATGGCAAAACTTTGAGTTTAAAAATTCCATAGAATTGGTTCACTGAAACCACATCTTTTAAACTATTTCTTCATTTAAGTGTAGAATCAATCCTTTTTGTCTAATTTTCAGAGGTCTATTTAATCCAAACAATCAGAACCCAGCTGAATATTTTGCTTCTCTGCAACAATACCTCAGAATATTTTTGCACACCGTAGTTGTGCATTTTTGTGTAAACTGATTTTCTGTAAATGCAGTTTTGAAATTTTAATGTGTACTGATGTCTGGACTTGTAATTATATTTCATTTTTCTGCACTACAACCACAATTGCTTCACAAGTATGTTATTTGAACTGCAAGAATGACACCTGTAATAAGGATTTACTCCTTAGTAGCAATGATCAATGTGGCACAGAGAGAATCTTTATTTACGGACAAATACCTTAATTGGCTCCGTTCACAAGCATGTTAATTTACACAAATGAATAACTGAGTGCACACCTATCAAGTTTCCCTGACCCTTCATGAACAGTCCAAGAACAGAAAAGGTAATACCTGGGAAAGGAGTCCACGTTGGCCAGGTATTCCTCATGCTCTCTATCTAATCTCTGTGTGTATGTGGTGTCCTTCACATCTGCAATGGTTTGTCCTGGAGAGTCACATTCAAAGCTCCTTACTTTTAAGCACTTCTTATCAGTTCAAATGTTGTTTCCATCTAGTTAGCTCAAATTTATTTGCACAGAAGCCACTTGGCTTTACCTAGGTTGTTGCCTTATTGGCTCTGGTCCAGGGCTATGACCAGTATTGTTCTGTGGTCTTTGCCTCAGCCCTGAGCCTTTGGTTCTTTTCAACTCTGACTGATTCAAACCAGATGACCTAGACACAGATTTCTCCTCTGCAAGCCTATCACTTTGCATAATAAATAGCTACTTGTCTGAGCCTGGTCTCAGGTTTAGTTGGTCATTAGCTGAAACTCCTTGGGTCCACATTCAGTTGCTCTGATTAAGTTATCCTGGAGCAAGAATCAGTTCATCAAACAGTTCACAAATGGTGGCTGCAGGGCCAGACTCACAAATTGGTCACTTTCATTCTTGTTCACTGACTGTCATTCTTTCTGGCCAACATGCTGAAATAAGAGAACATCGACTAATTTATTTGCACAGAAGCCACTTAGCTTTACAAGATTTCAAAGTTCAAAGTAAATTTATTATCAAAGTACATATGTCACCATATACAACCCTAAGATCCAGTTTATTGTGAGCATGCTCAATAAATCTATAATAGAATAAATGAAAGACCATACCAATTGAGCATTCAACCAGTGTGCAATAGGCAACAAACCATGCAAATATAAAAATAGAGAAAGTAATAATAGATAAATAAGCAATAAATATTCAGAACATGAGATGAAGAGTCCTTGAAAGTGAGCTCATGAGTTGTGGGAACATTTCAGTAATGGGGCAAGTGAAACTGAGCAAAGTTATCCCCTTTAACCATAGAGATAGGAGCAAAATTAGATCATTTGGCCCATCGATGCTGCTCAACCATTTCATCATGGCTGATTCATTTCCCTCTATGTTCTAATCTTCTACCTTCTTTGTATGACTCTTCATGCTAAAAATTGGTAGATGCAATGAAAGGGTTGACTATTTTCTAAATGGAGAGAAAATACAAAAAACTGGGGTGCAAAGGGACTTGTGCAGGATTCCCTAGAGGTTAACTTGCAGGTCGAGTCTGGTGAGGAAGGCAAATGCAACGTTAGCATTCCTTTCAAGAGGTCTAGAATATAAAAGCAAGGATGTAATGTTGAGACTGTAAAGTACTGGTGAGGCCTCACTTGGAATATTGTGAGAAGTTTCGGGCCCTTTATCTTAGAAAGGATGTGCTGGAACCAGAGAGTGATCAAAGGAGGTTCACAAAAATGATTCCAGGATTAAGTAGCTTGTCTTATGAAGAGCATTTGATGGCTCTGGGCCTGTTTCCACTAGAATTCAGAAGAATGAGCAGTGACCTCATTGAAACCTATTGAATGGTGAAAGGCCTTGATAGAGTGGATGTGGAGAGGATATTTCCTATGTTGGGGAAGTTTAAGACCAGAGGACGCAGCCTCAGAATAGGGGGGTGTTCTTTTAGAATGGAGATGAGGATGAACTTCTTTAGCCAAAGAGTGGTGAGTCTGTGGAATTCTTTGCCACAGGCTATGGAGGACAAGTCTTTATATTTAAGGCAGCGATTGATAGATACTCAATTGGTCAGGGCATGAAGGGATACAAGGCAGGAGATTGGGGCTGAGAGGGAAATGGATCAGCCATGATGAAATGGCAGAGCAGTCTCGATGGGCCAAATGGCCTAATTCTGCTCCTATATCTTAAGGTCCAGCATCTTCCCAACCACTGAAATCAGACTAATTGGTCTATAATTTCCATTTTTCTGCCCCCCTCTCTTCTTGAAGAGTGGAAAGACATTGTAATTTTCAAGTCCTCTAGAACCATGCCAAAATTTCTTGATTCGTGGAATATCATTACTAACAGACAATAGGTGCAGAAGTAGACCATTCGGCCCTTCGAGCCTGCACTGCCATTTTGAGATCATGGCTGATCAACTACTATCAATACCCGGTTCCTGCCTTGTCCCCATATCCCTTGATTCCCCTATCCATAAGATACCTATCTAGCTCCTTCTTGAAAGCATCCAGAGAATGCTTCCAAGGCAGTGCATTCCAGACCCCCACAACTCTCTGGGAGAAGAAGTTTTTCCTTAACTCTGTCTTAAATGACCTACCCCTTATTCTCAAACCATGCCCTCTAGTACTGGACTCTCCCAACATCGGGAACATATTTCCTGCCTCTATCTTGTCCAATCCCTTAATAATCTTATATGTTTCAATCAGATCCCCTCTCAATCTCCTTAACTCCAGCGTGTACAAGCCCAGTCTCTCTAACCTCTCTGCGTAAGACAGTCCAGACATCCCAGGAATTAACCTCGTGAATCTACACTGCACTTCCTCTACAGCCAGGATGTCCTTCCTTAACCCTGGAGACCAAAACTGTACACAATACTCCAGGTGTGGTCTCACCAGGGCTCTGTACAAATGCAAGAGGATTTCCTTGCTCTTGTACTCAATTCCCTTTGTAATAAAGGCCAACATTCCATTAGCCTTCTTCACTGCCTGCTGCACTTGCTCATTCACCCTCAGTGACTGATGAACAAGGACTCATAGATCTCTTTGTATTTCTCCCTTACCTAACTCTACACCATTCAGATAATAATCTGCCTTCCTGTTCTTACTCCCAAATGCCTCCACATTTTTTCAGCCACCTCTTTCAGATCCCTGGGGTGTAGACTACCTGGTCCAGGTGATTTATCTACCTGCAGACATTTCAGTTTCCGAAGCACTTACTCCATAGTAATGGCAACTTCTCTCACTTTTGCCACCCGACACTTTCAAACTAAGGGCAAACTGGTAGGGTCTTCCACATTGAAGACTGACGCAAAATACTTACTCAGTTCGTCCCTCAATACTACGCCTCCAGCATCATTTTCCAGTGGTCCAATATCTAGTCTCACCTCTCTCCTACTCTTTTTATCTATCTGGCGAAACTTTTGATATCCTCTTTAATACTGTTGGCTGGCTTACCTTTGTATTCCATCTTTTCCCTCATTATGACTTATTTAGTTACCTGTTGGTTTTAAAAGCTTCCCAATCCTCTAACTTCCCATAATTTTTGCTGTATTATGCGTCCTAGCATATGTATTACATGTATTATATGCTTTTCTGTATTTGCTGATTGTGCCTGCAGTCAAGGATCTCAGGGTTGTACGTGGTGACGTGTATGTACTCTGATAATAAATTTTACTTTGAACTTTTGAACTCTCTTATGCTTTTATGTTGGCTTTGACCTCTCAGGATGACACAGCCAGGGTTGTGTCATCCTGCCTTTAGAATACTACTACTTTGGGATATATCTATCCAGCGCCTTCTGAAATGCTCCCAGAAATTCCAGCCAATGCTGCCCTGCTGTTACCCCGCTGGTGTCCCCTTCCTTTCAGGTTTGGCCAGCACTTACTCCATAGTAATGGAGTAACTCCTCTCGTGCCTCTGTAATTCCTTTTATCTCACTCTTTATTCTCCCTTTCAAACTGCAGGGTGAATTCTTATCATAGTGATAGTTGAGGGGTTCAAATGGTTGCATTTAATATCAGGATGTGAGTACTGTACAATCTGAAATTCTTACCCTTTGCAGACATCCACAGAACAAGAAACCCCCAGAGAACGATAGAAAATTGTAACCCCAAAGTCCCCCTCTCCCTCCCATGCGCAAGCAGCAGCTGGAGCGTCAACCTTCCCCCTACCCCCCACTTCTGCTTGTAGCAGCACTGATTCCCACCATGTAAATAATAGCAAAAACCCTCCATGAGACCTTGATATAGAGTCCATCAAAAGCACATCCCCCCCCCACCCCCCCAGACTCAAGGACCAACAGGCTCTCAATCACCGTCGACAGAGAGTGGGATGGCTCGAGAGCAGAGGCAGCTTCCTGGCAGCAGAACACAGTGCCTACTGTCCTGATGTTTCAGTCAGTAAGATCGGCGAGGAACTGGGCCATCTATGGGGCTGCACCCCAAAGGAGCACACCTTCCAGCTGTTCCTGGAGGTAGCGACGCACCAGGCTGCACACCTGGTCTGAAGACCCAGTGTTTGTGAAGAGCTGTAGATCATGGACTCCAGCAGAACCTCAGCCACCTTGGAAAGGAAGGAAAGGCGTAAGTGAAGAAGAATAAGTTGTTTCGTAGACTAACACCAAGAAGTTGCCTGCGTCTACAAAAACTGCTGGTGCCATCTTTCCTAGCTCATCCTCCTGCTCCCTGCACCTGGTGGTGTGAGTCCTGAGGATCCTGTACCAAATTCCAGATGGCAGCAGTGAGAAGAGAGCATGACCTGGGTGGTGGGGGTCCCTGATGATGGATGCTGTTTTCCATATAACAATTACAGCAGGGAACAGATCATCTCGGCCCTTCTAGACCATGCCAAACGCTTACTCTCATCTAGTCCCACTGACCCGCACTCAGCCCATAACCCTCCATTCCTTTCCTATCCTTTCCTGCAGCAATGCTCCATGTAGATGTGCTCAATTGTGGAAGGGCTTCATGATGGACTGGGCCATATCCACTAGATTTTGTAGGATTTTCCATTGAAGGACATTGGTATTTCCATACTGGGTTGCAAAGCAGTCAATATACTCTCCACCACGTATCTATAGAAATTTTGTCAAAGTTTGAGATGGCATGCCAAATTTTTGCAAACTCCTAAGGAAGTAGAGGCGTTATTGTGCTTTCTTTACATGCTGAGTCCAGGACATGCCCTCCAAAATGATAGAGCTGAGGAATTTAAAGTTGCTGACTTTCTCCACCTCTGATCCTCCAATGAGGACTGGCTCATGGGCCTCTAGTTTCTTCCTCCTGAAGTCAATAATCAACTCCTTGTTCTTGCTGACATTGAGTGAGAGGTTGTTGTGGGTCCACTCAGCCAGATTTTCAATCTCCTATATGCTGATTCATCACCACTTTTGATTTGGCCTATGATAGTGTGTCATCAGCAAACCTGAATATGGTATTAGAGCTGTGCTTAGCCACAGAGTCATAAGCGTCATGAGTAGAGCAGGGGGCTAAGCCCACAGCCTCGTGGGGCACCTATGTTGATGGAGATTGTGGAGAAGATGTCAGTCTGAACTGATTGGGATCTGCAAGTGAGGAAATCCGGGATTCAATTGCACAAGGAGGTATTAAGGACAAAGTCTTGAGGCTTATTGATTAGTTTTGAAGGGATGATAGTATTGAATGCCAAGTTGTAGTTGATTATCAGCATCCTGATGTATGCATCTTTGTTGTCCAGATGAGTCAAGAGCCAGTGAGATGTCATCTGCTGTGGGCCTGTTGAGCCAGTTGGCAAATTGAAGTGAATCCAAGGCACTTCTCAGGCAGGAGTTATGTTTCATCACCAAATGGGTTTTCATCCATTGTAAGGATATCAAGTTTGGAATTTATGTAAAACAACATTCTTGGGGGCAACAGAGTTATTTTGTGAAGTGAAGTGACCGTGACCGTGACATACAGTCTGTCTGGCAGATGGTGGTATTTTGGCCATTCAGCTGGAAGGCAAGAGGGGAAGGGGTAGGAAAACAGGTGAAGCTAAAATTCTTAATTCTAAGCCAGAAATTCTTTGTTGCTGGACTGCCATGTGTCAAATCAAGCAAGACTATAAAATCAAGTAGAATTCGGCCATTTGCTCATCACTTCTGCTCCATCATTCTATCATGGCTGATTTATTTTCCCAATCAACCCCATTCTCCTGCCTTGTCCCCATAACCTTTGACAACCATTAATCAAAAGCCTGTCCGAGGCAATGAATTCCGCAGATTCACCGTCCTCGGAAAAACATTCCTCCACGTCTATGTTCTAAATGGTGTTACGTACCCGTGACACGTGACAGTGGTACCCTTGTCACGTGACTGGGGTTGAAGCTATACTGGACTTGAGGTAATGGTCTTATGATGGTGGAGTGACATCATTTTCCCGCCAGTATAGGTCATGTGACAGGTTTTTTTTACAGGGTATAAAAGGAAGATCCCTCCCTGTGAGGAGGGGCAGCTCGTGGCTGGATTTGCCATGTTGACTTCATGCCACTGCATGATTTAATGTGATGATGCAGTTTAGTTGAAAGATGAAGTTTTATCTAATGCCTAAAGTTTAAAAGGTCATTGCCAGCAGTTTCTTTACAATACTGCTAGTTGAGAATCAGTGGAAAGTGAAGATCGGAGTTCGGGAGTTAAAGATCGAAGAGAATCGATTTCGACGGTGAAACAGGTTCGACCTTGTTTGATCCTCATTCGGAAGGAATTTGTTGACTGTTCTCGTGTTAATCCCTGCGAAATAGCAGAAAGGATTGGGAATAGTTCTGTAAAGGAAAGGTCAGTGCCTTTAAGCCGTTTCGTTTCGTAAATTCTTCGTGGGAAAAAGTTCGATCTTGGGAACCGAAACAACACGACGTGAAAGAGAATTTAAATTGTCTTAAAAAGTCTCTCCCTTAAATGGACTGTGAGCATTTTGAACTTTTGGCAATACTACTTTAAAGAACTGTTTTTGCAACATCGCTTTAACAACTGTTTAAGCTGCCGCACAGCAGCTGATTTCCGGTTATGTTAGTGATTTGTTTACTTATGGGGGTTTGTTATAGTGTTTAATAAACGTGTTATTTGTTATAAAAACTCCTGCCTGACCCATTATATTTATTGTTGCCTGAATCATTAACAATGGATATACTCTATTCCAAGGCTGTGCCGCCTGGTCTGAGGCTCCTGTACTATAGGAAACATCCTCTCCATGTCCACTGTATCTCGGCCTTTCAATATTCACTAGGTTTCAGTGAGATCCCATTCATCCTTCTAAACTCCAGTAAGTACAGGGCCAGAGCCATCAAATGCTCCTCGTACATTAACCCTTTCATTCCCAGAATCATTCTCATGAACCTCTCTTGGACCCTCTCCAGTGCAACACATCTTTTAGATAAATGGATCAAACCTGCTCACCATATTGCAAGTGCATTTTGATCAGTGTCTTGTAAAGCATCAGGGTTACAGCTTTCCTTACTACTGACTCATCCTGCATGTTAACTTAAGAGAATCTGGCACTAGGACTCCCAAACCCCTTTGCACCTCGGATTTCTGAATTTGCTCTCCAGTTAGAAAATAATCTATGCTTTTATTCCTTCTACCAAAGTGCATGACCCTGTGCTTCCCTACACTTTTCCATCTACCACTTCGTAACCATGCTCCTAATCTGTCCAAGTTCTTCTGTTTCCTCAACACTACCCGCCCCTCCACCTATCTTTGTATCATAAGCAAACTTTGCCACAAAGCCATCAATCTCATCCAAATCAGTGACATATAACGTGAAAAGAAGCGGTCACAGTACTGACCCCTGCAGAACTCCACTAGTTACCGACAGCCATTCAGAAAAGGTCCCCTTTATTCCCACTCTTCGTTTCCAGTCAGCCGGCTAATCTTTTATCCATGCTGGTATCTTTCCTATAATACCATGGACTCTTATCTTGTTTAGCAGCCTCCTGTGTTGTACCTTGTCAAAAGCCTTTTAAAAACCAACATCTATTGGCTATTCTGCTTGTTATTACCTAGAATTTCAACAGATTGGTCAGGCAAGATTTCCCCTTGGGAATCCATTCCGACTTTGGCCTATTTTATCATGTGCCTCCTAGTACCCCGAAGCCTCATCCTTAATGGACTCCCAGCATCTTCCCAATCTCTGAAGTCAGGCTGACTGGCCGATAATTTCCTTTCTTCTGCCTCCCTCCCCTTTTGAAGAGTGGGGTGACATTTGCAATTTTCCAGACCTTTGGTGATCCTTGAAAGATTTATACTAATACCTCCATAATTTAGGCGCCAGGCCAGATTGGAAGGGTCAGGTACGGGCTGAATAAAGCAAGCAGGGCATATTGAAGTGGCAAGGCCCAGGTACCAGAGTGAGAAACAAGCCAACATTTGGCCGATTTAAGCTCTGAGCCAGACTGGAATGATCAGAGTGTTGAGGCCAGAGGCAAGGGATGGCTCGGTGTTCAGTTCGCTGCTCAGCGAGGTCTCTGGTCTGAACTGGGGCTCCTCGACCAACTGTAGTGGCAACCAGCTTCGTGGCTGTGAACTCACTTTTGTGAACTTTAATTCTGAATGCTATTTGCTACTTTCTGTTGTTTGCACAATTTGGTTATTTTTTTGCACATTTGGTGTTTCATGGTCTTTTTTTAATGTGTTCTATCAGGTTTCTTTGTTCTGTGGCTGCCTGTAAGGAAACAAATCTTAAGAGTTGATTATAATATACATACCTTGATAATAAATGCACTTTGAACAAACTCTTCAGCTACCTCTTTCAGAACCCTGGGATGTGCATCTAGGCCAGCTGAATCATCTACCTTCACACCCCTCAGCTTCCCAAATACCTTCTCCTTTGTAATAGTGGCTACACTCAGTTCTGTCCCCAACACTCTCCAATTTATGGCATATTACTGGTGTCTTCCACAGTGAAGTAATTTCCTTGTCCTCTCCAGCATCATTTTCCAGTGTCCACTTTCACCTCTCCTTTACTGTTAATATATCTATAAAAAAAACTTCTGGTATCCTTAATTTTTCACCTTTTCTCTCCTTATTGCATGTTAGTTGCCTTTTATTGGGTTTTAAAAGCTTCCCAATCCACTGGCTTCCCATTAATTGTTGCAATCTTTTATGCCCTCTCTCTTATTTAATGCTGTTTCCATCTCAGCCATGGTTGCCCCATCTCCCTTCAGAAGACTTGTTCTTTTGAATGAATCTATCCCGTGCCTTCTCCAAATTGCTCCCAGTGTCTCCAGCTATTGCTGCTCTGCCATTATCCCTGCTAGTGTTCCCTTCAACTTTAAGCCATCTTTGAGGAGCTTTGGCCAGCTCCTCTCTCTTTTCTTTCTTTCTAAATCTTTTTAATAATATTAGTAATATGGACAGAATACAAATGATATATTGATAAAGAAATTACCAACATACAAATTCCATTACATATGAAAAAAAACATACATAATAGTTACAATATAAATGAGTTTACCAAGACATAAGCCATAAAATATATGTATGAACATAGTAAGTCTAAATATTTCATAATATATGATATAAAGAAAACAGAAAAAAGAAAGAAAAAAATATATATATATAATGCAAAACTAGCTAATCTAATCTAATAACTAATAACTAATATAGAAGAAAAAAGAAGCAAAAAAAAGAGAAAAAAAAAGGGGCTGTTTATAATATCTCACAAAAATAAGTATTCATCAATGCCGTCACTTCCGGTCCTCTCAAAATACATAAGCTAAAAGCTGGGAAATCAAATGAACTTGGCACAGGGTCATATTACATCATATGAAAATGTTGAATAAATGGTCTCCATAACTTTTCAAATTTAATAGAAGTCTCAAAAGTACCACTTCTAATTTTTTCTAAATTTAAACATAACATAGTTTGGGAGAACCAATTAAATACAGTGGGAGGATTAATTTCTTTCCAATTCAACAATATAGATCTTCTAGCCATCAGAGTTAGAAATGCAATCATTCGACGGGCAGAAGAAGGTAAATGCAGTGAGTCTAACATTGGTAAACCAAAAATTGCGGTAATAGGATGAGGTTGTAAATCGATATTCAAAACCGCAGAAATAATATCAAAAATATCTTTCCAATATTTCTCCAAAAATGAACAAGACCAAAACATATGAGTTAAAGACGCAATTTCAGAATGACATCGATCACAAATAGGACTAATATGAGAGTAAAAATGAGCTAATTTATCCTTGGACATATGGGCCCTATGTACGACCTTAAATTGTATTAATGAATGTTTGGCACATAACGAAGATGTATTAACTAATTGAAGAATTCTATCCCAATTCTCACTAGAAATACTAAGACTAAGCTCTCTTTCCCAATCCTTTTTGGTCTTATAAAGAGGCTCTGAACGTATCTTCATAATTATATTCCAGCTCCTCTCTCATGCCTCTGTAATTCTCTACTCTGCTGTAATACTGACACCTATGATGTTATCTTCTCCCCCTCAAACTGCAGGGTGAACTCTTATCACATTATCACTGCTTAAGGGTTCTTTAAATATAGTGTTTTCCCAGCTCGGTGCTCCAGTGATGGTCTTTGTCCAGCTTTATGTAAGACAGAAAGTCAAGCTTGCTCCTGGGCACAGATGAGTTCATGTTTATTGTCAGTCATCTACTCATATATACAGCGATATGAAACATTGTTCCTCTGCAGTCACTGTGCAACACGCTATACTGAATAAACTAGCACAAGGCCCTGAGTGGCATGGCCTGAAGACTGACAGATTGACATCATGTCCAAGGTCCATGTTGTATGTAACGTTACTGGCACTACTATAATAAAACAAGCAGTTATATAAATATGTGAAAGAGCAGCAATAAAGGGTGAAGAGAAACCAGTGCAGGATGAGAGTGTGTCTGTGAGTCAGGGAGGGAGGTTGTGTGGGCATTCAGAGTGTGGATGTCTGCTGGCTAGCAGCAGAGTGAGGCAAGAAGCTGTTACCCAGACTGATGGTTCTGCTTCTTATGCTGTAGCACCTTCTGCCTGATGGCAGGAAGTCAAAGAGATTGTGGGAAGGATGGGAGGGGTCTTTGACAATGCTGGGGGCACTGTGTATATGATATATGTCCTGAAAGGGTCTTGTGATCTGATGCATTGCAATTCCCATACCAGGTAGTGGTGCAGACGGTCAGGATACTCAGAGGTGCTCTGGTAGAACGTGGTTCCAATGTGGTAGGGGAGCCTCGGTTGTCACTCCTCTCAGGAAGTGGAGGCGCTGTTGGTTAAAGAGGTGGTTTGGGGGACCAGGAATCAGTAATGTTCTTTCTGCTGAATGTTAGAGGTGGTTTGGGGGACCAGGAATCAGTAATGTTCTTTCTGCTGAATGTTAGAGGTGGTTTGGGGGACCAGGAATCAGTAATGTTCTTTCTGCTGAATGTTAGAGGTGGTTTGGGGGACCAGGAATCAGTAATGTTCTTTCTGCTGAATGTTAGAGGTGGTTTGGGGGACCAGGAATCAGTAATGTTCTTTCTGCTGAATGTTAGAGGTGGTTTGGGGGACCAGGAATCAGTAATGTTCTTTCTGCTGAATGTTAGAGGTGGTTTGGGGGACCAGGAATCAGTAATGTTCTTTCTGCTGAATGTTAGAGGTGGTTTGGGAGACCAGGAATCAGTAATGTTCTTTCTGCTGAATGTTAGAGGTGGTTTGGGAGACCAGGAATCAGTAATGTTCTTTCTGCTGAATGTTAGAGGTGGTTTGGGAGACCAGGAATCAGTAACATTCCACCTTCTGAGTGGAAGTTGATGACATATTTGTTGCAGCAGTCATTTTTCAGGTAGGCATAAACACTCAAAGTAGCATATTTACATCTTTTCCCCTTCAATAAATTTCAAAAACAAAAAGGACAAAAAGTATTTTCTCTATGGTGGCTTAATATACTATTTATTTGCCCATCAAGTTATCTTTATCTTCCAATGTCTCAACTTGAAACTACAGTGAAAGGAACCAGTGTAGTTGAGAAGTTGGCACCATCTTTGACTTTCTTTTCCATCCTTTGCTAATATTTGCGAACGTTTTTGTTCTGATTTAAGCTGATTGCTTGCCAAATCTCCCCAGCTCGAAGGTATCATTCTAACAGTTAACAGCTAAACAAGAAAAGGTGGGATGGGAAGGAGTACAGGCTGGCAGGAGATAGGTGATACCAGGTGAGCAGGTAGGGACTGCTTTGATTGGAGCAGAGGAGAGTGAAGGGTGATAGTTAGGGTCAATACACGCAGTCATTTGCCCAAAGATGGGGAGTCAAAAACTAGAGGGCATAGGTTTAAGCACAGAAGGGAAAGATTTGATAGGAACAAGAGGGGTAAGTTTTTCAGCCGGTGGTCGGTTTAAGGAATGAGTTGCTAAAGAAATGGTTTTGGCAGATACATTTAGGACATTTAAAAGCTACCTAGACAGATAGTGTACATGGACCACTGTGCTGCGCTATGACCAAGTTGACTCCCTTCCATGATGTTAAAAAAAGATGTTCTTATAAACCTGTGCAGTTGGCGGAATGTTTAGCAAGACTTCCCTTTGAGTACAACCAACAAAAATAATGATAGTGAAGTTACTGATCAGATGGACGTGCACTTTCAAGACATAGATCAGAAATACAAACAGAGGTAAGTAACAAATATTTGAACTCATGGCAAAACAGTGTTTATTGGAAATAAGCTTAATTTTATTCTGTTTTTCATTTGCATATTTCAAAGTACCTCATCCAATTGAAGCCAGCCTTTGAAGCACAACACACACTTTGCACGCACAAGTAGCAATGTGAGGATTTGCGTTAATGATAATAAAGAATGCTGAGGATCAGGGCTGCCCTTCTCCTTTGTCTGAGCACACTGGGGGAGGGGGGGGAGTGAGGCCCCTCCAGCCCTCTGCCCTGTGTTGATACCAGTCCAAACTTGTTGCTTGGAGTGGAACCTGACCAGCTTAGAGATGCTGCTGCCACCTACTGGAGAACTTATGAAACGTCAAAGCTGGGAAAGAAACCTCGATCTTGTGAAACATCCACTCTACCACCCCATTGTGATTTCAGAAAACTACTTTGCCAGATGTACCCAGATAATCCAATGTGAATATATTACGTGCTAATAGCACTAAACTGTAGTCTGATCCAACCTTGAGCTTTGTCCTTGTTCCTCAGAAAGCTTGTACCATGCTGCAACTTCTGTATGCCTTTCTCCTGTCCACTAGTTTCATATTCATGACCATGGTTTGAACTTGGTCTCGAGTACTTAATTTATCCAAATGCTTTGTGGACATTCATGCTTTGGTTAGAAAAACAGAAGAACTTAGTTCATGTGGCTTGTGGACATAAGTCATAGCTGAATAAACGCTGCTCCCTATTATCATAAAATGCTTAATATTTACACCTGTTTTTTTTTATCTAAAGGAGTTTCTAATGCACATCCGGAAAGAGCACGTTCTTCTAATGAGTAGTTTAACCTTTACCACATCTATAAGAACATCATACTCAAGCAGGTGCATTTAACGACATTTAAACTTTGGGCAAATACTTAGGAGAGGTCTGAGGGGATAGGAACCAAACATGGGACTAACTTAGGTGGGCTGAAGGGCCTGCTTTTGTGGTGTATGATTCCATGGATAATGATGAATGGAAGAAAGTCTCCACTCAACCTGCTGAATCCACAGTTCCTCGTGAATCACAGTTTACCCACTGCTACATGAGCTGGAAGAGATGTAATCAGATAAAAATTTGGATTGATATAGGAGTAAGTTTCTGGTTATTCCCATTTTTGCACCTATGCCATTGTTTGATACCCTGATATTTGTTCCCTTATTTTGAATATGCGAAATCTTAGTGACTTCATCAGTATTCTCCATTTAAATTAAAATGTAAAAAAAACAAGAAAGATTAAAGGTGTAAGCTGTACAAGACTGACATGAGTCACCATTTGAACTCTGTCGCTTGTCGGAAGGTGATATGCTCAGAATGTCCCCAGAAGCCAGTCCATCATTTGCAGGAACGTGTTGTAAGTAATGCCATATTTGTCCTATAGTTGGAGCTATTCTTCATGCTTTATGTCACTGTCCATGTCCACAGCACAGAATCAGGCCTTCCTGCCCATCTAGTTATGGCTGAATTATTTAAACTGCCTACGCCAATTGACCTGCACCTGCACCTGTACCTGGACCATACCCCTCCCATCCACATAACTAACCAAGCTTTTCTTAAACAATGCAATCAAAATTGCATCCACCACTTGCACTAGCAGCTGGTTCCATACCCTTAACCCATGACCTCTAGTTGTAGACTCACCTAACCTCAGTGGAAAAATCCTGCTTGCATTTACCCCATCTATACCCCTCACAATTTTGTAGACCTCTATCAGATCTCCAAACATTTGGCCTGTCTTTGCTCTGATGGTTGTCAAAGGCTGAGCTCATCAATTTCATCAACTTTGCCTCTAACTTCCACCCTGCCCTCAAACTTACCTGGTCTATTTCTGCCACCTCTCTCCCCTTTCTCGATCTCTCCGTCTCCATCTCTGGAGTCGGTGTATCTACTGATATCTATTAAAAACCCACTGACTCTCACAGCTACCTTGACGATAACTCTTCCCACAGACACTTGTGAAAATGCCATTCCCTTTTCTCAGTTCCTCCATCTCCACTGTATCTACTCTCAGGATGAGGCTTTTCATTCCAGCACAATGGAGGTGTCCTCCTCCTCCAAAGAAAGGGGCTTCCCTTCCTCCACCATCAATGCTGCCCTCACTCACATCTTTCCATTTTGTGCACATCTACCCTCAGCCCATCTTCCCGTCGCCACACTAAGGATAGGGTTCCTCTTGACCTCACCTACCGCCCGACAAGCATCTGCACCTGCACGTAATTCTCTGTAAGTTCTACCATCTCCAACGGGATCCCACCTCCAAGCTCAGCTTTCCCTCCCACCTCACATTTTCTGCTTTCCGCAGGGATCACTCCCTACATGACTCCCTTTCCACTTGTCCTCCCCACTGATCTCCCTCCTGGTACTTATTCTTACAAGGAGAACAAATGCCACACCTGCCCCTACACTTCCCTCACTGCCAGTCAGGGCCTAATCAGTACTTCCAGGTGAGGCGACACCACCTGTCAGTCTATTGGGGTCATCTACTGTATCCGGTGCTCCCAATGTGGCCTCCTGTATATCAATGAGACCCGAAGTAGACTGGGAGATCGCTTTGCCGAGCACCTTCGCTTCACCCACCACAAAAGGTGGGATCTCTTGGTGGCCATCTATTTCCATTCTACTTCTCATTCCCATTTCTATATGTTAGTCCGTGGCCTCCTCTGCTGCCACGATGAGGTCACACTCAGGTTGGAGGAGTAACACCTTATATTCTGTCTGTATCGCCTTTAACCTGATGGTATGAATGTCAATTTCTTGAACTAATGATATTTGCCCCTCTCCATTCCCCATTCCTGTTTCCCTCTCTCACCTTATCTCCTTCCCTGCTCATCACCTCCCTCTGGTGCTCCCTCCCCCTTTCCCTTCTGTTCTCTCCTGTCTGATTCCCCCTTCTCCAGCCCTTTATCTCTTCCACTAATCAACTTCCCAACTCTCTACTTCACACTCCCCCTCTCCCAGTTTCACCCATCACCTACCACCTTGTACTTCTCCCTCCCCTGCCCCCACCTGCTTATTCTGACTCCTTCCCCCTTCCTTTCCAGTCCTGATGAAGGATCTCGACCTGAAGCGTCGGCTATTTATTCCCCTCTATAGATGCTACCTGACCTGCTGAGCTCCTCCAGCACTTCGTGTGTAAGGCTTGTTCCTTGCTGCACTCTCTGCCCACTAATTCTCTCCAACTGTCCACATTGCACTTTATCTCATTTCAATTATGCTTCAGTGTGCAGCAAACAGTACAACAGACCTCAGAGCATTACAGAGTTGGGGCTATTGCAGTACCGTACTCTGATGCGATCGCTACAAAGGTATGCCGGCAACTCTACGTCATTGGGAGCTTGAGAAAATCAGAATCAGCATTAATATCACTGGGATATGTCATGGAATTTGTTGTCTTTGCGGCAGCAGTACAATGTAATACATAATAATAGAGAAAAAACCTGAAATACTGTGTGTATGTATATATAATAGATACTTTAAATAAATAGTGTAAAAATAAAAATAAGAAAAGTAGTGAGGTAGTGTTCACGGGTTAAATGTCATACTGATGGCAGGAGGACGAAGCTGTTACTGATTCATTGAGTGTGTGCCTTCATGCTTCTGTACCTCCTTCCTGATGGTAGCATTGAGAAGAGGGCATGTCCTGGGTGATGGGGTTCCGCGATGATGGACGTTGCCTTTTTGAGGCACCGTCCCTTTAAGATGTCCTGGATATTGTGGAATTTGGTGCTCATGATGGAGCTGACTAAGTTTAAAACTCTCTGCAGCTTATTTTGATCTCTCCTCCCCCCCCCCCATACCAGAAATTCAATACATTATCAAAGATTCTTGCTAATTTCTACAGATGTTCGGTATAGAGTATGGTCATATCACAAGCTGGTATGTAGCCTCCAAAGCACAGGACCACCAGAGGCTGAGGAAGGCTCTAGATTCAGCTAGTTCCATTGAGGACATCCTCAGGAGGCAATGCCTCAAGAACGTGACGTACATCACTCACCACTCAGGACATGGTCTCTGCATCACTGCTATCAGAAAGAAACTACAGCAATCTGTAGGCTCACATAACTTTTTAAGAACAACTTCTTTCCCTCTGAAATGTTCACGAACCCAAATAATTCTTTGCGTTATTTGTCCATTTTGTAGCTTATAATATTTTAATGTATTGCACAGTTGTCTCAAAACAGCAGATTGCATGCTATGTCAGTTATTATAAACCTGATTCTGGCACAGTCCTGTGCAAGTGTCTTTGGCATATATACATATAGCTGAGGTGCCTAAGACATTTGCACAACAATGTATTTGTCAAGATGGAGTGGAGAATGAGTTTGTAAATGTGGTGGGAGCAAAAGTTGTTGAAAATGGTGAGGGGGAGTGCCTTGGAGGGGCGTGGGACAGGTGGCAGAGAAGGAGTGCCAGGGTGGGGGTGGTGTAGGTGCAGACACACCCAGTCCTGAGACACCAGGCAAGGTTATTTGATTCCAGACGACTGGTGTATTGATCATTACAGACTCTCCCTGGTGCTTTCCACTCCTTCCTCTCTCCTTTTCCCTTTCCCAACCATGATTCCCCTCTCCCTGCCCCTTTCTTACTCTCAGTTCACAATAGAGACCCATATCAGAATCAGGTCTATCATCACTCACAACTGTCTTGAAATTTGTTTGTTTTGCAGTGGCAGCAGTACAGTGCAGTTCATAAAATTTCTACAGTACTATGCAAATGTCTTAGGCACTCTAGCTGTATACTGTATATACGTGCCTAAGACTTTTGCACGGTACTGTACATTATACAGGAGGCAAGGGAACCATGTCTATTAAATTGGAGATGCAGTGTTTTCAACCTGAAACAAAATACGATAAGCTACCCCCTTCTCTTGCATCAGACACCACCTAAGCAGATTATAACCCATGAAACAGGATTTTAATATAAGGGCAGTTTTCACCTTAATGCCTAGGCCTGAAATTGTGCACAAGATTGGTGAAGCTCTCTGCTGGAAACCTAAAGGAATCATCCCTATAGTGTTTCTGGTGTAAGATTGATAGTCAAATGCTGCAGATGGCAACTAATGCCATTTATGTAGCTGCTATACTTAATAAGATGTTACATAAGTAATTACCACTGCTTCTATTACCAATAATCTCAAATATCAACTCTGTTTTGATGAGTGTGCCATTAATACCATTTAGCACTGAATGTTGTATCTGTCTGCATCGGGTAATCTGAGATCGAGGAACACAGGAATGAGAGCAGGCCTTTCTGCCCCTCGTGATTTCTATCATTCAGTGGATGATAGTTTATTTTTACCCTGACTACATTCACTGCCTTATCTGACAGAATTACTTTTTCTTTGTGCATACAACTTCTAGTGTTTGGCCTGGGCTTTCTGGTAAAGGCCATGACCCTTGTGAACAGTAGACCTATTATAATTGCAGGCATGCACTTTTATTTTCTAAACAAGATTGAATTGAGTTGGGAATAACAATTGCACTGGGTCATAGGGGGAACAAAATTACAGATAGTGAAGACCAATTACATTTTATTTACAAATGAATAGGGCTTAATAAACGTGAACAATTCTTACTATGCTTTATTGACAGAGAGCAGGTAATCTCACAAACATATTGGCAAATCACTCCAGAACTACTTTATTTGAAAGTACTGTGGTACAGTACATGCATATCAAGTGACCAGCTAATTAAAACTGCCCGCTGTGTTGCTTTCATGCCTGGATAGAATGACGGCAGAATAAATGCTATGAGTAAGCTTGGATTTCCACACAATTTAAAAAATGCATGAAGCCCAGGAGAACATGTGCTGGTTGTCTCTTTGCTATTACCTCATGCAGTTTATATTACACTTCTACCTAATTTCATCAAATGAGTCAGGTTTTGCTGTCTTCTTGTTCACGTACTAAATGTATCAGTTCTAATATACAACTTTTAACTATCTTGCAATTGTTAATGTGTCCGTCAGCTGTATAGTTGTTTATTGCCTCAGAATAATTTTCTAGCATAGAAGCATGCCCTTTGACCCAGCTTGTCTAGATCTGAACTCGTTGTCCTATTTATCTGTGCTTGGCCTTCCCTTATCCATGTACCTGTATAAGTGTCTTCTAAATGTTCCTAATTGCACCTGCCTCAACCACTTACCTTCTCTGGCAGTTCCTTGGGTTTCATTTATTGAGATACTGCACGGAACAGGCCCTTCGAGCTCTGCTGCCCAGCAACCCCCCGCTTAATCTCAGCCTAATCACAAGACAATTTGCAATGTCCAATTGTAGGTCTTTGGACTGTGGGAGAAAACCGATGCACCCAGAGGAAACACACTTGGTCAACAAACTCCTTACATGCAGCGGCAGGAATTGAACCTGGCTCACCTGCTGAACTGTAAGGCATTGTGCAAACCACTACACTACCGTGCCGGATTCTATTTTAAATAAAAAAGAATTTATTAAGAAGGGTCAGAGCTGTCTCTATTTCCTGAGGTATTTTAATGATCTGGTTGACAGAATTGATGTCTTTGTAGCCAAGTTTGCGGATGGTAGGTGAAGTGGCAAGTAGTGTTGAGGAAGCTGGGAGTTTCCAGAAGGGCTTTGACAGATTGAGGGAATGGGCAAAGAATTGACAGATGGAATATAATATAGGGAAATATATGGTCATACACTTTGGTAGAAGGAATAAAGGCATAGAATATTTTCTAAAGAGAGAGAAAATTCAAAAATCAGAGATGCAAATAATTTTGGAGTCCTTGTGCAGGATTCCCAAAAGATTAACTTGCAGTTTGAGTCGGTGGTAAGAAAGGCAAATGCATTGTTAGCATTCATTTTGAGAGGACTGGAATACAAAAGCAAGGAGATAATGCTGAGGCTTTATCAGGTATTGATCAGACGGCACTTGGAATACTGCAAGCAGTTTTAGAACCATTATCTAAGAAAGGCCATGACGGAATGGCAGAGCAGACTCAATGGGCTGCACCTATGTTTTCTAGTCTGATCATCTAAGCTTGGAGCCAATACGCCAGGCTGAATGGGGCTGTTTTGCAAAGGAATTGTCCAGACTGTTTGTTTTCTCCATTGTGGAGGAGGTTGTAATATGAATATTGAAATGTGATGAACTAAATGGTAAAGTGGCCATGAATTACTGCTTCATCTATGTCAGGGGTCAGCAACCTTTACCACTGAAAGAGCCACTTGGACCCGTTTCCCACAGAAAAGAAAACACTGGGAGCCGCAAAACCCGTTTGACATTTAAAATGAAATAACACTGCATACAACGTTTTGTTTTGCCTTTATGCTATGTATAAATAAACTATAATGTGTTGCATTTATGAAATTGATGAACTCCTGCAGAGAAAACGAAATTACATTTCTGCATGCAACAAAAACATTTTGAACTCCGAAAAAAAGACGTTGGGTTGAAAGTTACTTTTAAGTAAAATACTCAACGTCTATTTGAGTCCTTCTTGTATTTATGAAAAACGCCAAACTTAAATTTGCCGCCAGCAGCAAACCAAAAATAACGTCAGCCAGCTGTCAACCTGAAAAATAAAAGGACTATTTCACTGAACAATGAAAACATATGAATATACGTAAAATAATAGGCAATTAAAATATTTATCATACTTGTTCAGGTTGACTCACACCTGACAATGCAGTCGTATTTAGTCGGGATGGATCGATGCTTAGGGGAGTGACCGGGAAGGATAATGTGTTTTTTTCCTCTCTGAACTCACAGAAGCGTTTCCCAAACGATGTTTGCATTGCGATGATTGCAGAATGTAAATACTCCGAATTTATCATGTCGTGACCGTGTTTGAACTCTCTCAAATTGGGGAAGTGAGACAATGTGCCTTTCTGTAAATCTCTGGCAAGCAACGTCAACTTGCGCTCGAATGCAAAACATCCTCCAACATATGCAGGGCTGTACGTCCTTACCCCGTTGAAGAGCTGTGTTCAGCGTGTTCAGGTGCGCTGTCATGTCTACCATGAAGTGTAGCTTTTCCAGCCACTCTGGCTGTTCCAGCTCAGGAAAGTTGAACCCTTTGCTGCCCAGGAAAGTTTTCACTTCTTCCAGACGCGCGACAAAGTGTTTCAGCACCTCCCCTCTGGACAGCCAGCGATAAAAACACGTTGTAGCGGTTGCTACACGCAGTCAGTAAACTGCAGTCAAAGATAGCTTTATTCGAACTAAACAGCCTTGCTTTTAAGCCTCCCTCAACCCGCCCCCCATGGGTGCGGATGCTGCAAAAGACACGTACTCACAAACCCCCGTAGGCTATCTCCCTTAGCCTGAACGCTGGCTAATTGTGAGCCGGTTCGGATGTGTCAGGAAATGGGTCGCCACAACGTCTTATTTAGATTGTACAAGATCACCATAATCTTCAAATTTAGATTTACATTTCAAAAACTAACAAACTAACATAAAATACATATTAATTAAATACTGACCATGTAGCGGTGTGCTACACGCAGCGCTAAAATTACGACACGGAGTCGGTAACTGCAGTCGAAGGAAAAAAACTTTATTCAAAATCTTCAGCCTCACTTTTAAGCCTCCCTCAACCTGCCCCCCCCCCCCATGGCGCAGAGGCTCCAAAGCTCTGTGCTCGCAAACCCCCGTAGGCTATCTTATTGTGAGTTGGTTCGGATGTGCCAGGAAAAGGGTTGCCACAACCAATTATTTCCCAAAGCAACAGGGAGCCGCAGCACAGACGTAAAAGAGCCACATGTGGCTCCGGAGCCGCGGGTTGCCGACCCCCGATCTAGGAGGACTGTTTAGCTCCCTGAAATGTGGCATGAGAAAGGGTTGTACGTCCTGCAGTTGCATGTGAAACCCCAGTTTCCTTGGACTACATATGTCTAGGGAAAACACACTCCGGTCCTGCCAAACCCATGAGATGGAGATGGCTCTCCCACCCCAAACCCCGGTTTGTGTGAATGCTGTGTAATTTGCTACCCTGTTACAACTTGGTGCCAAAAAATAACAGACAGCACACTGCATGCAATTAAAGGAATTATATTTATGAATGTAAACTTAACTAAAGAGTTAGTAAATAAAAATAAAAAAGGGTCCATTATAATTAAACAGACAAATGTGCCAAGTTGGAGCTCAACTCTTCCAAAAGTCATACTCACCGATCCTCAGCAGACTTCTGCACCTTGCTCTACTGAATCGGGGTCCCCCACCAGGTCGGATCCTATGATTAGTTCTCTCCAGCGTCATCTCTCTTCATCTACCACCAAATAAAAGACGTCAGTTCACACCGGTGTCAGGAAAAATATACTCCTTGGATTGGATGGCTCACATTCCAAAGCACCCGTTATCCCTAACCATAACCCAGACACGGCTTCTACAGAAAGACCCTTACGTTAGCAGTGAAACCCTTCCCGGGGTGTTACACGTGGATAAGTGCAGTGAGACTGATAGGGGTTGGTGGAATTGGAAGAGAGAACTGTGACCATAGTCCAACCATCTCTTCCCCCTGGTCCTGGTATTCGCTCCCCATAATGAGGTTCATTTTTCACTCCGTTGCCTCCGTTTTATATGTGTGCTGACTGGGACTAGAGATCTGCACATGGTCCCGACCAACGCAGTGGCATGGGCTTTGCTGTCAGCCATAACAGTCTCAGAGCTCACCCTCAGAATGGGCAAATTCTGACGCAGCTTTGCAGAGTGGACGTGTCGATAAATGCAGAAATCCAGCAGCTGCTGTCAGTGATTTCCTGCCCCCTCCACACAGGTACCCCATTTTCTGGGATTTCCAGGGCAATTTGCAGTCCTCAAGGAACTGCCGAAACTCTCCACGTTTAGAAAAAGATAGCCTGAAGATTTATTGAATGACCTTTCTGGTCCTAAAGATGTACTGTACCTTTATATGGAGACACAAGAGGCTGCAGACGCTGGAATCTGGAGCAACCAACAGCCGGCTGGAGGAACTCAGCGGATCAGACAGTATCTGTGGTGAGAAAGGAATTGTCAGTATTTTTGGCTGAGATGCTATGTTGGATCATCCTCTGTGATAAACATCTTTAAATGTAATTGATTTATGGTATTTTTGCCTCTACCTGTTCTGTAAAATGCCTACAAAGTTAGTGTCATGTTTAGAGCCTGGTTCGCTACAGTAGAAGGTCGTTAGAAGGTTCCAACCTGATGACATGAATATCAATTTCTCCTGATAAAATTTTTCACCTCCCCCTCCCCTCTTCTCTGTTCCCCACTCTGGTCTTTTACCTCTTCTCACCTGCTTGTCACTTCCAGCTGGGTCTTGTCCACCTTCCCATATATGGTCCACTCTCCTCTCCTATCAGATTCCTTCTTCTCCAGCCCTTGACCTTTCCTACCCACCTATCACTTAGCCTCTTTCCTCTCCCCTCACCTTTTCACTCTGGCGTCTTCCCCCCTCCTTTCCAGTCCTGAAGGGCCTTGGCTCGAAACATTGACAGTTTATTGAATTCCAGAGATGCTGATGGGCCTGCTGAGTTCCTCCAGCATTTTGTTTGTGTGGTAGGTTTGCTTCGCCTGACTATTGGAATCAGTCTTGCTGAAGAAGGCAAGACAGCGGCTATACTTCATTAGGAGTTTGAAGAGACTTGGCATATCAACAAATACACTTAAAAACTTCTATAGTTGTACCATGGAGCGCATTCTGACAGACTGCATCACTGTCTGGTATGGAGGGGCTACTGCACAGGATCGAAAGAAGCTACAGAGAGTTGTAAATCTAGTCAGCTCCATCTTGGGTACTTGCCTACAAAGTACCCAGGACATCGTTATGGAGCAGTGTCTCAGAAAGGCAGCATCCATTATTAAGGACCCCCAGCACCCAGGGCATGCCCTTTTCTCACTGTTACCATCAGGTAGGAGATACAGAAACCTGAAGGCACACACTCAGCGATTCAGGAACATCTTCTTCCCCTCTGCTATCCGATTCCTAAATGGACAATGAACCCTTGGACACTAACTCACTTTTTTTAATATACAGTATTTCTGGGTTTTTTTGCAAGTTTTAAATCTATTCCTATATGTATACTGTAATTGATTTATTTATTGTTATTATTATTATTATATTTATTTATGTTTCTCTTCTATATTATGTATTGCATATATTATGTACTGCTGCTGCTAAGTTAACAAATTTCATGTAATAAACCTGATTTTGATTCTGATTCTGGACTGCAGGAAGCTGTTATTGCTGTCTCCTATGGATTCAGTGTCACAAAAGGGGAAATCCATACCATAGAAATCACTGGTTGTCAGTGGGTGGTTTTCTTCAAGACCAGGGGTAAAAAAAAAGTTCCACTAACTGGTTATTGGCCTTCTCCTTCAGTCTGCTGGGCTACAGCTGTATGTGGGGCCAGATGGAACAATGAACCTTCATCCTGCAGTCTGCTGGGAATGGTGGGCTATAGCTGTATGTGGGACCAGACGGGAGAATGAACTTTCAGCTGTATGTGGGGCCAGACGGGAGAATGAACCTTCAGCTGTATGTGGGGCCAGACGGGAGAATGAACCTTCAGCTGTATGTGGGGCCAGACGGGAGAATGAACCTTCAGCTGTATGTGGGGCCAGACGGGAGAATGAACCTTCAGCTGTATGTGGGGCCAGACGGGAGAATGAACCTTCAGCTGTATGTGGGGCCAGACGGGAGAATGAACCTTCAGCTGTATGTGGGGCCAGACGGGAGAATGAACCTTCAGCTGTATGTGGGGCCAGACGGGAGAATGAACCTTCAGCTGTATGTGGGACCAGACGGGAGAATGAACCTTCAGCTGTAGTCTGCTGGGAATGGTGGGCAACAGCCTTCACCTGCAGTCTGCTGGGCTACAGCTGTATGTGGGGCCAAAAGGAACAATCAACTGATGGGTAGCAGATAGTATGACTGCAAGCCTGTGGTGATTGAAAGTCAAACATGACATCATTGAATGTCCATCCAAAATTCTACCTGTGTTTTTTATCTTGGATTGATTCACTGCTATTTTTTTTTACTAAAGCTTGGCAAGTATGAGGTTCTGATCACTTACAACACTTTTTCTGAAACTAGTTTTTGAATTGATCTTGATACTTCTGTCTTTTTAAAATACATTTACACTTCTAGCTCGAAAGGAGGTATCAGTGATATCCAGATGTTCAATGTTGCTCCTTTGTGTCAAGCGGGTTGTAAGGATCTTCAAACTTGTATGGAGCTTGAATCTAACTTACATAATCAAATGCCAAGATAGTTGTAACATAATGACTCTGTTGCCAACTTAGTAGTCGTGCGACCACTCGAGTCCCAAAGGAGAACACGGAGATGCCTGTGCGTGACTTTGTTTAATGTGGGGAGGCTGATGCATGGGCAGTCCTTGACATTCTTGATGGGGTCAGGGTCCAGTGGCACGACATGCAAGATTACTGGGGAGCCTTCAGTGCTGCAGCCTTTCTCCGCTTTCATTGCCCTTGTGATATGTCATCACCTTCCTCCAGCTCCGCCACTGAGGTCAAGGTTGGGTCACTCTTGTCTGGACCTTCCCTCCTGAGCTTACCACCACGGGTGACTCTACCAGGATCTACACTCCAGACAGTATCGCTCTCAGGATCTCAGTAACTCACAAGCCTCCTCGCCCTGACGAGATAACAATTCTCAGAGAAGCCAGCTCAGTACATTGGAAGGAAAGTTTATGTGGGGGGAAGATCCCACTTCCTTCTCAGTCCCAAAGAAGGGTCTCGGCCCAAAAGGTTGACTATCTATTCATTTCTATAGATGCTGCCAAGCCTGCTGAGTTCCTCCAGTAGAAAAACTCATCAAAAAAGGCTCTATCTGTCCTTGGCCACAGTCTGGACTCTTTTGAGTTAGTGGTGGAGAGGAGGTCACTTAACTAACTGTTATCCACTATGGACAATCAGACACATCCTCTCCATGAATAAGCAGCAGAGCCCCCTTTCAAACAGACTCATTCAGCTCTGCTGTCACAAGGATCGTTACAGAAAGTCTTTCCTACCAAATGCAGTAAGCATATACAACAGTTCATCTCTGTGCGACAGGAGAACACACATCATTGTACAATACTCTACTTTATTATTTTGTACATTATTATTGCACATTAGTATTGTGTATATTATTATTCTGTACCTTATCATTAGTTAAGTCTGCACACTGGTAAGTGTGTTTTTAAATGTTGCTGCTGTAGTGAAAGAATTTCCCCTTTCGGGATCAATAAAGTACTTATTATTATTATTATATGACCCTGACAGACAAGCAGGTGAAATGTTGCCTCATCAGGAAGGACCGTGTAGGGCCCTGACTGATGGTGAGGGAAGAGCTGTCGGGTCAGGTGAAGCATTGATTAGAGTTACGTGCCAGAAGGGAGATCAGGACAAGGGATGCCTGACAGATGAGGAGGGACGTGTGGTCAAGCAATGACCGACAGATCACACCTCAGTATCTGCAGAAAGGAAAGCTACTGAGTTAATATTACAGACGTATCACGGATGCCCAGCCATCCCTCTTTCTTTCATTTACCTGGGAGAAGATACCGGAGCTTGAAACAGAAAAGCGTCGGGACCAGTCACCTCTACCACATCCCCTTCTCAATGGTGTGACCATGTTCTCAGACCTCTTCTCATATTGATAGTTTAGCGTTTCTATTTGCACCGCCTCAGTTTGCACCGACTAAACTTTACAGCACTGCTTTGTTTTGTGCTCGTCATTGTGTTTACTCTGTCAGCTTCATGTGAGCATGAGATTTCATAATGCCCTAAGACTTGCTGTTTTCCTTTGAATGGGTGCCATGGTTTTCTTTGTTTCGTGGCTGTCTGTGGGGAAAAAAGTCTCAGGGTTGTATACATACAGCATCCATACTTTGATAATAAACGTACTTTGAATCTTTGACTGCTCTCAGTATTACCCTTGCAGACTAAATGGAGGCATACCACAAAACTGAGCACTCAATCTGTGCCTGGTTCCTCAGGTCAAGGAGACTACATAGCGAGGAGCAAATACAATTGAAAACCAAATGACTACTGCTTCGACTGTAAGAACTGTTTGGAAGGAAGGGAAAAGAGTGGAAAAAGGACTGGAAGAACTGTTTGGAAGGAAGGAAAAAGGAGTGGAAAAAGGACTGGAAGAACTGTTTGGAAGGAAGGGAAAAGGAGTGGAAAAAGGACTGGAAGAACAGTTTGGAAGGAAGGAAAAAGGAAGAAGGGCAAAGGGCACTTCCTCTGCCCTTTGCATGGGGAAGTGCTGTGAGAAGGGGAGTGGGTGGAACCAGGGAGAAGGGAATTGTTCCTTCAGAATGCTTAAAAGAGAGGGAGGATGTTTTTGGTGGTGGAAACTCTGAAGGTGCCCAAAATTGTTAAGGATGATCTACCGAAGGTGGAGCCTGGGTGGAGGTGAGGACCAAGGGAAAAGGCAACAGCCTCTTGCTATGGCTGAGAGGAGAAGTGGTAAAAGCAGAGATTCAGGAAATAGAGCGGAGCTGATCAAGAGTTCTGTCAAGTATGGGACAGGGGAAGTTGTGGTTCAGGAAAAGGAAGACATCTCGGAGCTACCTATCTGCAAAGTCACATCATTAGAGTAGATGGAACAGAAATGGAGTGAAAAGCTTACAGAAAACAGTTTGGGCAGCTTTGTAGTCAAGTTAGCTGAAGGCGTCCTTGAGCTGTATTGGATATTAGTTGCTAATATAGTCAATGAGATGGAGACAGAAAATTACAGATGAGTAGGAGAGAGCTGAGTGCAAGCTGGCAGAGAGCTTGGACCCATGTGAGTGCCCATAGCCATGGTTTTATTCCTGGGGAAAAGGAATGGGGTTGAAGGAGGAATTATAGAGTCAGCGAGTTATAAGCCCTTCAGCCCAACTCATCCATGCTGACAGGATGTCAATTTGAACTAGTCCCATTTGCCCAAATCCCTTTAAAACACTTCCTTTTGTATGGATCTGACTTTTAAATGCTGTGAAATCATTTCCTTGGGCCTCATTCCATACAGTGACACCCTCTGCTGAAAAATTTTCCCCTTGGATGCCTTTCAAATCCCTCCCCCTCCCACCTTAAACCTATGCCCTCTCATTCTGGATTTCCTCACACCTGGGAGAAGGTCTGTGTGCACTCACCTTAGATACAGATTTATTGGTTACAAGTAGTGAAATGCATTAAAAATCAGTACACCAACATAGGTGTCAACGTAGCATGCCCCCAGTGTTGAACACAGCAACAACACAAGACAACAACATCAAAAAAACAACAGCAAAGCAAGCCCCTATCCACCCCCTCCCAACCCCTCACACACAGGCTTCCAACCCAAGAACAGGCCGCCATCATGCTTTTATACACCTCTGTAAGGTCACCCCGTTTCCCATACGCCAAGGAGGGAGGCCCTAGATCTACTCAACCTCTCTATGTACCTGAGTTTGCCCAAATCCCTCTATATACTTGTTGGGGAGAAGTAGACTGTTGAAGTGGTGGAGAGCATCAGTAGTGTCACGGCTGAGGTGTAAAGGGACTAAACTGGGAAGGAAGGATGGAGCCAACCTCCATCATGTGTGGGATCTTTCCATGCATGTTCTGTCTGCAGTGGTTGTGAAGCCTGGTCCAGATCTCCAGCTGCTGCGCCAATCCATCTCCCCACCGACAATGCCGCAGAAGGATGGGTGGGGCTGCCGTGTTAGGAACACCAGAGACTCTGCTTGCGCTGGAAATCCACAGCAACCCACACTAAACACTGGAGAAACTCAGCAGGCCAGGCAGCATCTAAGAAAAAGAGAAAGTAAACAGGCCAAGCCCTTCATCAGGACTAGCCAAGAAGGGAAATAGGTCAAACTAAGAAGGGGTGGGGAGGGGAGGAAGAAGTATTAGGTGGTAGGTGATAAGGAGCTGGGAAAGGGGGTGATAACGAGCTGGGAAGTTTATAGGTGAAAAAGATAAAGGGCTGGACAAGGGAGAGTCTGATAGGAGAGGGTAGAAGATGTTGGATGAAAAGAAAGGTGGAAGAGCATTGGAGAGAGGTAATGAACAGGTAATAAGATAAGGTGAGAGATGGACCTTCCAAATTGCCCCCCAAAAACTCCAGCCACTGCTGTTCTGCCGTCATTTCCGCTCTCAATCAACTTCAGCCAGCTCTTCCCTCATACTTTATTCCACTGTAATACCGATACATCTGAGTTTAGTTTATCCCTCCTGTGGTTTGCAGGATGAATTCTATCACATTATGATCACTGCTTCTGAAGGGTTCCCTTACCTTAAGCTCCGTAATCATATCTGGTTCATTACAGAACATCCAGTCCAGAATTGCCTTTCCCCTCATGGACTCAAGCACAAGCTGATCTAAAGAGCCATCTTGTAGGCATTCTGCAAATTCCCTCTCTTGGGATCCAGTACCAAGTTGTTTTTCCCAGTCTACCTGCATGTTGAAATTCCCCATGATCATTATAATATTGTCCTTTTGATATAACTTTGAAAGCCGGAGAGAATTATTGGAGAACAGTGCAGCTTGAATTAGGCCTTACACATAATGTGCTGGAGGAGCTCAGAAGGTCAGGTAGCATCTATGGAGGGGAATAAATTGTTGATGTTTTGGGCCGAAACCCTTCATCAAGACTGGAAAGGAAAGAGTAAGGAGTACAAGGTGGTAGGTGATAGGTGAAACCGGGAGAGGGGCAGTGTGAATTGGATTGGTGAAAGAGATAAAGTCAAGTCAAGTCAACTTTTATTGTCATTTCGACCATAACTGCTGGTACAGTGCATAATAAAAATGAGACAACGTTTTTCAGGACCATGGTGTTACAAGACAGTACAACAAACTAGACTGAACTACGTAATAAAAAAAACAACACAGAGAAAGCTACACTAGACTACAGACCTACACTGGACGGCATAAAATGCACAAAAACAGTGCAGGCATTACAATAAATAATAAACAGGACAGTAGGGCAAGGTGTCAGAACAGGCTTTAGGTATTGAGGAGTCTGATAGCTTGGGGGAAGAAACTGTTACATAGTCTGGTCGTGAGAGCCCGAATGCTTCGGAGCCTTTTCCCAACGGCAGGAGGGAGAAGAGTTTGTATGAGGGGTGCGTGGGGTCCTTCATAATGCTGTTTCCTTTGTGGATGCAGAGTGTAGTGTAAATGTCCGTGATGGCAGGAAGGGCTAGAGAAAGAGGATCTGATTGGAGAGGGTAGAAGACCACGGAAGAAAGGGAAGTGGGAGGGGCACCGGGGTGGGGTTGTGAAGACAAGGAGATAACGTGAGAGAGGGATACAGGAATGGGGAACGGTGAGGGGTGTCATTACCAAAAGCTTGTGAAATTGATGTGCGTGTAATCAGGTTGGAGGCTGTGCAGATGGAATATAAGATGCTGTTCCTCCAACCTGAGTGTGGTCTTATCATGGCAGTAGAGGAGGCCTTGGACTGCCATGTCAGAATGGGAATTCAGATTTTCTGACACTGGAGAGGCCTCACTTGGAATATTGCGAACAGTTTTGGGCCCCTTATCTTCGAAAGGATGTGCTGAAACTGGAGAGGGTTCAAAGGAGGTTCATGAAAATGATTACAGAATTGAATGGCATGTCATATGAAGAGCATTTGATGGACCTGTATTCACTGGAATTCAAAAGAATGACCTCATTGAAACCTATTGAACTGCGAAAGGTCTTGATAGAGTGGATGTGGAGAGGATGTTTCCAATGGTGGGGGTGTCTAAGACTAGAGGACACAGCCTCAGAATAGAGGGGTGCTTTTAGAATGGAAATGAGGAGGAATTTCTTTAGTCAGAGAGTGGTGAATCTGTGGAATTCGTTGCCACAGGCAGCTGTGGAGGCCAAGTCTTCATGCGTATTTAAAGCAGAGGTTGCTAGATCCTTGACTGGTCAGGGCATGAAGGGATGCGGGGGCAAATCAGCCATGATGAAATGGCCTAATTCTGCGGCGATGTTTTCTGTAATGGGAAATGGGTGGCGATCCCGGTGCAGGTGCTCGGGGAAGCGGCCTCGCCGACGTGCAGGAGGCGGGAGCGCCGGATATAATGGACAACACACATCCATCACAGACTCCCAGGTGAGCGGGAGCGGGGTGGGGGCGGGGCCAGCGGGCGGAGGGGGCGGGCCGGGCCGAGGCTCCAGTGACGTCACGCCGTTCCCAGGCCGGCTTCTTCGGGATTGCGAGCCGGGAGGAGGGTGCGCGCGCAGTCTGGTCAGACCGGCCCGGGAGCGGCGGCGGCGGCACGGTAGGGAGTCGGAGTCGGGGTCCGGGCTGGGGATGTCCAGCGGGACTGTCCGGACAGGGCAGGGAGATGTGTCTGTGGCTGGCTGGCGGGGGGGTGGTTTGCAGACCCCGGGGCTGGCTGCGAGACGGGGAATACGCAGACCCCGGGGCTGGGTGGGAGACGGGAATACGCAGACCCCGGGGCTGGGTGGGAGACGGGAATACGCAGACCCCGGGGCTGGGTGGGAGACGGGGATTTGCAGACCCCGGGGCTGTGTGGGAGACGGGGGATTTGCAGACCCCGGGGCTGGGTGGGAGACGGGGAATACGCAGACCCCGGGGCTGGGTGGGAGACGGGAATACGCAGACCCCGGGGCTGGGTGGGAGACGGGGATTTGCAGACCCCGGGGCTGTGTGGGAGACGGGGGATTTGCAGACCCCGGGGCTGGCTGCGAGACAGGGGATTTGCAGACCCCGGGGCTGGGTGGGAGACGGGGATTTGCAGACCCCGGGGCTGGCTGCGAGACAGGGGATTTGCAGACCCCGGGGCTGGGTGGGAGACGGGGATTTGCAGACCCCGGGGATGGGTGGGAGACGGGGATTTGCAGACCCCGGGGCTGTGTGGGAGACGGGGGATTTGCAGACCCCGGGGCTGGGTGGGAGACGGGGATTTGCAGACCCCGGGGCTGGGTGGGAGACGGGGAATACGCAGACCCCGGGGCTGGGTGGGAGACGGGAATACGCAGACCCCGGGGCTGGGTGGGAGACGGGAATACGCAGACCCCGGGGCTGGGTGGGAGACGGGGATTTGCAGACCCCGGGGCTGTGTGGGAGAC
Source organism: Hypanus sabinus (assembly GCF_030144855.1). Classification (NCBI taxonomy): domain Eukaryota; kingdom Metazoa; phylum Chordata; class Chondrichthyes; order Myliobatiformes; family Dasyatidae; genus Hypanus; species Hypanus sabinus. The sequence goes on along the minus strand of NC_082717.1, from coordinate 104,824,158 downwards.
GGGGGATTTGCAGACCCCGGGGCTGGGTGGGAGACGGGGAATACGCAGACCCCGGGGCTGGGTGGGAGACGGGGATTTGCAGACCCCGGGGCTGTGTGGGAGACGGGGGATTTGCAGACCCCGGGGCTGGGTGGGAGACGGGGAATACGCAGACCCCGGGGCTGGGTGGGAGACGGGAATACGCAGACCCCGGGGCTGGGTGGGAGACGGGGGATTTGCAGACCCCGGGGCTGGGTGGGAGACGGGGGATTTGCAGACCCCGGGGCTGGGTGGGAGACGGGGATTTGCAGACCCCGGGGATGGGTGAGAGACGGGGAACTTGCAGACCCCGGGGCTGGGTGGGAGACGGGAATACGCAGACCCCGGGGCTGGGTGGGAGTAGGGGATCTTGCAGACCCCGGGGCTGGGTGGGAGACGAGAATACGTAGACCCCCGGGCTGGGTGGGAGATGGGAATATGTGGATCCCGGGGCTGGGTGGGAGGGATGGGGAGTCCTTGAGATTGGAACAGGGGTGTGAGGGAGAGAGAGAGATGAGGAAACAGTGGGGTTAGGGTGCGGGATTGGGAGATATAGGAGATCTCTGGGATTGGGTGAGAGGGAGAGAGGTCGGGTAGGAGAAAGAAATTGGGAGGTCCTGGTAATGGGATTGGAGTGTCGAACAGGGTATGCTTGGAGCGGGCCAGTGTTAAGAGGCAGAGTTCAGAGTAGAATGTTTGCAGGGGTCAACTGGTACTGGCCATGTAATGAAACACCTGTGGTGCTCTTTCTTAGTTTGTCCATGAAACACAAGTCTTTTCCACCCGATCCTGTCAGTGCACGTTGCGTGAAGCCACGGTACTGACCTCACTGGGTATTGTCACTTGCCTCCTGTTCTTTCCCCGTGGATGTTAGTTAATATTTAAGTTGTCTGTGGAATAAATTTGTCCTGGAAATGACCCCCTTGCCCCTTCACTGGCACTGGAGGGACAGATTAAATGAATGGTTTAAAGAAATCCTTACAAAGTATTTGGAACAGTGGTATGTAAATTATGGTGATTCCTTGGCAAGGAGGTTGTTCTATATTTTTGTCTTCCAAAAAATTTCAAATGTGTTTCTTTTCCCCCAGTCAGTAAGTGTTCCTCCCGATTCACTGACTCTAACTTGAAGGGGACAGACAAAATGCTGCTGATAAAGGGTCTCAGTCTGAGACACTGACTTCTTTCTTCCTCTCTGAGGATGCTGCCTGACCCGCTGAGTTCCTCCAGCATTTTGTGTGTGTGTGTATCTGCAGAATCTCGTGTTACTTGACTTGAAGGAAATTAGTTCCATCTGGAGTTGCACGAAGATCCTCTCGTCTTTTAGCTGTAAAACTGGTCTTTGTTTGAGCCACCTTTTTATCATTTCTTGGTGTTTTCTACTTCTGGTGTATGTTGATTTGTTTTTCTTTAAGATTTTAACTTTCTTAATGATGCCTGGTTTACACTTTCCGGAGAGGTGGCTCTTGTTACTCTCAGTGTCCACTTTTATCGGGTACACCTGTAGACCTTGTTAATGCAAATATCTAATCAGCCAATCATGTGGCAGCAACTCAGTGCAGAAAAGCATGCAGACATGGACAGGAGGTTCAGTTGTTGTGCAGACAAAACATCAGAATGGGGGAAGAAATGTGTCTTGGGGCCATGGAATGATTGTTGGTGCCAGAAGAGTTCGTTTGAGGATCTCAGAGGCTGCTGATCTCCTGGGATTTTCATGCACCACTGTTTCCAGAGTTTACAGAGAATGGTGCGAAAAACAAAAAATAATCCACTGAGCCACACTACTGTGGGTGAAACGCCTTGTTAATGAGAGAGATCAGAGGAGAAAGGCCAGACTGGTTCACACTGACAGGAAGGTGAGAGTAACTCAAATAACTGTGTTACAAATGTGTTGTGGATCTCTGAAAGCGCAACACATTGAACTATGAAGCGGGACCGCACCAGGTTCCAATCCTGTGGCTTCTCTATTAGGTGCCCTCCTGTAACTAATGAAGTGGCCACTGAATGTATATCATAAATGAATAGTTTTCATTAATGATGTTAAAGTATTGGCCTTGAATAGCTAAGCTTTATAACAGCTAGAAACCGAAAGTAATTGCTCTGATATCTTGCCTTAGTGGGTGAGATTTGGATCTGGGGTAGAGTTGAGCAAAAGCTTTAATTAAGATGATTTTGGAAATACCGATTTGTTTTCATTCATCACAGCATTTAAATTGAAACAGCAAATAATGTGAGGGAACGATATTCTGAATGGATAAACACATTGTCATCTTATTCATTGTCTAAAAAGAGAAACGTGATGTAATTTGTTTAATCTCTTTCTGGTGGTGAGTTATACTTTGTAGACTCCTGGTTTCCAGCATCGTTTGCTTTGACCTAGATGAAGTGCGGTCATGTGGTAAATTGCCTTCAGCTTCCTGGTGCAGTGCATACATATATCTTGCACCGTCATCCTGGCAGAAATGGCAGCGACAGGGGCATCAAAGTATCCTGTGTAAAATGAAGACATGATGTGCTGGTACTTATTGTTTGCTGACATGTCTACTATCCTCTGTAGACAGCTGAGAAGCACAAGTCTGGAACAGAGCTAAAGACAGCGTTATGTAGAGCACAATTCACAGTAACTTAATATAGTAGTCTCATTTCATAAGGGTGTCTTAAGAGCAAGAGCACAGTGTCAGGACCATAAAAGTGGGAGAGGACAAGTTAAAAATTATCATCTCATATTGGCGTGCCTTTGTCTGAACTTTATAATGCACCCACACGGGTTCTTTTTTACAGACAGCTCTTTACTATGCCATTGTTATGACAGAAAGGTTGGATGATTTATTAATGTGGAGACACATTAAATGGAATAATGGGAAGGAAAGCTGAGAAGGACAACTACTCCATGATATTTTGCAAGTGTTTTTAGCCGAAAACGTGAAGGACATTTAACAACTGTGACATCTGGCTCAAACTTGGCTTCTGGTGGATTTTTCTGAAATTTGCTAATTTGTTTACTTAGCGATACAGCATGGTAATAGGACCTTGCTTAGAAGAACCAACAATATAGCAAAAATATTAGAAGTGATGCTAATACATTGTGCTGTATTCTGCCATTGACATCAGGTCTGTAACTGGGTGTCTTGTCATGGATGATGCCGATCATTCCCTTGCAATTCAGATGAGCTGACAGCTGACTTGGAAAGAGAATTTTGGAGTTTATTCTGGGGTAGTTTTATGTGTGTGATCACTGCAGCAATATTGAAATGATTACAATTTTGACATTGCAACTGATAGAACTGATGTAGTAGGTTCAAGCAAATTTTAGGTTTCCAATCATTCATTTTCCAAAAAAAAAAATTAAATGTAACAGAATTTTTTTTATTACTTTAGAGAAATTAACATCAAGTAATGGACCACTTTTCAAATAAAAAAAAAACTTGATGACTTTGTAGGTATGTAGCCCAGTGCATGATTAATCAAAGGTGAGAAACAGATAAATGACATTACAAGTTGGAATGAACTAAATTGAAACAAAAATGGGTGTAGAAAGAATCAGACTGGGTGAAGGACAGCCAAACTACAATGTGAGGGTGTGGCAAATGTGACAGTTTAACCTTCAAATAATCAATTCTTCCACCATGGCAAGTGAGCATAGCAACAAGACACAAGGTCATCATCCTGCATCAGCAACATCTCTCTCAAGAAGAAATTTTGCGGAAGGGAGGAGTTTCAAGATGTGCTGTTCTAGCTCTTCTGAAGACGCACAGAGAAACGAGCAAGGTTGAGGACCAGAAATGCAGTTGGTCGACCGCAGAAGCTGAGTGCTCTAGATGAGGGAGGCATCAAACTGGCACTCCTTCTAAATTGGAAGAAGTCCACCATTCTTATCGGCCCTGAACCCAAGCGCACCCCTCTCCAGTCCAGAGAAGTTTTGTGAGAAGTGGTCTTCATGGAAGAGCTGCTGCCAAAGAGCCATTCCTCCAAAGTGGAAACAAAGTCAAGAGACTCGCTACGCACAAAAGCAGAAGGATTGGGGTGCTAAACAATGGTAGCAAGTGCTCTGGACTGACAAGTCAAAATGTGAAATTTGTGGCTCAAACCGGAGGCAGTTTGTCCGCAGAAGAGCTAGAGTGTGCTACGTGGATGAGTATCTGTAGCCAATAGTGAAGCACAGTGGAAGTCCCCTACAGGTTTCTGCAAATAGAGTTGGTGATCTGGTCAGAATCCATGGAATCGTCAGTGCTGTGAATTACAAGCTTCCATCACGCGATATGGCCAGGGAGGCCTCCGCTCCTCAGTTCATGCTGCACACTGACTCCAAACGCATGGCCAAGGTCATAAAGAACTATCTTCAGTGACAGGAAGAACAAGGAGTTCTGCAACAGAAGGTCTGGCCTTGATCTCAAAACTGAGGCTGTCTGGGATTACCAGGAGGGTCAGCCACAGTCTGCTGAAGAACTCTGGCAAATTCTCCAAGATGCTTGGAACAACCTACCAGCTGATTTCTCTTATAAAACTGCACCTAAGTTGCAGTTTTAAAGGCAAAGGGTGGTCACACCAAATATTATTCTGATTTAGTTATTTTTACTGTTTACTGCTCTTTATAGTCAATTTTTAATATTTATAAACTTTTCATTATTTTTGAAAGGATCTTTACAGATCTTTATTTCCATATGCCTTAAGACTTTTGCACGGTGCTGTGTAATTGTGTGTGTATGCATATATAATAAAAGAGAGCAGAATTTAAAAGTGAGGTGTCCACAGGTAAATTGTTCAGAAGTATGATGGTGGTCGAGGAGCTGTTTCTAAAATGTTGAATGTGTGTTTTCAGGTTTCTGTACCTCCTCCTTGATGGTAGCAATGAGAAGAGGGCATGTCCTAGGTGATGCGGGGTCTTTATTGACAGATGCTGCCTTTTTGAGTCCTTGCCTTTCGAAGATGTTCTTGATGCCAGGAAGGCTAGTGCCCATGATGGAGCTGGTTAAATTTGTTCCTGTGTTCAAACTTGCCTGAAACAGCCAACCCTATCCCTCGATGAAGACTGCTTGGTGTTCCCTTGACTTTCCCTTGCTGAAGTCCACAGTCACAGTGCTGAAGGTTGAGTCCAAACTGCTAACTGTACTGGACCTGCTCTGTTCTCTCTCTCTTTCTCTCTGCTCTCTACCCATATTGTGATAAAGCTCAGCATGAAATAGCACTAGTTCTGGTGTGTCACTCTTCAGTGACTTCGCTGGGTTATTGTTGAATCCTCCAGCCTTCCCGCGTGCTCAGCAGTTTCTCGCCAGTATGCGGGCCCAAGCACTGGCTTCAAAGTGTGAATCTTAGTTGGAGGGCTAAGTGCATCATATGTTTGGTAACTCCTGGCTGAATCCTAGTTTCAGGATCAGAAGCAGGATTATTATTACAGACATGTAGAACATAGAGCACAGTGCAGGCCCTTCTGCCCACAATTTACCCCAACCTCAGAAACTATTCTAAGATCATTCTTCCACTTCCCTCTGTGTTTCTGTCATCCATGTGCTTGTCTAAGAGTTTCTTAAATGTCCCAGTGCATCACCACGGCTGGCAGGGTGTTCCTTGCGTCTGTCACTCCCAGTACTTTAAAAAAAAATCTTAACTCCAACATCCCCCTTAATGTTTCCTCCAATCACCTTGTAAGTATGCCTCCTAGTAGTGGCCATTTCTGCCCGGAGAAAGTCTCCAGCTGTCCACTTGATCCATGTCTCTTATCTTATGCACCTTGATCAAGTCACTACTTAGCTCCAAAGAGGAAAGCCTAGCTTACTCAGCCTATCCTGGTAAGGCATGCTGTTGTGAAATTTGTGGCAGCAAAGCAGTGCAAGCCATAAAACTTGTGATAAGTTACAGTTTAAGTAAATAGTGCAAGGGGGGGAATACCCTAATATTGTCCTGCTGAAGGTTCTTGGTCTGAAACGTTGACTGTTCTCTTTCCCTAGATGCTACCTGGCTTGCTGAGTTCCTCCAGCATTTTGTGTGTTGCTTGGTTTCACTGGGGAAGTTCTTGGAGTTGACCCCTTCCCATTTCAGAAATAATTGTTAATCACCAGTCATAAATGCATGTGACAAGTCTGCAGATTTTTGATCTAATCTGTTGGAAAATGAATTGACTCGGACTGCCTCTGAGGTATTTCAATGTATTGATACAACCATTATAGGTGAGGTGGGGAAAAAATCATACTTTGCTGTGTTCTTCAACCAATATAAATACAGTAATAGTAACTGGGTTTGTTGCTCACTAAACTTGGCAGAATGTTTGCAGATGCTTCGGCTCCAATCGAGGAGCTGTCATCAGTGCGAGGTTGAGGGTGTTGTCTCCTCAGAATACCAGCTCGTATACTTCTCCGGAGTCCGAATGGATATTGATCAGACGTTGTGGTTCGGTTGGCTGGTGCAAGCCGTTGAACAGTTTAGTAGGGGATTCTGATCGGCTGGCTTCCAGGAGGGGCCTTTGGAAGTGTTTGCTTCACTGTCCAGATGCCAAGATCACTGGCGATTCATTGACAATTGGTAAACAAAGCTTCGTGAAGAACTTATTCAAGAGGATTGAGTCCCATTGCAATACCACGTGCACAACTCGAAGAAAAGTGCCCCTTCAAGCCCCTTCAACAGAATGGATACCCAAGAAGCTTCATCCAAAGGTAGCTCAAGGTCAGAAACCCAAATATACAAGCTAAATGAATGATGAATAAACAAACTATATTGCTGTACATAAAGAATGTCTCAGAAATGACAGCAACACATAAGACCATAGGACATAGCAGAATGAGGCTATTTGGCCCATCGAGTCTGCTCTGCCATTCTATCATGGCTGATCCCGGATCCCACTCAACACCATACTCCTGCCTTCTCGCCGTATCCTTTACTGCCCTGACCGATCAGGAACCTATCAATTTCTGCCTTAAATATACCCATGGACTTGGCCTCCACCACAATCTCTGGCAGGGCATTCCACAAATTCACTCCTCTCTGGTTTTAAAAAAAATTCCTCCTTACCTCTGTTTTAAAGGTCACACCTCAATTTTGAGTCTGTGCCCTCTCGTTCTGGATACCCCCACCATAGGAAACATCCACCCTATCTAATCCTTTCAACATTCTGTAAGTTTCAATGAGACCTCCCTGCATTCTTCTAAATTCCGTTGAGTACAGGCCCAAAGCTGCCAAACATTTCTCATATGTTAACCTCTTCATTCCCAGAATCATCCTTGTGAACCACATCTGGACTCTTAAATAACAACCTATCCTTTCTGAAATATGGGGTCCATAACTGTTGACAGTACTCCCAAGTGTGACCTGACTAGTGTCTTGTAAAGGCTCAGCATAATCTCCTTGCTTTTATATTCTGTTCCCCTTGAAATAAACACCAACATTGCATTTGCCTTCTTTACCACTGACTCAACCTGTAAATTAACCTTCTGGGTGTCTTGCACGAATACTAAGTCCTTCTGTATCTCTGATGTTTGAACCTTCTCCCCATTTAGATAATTGTCCCCACTATTGTTTCTTTTACCAAAATGCATTATCATATATTCCCTAATACTGTATTCCATCTGCCACGTTTTTGCCCAATCTTCCAATTTGTTGGTCCTGCTGCAATCACACTAGTTCCTCAGCACTACCTAACCCTCCATCTACCTTTGTATGATCAATTTGCCTCAAATCCATCATTGACAAACAATGTGAAAATGTGGCAGTCCCAGTACTGACTCCTGAGGAACACCACTAGTCACCGGCAGCCAACCGGAAAAGGCCCCTTTTCTTCCCACTTGTCGCCTCCTGCCTGTCAGCCATTCCTCTAACATGCCGGTATATTTCCTGTAATGCCATAGGATTTTATCTTTATAAGCAGCCTCATGTGTGGCACCTTATCAAATGCCTTCTGAAAATCCAAGTAAATGACATCCACTGCCTCTCCTTTGTCCATCCTGCTTGTTACTTCCTTGAAGACTCCAACACTTTCTCAACCTTTGAGGTTAGGCTAACTGGCCTATAATTTCCTTTTTTTGCCTTTTGGCCTCCTTAAAGATTGGAGTGGCATTTGCAATCTTCCAGTCCTCTGGGACCATGCCAGAATTGAGCGATTCTTGAAAGATCATGACCAATGCATCCCTTACCTTTCTAGCAATCTCTCTCAGGACTCAGGGATGTAGTCCACCTGGTCCAGGGGACTTGGCCTCTTTAAGACCTTTGAGTTTGCCTAGTTCACAGTTGCTCACAAACCAACTGCAAGTTTGAGGAGGAACTCAAAGTGCAACAAAATGTGACTGATGGAACAAATGTTGTCTACAGAATCTAGTTTAGTGACCGTGACAAGTACTGAGATGGTCAGACAGGAAAAAAAAAACTATTGACCAGGCTGTATGAGCATCAGCTCGCGAGCACAAGGCGTAACCAACTCTTGCTGGAATCACGTCATGAATATGAAGGACACCATTTCAACTGGACGACAGCCAGATTCTTGGCTCAGGCAAGCACAAGAAAAGAATGAGAGTTTCTCGACGCGTGGTTCTCTACAGAAGGATCCATCAACAAAGTTGGTATGAACACTTGTGGAGAAAAGAGAAATAACGATGTCAACAATCAATGAACCATCAGTAATTTTGGTATCTGGATAGCGAAGCAAACACTTTCAACAGATCTCTCTCAAAGCTAGCCATTTGGAATCTTTTACTGCTAAACTGTTCAGTGGTTTGAACCAGCCAACCGGATCATAACGTCTTGTCCATATCCATTCTGACTGCAGAAGAGTATACAAGCCGGTATTCTGAGGAGACAGCACCCTCAACAGCGCATTAACGATGGCTTGATTGGAGTTGAAATGACTGCAAAAGGGATTTGCCCAATATTTCTTTAGATTTAAAGCTTTTGGGAACCGACTGTTGGTACCTGGGCTGGTTCAGTGATATGTTGAATTTAGCTCTTGGTTTTAGTTGCTCCACCATGGAAGGAAATGGGAAAGCCAACCTTCCCAGGGCTACCTGAATGATTTGGAAAACATGGCAGTGATTATCTCCCAGCCGTTTGTCCACACTTGTTCCCAATGTTTACAGTGCCAAGTCACAACATGAAGAACATTCCTTGAATTCTGGCTGAGAAAAGGGAATGAATTTCAATGAATCTTCTTTTGAAAGGAAACTGGCTTTGATAAATACCAAGTCCTCAGCACGGCACACTAAAAGACCTTTTGAGGATCAGCATCGTAATGGGTGATTACATGCATTTGAGCAGGTGTGTGCAATTCAACCCCTCATATGCTTTGCTGTTTCATTACAGTGTGATCGCTCTTTATCTTTTTAACTGTCCAGAAAAGAAATTAGAATGGGGAGTTGTTTAGTTCTTTGCTTTTCCACCTTGGGTAACCAGGATTCAAGTTCTGATTCTTGACAGGAAAGCCTCTTTTTCGTAATGGACGCTTAGTGGGTTGTTTTTTAATGTCTGATTCCTGATGACCCTCTGCACGGTCCCATGGAAACCAGATTTAAAGGCACAAATGTGTGAAGTTCACTGTTGGAAGTACAGACAGCAGGAACTTGACTACAGAGAGTGATATGAAAGCGTTTTTAGAAGTTTGCAAGTGATTCGTTTTTTGCACCCCCCCGTCAACACTGGATTTGGATGCTCGGCCTTGATTGCCGCTGATTTGATGAAAATGACCATTTCACTGTACTTGTAACAAAGCTAATCTTATGAACTGGTCACTTTACTTATAAAAGCATGATTGGTTGATCGAGTTAGTGGAATTATCTGTTTGAGGATTATTCACTTTTTTAAAAACTAGGGATTAAGGCTGTTAATTGTTAAAGAATGCTGGGGGAGAATCGGGTTTAATATCACTGGCACATGTGAAATTTTTTGTCTTTGTGGCGGCAGTACAATGGAATACATAATAGAGAAATACATGAATTACAGTAAGTATAACATGTGGAAAATGGAAGTAAAAAAAGTAGTGAGGTAGTGTTAATGGGTTCATTGTCCATTCATAAATTGGATGGCAGAGGGGAAGAAGCTGCTTCTTGAATCATTGAGTGTGTGCCTTCAGTCTCCTGTACCTCCTTCCTGCTGGTAGCAATGAGAAGAAGGCATGTCATGGGTGATGGGGGTCCTTAATAGACAATAGACAATAGGTGCAGAAGTAGACCATTCGGCCCCTCGAGTCTGCACCGCCATTCTGAGATCATGGCTGATCATTCACTATCAATACCCAGTCCCTGCCACACCAGCTCTTTGAGGCATGGCTCCTTAAAGATGTCCTGGATACTATGGTGGCTAGTGCCCAAGATGGAGCTGATGGAACTCTGCAGCTTATTTCAATCCTTGCAGTGGCAACCTCCTACCCAGATGGTGATGCAGCCAGTTACAATGCTCTCCACAGTACAAATTTGCGAGTGTCTGTGGTGACGTTCCAAATCTCTTCAAGCTCCCAGTGAAGTGTAGCCGCTGCTGTGCCGCCTGCGTTGATATGTTGAGTCCAGGATAGATCCTCAGAGATATTGAAGCTGCTCACTCTCTCCACTTCTGATCCCTCTGAGGGCTGGTGTGTTGTTCCCTTGTCCTATCCATTCTGAAAGCCACAATCAGTCCTTTGATTAATGCTGCAGCACAGAACAAGCCCTTCGGCCCATGTTGTTGTGACAGCCTTTTAACCTGTGCTGAGGTCAATCTACCCCTTCCAACACAAATGGTACCACAGGCGATGGAAACGTGGTCAGATCGTCACATCTCTTGTGACAGACGAAGCCTTACCATGTAGGGTCACTTGGCCGTGGACTCAGTATCTATTCGTGGTTCGATGCAAATGCCACAAGGTAGGCGTCAGAGTGATGGCCGCTTTAGCTAATTATTTCTCTGGAGGTTTGGATGCCCGATCCCTACGGATGTGATCCATTTTCTTTTCCCGGTAGCTCAGGTGACTGCAGCAAAGGTTCTGGAGTGTGCCACACCTGTCAGCTCCAACAGCACTTTGCACCTGATGGACAGGTCCTTCTCCAGAGTCAGGAGGAGGCACCACTCCCACCAGCTGGGCCACATGGTCCTCCTGGTTGCTGGTGCTCAGCCCAGCCCTTCAGAGTCCGAGTCCTCGCCCCCTTATGCAGCCAGACCCAATGGCAAAGGGAGTTCAGTCCCAGCATCCTCTGTCAGGACTCTCTGAGCGTTCTCCCCGTAGTTGGGTTTGCCTCCTGGTCCTCCCATTACCAGGTAGGTTAATTGGTCATTGTACATGGTCCGGTTATTGGGTGAGGGTTAAGATCGGGGTTGTTGGGCAGTGCGGTTCAAAGAGCCGGAGGGCCTATTCTGCTCCTGTTATCTCTAAATAAAATAAATAATTGTAAGCTGATGGTAGAAGGTCATTTGTTGGTGCTCTCAAGGGTTGTGTTGTTCATCAGCAGTCTTTGGAAGATCTTTTCCATGACTTCATTTCTCTCAGGTGAATTACTGAGTGCTGAAAATACCCTGTGCTGTGTGGGTCTCTGACTTTGTCCTTCGGTGCAGTTCTCACCCTCTGTTGGTGTCAGAAATTGGAGTGAGTATCGGCTTACTTCTTCAGGCTCTCCCTCGAACATTTCGTCCAGAACTTCAGCCACTTTACGATGCCAAGCGTGTCCCGTAATGGCCGAAGCTTTGAGACGGTTGCCACCCTTTGCCTCTTCAGATCTGCCTCAGTTGGGTATTCGTTCCACTCTGCCTCTGGAAATAAAAGGTCAAAAAATTTTAAAGCGTGTTCTGTGTGAATTAAGTTGCTGTTTACACTCAAAATATTTTTTTGCTTTTGGTCTGCCGGGATTTTCTGACAGTGGCGTGCGTATCACAAGTGCAGAGGTAAAACCTGGTGACTAGCTTGCGGATTGCAGGAGCATTAATCGCCACTGTGTTTATGCCCATCAGCGAGTGCTGTGTTTCTGTTGTAGTGAGCTCAGGGTGGCAATTATGATCAACGAAGTTATGTGTGCGGACATTCCTACGCCCGTGGGTGTTGGCCTGTGGAGGGGTTGGATCAGATGGCGAGATATGCTTTAAGTTGTGCCAAAGCATAAAGGTGAAGTCATGATATGAAGTACAATGCTGGTTAAACACCAGGCATGTAATAAAACTGGAAGGGAGGTGTATCACACATCATTTAAGATTTTAAACCTGAGGGAAGTTAGGCAAGTTTACTGCCATAAACAAAGTCAACAAGTTTGGAAACCACTCTGCGTGGAGATTTGTATGTGTGGAAAAGCACTGTATTTATGCTTTGTCTGACATAGTGTTCAAATGAGAGACCCTCTTGGCGTAGAGGGCTTTGAATCCAAGTGATTTTTAATCCCAGTTCTGTGTGCTTCTGGAGATCATTTATTTTAGGCTGCGCTTCCTCAGTTGGAAATGGCAGAGATTCTGACCTGTTTCCCAAGGGCCTGTGCATTGGGCAGGTAAGACGTTAAGAGCGGTGTGACTGTCAGAAACTTTTGAATTATCATGCACCTTGTAATTTGCACGATAACTTTGAAAGATGGTGCATATTGTGATTTCCTTTATGTCCATCGAGACCAGGCATTTTTCAGCTGGTAATGGTTGAAGATTGGTCATAAGCTCTTGCAACAATGCAGGTTAGTTTGGTGGGTATTGGGCAAAGGAGAGCGAAAAAGTGCATCAGCTATAATTTTGGAATTAATTCTCTCATGTGCCTTCCTACTGCTTTGATTTTTTTTTTAAACTGATGACTCTGTTTTGTAAAGCAAGCGGACATTTGTTTACACTTGGTTTCTGTTGTGTGCTGTTTTAACCTTGGGATGTGTCCAGTAAAAAGTGAATCTGAATTGTCTGCTGGTGGTAATGTGGCATTCACTAGTCAGCTGTGGTGAAAAGGTTGGTAAAGGAACTGATTACAACCTGTTTGGTGCATTGTGCAGTCCCCAGGGATTAAAAGATGCTGATTCCCAGTTTCCTTAATAGTTCCCACAGGAGTTGGAGGAGAATTTTTCCTCTGTTGTGCTTTGGTTAGTGGTTTCATGTTACATTCCCAAGGATGGAAACAAAGGCCGTTCGTAATCCATGTAGGATGATTCCTGCAGAACTTGAGATGGAGACATTTGAAAAGGCCACTAAGAAATATCTATGTAGCTTGCATGATTTTTGTAGGTAAGTTTTCTATACACCTCATCCTCAACCATCCAAGCTATGCTGTCTTCTCGCTGCTGCCAACAGGAAGGAAGGTTTGGGAGTTTTAGGTCCCACGCCACCAGATTCAGGGTATTCCATTACGCTTCGACCATCAGGCTCGTGAACCATGGTAGGTAACTTCACTCATCCCAACACCGAACTGAATTCCACAGCCTATGGATCCACTTTTGAGGACTCTACAGGTCCTGTTTTCAATATTATTTATTACATATACTATTATTGTTGTTCTGTGTTTGCACAATTCATTGTCTTTTGCACATTGTGTGTCTGCCTTTAGTTTGTCATTGATTCTGTTATGTTTCTTTGTATTTGCTGTGAATGCCTGCGAGAAAATGAATCCGGGGGTTGTATATGGTGACATGTACGTACTTTAATAATTTATTTGAGCTCTAACTTAAATGTTCCTAAGTTAAGTTTTCCACAATTAGTATCTTTTTCACTTTCTCATGATAAATGTGATGTGTTTCTAACGAGGTTTATTACATTTCCATGTTTTTGCTATAAAATACTTTTTTAGAGTTGAGGTTTTGTATAGCTTAAAGTACTGTAGTGTAGGATTATGCAAATCAGCCATAAATGATTTGAATACTATAATAATAGAAGCTGCAAAGCATGGAATAAAATAGCCCTATCCCTCACTGTCATTGTTAGTTTCGATAAGAGATGCTGCTTTAAGAAGGCAAGGTTTATCATGGCCCACACGGGCCATGCCATCTTCTCACAGCTTCTTCACTTCATCCAGTTGGTTCTTGAACCAACCAGCACAACCCTAGTCATTAGGGTTTAGTAATACGATGACCCTATTGCACTAAAATGGACTTAAATTTATTTTTTGTTTTCACGTTCCTTGTTAAAGTTTCTTGTTTTTCTTTCGCGTGCTCTCTGATGCGAGGTGCCTGTGTTGCTGCTGCAAATAAGTTTTTAATTGCAACCCTGCACACGTGCACTTTGAACAAAGTACTGAATTAGTTTTGAGCACGGTTGTGTGGAGAAAGGGAAATTTCATTGGCACTCTATGTTCATGTACAGAGTATGCTGGCTTAAAGCTCAAATCCAGTCAAATTTAAATTCTTATACATAAGCGGCAAATGTTCTTGGTGAGTTGAGGTGGCAGGACCCTGAATCTCTGTCATGTTCCATTGCATTGACAACAGCTCAAGGTCACTGACCATTCCAAGGCTGTGCCTTGGTGTCAGAAGTACCATCTTTAGGTACTAGACTGAGGACCCATCTGCCCTCTCAGGTGAATATAAAAATCCCCTTGGCAGGATTTCACATGGGAGTTCTGCCTGATGTTGGTGATATTTATCTGCTAAGCCCTTTGGAAAAACAAATGTGTTCACCCTCTCTCTGTTTCATGGGAGATCGTGCACTTTCTGACATTACCACAGTTGTCTGTATTTCATAAGTTGGTCATTGAGAGACGTCACGAGCTTTTCAAATGGAGTTTAAGTACAATCTCTTCCCTCTACAAATGCTATTTTAGAGGCAGTGTGTGAGTTTGATATCACCTACCTCCTGTACAACTGCTTATGATATGAGGTCTGCTGTGAGGAGGGAGTGGTGCTAAGCTCCTGGGCTTCTCTCCTTTGGTCAGAGTGCTTAATGCTTTTTTCCCTTTTGCACGGGCATGCGTCCCTTGCTCTGGGTGTGGGAGAAGAGAATGGAATTGGAGAAATGTCATCACAGAGCGAAGTTTGTAATTTACACATGCATTTCGTCAGCCTATGATGTGCCAGTAAACATGAAACTGAACTCTTGTAGGCACCTGTGATAGCCAGTCCTCGTACCTCGGACTCCACCAATGTTGACAGGGTATGCAGTTTGCTCTTTGGCAGCAACTTGATGAATGGTTTAATAAGCCAAGAGTTGTCTATGGGTTTGGATTGGAGAGTAGATCCCTTACATTGAGGCAATTCAACAGGACTACATTATTTCGAGATACAGTGTGGAACTGGCCCTTCTGGCCCAACGAGCTGCACCGCCCAGCGACCTACATATTTAACCCCAGCCAAACCATAGGATTACTTACAACGACCAATTACCCTGCTAAGCAGATCGTCTTTGGATCGCCCGGAGGAAACCCACACATTCACAGGGAGGAGGTGCAAACTCCTTACTGAGGTTGCTGGAATTGAACTCTGACGCTCCAAGCTGTTGCACCAACCACCACGCAGTTTGATGTTTGTCATCGACCAGAAACTCTAGCCTGACCTTTCAGCCGTGTACAGAGGAGATGCGGCTGTCTCACAGGTGAATGCAGAAATATGGTTCCTCCGCTCTGGGGTATGTGAAAGAGAACCCACCATAATGAAGAGTAGTGAGGCTATTCCTGATGTGATTGCTGCTTTCCTCTTGGTCAATGTCAGATGATCTGTGTGTGGCAGCTCGCTACAGTGTAATAGTCACAGCACTTCATCAATTAAGCGACTCAACGTGTTCTGGATATGATGCGTATTACAAGTGCTATTTTTCCATTATGAAATATCTCATTTGAATTCCTTTTATCACTCCACTCTTGGGATCTTCCCGGCGTTCACCCTATCTCTATGTTCTCATCTCTCCCAAAAGCCCTTTCTGAATCTGTCCGGTAAGAGTTGCTCCTGGCCAGCCAAAGTCAGACAGTATTCGTTGTGAACAAATTCCTGTCTGCATGCTGCCCTTTGTTGCCTTACAGATGATACGAATGTAAGAACATAAGAAAAGAAGACTTGGAGCAAGTCACCTGGTTGCTCAAGCCCGTTCCACCATTCAAAATGATCATGGCTGATCTGCCCTAGCTCTCTCTCCTGATGTATTCTTCCATCATGTCTTCTTAAACTGGGTTTAATATTACCAGCGTATGTCATTAAATTTGTGTTATACATTGCAATGAATGGTAATAAAAAATATATATGTTGCAATATGTATATATCAAAAATAAATAAGCAGTGCAATTCATGCGGTCAATGTCCTTTCATAAATCTGATGGTGGAGGGGAAGAAGCTGTTCCTGAATCATTGATTGTGTGTCTTCAGGCTCCTGTACCTCCGCCCCGATGGTAGCAATGAGAAGAGGATGTGTCCTGGGTGACGGGGGTCCTTGATGGATGCCGCCTCTTGGAGGCATTGCGTTTTGAAGGTGTCCTAGATGCTGGGGAGGCTCGCGCCCATGATGGAGCTGGCTGAGTTTGCAACTTAATGCTATTTCCCCCAACCCTCTGCAGCAGGTTGTCCTCAGTACCAGACTGTGGTGTGACCAGTTAGAATGCTCTCCACAGTACAGCTGAATAAAAGTGCGAGTGTCCTCGGTAGCACACCAAGTCTCCTCAAGGAACCTAGCTGGCTGCCATGCCTTTTTGTAATTGTATCAATATGATAGATCCTCAGATGTGGGCACCCAGGGACTTCTCACCTTTTCCACTGCTGAGGACTGGTGTGTGTGTTCCATTGACTTTCCCCTTCCTGAAGTCCACAGTCAATTCCTTGGTCTTAATGATATTGAGTACAAGGTTGTTGCTGTGACACCACTCAACCAGCTGATCTATCTCGCTCCATTACGCCTCCTTGCCACCATCTGAAATCTTGCCAGTTTTCATTGATAAATTTACAGATGCCAGTTGAGCTTTGCCTAGCGCCACAGTCATGGGTATAGAGAGAGAGAGAGAGCGGTGGGCTAAGCATGCATCCTTTTGGTGCACCAGTGTTGATTGTTAGCGAGGTAGAGATGTTATTTCTGAACAGCACAGATTGTGGTCTCCTGCTGAGGAAAATAAGGATCCATTTGCAGAGGGAGGTACAGAGGCCCAGGTTTTGGAGCTTGTTGATTAGAACTGAGGGTATGATTGTGTTGAATGTTGAGTGGTAATCAATAAACAGCAGCCTGGGTATTACTATTGTCTAGGTGATCTAAGGCTGAATGGAGAGCCAGAGATTGCATCTGCTGCAGACCTATTGTGGTGATAGCCAAATTATAGCAGGACTAGGTCCTTGGGCAGGAGTTGATCCTTGCCATGGCCAACCTCTCAAAGCACCTCGTGACAGTAGATGTGAGTGCCACTGGGTGATGGTGGTTGAGGCAGCTCACACTGCTCCTCTTGGGCACTGGTATGAAACAAATGGGAATCTCCAAATACATTCCTGCCAGACGACTGGCACAGGTTATCGATGCCCTACCAGGTAAATCATCAGGGCCTTGTGCCTTGCAAAGGTCTACCCTCATGAAAGACGTTTGGATGTTGGCCTTTGAGGTAGAAGTTACAGTGCTGCTGGATGCTGCAGGGATTCACACAGGTGTAGTTTTACTCTCCCTTTCAAAGCGTGCACAAGAGGCATCAAGCTCATCTGCGAGTGAAGTACCACAGCCATTCACGATGAGGTTTTGCCTTGCAGGATGTAATGGCCTGAAAACCCTGCCAGAGTTGACATGCATCAGATTCTGTCTCTAAGCTCAATTGGAATGGTTTTCTCATTCTTAAGATAGCCTTCTGTAGGTTGTACCTGGATGTATTGTATTGTTCTGGATCACCGATCTTGAATGCCACAGATTAGCCCTCCGCAAACTATGAATCTCTTGCTTCATCCACAGCTTCGGTTTGGTTATGTCCGGTATGCTCCGGAAGATGCACCCTCACCCACACAGGTCTCGATGAAGTTCGTGATTTACATTCAAAGACAGATTCTTGAATATTGTCCAGTCCACTGACTCTCAGCTGTCCTGTAAGTAGTCCACCTCCCTTGACTGTGTCTTCTTGGTCCACACCACTGGTGCTGTGTTCTTTAGTGTCTTGCCTGTACAATAGGAGTAGAAGGTGATCAACTTTCCAAAGTGTGGGCATGGGGTAGCACGGTAGGTGCTCTTGACGGTGGTATAACAGTGGGCAGGTGTGTTGGTTCCACAGGTGACATGTTGGTGGTAAGTTATTCAGAGACTTCAAGCTGGCCTGGTTGAAATCTCCCACAGTGATAGGACATCAGGATTTGTTGTTTTCTGACTGTTGGTCACAGTGCTCAGCTCCCTCGTTGGCCTGGGGTACAACATACACCGCTTCTCCTCATCGTCGTGGCTATCCCTCGAGGTCGAGGATGAAGTCTTCGTTCAGTTTCCACAGAACGAAGACGCCTGTGCGTGTATTTGTTTAACGTGTACTTGATGTTGCACTCCACGAAGCACACGATACTTCACAAATCAACCAACTGATTCCAGTGGCATGGAAACCACGACGACTGGAGCTGATGGATTTGTTGCAGCCTTCATCCGCCTTCACAGCCGTTGAGTTTGAAGTAACTTCATCCGCCTGTTCCACCGTTGAGGTCTTGGTTGGATTGTTCCTTGTCAGGGACCTCACCCTCGACCTTACCACCATGGGTGACCCTACCAGGAGCATGGCTCCAGATGGCATCGCTCTCGGGACCACACAAGCTTCTCCACCACGACAAGGTGACAATCCACGGCGAAGACATACACCGCTACTAGGGTGATGGCAGAATGCTCCCTCAGCAGATAAAACAGACAACCTTTGACTGCTAGATTTTCCAGGTTGGGTGTACAGGATTGAGACAAAACCATCTCTCTGGGCACAGCAAAGAGTTACTCATAAAGCATGCTCCACCTTCTCTACCCTTTTAAAAGACTAAGATGTTCTCCATTGGTGGAGAATGGTAAATGTGAAGGAAACAAGAAGTGTTAGTGAAGAGAATGCATTTTATTGATGAATTCAAGGTGTTTAATAGTCCCCAGTGGCAAGCCATTGAGATGAGTACAACTCTGAAGACGACAGGAAGGTGGCCCTGAATCCACAAGTGACTCTGGCAGGCAAGAATGGGTGTTCACTGCATTTCTGACAGACTAAGTACTAGTTTCCCCCTTTCTTTCACAGTACCTACCGGTACTTAGTCGAATCATGGACCACCAGGCATCTGAAAGCCCACCAAAGATCCTTACGACAGGTTTGGAAGAACAGACACCAGTGTAGTGGAGGCGGCCAACATGAACAGTATCTCCACTGCGATAAAGCCACACCAACTCTGGGGGTAGGCACCGTCATCCGGTTGTAAAACTCCCCAAACTGACCCTTCACTCCCAGTTGAAGGGAGATCAGCGAGCCTCTGGTGGGCAAAGGGAATACATAATAAAAAGCCAGCAAGATTAGCCTGAAGAAATTGAATATTACATCTAAAAACCTTTGAAGGCATTGCATTCACCTGGAGGAAATTTGTTCAGGAAGAAGCTGGACTACATGAGAACAGCCTCCGCTGTGCTGTAGAAAACATGGTAGCTACAAAAGGAGAGACTGAACAGCCAAAAGACCCAAGCACTAACCACAGCCACCACTTGCTCTTGTCCACACTGCAAAGGAATGTGTAGATCCTCTACAGCCACCTCAGGACCTGCCAATAGACAATCCCTTAGGAGAACATCATATGCAACTCGAGTGATCACCCTAATACTTATTACTACCAGGGATTGAGACGTAAATATAAGGGTTATAATTAAGAGGTTTGCAGCTATAGAAATTAGCAATCTAGTTCTTGTGAAGCACAAATGGGAACAGGGAACATTTAAGTCTGTTCCGTCATTCAACAATATCTAGCAAACATTTTGAGTCACCCAAGTTACTGATAACAAATCTGAGTGTCATTCAAAATGATTTTCCATCTGAATATCATATTCCTGCCCTCCTGGAGGACTGTTCTGTCTAGCAATTTATCTGTCTCCTCCTTGGCTTGTAGGATTCCACAAGTCCTAAGTCTTTTAACCTGTAGCTTGAAATGAGCCCTCCCTCAGGTGCAATATCAGTGGCATATATCATTAAATGTGGTTTGGTGGCAGCAATACATTGCAATAAAAAGAGTAATTATAATGAGAAATATTGCAAAAAAAAAAAAGAAAAGATTAGGTAGTGTACATGGGTTCATTGTCCATTCAGAAATCTGGTGGAGGGGAAGAAGCTGTTTCTAAAATGTTGAGTGTGTGTCTTTAGGCTCCTGTACCTCCTTGATGGTAGCAATGAGAAGAGGGTATGTCCTGGGTGATGGAGATCCTTAATGATGGGTTTCGCCTTGCCTTTTGAAGATTTCCTCTCTTTGGAGGCCACTGCCCATGATGGAGCTGGCTGAGTTTACAACTTTGAGCAGATTTTTTTTTTTGATCCTGTGTTGTGTTTCATATGAGATGGTGATGGATTGTGGTTCTGACATTGTGGCACAAGGTTCGCAAGCAATTTCCTGCACTCTCTGTCGTTTGTTATATATATTATATGGATTATTACAGTGAAGTTAAAGATCATATTGGTGTTGTATCTGCTCAACAAGCTCCAAAAGGTTTGTTAAATGTGATTTCTTGTCCAGAAATCTGGTTTGAATTTGCCCAGTGGCAGTGCTATTATCCATCTGCCAAAAGTGGAATTTTAATCCTTTACACCATTTCCATTCCACCATGTTGGTCCGAGGCAGCCTCTTGCAATGATTAGGCTACGCTCATGGTGGAGGAGCAACACCTCATGAAGGGTCCTGATGAAGGATCTCCTCCCGAAATGTCAGCTGTTTACTCTTAGATGCTGCCTAGCCTACTGAGGTCCTCGAGCATTTTCTATGTGTTGCTTTGGATTTCCAGCATCTGCAGATTTTCTTGTAATTTTGTTCCCTATTCCGTCTGGGTAACCTCCAGCCTGATGGCATGAATATCAATTTCTCCTGTTTTTTTTTTTTTTTTACTTTTTTTGACCTTTTTCTCCTCCCCATTCACTCTTCCTTTCCCCACTCTGGGCCTCTTACCTCTTCTCACCTGCCCATTATCTCCCCGGTACCCCTGCTTCCCTTTCTCCCACAGTCCACTCTCCTTTCCTATCCGATTCCTCCTTCTTCAGCCCTTTATCTTTCCCACTCACTTAGCTTTACCTATCACCTTCTAGCTATTTTCCCCCCCTCCCACTTCTTATCTTCTCCCTTCTTTCCAGTCCAGAAGAAGGGTCTTGGCCTGAAACTTTGACTTATTTGTTTCCATAGATGCTGCCTGATCTGCTGAGTTCCTCCAGCATTTTGTGTGTGCTGCTATTTTCCAATTGCTTGTTATTTCATCCTTTATAAGGACGAGCATTTTCTACACTACTGGTGAGGAAGTGGACAATGTAATACGTGGTTTGTCCTCAATGTCAACTAACACTGAACTCAATGACAGATCCCATTCAGGAGAAGAAAACTCAACACCTCTGAGAGGTCTACTCAGAAATCAGACAATGGGTCCGCCCTTAACCCATGATCTTGAGTTGCTGTGGTGCTTTTTACTACATTAACTTCATGCAAACCAATAGCAGGCTTGCAGAGAAACAGTGTTCCTGGGATGGAAAGCTGGCAAACAAGTTTCCAATGACTCTGGCAATGTGGAGGGCAGCTTATGCCTCTTGTAATTAATTTTAGAAATAGCTTAGAATTGCAGAGTCATAGAACACTACAGCACAGAAGCAAGAACCCCTGCCCATCTAGTCTGTGCTGAAACATTAATCTGTCTCGTCCCAGTGACCTGCACCCAGACCATGTCCCTCCCATCGGTGTACCTATCCAAATTTCTCTTGGGTGTTAAAATCGAGCCCGCATCTACCACTCGCCCGGGCATCTCATTCCACACTCTTGCCAAACTCTTAAGTGAGGAAGTTCCCCCTCGTGCTCCTTAAACGCTTTACCCTTCACCCTTAACCCATGACCTCGAGTTGTTGTCCAACTCGACCAACCTTAGTGGGTATCTATATCCCTCTTGAGACTTGATAGAGGTTTCCAAATTAAGAGGGATTTAGATAGGGTAAATGCAAGTAGGCATCTCGGTTCTGGTGAATAAAGTGCTAACCTTTCCCTATAACTCAGCTCCTCAGGGCCTGGCAACATCCTTGTACATTGTACTCACCTTATTTGCAACTTCCCTGTAAGTAGGTGACCAAAACTGCTCATAGTAGGTCTCACCAACGTTTTACGCAATTCCAACACAACATTCCATCTCCTGTACTCAATACATTGATTTATGAAGGCCAACGCGCCAGAAGCTTTCTTTACCACCCTGTCTACCTGTGACGCCACTTTCAAGGAATTATGGACCTGTATTCTCAGATCCTCCTGTCCTGCCTCAGTCCTCAGTGCCCTACTATTCACTGACTTAGATCCAGCCTGGTGGTGCTAACAAAGTGCAGCACCTCACACTTATCTGCATTAAATTCCATCTGCCATTTTTTTTTTCCAGCCTATTTTCCCAGCTGGTCTAGATCCCACTCCAAGCCCTAATAGTCTTCTTCACTGTCCACTACAACCCCCAGTCTTGGTGTCAAATTTGCAGGTTCAGTTAACCACATGATCATCCAGATCGTTGATATAGATGGGAAGCAACAATGGGCCCAGCACTGATCCCTTTGGCACACCATTGGTCACAGGCCTCCAGTCAGAGAGGCAACCATCTACTACCACTCTCTGACTGCTGCAGCAAAGCCAATGTCTAATCTGATTTACCACCTTGTCTTGGATACCACACCACTGAACTTTCTTCACCAACATCCTACGCGGGACGTCAATTTTTTTTCCCTGTTTATTCACCCTAAGGGATGTGGGTATCGCCAGCTAAGCCAGCATTTATCGCCCATCCCCAGTTGTCCTTGAAGGTGGTGACGAGCTGCCTTTTTGAACCTGAGGTTTTAGGTACACCGACAGTGCTGTTAGGGAGGGAATTCCGTGATTTTGACCCAGCAACAGTGAAGGAACGGTGATATGTTTCAAAGTCAGGATGGGGAGTGATTGGGAGGTGGATTTCCAAGTGGTGGTGTTCTCAGCTGACTGCTGTTCTCATCCTTCTAGATGGTGGTGGCCGTGGGTCTGGAAGGTGCTGCCTTTGGTGTGTTGTTACAGTGCATCTTGTAGATCGTACACACTGCTGTAACTTGCAAATGCCTTGCTCAAGTCCACGTAGACTTGCCTTCATCAACTTTCTTGGTAACTTCTTTAAAAAAAACTGAGATTGGCTAGCCAAGACCTACCACACACAAAGCCATGTTGACTATCACTAATCAGTCCCTGTCTATCAAAATACTTAGTATACTTTCCACTGACTATCTCACTACTAATATCAGGCTCACCCGCCTATGATTTCCTGCTTTATCCTTATGACAAAGCTACATTAGCTATACTCCAATCCTCTGGCTCCTCACCCGTGATTGAAATATCTCTGCAATGGCCTCTGCAACTTCTGCACTTGCCTCCTACAGTGTCTGAGGGAACACCTAGATTTACCCACCCTAGTCTGCCTCAAGACTTCCCCCTCTGTGACCTTGCTGCTGCTTTGCCTCACTTCTATAGACTCTGTGCACGGAAAGAGTAAATACAAATGCACAAATTCGTTTATGATCTCCCCATCTCTTACAGCTCCATGTATGGATTATCGCTCTGATCTTCAAGAGGACTAATTTTGTCCTTTGCTGTCCTTTTGCTCTTAATAAATCTGTATAACCCCTTTGGCTTTTCTTTCATCTTGTCTGCTACAGCAATCTTATGTTGTCTTTTAGCCCTCCTGATCTCCTTAAGTTTTCTCTTGCATTTCTTTGCACTCAAGTATATCATTTGTTCCTGCCTGCTAGGCACCAACTTCATTTTCTTCACCAGAGTCTCAATATCTCTAAAAATTAGGGTTCCCTGAACCATCAAAAGTCACCACTAAAATTGGCCTTTCTCCAACTTAGAATCTCAACCCGAGCGCCTTCTCAATAACTATCTTGAAACTATTTGCATGATGATCACTAGATGCACAAATTTCTGTCACCTGTTTTGACTTGTTCCTGATTGGGAGATCTGGTAACACGCTCTCTAATTGGGACTTCTCTGTACTGATTTCCTGACAAACTCTTTCCCATCCAGCCCTTTTTGCAGTATGTGAGTCCCAGTCAATATGTGGACAGTTAAAGCCACCTGCTATCACAACCTTGTGTTTCTTGCAACAGTCTGTTTTCTCTTTATATATTTGCTCCTTTAAACCCCACAACTGTTGGGTGGTAAAGGTTAATGGGATTATATTATAGATATGTTTTCTTATTCCTTAGTTCTACCCATAAACCTTGCTTGATGAGCTGCCCCATCTGTCCTGATTAAGTGCTGCTGTGACATTTTCCCTGACTAGCAATGCTACACTCCCTCTTTAAACCCTCCCACTCGTCACATCTAAAACACTGGAACTCTGGAACACTGAGCTGCCAGTCTGCCCCTCCTGCAACTAAATCTCACTAGTGTCATAATTCCATGTGCTGATCCATGCCCCAAGTTCATCCGCCTTTCCTACAATACTCCATGTATTGCAAAGTACGTAGCTCAGAGTATTAGTCCCACCATGCTCGATCTTTTGATTCCTGGATTTCTACGTAGGCTTAACAACGTCTTTCTCCATGTCCACTACCTGTTTTGGTGCTCTGATTCTCATCCCCTGCAGTTCTAGTTTAAACCCCCACACCCCTACAGCACTAGCAAACCTTCCTGCTAGGATATTAATCCCCCTCCAGTTCAGATGCAAACCGTCCCTGCCTTGGAAGAGAGGCTAGTGATTTAAAAAAAAAACCTGGAGCCCCCTCTCCTGCACGATCTCCTTAGCCATCTGTAAAACTGACTGCTGTGGCTTCCCTCTGTTTGATCACCCCCCTCTCCTCCCAACAGTATCCAAAGTGGTACATCTATTGAGGGGAATGGCCACAGGGGTACTCTGCATTTGCTGCCCACCCCCTTTCACCCCTCTTGATGGTCACCCAGTTACCTGTATCCTACACCTTGGATGTGGCTACCTCCCCATTTGTCCTGTCTGTCAACCCCTCAGCCACCCGAATGATCAGGAGTTGATTTATTTCTAGCTCCAACCCCTTAACGTGGTCTGTTGGAATCTGCAGCTGGATGCACTTCTTGCAGGTGTAATTGTCAGGGACGCTGGAGTTCCCCCTGCTCTCCAACATCCTGCAAGAGGAGCATTCCACTGTCCTGCCTGGCATCCCCACTGAAATATCAACCTATGGCCCAAGCTTCTCCTTGCCGAAGTCTCAACTCTCCACTCTGACACCTGTACAATGGCTGCTCTCAAACCTAACAACTTTTCATTGGACCTTGCCAAGTGCCCAACTTTGCGCAGCCAATGCCTCCTCAGTTACTGCGACACATAGAATGTGCTGACTGCACCCCCCCCACTCATTTCTTGTGCCCTCTTACCACCCTCATATTATCACCACTGATTTGTGGCATAATCTGTAAAATTTCACTTGGTTTCCCTCCCCAGATGTTCATCCTCGTGCCACCCCAAACGTTTTTATCACCTGCGAATCCTCAGAATGAAGTATTGTGGGAGTCATCGGAGGGTGTTTCCGGGGAAATTGTGTGCTGTTTTTAGTGATTGGGTGCTGTTTGCTTGGGCTCACATACACACTAGGAAAAACTCAGCTGGTCATTAATTCAGCAGTCCACATACGTTCTGGAAGTAGCTGGAAATTGAAGCACCCAGATGAA
This sequence comes from Hypanus sabinus, assembly GCF_030144855.1. Taxonomy (NCBI): domain Eukaryota; kingdom Metazoa; phylum Chordata; class Chondrichthyes; order Myliobatiformes; family Dasyatidae; genus Hypanus; species Hypanus sabinus. The sequence goes on along the minus strand of NC_082717.1, from coordinate 104,798,494 downwards.
ATCCTGTGCACTTCTCACTGCCTGGCAAAGCATCCAACATAAAGATCCCCCCCCACCCCCCGGGCATTCTCCCTGCTCCCTCCTCCTGTTGGGCAGACCATGCAAAAGCCTGAAGGAGCGCACCACCTTGGCTCAAGGCAGCTTCTATTCCACGGCTGAAAGGACTTTGGTGTGATCGGATGGCTTCTTGACAGAACTTGTCTTTGCCTCGCACTGCATCGACTGCCCTCACAGCCCTTTCTTTTCAACCGTGACACTTTACTCTGCGCTCTCTTCCTGCTTTTCCCTTGAGTGATCTGGGTGTACTGTTGCAGTGAAACGTGTGTGGATAGCATGCAGAAGAAAGTCAGGATCAGGTTTATCATCACTGACGTAACATTGCGAAATTTGTTTTGTCGCAGCAGTGCAGGACCAGACTTAAAAATTGCTGTTACAAAGTGAACTAGTGCACAAGAGTAATAACGTCGACCGTTTATTCATCTCCATAGATGCTGCCTGTCCTGCTGAGTTTTGTGTCTGTTATAATGCAATAGCGTTCATGGTTCTTGGACCTTTCAGAAATTTCTTCCGAATGACAAAGCTGTTCTTAAAACATTGTGTTGGTCTTCATGCTCCTCGACTCCATGTCCTTCCCTGACTCTTCATTTACTCCCCTTAATCTCGATCTCCCCCTCATTTCTGTTGCTAAACCCTAATCTGGCCCCGTGCTTCGCCCAAAACCATCCCCATGAGTCCAGCCAAGCACCAAGTGTGACTTGACTCCATCTTTGCTGGAAGACTGGGATATCGCATCACATCTACTCTCAGATCCAGAGTAATATACACACAGTGCTGGTGGAGCTCGGGCACTAACTATGGAAAGGAATAAGCAGTTGATGTTTCAGGCTGCTGGAGGTTCTGATGAAGGGCCTTGGCCCAAAATGTTGACTGTTTATCCCTTTCCAGCATTTTGAATGTGCTACAATGGGATTGGGCATTTGAAGTTGCCCAGTACCTTCAGAATGAGCAGTGCAGATTGATTCACACTGATACTTAAGTGTGGTTTTGGTTAAAATAGTAACTTAAGGTCCCAGATGGAGAGCTTCCTGTGATACTATTTTGGGAAAAAAATCGGAAGAACTGTCTCCCCAACATCCTGTTCGATGTTTAATTCTCCGTCACTGAGCTCCCAAGATCTTGTGCTCAAATAAGTTTTAACTTGCAGCAGTGACTGCAATTCTGAAGTGTTTAATTGTTTGTGAAACACTTCATGTTTTGTGGTCTCGATGTTTTAGAGTGTAAACTCTCATTCTCACATTGAAGTGTAGTGTTTTGAACACGATTCTTTTTTTAAAAAAAGCCCAGTAAATGCTGAACAGGAGAGAGAAGACACACATGATCTTTTTCTCTCTCCATGATAGCATGGGAAGTTCTGATTAGTTTTCCTTGTTTAATATATTTTCAGTCCAGAACTTTGAAGAGATGTCTACATGTTGTTTTTCCATTGGGCAATTGTAGAATGTTTAGCCGTTTATTCAGCATACGACACAGACGATGTAAGCATTGCATGTGACGTTGCCTAAGAGAATCTTATTCCTGAAGGATTGTGTTGGATTGAAATACCGGGTGCAAAGTTTAAAGTAAACTTATTATCGAAGTTTGTATACTTGTTACCATATACTGTCTTGAGATTCATTCTCTGGCAGTAAAACCAGAGAAGTACACTGGAATCCATGGAAAAACTACACACAAGGACTGACAAACAACCGACGTGCAAATGCAAATAAAGAAACAAATAAACAATACTGAGAACAAGAGTTGCAGTATCCTTGAAACGGAGTCTGTCCGTAGGTTTGTGAAATCGGTTTGGAGTTGAGGTACGTGAAGTTATCCACTGAAGTGTGGAGAAAGCTGAAAGCAGACCGTCCTTAGCATAATTTATGCATCCTATTTCTAGAAATATGGCATTCTCTTCAAGGGAACATTGATCTAACTGAAGTTAAGCTCATAATTTATAAACAATGGAATCAGATAGCTCTCTAACATGCAAATTGACATTGTTTTTCTATGCATTCAAGTTGCTGTGCGTGGACTGCTGGGAGCTGTGGTGGTGATGTCGTGCCATCCATTGAAATCAGCTTTAGTGGCTCTCCAAAATGACAGCATCTTTGTAAATTATTAAACAAGGGATGCTGTTTAATTTATTTCTTATAAGTGAGCATGTTTCTAATTTATCTTCTCCATCATGGTGCAGTGCAGTAAGTACATGGAAAAGCCATGTTAATTTGCATATTCAGGTGCTCATTTCCATTATTTATACATTACAAGGGAATTTAAATTAAATCAACGTTCCCCTGAAGAGAATTCCTTGCAGCACACAAAATGCTGGAGGAATTCAGTGGGCCAGACAGCATCTATGGAAATGAATAAACAGTTGACGTCCACTGTTTACTCTATTCCCTAGATGCTCTCTGACCTGCTGAGTTCCTCCAGCATTTTGAGTGTTGCTGTGGATTCCCAGCATCTGCAGAATTTCTTGTGTTGATGGGTGCCTGACAAAGTGCTTTCCTAGAAGTGAGGGCGAAGGAAGCTGTGTTTTCCCTAACCGACCACTCTTCGGAGTTGCTTCTGCATCTTCTCTGGTAAATAATATTGTGCATCATGTTCATGTGACCCCCCCTCCCCCCCCCCCCCCCCCCCCCCCCCGGGCGTGTGGTCTCCCACTTCTAAACAAGAAACCACGGCTTGCTTACCATGCCATCTATAGTCCGGGCTTCGTACAGAACCAGTCTAAATGCAGTGAGATTCAGCCACTCATTTATTGTTTCTGCTGTTCCACTAGAGTGGATTGCAGAAGCAGAGTGTCTCTCTGAAGTTAGACTGCAGCTCGAGGAAGGCTATTTTTCCACACGAGAATATTGGTCTGTAATTTGTAAGAGGAGTGGTGGTTCATGCACTTAATAACCTTCCATTCAGTGGATCTGGTCGCAGTGGGGTAGATCAGTGACCCAGATAAGCCCATAGTCATAGAGCACTATGGGAAACTGGCCCTTTGGCCCATCAAATTCATGTCAAACTGCTATTCTGCTAGGTTCCATCAACACAAACCTGGACCTCAGCCCCGTCCTATCATTGTACAGTACTTACCAAAATTTCTCTTAAATGTTGAAATTGAACCTGCATCCGCCACTCCCACTGCCAGCTCGTTCCACACTCACCAAAATCTGAGTGAAGAAATTCCCCCTTGGATTCCCCTTGTGTTTAACCTTTCACCCTCAACCTATAACCTTTAGTTGTAGTGTCACCCCACCTTGGGGGAGGGGAATAAAGGTCTGTTTGCCTTTATCCCATCGATACTCATAATTTGGTATACTTGACTGTCTGTGGTTCGGGCAGCAATGAAGATCCTCCATCCCTGTCTGTGTAGAAGGATTCTTCATTGCCGCTTCCATAACAATTGTTTGGTGACCAGTCAGTTTTGTTAGCCCTGAGCTGACCCCCCCCCCCCCCCCCCCACCCAATGAGCCTGGAGGACCTGTGGACCACTCTTCATTTGGCTTCTACCCCGTGACATGTTTGGAGAGGGTGACCCGACCAAGAGCCAAAGTATAAACCCCTGACTCCAGCCATTGAGGCACCCAAGCTTCCAAACCCTACGACAAGGGTTGTGGTCCTCTTGGAGGTAATTTGTTAAACCTCTAATAAATCTTCTGTCATCCTCCTACACTCCAGGGAGTGACCCCCTAACCTATTTGACTGTTGGAGTGGAACAAGGCCATTTGGCCCATTGAGTCTGTCCCACCAATCATGGATGATTGATCTTCCTCTCGACCTCATTCTCTACCTTGTCTCCTTAACGCTTGGCACTCTTACAAACCTTGTTTTCTTTCAGTTCACGTTGTCTTACTAGCGACACTAACTAGGGTCACTGATCTAACTGCAGCGCTCCTAGTTCGGTGATTAGCCAGATTTCCTGCACTTGGCCGATGGATTGAGCACAACTTCGGAGAGTGATGAGTAATGTTTGTTGTTGACAGAGGATGCCTTGCATGAGGCCCCACCTAACAGGGTGGGGCTGGGAGAAATGGAATGTGTACCTTTGTGAGAGTGGGTGTGGAGAGGACGTTTCCAATGGTGGGGGAGTCCAAGAGCAGAGGACGCAGCCTCAGAATAGAGTTGTCTTTTAGAATGGGGATGAGGAGGAATTTCTTTAGCCAGAGAGTGGTGAATCTGTGGAATTTGTGGAGGCCAAGTCATAAGGCTTGATAGATTCTTGATTAGTCGGGGCGTGAAGAAGGCAGGAGATTGTGGCTGAGAGGGAAAATGGATCAGCCATGATGAAATGATGGAGCAGACTCAATGGGCCAAAATGGCCTAATTCTGCTCCAATGTCTTATGGTTGTATGGTAAGATGATGCACATGTGTGTGGTATTATGCAGGCCATGGTATAGATTGTAGAAGGGACATCACGTATCCATGTAGAGCAAATGCATGGCTGGGTGATACAGTTGCCCTCTGTGCTCCTTGAAGACAGAATCGGGTTTATTATCACTGAAATGTTGTGAAATTTGTTGTTTTATGTCTGCAGTACCGTGCAATACATAAAATGTACCACAGGTTACAGTAAGAAATGTATAAATAAGTAGTGGAAAACTGAACTAAACGAGGACAGTTTCACAAATTCCTGTAATGTGAATCCTTAAAAAAAAGTTGCATTTGTTTCTTTTACATTAATGATCATTAATTATTTTTCTCTGTGAGTGAATGTTTCTGATGTTTTGAATTCCCTGAAGGTGAATTTCCACAATCCAAACTGCTGTAATTTGGGTACACTGTAGAGGTTTAAGCAGAATCTCAATAGTGAAAAATATTTGCATATTAATTAGAGAAAATATCAATTTAAATTTGTAGAAATAAAACACTAAGGTAATGCATAAATTAATTGGCCTGTTCAGCATTTTAATAAAGCGGTCATTTCTCGAAGACCTAGGTACATATTACTCATTAATTTAAAGGCACTGAAGGTAGCTCCTCAATCCACCACTGTGACACGCTGGGCAGAAAGGTTAATTTATTGAAACCTGTAATTTTTCTCAGTATTTCATCTTATTGCAGAGATGAAGTAGATTAAGGGCCATATGTTCATAGAACGGAAACTGCAAGAGTGTTAAATGTATCTTTAAAATGTCAAGATATTCCCCCTCTCCCCGTAAGTTACTAATCAAAAACTTATCAAACTCTGTTTCAAATATACCCAATGACTCGACTCCGCAGCTCTCTGTGGCAATGAATTCCACAGATTCACCATCCACTGGCTAAAGAGATTCCTCCTCATCTGTTCTGAAGGGACATCCTTCTATTCTGAGGCTGTGGCCTCTGGTTCTAGACTCCCCCACTATTGGAAACATCCTCTCCACGTCCACTTGGCCTTTCACCATTTGATAGGTTTCAATGAGATGCTCCTCATTCACTGAACACCGGTGAGGACAGTCCCAGGGCCATCCAACACTCATCATTTCCGGGATAATTCTTGTGACGGCCCTTGCAATGCCAGCACATCCTTTGCATTTCTGTGTGAAAGTGAGTGAGCATTACTGCACATTACAGCTCCTGCAGGACGGAGCGCGTAATGAATAGCAAGAGACAGAATGCCTTTGCTTCCCCAAAGCTGCATGCACAAATTTTTGACAGATTTCTTTGGTTAGTCTTTAACCTCACCCAGCTGACTCTTCTCTCCCTTTGTCAGTGAGACTGCCTCATGGCCTTGGCATGTTTTAAGAATTAGATTTGGAATTTTGTTGGTCTGTGAATTGCCAGTCAAACCAGTTGCCTGAGGCTCAAAACTGAGTGGAAAATTTAAGATACGTTCCAAAGAGATTTAGCTTTTCAAAAAAAGAAGTGCACAGAACCAAGATGTAGATTAATTAACTGAAAGGAATGGGTGGTGGTAAACTGGGACAACTGGTTCCTTCCGAGCTTTTAATGAACTGTTTTGATTAAGGCAGCTTCAGTCATTAGGGGGTGCCTTTGGCGATGGTGGTCATGTGGAGTAATCATCTGCTGGATGTAAAGTTCAAACTAACCTGGGCCCAGGCTGTCTGAGTTGAGGAAACGTAACTTCCATGCCTGACTGACCTCACTGCAGGTACCATTGTCCAGGGGATTGTGTCCCAGGTTCACACCACATGTCCCCCGATCCAGAGTTACGGGTTTGATCAAAACATTTGCTGAAATAAGCAGCATTGACTAACTTTAGTACAGTGAAATACTGATCTGGCTTTGCTCTACCAGGCACCACTTGGTGGACCAAATTGTGTACTTGCCTTACAGAGCCTTCCAAAGGGACCTGAGGGCCAACATCTCTGCGCGGAGTGTCTGTGTAACAAGCTGGCAGAGGAAGTGGCTGTGGGGCAGGCACAGTAATAACATTTAAAAGACAGATGTGGGAAAACCAGACTAGCAGAGAAACACAGGCAGTTGGTGTTTTGGGCCGAAACCGTTCTTCAGTTCATTTGTTTGGGACGGCCCAACCCACATGCGTGTGAAATATTTGAGACGGTAGATGCTGGAGTCTGGAGCAATAAACGATTTGGTGGAGGACCAGCGGGTCGGACAGCATCTGTAATGCTTCAGTTGACTGGAATCTGCCCAGTTATCCCATGGTTTGCCCTTTGAAATATTTGGTATGGTGGTGTTGGATTGGGTTGTAGAAATGTTACTTGCCTTGTAGTTTAACTTTATTATGATTTGTATCTTTGTATAGTTACCTGTATACCTATGTTATTAGTGCTTGCAGTTGCCTTTTCTGGAAGTTTAGTTTCATTGGTGGGTATCGCGTTATTTGAATAGGGGCTGTCTAATTGGTTAACTGTTATCCATGGAGATTCGGTGGAATTACCAATCAGATCCAAGAAGATGAGACCACATTGGCTCTGTCTCTTTGTACTTCTCCCTGGCACCAGGGATTCCTTTCTTCCTCATTCTTCCTCTCTCTTCCCTTGGTTTGCTCTTGAAAGGCTTAATGAACGATTGTAAGTTTTATGACTCTTTCAAAGAACCTCTGATCAAAAGCATCAGGGGCCAGCAGTGGCAAACTCTGAATGCTGCGTGTTACCCTGTGATTGAATGATGTAGCTGGCAATCAGCAGTGGTCAGGGCTAAGAGAAGGGGAGTTGTTCAAACTTGTCAGCTGACCAACAGATTGATTATCAGCCTATGACGATGTGACATTCAGTTTTCTTTGAAACTGAGTGGAGTATAGGCTTGAATTGAATTGACTTTATCACTTACATCCTTCATGTACATGAAGAGCAAAATACGTTACGTCTCCGTCTAAATGTGCAATTTATAGTAATTTATAATAAATATATAGAACAGGATAGTCAATTTAACATAGAAATACAGTGGTGTCAGTGTGAATTAATCAGTCCGATGGCCTGCTGGAAGAAGCTGTCCTGGAGCCTGTTGGTCCTGGCTTTTATGCTGCGGTACCGTTTCCCAGATGGTAGCAGCTGGAATAGTTTGTGGTTGTGGCGACTCGGATCCCCAATGATCCTTCGGGCCCTTTTTACACACCTGTCTTTGTAAATGTCCTGAATAGTGGAAAGTTCACAACTACAGATGCGCTGGGCTGTCTGCACCACTCTCTGCAGAGTCCTGCAATTGAGGGAGGTACAGTTCCCATATCAGGCAGTGATGCAGCCAGTCAGGATGCTCTCAATTGTGTCCCTACGGAAAGTTCTTGGGATTTGGGGGCCCACAGCAAATTTCAGCCGTCTGAGGTGAAAGAGGCGCTGTTGTGCCTTTTTCTCCGCACAGCTGGTGTGTACAGATCACGTGAGATCCACAGTGATGTTTATACAGAGGAGCTTGAAGCTGTTCACCCTCTCGACCCCAGGTCCACTGAGTCAATTTGATTCCCTCACAATGGGTAGTAACAAGAACTGGAAATACCTGCTAGGTCAGACTGCATCTGAGGAAAGGGAAACTGACTTAAAATTTCAGGTCAGAACTGAAAAGAAACTAAAGCCCCAGTGAGGGATATGTCTGTGACAGGGTAAAACTAGGCTGGCAATGGAGATGAGCTGAAAACAAGTTTATCTGGTTGGGGAGCTGGCAGAAAGTGAGACAGATGAAAGTACACGTGAGTTGAGAAATGCAGAGCAGACGGACGAGTCCAACAAGTCAGACTGAGCATTTCCCCCACTCCCAAAACAAAAGGGAGGGGTGGGGAAAAAACAAGTGGGACCTAGTGTTACAGATGAATGAATGACACAGACTGAGGTACCAAGTTACCTGAAGTTCTAGCACCCGACAGAGTCCAGAAGGTTGCAGTGTTTCTGTCACGTAGTGCAATGGCCTTCATTTCGAGGGGACCCGAGCATGAAAGCAAGGGTGTGATGCTTTGTAAGGTGTTGCTCAGTCTTAATTTGGAATACTGTGAGCAATTTTGGGCCCTGTGTCTAAGGAAGGATGTGTAGGCCCTGGAGAGGGTCCACAGGGAATGATCCTGGGGATGAAAGGCTTAACATGTAATTTCTCTGATGTGATTTGATGTCTTTTTGCCTGTACATAATGGAGTTCAGAAAGAAAAGGAAAAATCTCATTGGGATCTACTGTATGCAGATAGGTATAAATAAGAATATGGAGAAGATGTTTCCATTAGTAGCAGAGTCTAATATCCCTTTAAAACTGAGATGAGGGATTTCTTTAGCCAGAGGGTGGTGAATCTCTGGGTTTCATTGCCTCGGGGGGGGGTTCTAAAGGCCAAATCAATGGGAATTTTTAAGGCAGCGATTGATAGGCTCTTGATGATCAGGGGTGGAGGGGGGTGTGGACTAAGATGCGTGGAGAAAGGATGGGAGAATGTAGTTGAAAAAAAATTAGCCATTACGAGTAGAGAAGACTTGATGGGCCAAATGGCCTAATTCTGCGCCAGATGATGTGCTGGGCCATGTTGCAGAATACAGGTTTCTGATTGATAGGTCAGAGTTGGGTGGGGGGGGGGGGCAACCAGGGTCTAGGGGTCGCCCTGTCGACGCACGCAGTTGCTCCACAAGGTGATCTCCCGTTCTCCCTTCCTCCGGTGCCGAAGGGAGATCATGCAGTGACCAATGAATGCAGTGCACTGGATTGGAAGAAGAGCATGTTAATCAATGTTTCAGCTGTAAAGAGTCTCTGGATGGGGGGGTGGGGGGAGGCCTCCTGTATATCGTTTAAAACACCTACGCTCTGTCCACCAGGAAAAAGCGGAATCTCCCAGTGGCCGCCCCCTTCAGTTCTACTTCCCATTTCCATCCGACATGTCACTCCGCGGCCTCCTCTACCGCCGCGATGAGGCCGCGCTCAGACTGGAGGAGCAACACCTCGTGTTCTGTCTGGGTGGCCTCCAACCTGATGGCATGAGTACCGATTTCTCAAACCTCCGGCATTTGCTCCGTTCCGTAGATGGCTTGCAAAGTTCCTCCAGCATTTTGTGTGTTTAGCCTCTATGGACAGTCGATGTTTCTGGAGCAAATCTGAAACCCTTCCTGCTGCTAGGTTTTAATGAAGAACCCTTTGGCCATCTGCCCTACCTTCCTCTTTATGTGGCTCAGTATTAGATGCTGTCTTTAGTAATACTACTGGGAGGTGCCTGTTGCATGTTCAGTGAGTTAAAGAGCAATAAAACTGCACGTCATGTTCCTTTGGGCCTGTCTTTACGATGAAGCTCCAATAGAGATGGCACCCAGTCAGATGCTGGTATTCACTCAGTTAATGGTGTGACTGTGAGTGGCTCCTTTTGACTTTAATTTGTGTCAAGAATTATTAGAAAATCCAAATGAAACCTTGAAATAAGTGTTAATATAAGCTGTGTACCTTGCCCGTGACTGACCTTTGCCCGAGGAAAAGCTCTGTTTCAGTCTTTGCTTCTTGTTGCCCAGCCCTCGAGCGAGTTGACTCAACAATGTGCAGGTTTGTGCTTTACTGCTTGTGGACTTTGCCCAGTGAGTAATTATGCTTTTCCTGTTGAGGGTTTTGTCCACGTCAGGCTTTGCTCACAAACTGTGGCTCCTGAACCATGTGGAACCCTTCAAAGGCCAGGTGATGGAGCCTCAAAGGAAGGTTACCAACTCCACATGAATTGATGTCTAATCCTAGGAAAGCTAGGGAGCCCTGAAAATTCTTTAATGAGAGGTGCTTCTAGGAGTACTTCCCTTTTCTAGTAATAGAATTGTTGTGCAAGTTGGGAAGCGGGAAAATTTATTTTGCCCGATGTCCAAATCGTCCACAAAGTCTGATAGCTAGGAAGCTGGTGCACCCATTGTGTACGAGCCTGACCAACATCTCGTACGAGAAGACATGCACTTAAGGCGAGAGGGGGTGGATTCAAAGCAGACATGCAAGACAACTTTTTTTTAAATGTGGGAAGGAGTGGGTGTCTAGAATGCTCTGTTGGGGTGGTGTTGGAGGCACTTAGAAAAGCATATGGTTATGCAGAGAAAGGAGCTCGAACATGCCATCTTGTGTGAAGGAGCGTGCCGGGTCCTAAAGCTGTACAGCATGGAAACGCAGGGCTCCTTCAGCTCACTGTCCACGCTGTCTCTTGCCCGTGAGCTCATGTTGAGTTGAGTATGATGGTTCCCGAAGGGGCTGTCAATTGCTGGGTGCTCACGACCGATCTGGGATGGCTTGGTGGAAGAACAAGCTGGATCAGGACAGTCTGCAGTCATACCACCCAGGGATGTCCAGCGCAAGGGCTTGAGCCATATCATTCTTGTGACTGTGTGTCTTTTTGAATCGTAACCATGTGTGCTGTTGGTAATGTGTTGGCACCTTGCTGCCAGGGGAGTGCTGTTCCATTTGATTATGGTTGAGTGATGATTGGACGTATTCCGGTGCAGTGTGGGCGAGAGTTAGTGGTGGCTGTGGTTAATGCTTGGGCCTCTTGGTTATCCAGTCTCTCCTTCCATAGCTGTTCCTTGCTCTCTTCCATTGCAGTGAAGGTCGTTCTCATCTAACATAACATCCTCTTGAACAGATTTCCCCCAGGTGCACTGTCTTCCCAGCTTTTACATGTAATGTTCAATTTCTTCAGGCTGATTTTGATGTATTTTAAGCGTTCCCCTTGCCCACCAGGGACTCGCTGATCTCCCTCCTCCAACTAGGAGTGAAGGATCTGTTTGGGAAGATGTGAGTTAGGCGTCCGGATGACGTGACCGATCCATCGGACTTGATGTGACTTTATCATGGTGCTGTTGGTGTTGGCCTCCTCCAGTGCGCTGGTGTTAGTGTGTCTGTCCTTCCAGCCGGTCCTCAAAATCTTTCATAACGACCATCAAACATCCATCTACACTCATCCTGTGTTACTCCATTTCTTTGTTTTCTCCTCCACCTCCACGCGAGGAGCAGTTTACTGTTAACCTGTCGAGCGGCGCGTCCGTGGGACTTCGGAGGAAACTGGAGCATCCGGAGGAAACCCATTCAAACACGGAGAACGTGTAAAGCCCACACAGCCAGCTCCGGGGCTGAGGATTGAACGTGGGTCGCTGCTGTTGCTGTGGGCCGGTAGCACTGCAGGCTGCATCAACGGTTCATTACTGGCCCCTGCTGATTTCCTTCCTGTCACTTAGATGAAATTCAGCTCACTCAGCACAGGCATTTAAAGGTGTTTTTCTGAACCTAGTATTATGTTGTATGACCTACACTTAATTTAGAACTGATTGCCTTGACACTTCCTGCTTGAATGCTCTCATCCAGTTATCTTTGTATCCAGATTAATTCACCTCAGCTCTGAGCTGAGTCCACGACCTATGGACAGACTCACTTCACAGGACTTTACAACTCATGTTCTCTCTATTATTAATTGTATTTTTATTTGCACAGTTCGTCTTTTGCAAATTGCTTGTTTGTCAGTCTGTGTGCAGTTTTTCATTGATTCTATTGTGCTGTGAATGCCTGCAAGAAAATTAATCTCAAGGTAGCATATGCTGACGTTGATAACAAATTTATTTTGAACCGATCTTGTGGGATTCGGTTTCAACAGGATAACTCGCGACAAAGTTCTATCAAGGTTGTTTATTCTGATTTCCAGTACACAAGTGTGAAGGAGAATAAATGTTACTCTGCACCACACACAGTAAGATAAAGCACACAAAAAAAACACAATAAATATAAATACAATAAGATATCTTACATACATTGATTTGACTATTGATAGCTTGGTCAGAAATGTTCTAGTACTTAAAACAGCAATTTTGTTTTTTAAGAAGATATTTGTGATCCAGTCTGCTAATCTAATCCCGCTGCACTGTAAAATGCATTGCTGATGGGGGTGGGAGGGGGACAGGAAGTACTCTTTATTCCCTTGTTACCACTAACCTGATCCAGTGTAGAAGAACTGTGGGGAAGATGTAGAGTGAATGTGGCTGGATAAAGCAAACACGAGGAAATCTGCAGATGCTGGAAATTCAAGCAACATGCACAAAATGCTGGTGGAACACAGCAGGCCAGGCAGCATCTAAAGGGAGAAGCACTGTCGATGTTTCGGGCCGAGACCCTTCGTCTGGGTCTCAGCCCGAAACGTCGACAGCGCTTCTCCCTACAGATGCTGCCTGGCCTGCTGTGTTCCACCAGCACTTTGTGTGTGTGTAACATAATACCAACATACACAAAATGCTGGGTCTCAGCCCGAAACGTCGACAGCGCTTCTCCCTACAGATGCTGCCTGGCCTGCTGTGTTCCACCAGCACTTTGTGTGTGTGGCTGGATAAAGGCAGCTTGAGATTGTGTCTGGTCAGCTGGTCATCTCTGACATTCTGTGGTTCAACCCTGACCACTTGATCTGCTATTAGCGTGCAGATACGGCTGCTTTAGCCAATGACAGTGACTGCAGTGTAAGGTTATAAACAAATATTCCCCTTTCACCCTTATTCCACCCTTGGGATGGGTATGTAGATCCCTGGAGTGGTGCAGCATCGTAACAGGCCCTTCGGCCCATTGGGTCTGTGCTGACCTTCAGCAACTCACTTGCACTAATCCCTTTTTCAGTCTGCCCACATTCCCTTCAATTCTCCCCCCTCAGGGACATTTACGGCAGCCAATCCACCTGCCAGCCTGCATGGCTGACACGATACAGTTGCTAAGTCATCCGAGCATCATTTGATTGATGCAAGTGACTGACAGCAGCCAGAAATCCCTGATGTAATCTGTATTTTGCAATGTGGTTAGAATAGAAGATTGCGAAAGGATACAGTGGGATATGGAGCCAATCTGGACTGGAATGTGCTGCCTTATACGATGGTTTTAATCAGATTTCAACACTGAACTGGATGTAACCTTGAAGGGAAGAATGGAGTTCTGGCTCACATTGGACTGGGTCGCCTCCTGTACAGTCAGCGTGATTGGTCCGGGTGTACATTTTTTGAATCTGAATGTGGTTTCACCAAATGTCAAAGTCAGGTTTATTGTCATATGCATGAGTGGAGAAACTTGTGCAACACACAAATGCTTTTATGGAGGTGAATAAACAGTCAATGTTTCCGGGCGAGACCCTTCTTCAGGACTGGAAAGGAAGGGGGCAAATGAGCTAGAATAAGGCGGTAGGAGGGGAGGAAGTTCAGCCTGGCAAGTGATGGGTGAGACCAGGGAGGGGGTAGGTGGGTGATATCTCCCCTCCTCCCTTTTCCATTTTCTTTTTCCAAATATTTTTATTAAATTTCATATATATAAATAGAGTTCATAAGGATGCTTATTATAAATCAAAATAAGATAGCACAAAATGCATACAATCACGGTATCCCATATTGATAATCAATGAATTGAGAAATGAAATACACTAGTGTGGTTAATTTTATTTAAAAAAAATCTACACCCCTACCAAGACAAAGCTGGTTTGGTTAAAAAAACAAGAGAAAAAGAAAAGAGTACTTTACCATATAGTGTTTTATAATAATAGCCCAGATGTATATTTTAATAACAATTCAAAGATTTTTAAAATAGTTCAGAAAGGGTCCCTATAGCGTTTGAAAATCTTGGTTGGAATCAGAAATCAAACAACAACTCTTCCCTAGATTTAAACATGACATAACATCGCATAACCATTGAGCACGTGGGGGGGGGGGGCAACCTCCTTCCATTTATGCAAGATCGCCCTCCTAGTCATAAGAGAAATAAAAGCCAGTACCCGTGAATGAGAAGGCTCCAAGATTATAACTCTTTCCTCAACAATACCAAATAGGGCAGTTAAAGGATTGGGCTTTAAAACTTTAAAAAGTACAGAAAAAGTTTCCATTTTCCATTCTGGTCTCCCTCTCTCCCTTTCTCTTCCCTTCGCCCTCACATCACCCCTAACTGTCTCTTCCTTTTCTTCCTTTCCTAACTGCCCCACCCCTTCCTTTTCTCCCATGGTCCAGTCTCCTCTCCTTAGATTCCTCCTTCAGCCCTTAACCTCTTTTACCTATCGCTTCTCAATTTCTCACTTCATCCCCCCCCCCACACCCACCTGGCCTCCCCTATCACCTGCCAACTTGTATGCCTACTGCTCCCCCCCAACTTTCTTATTCTGAGTTCTATTCCCCTTCCTTTCCAGCCCTGATGAAGGGTCTCAGTCTGAAATGTCAACTGTTCATCCCAGTCCATAGATGCTGCCTGACTGAGCTCCTCCAGCATTTTGTGTCTGTTCCTCAAGATTCCCAGCATTCTGCAGAATCTTTTATAGCAATGGAAAACTTACTACAACACCATCAGGGGCACAAAGCAACGTAAAAGCTCTATTCATGAGAAAATACAAATTAAGTTAATGATGCACAACTTTTACAAGAGAACACAGAACAAAACAGGCCAAGTGATCATGGGGTTGCTAAAATGTCGTGGTGATTAGGGTTTTGCCAGCTGGTTCAAGAACTGAGTGATTGAAGGAAAATGGCTGTTCTTGAACCTGGTGATGACGCTTCGGGCTTCTCTACCTCCTGCCCAGTGGTAGCTGTGGAAAGACGGTGTGCCTCAGCTGGTGGGATCTTTCATGGATGTTGCCTTCCTGAGGTAGTGCCTCCTGTAGATGTAAAGCTGGTGGGGTGGAAGGTGCCAGTGACGTGTTGATCGGAGTCCATTACTCCTGGTGGTTCTTGCATTCAGACTGACGCAGCCAGTCAGGATTCTTTCAGCAGTACATCTGTAGAAGTGTGTTGGAATGTTCAGTGACAGGCCTTAACTTGCTTTTTAAAAAAAAATGTCAAGACACTGGCATGCTTTACTTATGATTGTATCTATGGACCGAGCCTTGGATTGGTCATCCTGCATGTTAACACCCAGGAAATCAAAACTCTGATTCTCTTCTACTGATCCATTTCCAACGCAGACTGGTGTACGTTTGTCCTTGTCGTCCTCCCTGAAGTCAACCATCTTAGTTATGCTGGCGTCGAGCGAGGGGTTGTTGTTGCTGCAGCGCTGCACAGCCAGGCATCCCAACTCTCTCCATCGCCCCTTGTGATTCGTCCAGCAGCAGTGGTGCCACTGGTGAATTTGAAGATGGTATTGGAGATGCATCCGGACTACCAGGACTGGAATAAAAGCACCGGAAGTTTGGAGACACAAACGAGAGAATCTGCAGGGGCTGGAAATCCAGAGCAACATGCACAAAATGCTGGAGGAACTCCGCAGGCCAGGCAGCATCTATGGAAAAGAGCAGTGTTGACATTTTGCCCCAAAATTTCGACTGTACTCTTTTCCTAGGTGCTGCCTGGCCTGCTGAGTTCCTCCAGCATTTTGTGTGTGTTAAGTATGGAGAGTAACTTCCCCAGATTCTAATCTAGCTCACTTACCTAAATATTTTCCATTGTAACTGGTTTTAGACCTATTTTTTTTTTTTAGCCATCCGATTAACTAAGTGATTTTCACCTGAGCTGCTAATTGCCAACGTGGACAGTGATTCTCCCCTATAGGTGCTGCCTGGCCTGCTGAGTTCCTCCAGCATTCTGTGTGCGTTGCTTGAATTTCCAGCATCTGCAGATTTCCTCGTGTTTGAATTTTAGGTGGTCCTTAGTTTCCATAGTTAGAGAAGACTGGTTCGGACAAGCTTCTCACCTCGATTGAGATGGGGCAAAGGAAGTGATTTTAATTATTCTGTAGGTTTGCATTGTGGGTGAATTTGAATGTCTGTATTGTTTGTCAGTGCTGAGGTTTTCTTTTTGTCCAGGAATGATCAGACTGTTGTAGCTAATGCCAGAACCTACCTTTATGTCAGAAAGTGCAAGAAGGAAATTTAACTAGGAATTTACTGGGAGCTGCTGGTTTAAGCCGCCTCTTCCCTCTTTGCATCGAGGGATTTCTAGCTTCCTAATTTGCTGTTGTGCCCTGTACTGTTTAAGGCTGCATTACCATTGCCTCCCCTCTCCGCACACTAATACTGCCCAAGCCTGTCAAGCACAGGTGTGGGGGTGAAAATATTTGTGTTCTGCATGTCCCTACAAAAGTTGTGGGGGGGAAAAAAGGTCTATCAAGGGCATAGCCTTCACCGTACGTTTACAGGTGGCCTAACCTGAAGAAGATGACATCTACCAGCAGGGATCCCCTGGGTGTAACACGCTGTAAGGTTTCCTGCTAATGCAGTGGCCTCGTGGCTAAGGTAAAAGGTTCTCTGTAGCAGCAGTGTTTGGGTTACGACTAGACGTGACGGGGACTTGTGAATGTATGTTAGCCAATGAGAGGGCTGATCTTCTTGTGGGTCTGGAAGAGGGATTTTCGTGGTCTTTTGTCGGGAAGGGGGGTGAGAGGATGCGAATGGAGAGAGTTGATAGACTGCCAGATGGAGTGGACTGAAGAGTGAGGGTCTGAGGGTTAGCTACACCCTGAGGACGACAGGAACAAATGGACGACACTGTGAGCTGCAACATTTCTGCATTTAGACTGTTTCATGAGAATGGGCCCTTTTCTTTTGTTTCTTTACTAACCATATAGTCAAATTAAGAATTATAAAGCTCAATTGTTTAATCGCATGTTGTGTACTGTTTGTTATTTTGTGGTACTGATCTGTAACGGGACGCATTGTGCAGCATCCACCCAAACGAGATTTCTTAATTTGGCCGGGCTGGGGGCTATCACCCCCGATATTAAGCTGTAGCTGAACTGAGAGTTACATGGGCCGTGTCCTCTTCTCAGTAACCTGATGTGTCACATCACCAGGTTCAGAAAGAACTGCTTCCTTATCATAA
Source organism: Hypanus sabinus (assembly GCF_030144855.1). Taxonomy (NCBI): domain Eukaryota; kingdom Metazoa; phylum Chordata; class Chondrichthyes; order Myliobatiformes; family Dasyatidae; genus Hypanus; species Hypanus sabinus. The sequence goes on along the minus strand of NC_082717.1, from coordinate 104,781,325 downwards.
ACCATAATCCACCCTCCAGTGGATCGCCTCATGTACTGCCATACACTGGTTTCTAATTGTGATTTTTCACTCTTGTTCTGCACAATCTTTTTCACAGCAATCATGTACAGTTCATGTATAATATTTACTGAGATACAGGGCAGAACAGGCCCTTCCGGCCCTTCGAGCTGTGCCAACCAGCCGATTTAACCCCAGCCTAATCACGGGACAATTTACAATGACCAATTAACCTACCAACTAGTATGACAGTAAACTCAACTGGTGTGGCCAGATTTCAATTTGGGAAATTGGTCTGGTACTGCTGTCTCACACTCCTGACCTCCTGTAAGTGTGGAATTTGCCGATTACCCCTCGTGTCCAGTTGGGCGGGCTTGTTGGTCAATTGCTGCTAGTGGGGCGAGAACCCGATGAGAATTGATGAGTGTTCAAGAGAAAGTAGGTGACTGCAGAATAACTGGGAGATAAGGAAATGCTCAGCGAGTTGCGTAGACTTAATTGGCCAAATTGCTACCTGGTATGAGACGAGAGATGGCCTGATCAAGACTGCTGTCTGTAAATGCCTTGATGGGAATTGCTTGATAATAAGGTACCTGAAATGGGCTGAAGTTATCATGGTGGAACAGTTAAGCAGGGAGTTGAGGCCCGTGAGAGCTGCTGGACCATGATTTGAAGTATGGTACTGCTAACTCAGTCGTCATGCATCTTTTCATTAACATGTCTTACAGTGCCGATACACGTTAAAAGAAATACAAGAAGAGATGCGTATTTTACTGTAGGTTGTATGAGTCATGCCCAAACCAGATTCTCTTTGCAAATGTTCTTTGAGCTTGCGTTTCTATTCGAAGGGTCTGCAGATCTTGGGTCGCATACTTTGATCACTTTGGACTAAACCGTTGGGGTGAAACTCTTGCTTGCTATCAGTTATGTTTTGCTCTTTGCTTCAGTTTGTTGTTTCCCAGTCTCATTCTCGTTGCGTTTTTGTGATTCCAGTGAGAGTGGGGGGGGGGGGGGATTTCTTCGTTCTGATGACAAGAAGTCGTCACCCGTTGGTTTCTGACAATCTTGATGTGATGAAATGGGATGATTTATTGCAGGACTTACCCCCCTCAACTCTTCTGAAAGGTTAGCTGAGTGACGTTTAGATTTTTCTAGATTCCTGGCAGATCTGTGGGGATTTAAAAAGAACAACTAAAGATGCACGTTTGCACATGCTGAGGCTACCTGGATTGAGAGACTTCAGTGTCTCAGGCAAATCGCCTGGGAGCAATTGAGATCAGGGTGCCAAACCTGGAGCAGCAGGAGACTACAGATGTTAGAATCTAGATCAACAAACAATCTGGCATCTGTTTGAAGAGACCTTGGTGGGAGGAACAATCTGCTGGAGGAACTTGGTGAGTTGAGCAGCTTCTGTTGGGAAGGAATTGTTGGCGCTTTTGGTCCTGATGCAGAGTTTCAACTGCAGTTCCCTTCTCCACAGATGCTGTTTGACCTGCTGAGTTCCTGCAGCAGGATGTATGTTGCTCAGAGTACCAAACTTGTTTGTGAAGCATTGTGTACAAAATGTAGCACTGTAAGCTGACCTGAGGTGTGACTTCTTCAGTCCCACTCCAAGCTGCAGACCCGTTGCATCAATTCCACTGGGGATTTTGCCACCTGTGGGGCATGGGCATCCTGCTTCTCAGTCAGCTGATGAAGCAGCTCGATGCATTCTGGAGTTCAGAGCTGCAGGGAGCAATGCTGACATTGGATAGTGTGTGGGCTTGTTTTTTTTTGTTGGGGCTGCTACATAGGCTTCTGCCTGTGGGTGCATTTGTATCATTGTGGCTTTGCCGTTTCAGGGTGTCACTCAGCGTGGGACAGCTTTCTGCGGAGAAAATGTTCCTTCATGGGAGTATATGTACTGTTCGACTGAATCATTTGGTCTACATGTCTTAGTGCTGAACTAACTTGTGATTTTGTCAAAATAAATGGGGTTCAGCTCTGCTGTTCCTTAGCATCGTAGTTCACCACAGCGCAGAAACAGGACCTGTGGCCCATCTAGTCCGTGCCAAACTGGTAATCTGCCTAGTCCCATTGGCCCGCACGTGGACCATAGTCCTCCATAGTACTTACCCAAATGCTGAAATCAAACCTGCGTTCACCACTCCACTGGCAGCTTGCTTCACACAGGCCACCCTCTGAAATTCCCCCGATGTTCTTCTGAAGTGATTTTTGCTGGTGTAATTCCTAATGAAATGGAATGATCTTAAATATGTGCGGTAGATGTTATTTGTCATTTGGGTCCCCAATACCTCAGCTGTTTCATTTCTGAGTATCCTGGTGATATCTCTAGCAGCACCTGCAAGGCTTGCTTATGATAAAACTTCACGATCTACGCGTTTTGTTTCTCGTGTTCCAGGCACACTGAATCGTATTAATTCTTGTTCCATATCCAACCATTTCACGGCACAAAATCCCTATTCACCACGATGGTTTGAATAATTAGCTCTCAGTGGGGGAGGACTCTGTGGAATGAATTTGTGGGACCACATAAAATGAGTCCAAATATTGTGCTTTATACTCCCTTTCTTCACTCTGTATCTACTTTTCAATAATTGTGTGCCTGACGCAATGGCTGTGTGGCTCTAAGATACTTTTGATTTAGTTTTTGGGGTATGTTGATTTGAGAGGTAGGGTCAGAGTTTCTAGGGGGTGAGAAGCTCCCCCCCCAACCCCCACCGCAGTGGATTGTTTCAGTTGCTGAAGGACAATAGTACTATTGTGTTCACTTATAGCTGAGAACTACTACCGGCCACAGGAAGTTAATAAAGTACTGCTCATTTCCCTTCCGTGTTTCAGAATCGGGTTTAATATCACTGGCAAATGTCGTGAAAATTCATTTCAGTTTCAAACAGCGTTTCCCGGAGTCCCTTTGTGTGCTCTTTCAGGTTGAGCCTTGTAATGACATTAGCAAAGGGTCCATTCTCAAAAAAAGAGCAGCGTTCAGAGGGCTCCCCTCTAATATGCAGTGTCTGTTACCTGCTAGCATTGATTTATTCTTTGCGTTTCTTGCATTAGTCATTGTTATTCTTAATCTACTGCATAGCAACCTTAATGGTGAATGCAAGTGGCTTCCATATGCTGAAGAGTAAGTGATTGATTCGTTCTCTTAGCGATCCAAATCCATTAAGAGAGGGCTTTTTACTCCTTTATGTCTGCAGTTACTTGGAATAGCTTTTCAAATGCAGCTCAGATGCAGTTTTTTTTAAATTACTTTTTTTTCACATTTGTAAGCATGGCTTTGGGGACAGAGAGGGGAGTTAGGGGTCAGGTTAGGGTTTAGGGACGGGGATGTGAGGGAGTTAAAGGTCAGTCCAGAGGGTAAGTCTCCACTTTGCTTTACCAGTGATGCGGATATGGGACACCAGTGGGCATAGTGGTTGGCACAACACGGTACTAACGACCTGGGTTCAATTCCCGCGACAGCCTGTAAGGAGTTTGTACATTCTCCCTGTGACTGCATGGGTTTCCTCCGGGTGCTCTAACTTCCCGTCACAGCCCAACGATGTACTGATTCGTAGGTTGATTGTCCTGTGATTAGGTTCGGGATTATTGGGGATTGCTGGGCTGCACAGCTTGAAGGGTGAAGTTCCCCACTGTATCTCAATAAAACAAAATGTCAGATGTTGGACTGGCAGAAAGTGGGCGAGACCCCCCCCCCCCCACCCCCTCAGCCCCAAACCCTGATCAGATGGGCAGTAGGAATGAGTTCTGGTTACCCCCTCGCAAATCATTGTTCACACAGTGGAAGAACAAGCTGGATCAGGACAATCGATAGTTAATCGACTCAGGGACTTGGGTTATATTATATCTTTTTCCTTTGTGACTATGTTTTTCTGAAGTTTTCCATATGTGCTATGTGCTGTTGGTAATGTGTTTTCACCTTGGCTCTGGAGGCACACTGTTTTGTTTGGCTGTATCAACGTACGTTTGAATGACACTCGAGCTTGTACTGGGGCAGGGTAACCGCCATCAGATTTCTGAATGGACAATGAGCAGATGAACACTACCTTACTATTTTTTTAAAATTGTCTCTTTGCACTACTTTTTAATATATATAGTAATTGTAATTTATAGTTTTTCAAATTCTTATGTATTGCAAAACAACAAATTTCACAACATATGCCACTGATATTAAACCTAATTCCGATTCAATCATGTCCATTCTTCATTCCCTCTGCTCCAGTGTGCAGATGTAGACTTGCTTGTTAGCAGGTGCTGCCAGTCTATCTTTGCTGGTCTTGTTTATTTTTAATGAAATTGACATTTTCCCAATTTAAGATCTTCATACCAAGTCCAACCTTGTCTTTTTTTTCCAAAGCTACTTTGAAATATACCGAGTTATGGTCACTATGTCCAAAATTCTCCCCCACTGACTGAACAGGCCCCCAGGATAAGATCAAGGAAAGGGTCTGTCTTTTTCGTCTGTCGAGATACTCAAGTCAGAATCCAGTTCAACATCACTGGCATGCGTCATGAAATATATTGTTTTGCAGCAACAGTGCATTGCAATACACTATAAAAATCTATAAATTACATTAAAATATATTTTAAAAAATTTAATTGGCGAGGTGAAAAAGAGGTCATAAAAAGACAGAAGTAGTGAGGTGGTGTACATGATTTCATTGGCCATTCAGAAATCCAACAGCAGTGAGAAAGAAACCATTCCTAAAATGTTGAGTGTGTGTCTTCAGGCTCCTGTACCACCACCTTGATGGTAGCAATGAGAAGAGGGCATGTCCTGGGTGATGGGGGCCCTTAATGTTCCCCAATGTCAGTACTGTGTCAAAGTGTTCTCCCGGAGACAGTTTTGAGGTGGTGCAAAGAGGGGTGTGCTAACATTTACAGGACTACGTTGAAGCTGGCTTGGAGATGCTCCCTGAAGATGGTGAACCCAATAATTAAGGGAGCTATGATGAGCAGTCATTGTGAACCAGAGAAAAATCATTTAACCACAAGTAATCACTTCAGTTGTGCTTTCTGATAGCTAATATCCAAGCTGAGGTGATCAAATGATGACAGGTATTTGATCATCACAGTGACAAAGTTGAGGGTTGTCGAGGTGGTGGGAATGAAGCCAGTGTCTGACATGGCAGAAGGCAGTGCTGTTTCTCTCTCACACACACACGTATACCCCCTCCCCCAGGTTACATGGGCTGTTATCGGAGGGTGTCCCACATTAGAGGCTGAGTGATGGGAACATCAGTAGGGTCTGCCTGGTGCCCACACTTATACACCTTCTACCAGTGTGCTTGTTACCCCGGAGCACATTCGTATTGTGGTGACTAATGTTGAGGTCACATCTGGTGTGTTTCCAATCTGTGATTCTGTTTTCATATCAGATTCAAACAGATCTGCAAAAGCTGGCACTAAGCATCCTGCTTTATTGATCCTTTTCCCATAAAACTATTAAAAATTGGTATGCAGTCTTTCTTCGCCAATCTCATTGTTTAGTAACTTGCTGGTCAGTTCTGCCTTGTACAGTATGAATACTCTAGTTGCTTGTACAAGAGGAGCCCTGGGGAGGAGTGGGCCTTTTCTATTGATTGGCAACATGATCGTCGACAGTGGCATATGGTTACAGACATGGAAGACGTTACTGTTTAGATTATGCAGCGTGATTAATATTTAAAGCTACTTTATTAATGAAAAATTAATGCGCAAGATAGAAACCATGAGATAGATTATTGACTGTGTTGGCTTGGAGAAATCTTGTTGGGCCAAAGATGACAGCAAAGTATCTCTTGAAACAGTTTTCCTTAAATCTTGAAGCAGAGGACTTTTGCTAATTACCTACAAAGTTGTATTCACAATCTTAATGTCCATGATTGTGTTAGTCTGATGAACTGAAGGACCGGACAAACTTGTGCAAAATTGGACTACAGTTGGAAATGGACAACGTTAGTTACTGTTTTAAAAGTCATTGCAACAAGATATGAGCTCATCTCTCAAAACCCATTTTGGTATTGCAGAGGCATAGTTATATTTTTGGTAATGTTTGTCCAAAGCAAAATACATATGAGCTAAAGATTCTTGGAACTTTGCTTTATTTCATCAAGAGAATGTAGTACAGTTTCTGAGCTGTAGATTTGGTCAGATTGCACTCATTACAATCACACCATAGATTCTTGCATTTGCTGTTAGAATTTGAAAATGCTCTGATCACATAAAAATCAAAAGGATTGCAATTTGATAACGTGCTTTCTGAAGGAATGGAAGGCTACTTTCAAGGTCCATTGGTATCTGTTGAACAAAACTTTGCTCTGCCTTATCATTATATATTCAAAATAGTACAATAATGTACACGCAGTGGCCACTTCATTAGGTTCACCTGTATACCTGCTGACGTCAGAGGAGAACGGCCAGACTGGTTCCAACTGACAGGAAGGCGACACACACAGTAACTCTAACAACCACGTGTTACAACAGTGGTGTGAGGAGGAGCAAGTCTGCAGGCACAACATGTAGAAGCTCGAAGTAGATGGGCTACAGCAGCGGAAGATCAGGAACATGCATTCAGTAACTGCTTTAATAACCACAGAAGGTACCTAATAAAGTGGCCACTGTGTTGCATTCTGGCCCCAGAGGAACGACGTTTCATTTAGCTGTATACATGTGTATGGTTGAATGACACTAAACTTGATCTGCAGAATCTGTTGTGGGATAATGGAAATCAGTCCAGCAGTGAAGCCATTGGACCATTCAGTCGATGTCGTTTTTAATTTTGTGTTTGATTTTGCTGCAAGAGTACTTCATCTCTTCAATGCTTAATTCCACTTCTTAATCCCACACTGACATATCTGACCAGTCTGCTGCAGCTGAGGGGAGATGCAGCTGAGGGGAGCAGTGCCTCGTATTGCACCTTGGTAGTCTTGAACCTGATGACAGGAAAGTTGATTTCTCAGGCTTCTGGTAACCCCTCTCTCTGTCCCCTGATCTCTTTACCTTCTCACGCCTTCTCTTTATCTCCCTTGCCTTGCAATCTGCCCATCCCTTCCTCTGGTTCGCCACCTCACCTCTTTCCATGGCTCATTGTCATCTCAATCAGCTTCCATCTTCTCAGCTCCTTAAACCTTCCAACTTCTAGCATCATTCTCGCTCTCCTCGCTAACCTGCCTGTCAAGGCCCTCTCACCTGAATTCACCTGCCACTTACCAGCTCTTGCACCACCTATTCCCCCCCTCACCTTTTTATCCCTGAAAGGCCCCTCTTTCTTTCCCATCTTCATGAAGTACTCGACTTGAAATGTCATTTCCCGTCATCGATGCTGTCTGACTCCAGCATTTTGTATGTTGCTCCAGATTTCCGCTTTTGAAGTCTCTCTTGCGTTTTGAAGTAATGAACTAGCTTTGCACACCCCTTGTAACATCAGACCAGTTTCATTATGAACATTTCTGAAAAGTTTAAGTATTTGTGAATGTTGAGTTCAAATAGGAACTCTAGGCTAATACTGTATGGCAAATTAGAAATTTTCTTTGGTGTCCTTGGGTCATTAAAGTCAGTTGAGGGATCAAAGCATTTCATAGTCACCCATTTGCCCATACTGGATGACACTGACTTATTATACCAAGGGAGCTTTATCTCCCTGCAAGGTCTCATACCTTCTACCCTACAATCCTTTCAGGTGCCTGCTTTCCTGCTTTTCTGGTCTTGAACGGCAGGCTACACAATATATTAATTCATCAACCTGGGTCTTGCATAGCAGCTTGGCTCGTGAAAAGTGTGAATGAAATCGGCATGTGTTCATAACCGGACGTGGCTGTTTCAGAATGAGATGAAGAGAGACTTGTTGATTAGAAAGAGAAATGCCCGTTAAACCCCATTGCATTAATTTTATTATTGAATTCAAAGTGGGAAATGAACTTTGGAAATAACAAGACATACAATTTCTACAGCGACATTTAAGCAGAATTGTACATCCTCCGTTTCTTGGTGGGCTTGAGATGATGTGAGCAGTCGCACGTTTGGTGAGTGCAAGAATTAAAAAGCAAGCAGGGCCTTTCAGAACTTGGTGGGCTTGAGATATGGTTATAAGTCATTTGCCATTGACCTATTTAAAAAAAAAACTTTCTTAATATTGATTGGCACCTCCTTCATGCAGAAGGCTTGAATGGAGTGGAATGTGTCAGGTGCGTCCTGACGCAATATGTAAACAGGTTGACTGGAGGAGAGACCATGCTGGATCTGATACCGGGTGGTGAACCAGGTCAGGTGTCAGATCTCTCAGTGGGTCAGCATCTTCAGAGGCAATGACTCCAACTCCCTGACCTTTACTAATGCCTTGGAGAGAAATAGAAGCAGATGGTATGGGAAACATTTAATTAGAGAAGGGGGGAATTACATTGCTGTCAGGCAAGAGCTTGGGAGCATAAACTGGGAACGGATGTGCAATGGAAACATGGAAGTGGTTTAAGGAGTACTTGCATACGATTCTGGATAGGTTTGACCCACTGAGGAAGAAAAGGATGATAGGGTGATGGAACCATGGTTGACAAGAGATGTGGAACATCTAGTCAAGAGGAAAATGGATGAGAGAGAGAGAGAGAGAGTAGCCATGAAGGAGTTGAAGTAGGAACTTGGGAGAGCTAGAAGTTTAAAGTACATTTATTATCAAAGTGCGTATATGTTATACAACCTTGAGATTTGTTTACTCACAGGCAGCCACAAAGCAAGAAACCCAAGAGAGCCCTTTTTTTAAAAAAAAGACCAGCAAACGCCCAGTGTGCGGAGAGAAAAAAAGAGGGCATGAGAAGTTCTTGGTGAGTAGGATTAAGGGAAAGCCACGAGGCATTTTACATGTATGTGAAGTACAGAAAGATGACGAGTGAGAAGAGGAGGTCCTTAATGAAAACTTTGCTTCAGCATCCACTAGTGAGAGAGAACTTGATGTTTATGAGGAGAGTGTAAAACAAGCTGATATGCTACAACATGTCGACATTAAGAAAGAGGATGTGCTGGAACTTTAGACAAACAAGTCCCTGGAACCAGACAAGATGTACTCCAGGTTACCATGGGATGTGAGGGAAGAAATTGCTGTACCTTTCACAATGACCTCACTGACCACAGGTGATTAGAGAGTGGCAAATACTATTCCTTTATTTAAGAAAGGGAGTAGGGATAGTCCTGGGAGTTGTAGTCCAGTGAGTCTTCCTTCAGTGGTGGGCAAATTATTGGAGAAGATTCTTAGATAAAGGATGTGTGAGCAGTTGGAGAGCAGAGGCTGATTTGGGATAGTCAGCATGTCTTTGAGGAACAGGTCATGCCTCTCGAGCCTGATTGAATCCTTTGAGGATGTGACAAAGCACCTTGAACGTAGAGCAGAGGGTGTGGTGTATATGGATTTTAGTAATGTGTTTGGTTAGCTCATTCAGGAACTCAAAAGGCATGGGATCCAGGGAAACGACTGTGTGGGCCTGTAAAAGCTGGAGGGTGGTTGTAGATGGAATGTACTCTGCCTGGAGGTTGGTGTTCAGTGATGTTCGGCAGGGATCAGTTCTAGGACTGCTGCTCTTGGTGATTTTTTAAAAAATTATAAATGATTTTGATGTGGAAGTGGAAGGGTGGGCTAGTAAGTTTGTAGATGACATGAAGGTTGGTGGAGTTGTGGATAGTGTGGAGGGTTGTAGATTACAATGGATCATTGATAGGATGCAGAGCTGGGTTGAGAAGCGATAAACGGAGTTCAACCCGGAGAAGTGTGAAGTGATTTACTTTGGAAGTTTGAATTTGAAGGCAGAACACAGAAGTAATAACAGTATTCATGGCAATGTGGAGTAACAGGGAGCTTGGTTCCCTTAGAGTTGCTGTGCAAGCTGATAGGGTTATTAAGATGGCCTTGATGAGTTAGGGAATTGAGTTCAACTCTGTCTATACACTGTATGGAATCCTGGTTTGGAATATTGTGTTCAGTTCTGGTCACCTCACTACCAGGAAAATGAAGATGCTTTAGAGCAGGTTCAGAGGAGACTTGCCAGGACACTGCTGGATCAGAGGAAGTATCTAATGAGGATCAGTTTAGTGAGCTGGGGTTTTCTCTCTGGAGTGGAGGAGGATAAGAGGTGACCTTATAAAGGTGTACAAGATGCTAAGAGGCATAGATTGGATGGACAGCCATGGGCTATTTTTCAAGGTGGAAATAACTAATGTTACTAACTAATTTTAAGGTGATCGAAAGAAATTGCAGAGGGGGGAGGATGTCAGAGATATGTTCTTTACAATGAGAGGTAGGTGCATGGGACACCTTGCCAGCGCTGGTGGCCGAGGTAGTAGATAAGTTAGGGGCGTTTAAGAAACTCTTAGGTAGGCACATGGATGATAGAATAATAGGTGGGCTATGTTGATCTTGGAATAGGTTTAAAGGTTATAAATGAAAGGGCCTCTAAAATACTGCAGTGTTCTGTGGTACAACTCCTGAGTGCTGGTGCCCCAAGCTCCAAGGTAAATTTCTGTCATTTCTCCTTTTTAAGAGAACTTCTCTGTTGGACACGGCCTTTGTATGCTCTGTTGCTTCAGTGTCGCACTTCAGCCGGGAAGACTCCTGCAAAGCAATTTGGGATATTTTTATTGTATAAAAGGTATTAAAGGTACATAATTTGGTTTCAGGCTGCAAAAAATAATAGTAGTATGCATCATGAATCACAGGAGATTTTCAGATGAGGGATTACAGATGTTATAAATGTTTTTACCAGACCTCTGGGGGGGGGGGGGGGTGGCAGTGTTCAAGAATACACTTGTATATTAAAAAACTTAATTTGTTCTGATTTCAGCTGGAAGGTGAGAGGGTAACTAGGACATGCAAGCTTATGACAAGCACAAAGAACTAAAGGAGAGCTTGCAAAGAAGCAACAAAGGTGGATAGAATGCAGAATCATCTGCCTCTGCATGGTTGGAGCAGGACTGATGACTCCTGAGGGGCTTGGAGTTGGGTAGTTAATGAAGGATATAGTCAGGACAGAACGGATGATGAAATCTGGTGGATTGAAATCTGTTTCTCCAAAGCCATGTTTCGTTGCGCTTGTATTGTTTTGTACAAGGCACGTTTAGATAGTTTTGATGCAAGAAAGAGGTGAACCTCGCCTACATGGGCTCCGGCCATGCTTCTCACTAGATTTAAAGAGAAATTTGGAAGTAGTAAGAGGCCAAAAATAAGGAAATATCTACAAAACCAAAGACATCCAATGCTTTAACCTAACAAAAAAGGTGATACTGCCAAAAAGGTGGCTTGGGTAGATTGGATGAACAGAAAACAAATTTTTGTATTAATAAAGGATGAAAAAGCTGCCTTAGATAATTCTGGGATTCAAGCTATGAAGTGTTAGATAAACTAAGACTACCAGTTTCGTCTATTTTGTGGGATTTTAAATGCATGAAATAATGTCAATTTTAAGTTATGTAGTTACTTACTTTGTAAGTTAAATCAACTATGTTTGGTTCATCCATTAAACTGTTAGTCAAACGAAGGATGATATTCCTTATGTCCTCTTCATCAATGTAGCCATTTCCATTTAAATCTAGAGTTCTCCAAAGAGGTTTATTCCTGCTGGAAGGGGTTGCTTGTTGTCATGAGAATTGGATTTGCACATCTTTCGTTCAAAACATTGCTTTTCAGTGAATGTTAATTTAAAAATACGTCAGTTATCTTACTAAGGGTGTTTCAGTTTAGCCATGGCCCAAAAGGACACTTCTGTATTAACAGATCCTGGTGATGAGGGGTTGTGGACAGAGTCTTCGTAATTCGGATGCAAGCTGAAACAATGTCAGGGGTCAACTAGAGAGAAAAAAATGGGATTTGTTGGAGAAGCACAAGAGTTTTGTCACGACCTCTCAACATGTAATCTTCACCAAACACTGAGGAACTGTGTCACTCCCAATCAATGACACCTTGTGCTCAAGCGTTTTGCTTTGCTTCTCAGTTTTAACCTTGGAATTCCATACGAACCAAAATTGTGTAAATTCACCACATCACTGCAGTGGTTCAGAAAGCAACCGCTGGTTCTCCTAAAGTTTATAACAAAAGGACAATTAGTTTTATTTTACTCCATATATTAATGCTTGGTAGGGAGGGGAAACACTAGTCTTTTTTTTGATGAAGTGTCTTTGAATCAAAAGTTATGGTAATTCCAGCAATTAACAGTAGCATTCATGCGTTTTCAGTTATGGGCTGTTGAGCCAAAAGGCTCATTTCCACACTGTATGACTGTACGAGTGGAAAAATAATCAAATAATGAAAGTATTTAAATTCACCAAAGCTTGCCATTTGTTGTAAAATGTAGTCTGCGCCATACTTAAAAAAACGCGAAGACTTTGTATGTTCAGGATGGGAAGGATGTTTCACTGAACCTAGGTAATATTCTTTAACTTTGCATGTCATAGAGTTATAGAAAAGTACAGTCAATGAGTTTAAAATCACCTCTATAACAACTTTGTTTCTTGTGACAGTCTGTGATCTAACAGATTTTATTCCTCTAAGTCCTGCGGACTGATGAGTGGTCTACATTATAGCCCCACTAACGTGTCATACCTTTCTTATCCATCAGTTCCACCCATAAAGCCTCATAGATCGAGCTCTCCATTGCAGGTCGATGTTCTGACTGACATTTTCCCTTACTAGTAATGCCACGGCTCCACTTTTCATCCCTCTCCTCTGTCATGTCGAAAATAATGGAACCCTGGAATATTGAGCTGTCAGTCCTGACCCTCATGCAAACAACTCTCACTAATGTGGCCTCCGTTGGTTATGGTTGACCATGGGCACTGCGCCTCTGGTAGTGACTGGGAGTGGCCTCTCCAGGGCAGAGTTGATATGAAGATCCACCTGTTGCCCTTACCCATGCCCATGCCCCCTCTTCATGCTGACGACAGGTCCAAGGGAATGACGAAATTCGATACAGTTTGGTACCAGCCGCATCGCAGGAGTTGCCGTGCTGGTGTTGGGTCCAGCGGTCAGCCACCTTCGGGACTCCGACTCCGGATTTTTCCTCGGGGTTTACTCCCAAAGCCTTTCCCGTGAGCGGGTATAGCCACAAAGCAGTGGAGGTTTGAAATCGGAGTTTTCCCTCTCCTAGATGAGCTACCTTCCGTGGTTAACAAGTCCCATCTGCCCAGAGCAACTGGTTTTAAGGCGCCAGTGGCCTGCCTTTGCTCCACTGAGGATAAGAACTATGCCACACATGAAGGCTAAGAGCAAACAAGTCTCACTAGTGCATACAGTATCATAATTTTACTTGACTCATGCCCTGAGCTCATCAGCCTTACCTGCAATACTAGCATTGGAATACACACAGCTCAGAACGTTAGTCAGACCATGCTCAAACTTCTGATTCCTGACTGTGTCCCCACAACTCCTCCACCATCCGTTCCTGCACTCTGGTTCCCCTCCCTCCATAACTCTAGTTTAAACCCCACACCCGTGTAGCACTTTCCACTGGGATATTAATCCCCTTCCAGCTCGGGTGTAAACCGTCCCCTCTGTACAGGTCCCACCTTCCTTGGAAGAGAGCCCAATGATCCAAAGCTCTGTCGCCCTCCTTCCTGCACCAACTCCTAAACCGCATGTTCTTCCTATTTCTACCCTCACTAGCATGGGGCACGGGTAGCAATCCTGAGGTCTCAGCCCTGGAGGCAGTAAGCGGCAGTGTTTGTTAAAATTTTCTATTCATCTTTAACCAATGCCCTCCTCACTTTCTTTTGATTCTTAGTTCTGCTCAGGCAATCCTGGCCATGCTTGAGGATCCTGGTTGCCAGTTGTGACAGAGTTTTACAGGTGATCTCAATCTTGCCCTGGGTGGAGTTGCCCTGGGTGTACTCTGTAGTACAGGGCATTGTGATAATGTCAGGAGACACCAGACTGGAGGGGCAGCTTGTTTTCAAAACAATCTCCCTGGTTCACCTACATCTACATTAACTAGTGGAGCAGATGGGGCAGCTTGGCCATTAAAGTTTTATGAGTTGATGTAGGAGAGCAAATTAAACTGTGCTCATTAGTGGAATGGATGAATTGTTCGTGACTGCTGTAGCACCATTGAAGTCTCTTTATGACAGCATTGTCATATCTGCACTTGCATTGATCTAATGAGATAGACAGTTGGATCCACCTTTGCTTCTATTGAATGTTTTGTTTATGCTTTGAAGCACATTAGGCTACAAGACCGTAAGACAAAGCAGAATGAGGCCATTCAGACCATTGAGTTGGCACCGTCATTTCATCATGGCTTATCCCTCCATTCTTTCGTCTCCTCCCCATAACCTTTCACACCCTTCCTGATCAAGAGCCTATCAACATCCACTTTAAATGTAGCTGTTGACTTGCCCTCCACGGCCTTGTCATTTGTTCTTTGTATTTGCATAAGAACAGAGAATTTGAATCAGCTGTATGAGAGGAAGACCTCAGCTTATGTACATCAAAAGCCTAGCCAGGTGGCTACACAGTGAGTAAATGGAAATCATCCAAAGAACAAGGATAGATCTGTATGGAAAACCCTGGTCACCAACATCCGCATCGGATATGGTACCTAGACAGACAGTATCAGAAGTACTTGTTTTGTAAAGCCAGATTTATTTTCCCTGCTTAAGATATCCAGGCTGCTGTTTTGGAGTGATTCTCTTTTTAAAAGCTTCCAAGTGAAATGAGTGACTTGTCATTTTATGTTCGCAAGATGTAGAACTGGAACTGGAAGACATGGTGCCTTTACACTCAGTGACAACTTTCGGTACCCCTGTACTCTTTGTTTAATGCAAGTATCTAATCAGCCAATCACGTGGCAGCAACTCAGTGCATAAAAGCTTGCAGACATGGTCAAGAGGTTCAGTTGTTGCTCAGACCAGACACCAGAATGGGGGAAGAAATGTGATCCAAGTGACTTCGACCGTGGAGTGATTGTTGGTGCCTGACAGGTGGTTTGAGTATCTCAGCACCTCCTGGGATTTTCACGCACAGCAGTCTCCGGAGTTTACAGAGAATGGTGTGAAAAACAAAAAAACATCCAGTCCTGTGGGTAAATACACTTTGTTAATAAGAGAGGTCAGAGGAGAATAACCAGACTGATTCAAATTCACAGTAACTTAAATAACCACGCATTATAACAGTAGTGTTCAGAAGAGCATCTCTGAATACATAGCATGTTGAACTTTGAAGTGGATGGACTACAGCAACAGAAGATCACAAACGTACAGCACAGTCTGGCAACTTTCTTGGGTTCAGGAGATCTCTAATAGAGGCCACTGAGTGTATACAGTATATGAATGAAAAGCTAACTATTTTAGATTCACGTTGTGCATTGGCCACATTCGGTTCGCCCAGTAATGAGACTGAGCAGCTGTGTTCGTAGCAATTTGGACTGTCTTAAATTCGTCGTGTTGTAGGGTTGACACATGGGCGTTGTTAGTATACCGGTGAGACTGAGCAACTTGGTTTTGCTTCAGTGAAGGTTGACATGCTTTGTATTTCTCAATAGTTAGGGTTACTGCTATAATTCAGGCTGGTGAATTAATGTTGCATGAAGTCTTAAGGTTGTTTGCTGGAGTTAATAAAATGCAAAATCTAAACCTTGCACAAAACAATGCAACTATTGTGTTCATCTGTGTGTTTGCATATTCCATATTTGATTGAACTATTCTTCTTGATGAGACTGCGACATGCAGAAATTCTTAATTTCGAAAAAGGTACCAGCTCTAAGCAAAGTCTAATGGTTTGAGAATGATTGGGTTCAATCATTCAGTTAATTGGGATACATCAGGACTAGTACATTTTGGCCCAATTAAGAGGCTGTCCTAATTAACAAGTTTCATGGAATAGTTAAGGTTATAGTTAAAGACAAACAACCTTTCAACTGAGTATCAAATTATATTTTTAAATGAATAACAGGACAACTTGGAACATAATCAATAGTAGTATAGTACTATAAAACTGTAGTTCCTAATAGTTATCAGCAGAGGAATTCATCCAGTCTATGCGTACATGTTCTTTTAATTAACTATAAATGAGCAAAATCAGCACAGATATCTTCTGGAGGTAATACACTGCCTTCATAAAATCCTTTCAACAATTGCATCCTCCAAGCCTTCACTTTCGTTGTAACATTCAAGGTGATTGTCGATGCCTTCAAATTCTTCATAAATCCTAACTTGTTAAAGTAGTGAAATTGTTTCCTTTTTCACACTCAGCTGCTTCTGGCATCACTAAAACTGAAAGCTTGAAAATGCAGTGAGCAAAGTCATTCTGAATTCTCTTCCTACTTATTTCTCACTAAGTATCAGTGACAAAAATCATTGCATTTTGAAAACACAAGCAACTGATGCTATATAAATCTTGGCGGAGTTGTCTGACGGCCATGCAAGTGCATGTGACTGATGCTAATTAGAAACTGTTTGGCACTAATCTCCTGCCCCAATTAAGTGGCGTGGTGTCCCAAATAAATGAAGGGAATCTGGGCTATTTTCTCGATTAGTTTTTATTCTTTAAGAGTTGTCCCAAATAAGCAGCTGCCTCGATTAACAAATGACTCAATTAACCAGAATCCACTGTATATCTTCACCGCCCCCCCCCCCCCCCCCCCCCCCCCCCCACCCTCAGCATCCTGAAAGGGCTGTTTCCTTCCTAACTGTCTGGGCTCGCCTTTGTATCTCCATCAATACCCATTCTCTGCTGGTAGCAACTTCCGTTGCAACCCCAGAAGAAGTAACAGCTTCGCTTTTATTTCTTCTCATTCCCCCCCGCCATCCAATGAACGGAACGCTCTGTCTAGGTGAAGCAGTGATTCACTTGTAACTTCCGATAGAGTTTGTAGCATTTTGTGTTTGCAAAAGATATGGGAATAAGAGTTGCCCATTTTGCCTTCGACCCATTCTTCAAAATCTTGAATCTCAATGCTATTTTCATGCCATTTTGCTTCCCTAATATCTGAAAATCTATTTTGAAAACAGAACTCTGACCGACTTCCCACACATCACCAGGTAGAGAATTCCAAGCGGTTACTTGCTTTTCGCGCGATAAATCTTCCTCCTCGTATGCAGCACATCCCCATTCAGTCTGCAAGTGTTGACCCTGAGTTTCATCTTTAATTCTCTATCCCAGTCCTCTTTCACCCGTGTCTGTGACATTCTTCCCCATTCCACCAAATCCCAGTATAAGTGCAAGCTTGGGGGACGTCATTTTGTCTCCTGTGCGAGCAGTGTCCACCATGTTGATTCAAATGCTTCAGATAACCCGCCAGTCCAGTTTGTTTCAGAACTGGACAGTTTGGATTAGAGGTCATCAACCTGTATATCAACCTAATTTTTATTTTCCTCTTCCAGTGCTGCCCAACTTGCTGAGTATTTTCAGTATTGTCTATTTTTAATACTGCTGTAAAATACTTGTGGTTTAGGTACATTTTCAATGGCTATATTAAATGTTAATTATGTCTTAGTGAACCATATAGCTCTTAAAAAGAGTCTCATTTCACAAATGTGACAACTTCAATGTATAATTGATAATATTTTTAAAGTTTACAATTCAGCTTTTACCTTAATATCTAAATATGACATGATTAAGATGAAAGGTGAATCATCATAATCATCAAATTTTATTGAGCAATTTGCACAGCATTTATAAAGAATGCGGTAAAAATTATTCCTCCTGTTTCAGTAATGGTGAAAATTCTTTGAGCTGTTCAGAAAGTTTGACTTTACAGACTGGGGATTCTGTTGGACTCGTGCCCAACGGCAGAGGTGTAGAAAGAATCTGAATATAGGTCGTGAGATTTTTTTTGAGGGGAGAACTCTTCAAGACCAGTGATGAGTTCCATTACTCTGCTAATAAATTGAGCTCGAGTGAAGAGTGAGATCCCTGGAGGCAATAGCCCGGCAGTTATTTCTGCAGTGTTTGAATACTTACTGCTTGCTCTGTTCTGCCTGCTCCTTCTGTAAGTAGCGTTTTCACATCTATAAATTCTTGCATTGCACGCGGTCTGGTGCAGCAGATTACTTGCTTCCACTGAGAAAAAGCCACATCCTCTTTTGTCGCCTTGAGGTTGCGGTACTGATTTTGTGGTTTTCCTGTGGATACCAGCACGAGCGCTGACACAGGAAGCAGCACCCATCATCGCGGTCCCTCACCATCCAGTCCATGTTCTCCTCTTGTTGTCACCTTCTGGAAGAAGCTACAGGAGCCTTGGGTCCCCACCACCCCCTTCAGAAACAGCTATTACTCTTCAGCCATCAGGCTCCTGCACTCACTGCGTCTTCACTCACCACAGCACCACAACACTGAACACAACGATTCACTTTCAATGACTCGGCAGCTCACGTTCTCAGTTTTTTTTATTATTACTTGTTTTCCCTTTGCTCAATTTGTCAATTTCTGTTTTTTCATTGATTCTACTGCACTTCCACTGTGACTGCTCATAAGAAAATGAACTGCAGGGCAGTATTCGGTGGCATCTACGTACTTGATAAATTTTCTTTGAACTTTGATATTCAATCTCTCTAAAAGAAACTTGTTTAATGCATCATCTCTCAGTGGAGATGCAGTAATGCTGTTTACATTGTAAGTATGAGTAGGTATATGTGTATTTATGCAGGTTTTCTTCTATAATTGTACTTTAAACTCAAACTTTATTTTTATATAATTCTTTTTTCTTGTCACACCCTGACCAGCACACGACAGCAATACATGTGAATGTATGTGGCGAGTAAAGTTGGTCCTCGACCCCCCCCCCACCGATTTATCAAACCTATTAAACAGTGGAAGTGCCGCAAAGCCAAATTGTGTTTAGCTTTTGGAAAATTATTCTCTGAGATTCAAATAAGATTTATTTTTATGTCAAAAGGGGGATAACTTGTATAAAGGTATTAATGCAGGTGGAGTACCCCTTACCCAAAATGCATGGGGCTGGCAGTGTTTCAAATTTCCAATTTATTTTTGTATTTTGGAATACAGTGAGATAGCTTGGGATAGCCATCATTTCCAACTCTGAATTTGTGATCCCGGTACGCAGTATTTGCCTCCCGCTTGTTCACATGTACTGATGCAGCCGTTCAGATTGTCAGATTTTCGTCAGTGATGATCTTGGCAAACTCATCAAAGAATTTCTCTGCTGAGTGATCATCAGATATTGTATAATCACAAATCTTCAAAAAAATTAATCCTGTGTTTTTTTTTCCTTAAATTTCTGCAACCAGCCTGCTGAATACTTAACTTCAATTTTCAGTTTGCCGTGATAGATCTTTGCTTGTTTGATGATTGGCGTGTGTTCACTCTGATGAATCTATTCTTTCAGTACACAATTGAGATCTTAATTTTTCACCTGATGCAGTGTTTTTATATATTTTTTTTATATCAATACTCTTCTCAGAACTTTCTGTGGCGTGCAGAGACCTCCACATCAGCTGGGAACCTTACCGAGTACCTTGTGGAATTTTCCATTTGTCAGTGTGCAAAAGAATTTTGCATTTCGGATAAGGGGGTACTCAACCTGTATAAATATAACAGTTCACTCCCTGAGGAAAATTGTAATTCAAGAGTCGCATTTAAGCTTCTATAATGATCCTTTGGCCATTTTCAGAAGATATGAGATTCAATGGGGTTTAAGAGCATTTTGTAATTTGTCAAATTAAGTTTTAATACAACATTTGGAATTTGGACAGGTACATGTGTGGGAAAGGTTTAATCAGGGATGCCATGGACCCCTACCATTAACTGAGGGATCTGAGGACCTCAGGTGGGGAACCCCTGGTTTAGAGGGATATGGGCCAAATTTGGGCAACCGGGACTGGTTCAGATGTGCTTCTGGGTCAGCATGAATGAGTGGAGCCGAAGGGCCTGAATCCTTGCTATCTCTGACCCTCTTAAGTTTCTGGCCTTCTATATAGGTGTGAAATGTTTACTTTCATTGTATAGTGCTTGTGTAATGGGAATGTGGTGAATGAAACCTTTGGAATGAATTCTGTGATGTCCTGTCTTTATGTATTTGTCACTGAATCGCCAATTGTTAAGTTATCAATGCAAGATATTAAAAACTGTTTTAGAGGAAGAGGGCCTCTATGTTGAATTGTCTAAATGATTAGTTTTTGTGGCACTGCAGATCATGGTCTCTCGGGCGCTTTGTAGTTGCTTACTTGGAGGGTGCTGATGCGATTTTTATGCTGAAGTAAGTGGGGAGGGTCGATGCTTTGCTGCTTGTGCGTGGGACTGGCGTGAGTAGGGGGCTTTGGGATTCTAATGTTTTTACTGTCACTCGTTCTTTGGGGTGCTCTTCTGTTTCCGTGTCTGTCTGCGAAGAACAAGAATTTCAGGTTGTATATTAACTCTGATATTAAATAGAACAATTGAACTAGCCTTTTGAGTTAAATTTGTTTCTTATAGAGTCTACCTTGGAGGGATATGACCATTTGAGATCTAATTGAAGCCTCTAACTTCATTCCAGTTTGACATTCCTATCTAACAGTCTAATTCTGGGGGATCTGGATTGGGAAGGTACAGTTCTAATTCTTTGATTTCAAGTTGTAGTGGCGTGAGAAATTGGAACAAGTTGGTCTGGAATGAAATGTATCTGTCTAGATTCCCATGATGTGAATTAAATCTTACCCTAATTTCCTAAAGGAATTCTGCACTGTGTATTTTGTTTGGAGTCATTGCAGAGCCAGGCTTCAAAGGTTTTAAATTTCTTTGTACACTTCCGACTCCGTTAGTCATGCTGAGGCGTTGATCAGTCTGCTTTTGGAAGTAAGAGTAGTTCTGGGCCCAGTATCTAAGAAGGATGTGCTGGCATTGGAAAGGGTCTGGAGAATAAACCTGGGAATGAAAGGTTTAGCCTATGAGGAGCATTTGATGGCTCTGGGCTTGTACTCACTGGAGTTCAGTAGAACGAGTTAAATCTTTCAACATTCAACAGATCTGGATAGTGTGGGCATGGAGAAGATGTTAACAGTAGTGTAAGAATCTCGGACCAGAGGGCACAGCCTCAGAACAGAGGGAAGTCCCATTGGAACAAGGGTGATGAGGAATTTCTTTAGGCAGAGGGTGATGAATCTGTGGAGGCCAAATCATTGGGTATATTTAAAGAAGAATTTAATAGGTTCTTGATTAGTAAGAGCTTCAAGGGTTATGGGCAGAAGACAGAATGGTGTTGTGGAAGGTAATTCTGCTGTGGTTGAAGAGTGGAATAGCTTGTGGTCTATTAGTCAGCTACGAGCTTTGTACTTGTGGCTGTGCAGCTCAGCAGAGCACCAAAGCCATATTTACGTTCTCTGGCGACACCGCTGTTGTTGGCCAAATCAGAGGTGCGACGAATCAGTGTATAGGAGGAAGGCTGAAAACCTGGTTGGGTGGTGCCGCAACACTAATCTCTTAATGTCAGCAAAACCAAAGAGCTGATAACGGAAGGAGGAATCTGGAGGTCCATAAGCCAGTCTTCGTCAAAGGTTCAGAGGTGAAGACAAGAAGCTTTTAGGTTCATCGGCATTGTTATTTCAGAGTATCTGTCCTGCCTCCAGTGTGTAAGTGCTGTTACAAAGAAAGCAGGGCAGTGCCTCTAACTTAGAAGTTAGCAAAGATTCGGCATACCGTCTGAAACTTCCTCATGAAGAACATCTAAAATGGTTGCCTGTTATGGGAACACCAATACCCTCGAACAGAAAAACCTACAAAAAGTAGTGGCTACGGCCCAGTCCATTGTGGGTAAAGCCCTCCCCATCTTTGAGCACATTTACAGGGAGTGCTGTCGCAGGAAAGTAGCATCCATCATTAAGGACCCCCACCATTACAGGTCACGCTCTCTTCTCACTGCTGCCACCTGCAGGGAGGTTTAGGAGCTTCGGGACCCTCAGGTTCTGGAACAGATATTCCCCTCAACCATCAGGCTCTATTATTGTAATGCCTGCACTGTTTTGTGCACTTTATGCAGACCTGGGTAGGCCTGTAGTCTAGTGTAGTTCTAGTGACACCGTGGTCCTGAAAAAACGTTGTCTCATTTTTACTGCGTACTCTACCAGCCGATATAGTCGAAATGACAATAAAAAGTGACTTGACTCTTGAACCAGTAGGGATAACTTCACTCACCCCAATACTGAACTGTTCCCAAAATCTTTAAAAAGACTCCATTTCCTGTTCTTAATATTAATTGCCAATTTAGTTTTTTTTTGTCTTTTCATATTTGCACAGTGTATTGTTCTTTGCACGTGAGTTGTTTGTAGTTGCGTTTTTTTCATTGATTCTATTTTTTATTTACTGTGAATGTCTAAATGGAAATGCATCTCGAGCGTATGTGGTGACATGTATGATCTTTGATAATATATTCTGAAATTTTGCAAGAATTGCAAGGTTAGTGCAATTACAGTGTTGAAAAGACAATGCCAGGTTGCCGGGTTGGGAGTAGGGGGATGTGGGCCTACTGCTGGCAAATGGGGCTCACATAAACTGGTCAACATAGATGAGGTGGGCCGGAGGGCCCATTTCTGCATTCTGATGCCTTTTTCAAAGATCAAGGGTCAACTTTATTCACCATATACAGTTACAGGCATCAGGAGTTTACTGCGGTGTTGGTCAGGGTACAACATGCAGCAAAAAGCAACGTTCAACAATGATAAAGAATTGCATAAAAATAACGCTAGAGGTGAAATATGGATATGACGTAAAATAGACCTAACTGCATCAACACCAGCATTTATTTACAGTGTAAACAGCATTATCCAAAGCAGTTTGAAGTGTCTACAGTGCTGTGACGGAGGTAATAGATGGGGATGGGGGCAGCTAACTAGAATGGTTGATCAGATTAACTACCTGGGGGCAGAAACCTTTAAAATGGTGTGAACTCCCTTCTGGAAAGGATTTTTCTGCAATGATTTTCCCGTCCGCTGCTTTACCCTGGACACAAGAGTCCTGCAGTGATTGTAGACTGCAGCCGAAGAGCTTTTCTGCTGACCCGACAGTTATACTGAGAGGATGCTGCACCAAACCAGACAGTAATGGCCGATGTGAGGGTGCTCTCTGTGATGGCAGTGCAGAATTGCAGCAGTATATTCTGGGGACGACAGTACATCCTCTGCTGAGCCGCCGTGTTAATGGTTGCAGAGTTGTGATGATGAGTGGGTGGAGGGGTGATGTATTTCTCCCAAAGTCTGTACCCACCTCCACAGATTCAAGGGCTTTCAGCTCGAGTTGCGATTGTGGCGGGACGCGAGCTTGTTTACTTTCTGATGGTACGTGGATTCTTCGCCTCTGGTGATTGGCCCAGTGACGGTGATGTCATCTGCAAACTTGCTCAGTTTTGGTGATGGGTCACTGGAGACACGGTCATTGGTGTAAAGAGGAGAGGGGAGAGGACACACCCATGTGGCCCACCAGTGGGATGTGGAGGTGTGCAGTTGCCTCACGTGTTGTCTTCTGTCAGAGGGGGAGTTTGTGATCCAGCTGCAGATGAGACCTGGTACAATTAAGTTTGAAGAGTTTCTCCTACAGAAGCTCAGGAATGATGGTATTGAAGGCTGAACTGAAATCAACAAAGAAAATCCTAAGAAATGTATGGGGGGCCACAGAGCTGTCCAAACTGATGTGATCATAAACATAATCTATAGCTCCTGTCAAAGGGTTTCGGCTGGAAACGTCGACTGTACTTTTTCCTAAAAAACGCTGCCTGGCCTGCTGAGTTCCTCCCGCATTTTGTGTGGGTTGTCTGGGGATCAGTTGTTAATCTGCAGCAAAACTGGAAAATTCAGAGTTGTGGGTTTTGAGAAACGGCGTTGCCAGCTTTTCAAAAGTCTTCGTTCTGACTGATGTGAGCGCAAACGGCCTGTAGTCAATTGGTCCAGTGACCTAGAACAATAACACATTTCTGGAAATGTGCTGGAACAGCGCACAGTTTAAGCGACTGGTTGAAAATGTCTGTGAAGGCTGTAGACAGCTGGTTAGCTGAGTGTTTAATATGGCGGGGAGACGGAGCCAGGGCCAGCAGCTGCCTTGATAGTTTGCTTCCTTACCTTGCTTGACAACAGAGGGTGTGGGGCATTGGTGGTGGTCTGGCTGAATGGATACTAGTGGTCTTTGAACTGTGCTTTGAGAATCACATCTGCAGTAGAACTTGTTTAACCAGTTTGGAAGGAAGAACTTGTATGGGAGTGAGCTGCGCCTCCTTTTTGTAGTCGGTAACGGACAAGCGGTCTTCCCAGACTGCGGAACAGTCACTTGCAGAAAAGCTGCTATGATTTTTATCTATTCAGTTGGAGTTAGAGTGTGGAGCAGGCCCTTCCGGCCCAATTTGCGGTGTCGCCTAGCAACAGTAGACAGGGCAATTTACAATAACCAATTAACCTGCAAACCGGTACATCTTTGGATTGTGTGAGGGAGCCGGAGCAGTGGGAGGAAAGCCACACGGTCACAGGGAGAACGTACAAAACTCCTTCCGGGCAGTGCTGGAATTGAACTCTGAACTCCGGTGCCTGAGCTGCAGTCAAGTCATGCCGACTGCTACACTACCATGGCACCCACGGAAATATGGAAATTGCTTGGATAAGTGGGGTCCCAGAGATCTTCACAATGTGCCGCGAGATCTTCCACAAGCGCTGGCATACTGGAATTCCGGTCTCTGTACATGAATAATCATGTTAACATAGAAGCACATGATCCAGACATGGGCCATTGTCTCTCCTGTTCGCTCTGCCATTCAATAAGACCTTCATCTTTCACAGTTTGCAGGCTGGGAAATTATATCCACATCATTTAAAAGGTGGGGGGGGGGGGGTTTAAAGAAATCTGGAACTGTGGGCAGCTAGTTGGCTGGACATCGGTGGCGGAGAGAATGCTGCTATCTGTTATTGAGGAAGTTGTCATTGGGCGTAAAGGATATCAGTTGGACTGGACAAGCATTGATATGGGTTAATAAATGGAATTTTGTTTGATAAATCTGTTCTTTGATAAGACTGTGGTTATTTCAGTACGTGACAGTGTAGAAGCAGCGGTCAGCCATTTAATGGTTTGAAACTGCTCTATCATACGTCAAGATTGTTCCACCTCACTGCTGTCGTTCTGCAGCATGCCCATGTGCCTCAGTTCCCTTGATATCCAGAATTCCATCGATTATGATTTGAATGGAGTCAATGACTAAGTATCTACATCCCTCTTGGGTTGATAATCGCAAAGATCCAGCACCCTCTGAGTTAACGCGTTTTTCCTCGTCTCAGTCTTTACTAAATAATGCACCTCATTTGGCAAGGCACTGCTCCTTGAGAATTCTGAGCCAAATAAGTAATCCATGAAGATTTTACCATTGAACCTTATTTAAAAGTTAGTTGAGTGCTGAGAGTTGAGAACTTTTATTCCTTTGCAGCAGCTGATTGCAGAGATCAATAAACCATGTCGTGAGAACATCTTGCTCTGCTGGGTGGTTGTGTGACAGCTTTGTTTTGCGTTTTCAAATAAATTGTACCCTTTGGCCTTAAACAATCCGTAGCACCAAGTCTCTTCTTTCACAGTGCATAAACCAGATTGTGTAGTCTCTAACTAGCGAGGAAGGGAAGAGTCCTTCATAATGGATCTTTGAAGTATGCACAAGTTCTGGGAGCTAGGGGAGGGTCAGACCGTGGGGAATTGGAGTTCTGTGACATCATCAAGTGGAGAGTAAATCACAGACTCTGTTTTATTAATTACATTCTTGAGTGAAAGCAAGTCAGACTGTACAAGAGTGATTGTTTTTAATTCCCCACTTTCCGCACCAGGCTTTGGGAAGTGGAACTTTGGGTGAGGTACTGGGATTTGGGATTCCTCACATTGCAAGATGCTTTCCAGATAACTCCCAGGCACAGGAATTCAGCATTAATTTTAAACCCCATTTAGAGATCAAACTGCCAACAGCCTCAGCTGAGAAGAGAGGAGAAATTTTACTTTAACTGCACACCTTAGAAATCATTACATTTATATTAGTTAGAACCATTTGTTTAAACCCAATTATATACTCTGTACCCTCCTCGTCAATTATAAACGTCTTGCCGGCAATAATACTGGGGAGATTACACCTTTATTTTCAATTCATTTTGTATCACATCAGAGCAAGTGGGTGTGCAGGAGAACAATGGAGCATGCAAGAGTTGGAACCGTAACCCTATCCACACAAGACAAAGATTGCTATGTCTAAAAGTGATCTGGACAGTATGAGATCTCCACTGGCTTTGCTTTCTGCTGTTCCAAATTGAAGCTCAGAAGAGTAATTAATTAAAAACCTTTGCATGGCTTTATCTGGTCCAATGGTTTGGCCTCATTAGGAGCAGCAAGTGATTAGGTATCAAGTGGAGAACGAGGGGGAAAATGTTTCCTCACTTGTACCGCCAACCAGGAAGTTCAGGTGCTTCCCAGCCTCACTTCCTGAATGGTTCACATTGCGCCACAGGTTAAGTACTTTCTCTGACTGAAAAGTGGATTAATGCCAACTCAATATGATATTGCAACAGCTTTTAAAGAATGTGCTTTAAACAGAGATTTTAACATATTTTATCTCAATTCAGTGTTCAAACTTTAATGAGCCAGCAATGCAGCTACACCCAGTTTGTTGAGTAAATGTTTCTTTAGCTTTTTAAAACATTGACGACCAGGCGCTCAAAGTAAACACAAAGTACACTGCAGATGCTGCGGTCAAATCAAGACGTACAAACAAGCTGGATGAACTCAGCAGGTCGGGCAGCATCCATTGGAAGAAGCAGTCAACGTTTCAGGTCAAGACCCTTCATCAGGACTAAAGAAGGAGGGGTCAGGGGCCCTATAAAGAAGGTGGGGGGAGGGTGGGAAACCAATCAGAGGAAAGATCAAGGGGTGGGGGAGGGGAAGCAGGGAGGGGATAGGCCAGAGAGATGAAGAAGGAATGTAAAGGGAAAGAGCGACGGTCAATAAAACGGCGGTACAGGGGATCCTCGTTGGGCCCGAACTGGTAGGCCTGGAACCGGAGCTGGTATCCCTGCGGTCTGAGATGGTGGCACAGCCACGTTCCCAAAAACAAGACATGGCTGTGGTACCGTGTCTGGGTCAGGGCATGTCCCAAAAAATGGGAAGCTGTATTGCTTGAAATTTGGCATCAAAACAATTTTGCCAGTGGTTGGGAGTGGAATTCAGTTGTGGCTGAATCGTGGAGTATTTCCTCAGGTGTGATATTCCTGCTGCACCGCGAGCCATCGCTTACTGGTCAGTGAAACCAAAATGAAGACAAAAGGGCATCCAAGGCAAGTCAGGGAAATGATAATAGAGAAGCACGACTCTGGGGAAGGGTACAAGACCATCTCAAAGGCACTGAACATACATCAGAACTCAGTGCAGTCCATTGTGAAAAATATGAAACCACAGCCACACTGCCCAGGCCAGGCCGCCCCTCTAAACTAGACGCTGGAGAAGAGAGCCACTTGTAAAGGAGGCCAACAGTCCCTGAGTAGCTGCAATAGCTCCTGGCTCCACTATCTTTGGGGTTCTGCGCTAAGAGGGTATTTTTGGAAGAGTGGCAAGGAAGATGCCCTGGCCAAAAGCAGAGTGTGCCCTCGCCCATAAAGTCTTTGCAAAGCATCACTTAGAAGTTGAGGTGAAGATGTGGATAATGGGTTTGTGGTTGGATGAGACGAAATGGGAGCTTTTTGGCCTCCACACTACTGGCTGTAACAGCTGTGAGAGGCGGTTCAACTAAGTCCGGGGGGCGGGGGGGGGGGGGGGATGAATACTTTTGAACTGGTGACATTTCAGTTTTTATATTTTTAGTTTTTCATGCTTTACAATTTTTGCTGTACTGTGGGGTGGGGGGAATGAAGCATCTGATTCACCGATAAATATTCTCAGGTAAAACTGATCAAAATGCCTGGTTGTAATACTCATTTATGTGAGCAAAAGATTGGCGGCTGAATTCTTTTTCAAGGCATTGAACTTGAAACATTTTCATTGTCTAGAGCAGTTTTAGTTGTGATGTATGGCTGCCAGGACTTAATATATGCAAATTTGCAAGTGGTGCAAAGATGTTGGTAATGTTTTAGATCTTGGGAGATGGGAAAGCTGCCTTTGATGTAGTTGGGACCTCACTGTCAGCATGATGCAAGGGCAGCTTGGTTTCTATTGGATGTTAAGAATTACAAATGGTTTTAACAGCAGGGAAGTAGATCTGGTTGACAGATGTGCTCTGGTGCCTTTGAGCATTTGTTTTTACTTACGGATATTTAAACAGAAATTCCTGCTGGTTTATGGGAAAAGAGGCAGTCAGCTACTGAACAGTTCACTTGAAGAGCCACCTTCCCATCACATGCCGCTCTCAGCTGACCTATGTTGGCTGTAGCTCCTGTGGAAACAGGTCTGTGTCTCCGCTGGAAGGCTCGAGAGTTCAAACAATGGTTTTAATAGCCCAGGCTTGCCATTCCCATGCTCTACCAAACCCGAGGCATTGTCAGAAGTTCCAGCTTCAGGTCATACGAGGTTCACCTGCTGCCGTAGGTAGCTGTGAGTGGTCTCGTGGCATTCTTGAAGATTAACCAGGGCAGTTATTCCTGGTGTTTGGAACCCCCAAGCATCACTGAAACAGGCGGTGAAGTCGCTCTTAACATTGCACTTTGAGGAAGCTTGCTGTCAGCAAATTGTTGGTTATATTTGTAACAGTACACTTCAAAGTCTGCTCAGTGAAGATTTAGAGTAGGGTGTTCCCAACCTGGAGTTGACGGGCCCCGTGGTCGACGGTAAGACTCACTGGCGAAAAAACAAAGTGGAAACCCCTGATTTAGGGAGACAGGGACCCAAAACATGGGGAAGTGGGACCAGCTCAGCTGGGTACCTTGGTGGCCATGGATGAGAGGGGCTCATTTCTGTGCCATGTGACTCTGACAGTAATTGACTCGAGGGCTTTGAAGTATTTGAGGCTATGAAAGGCAATATAGCACTGAGTCTCTCTAAGGTTCTTTGATTCTTCCGGGACACCTTGATCTCAAACAGGAAGAAATGTACCCTTGTTTTTCAATGTGGGGAGCCTGATATGAAATGCAGGATGTCCAGAATAGAACTTGTAAACGTGGTATTTCTTACAGATTGAATTCAGGAAACTGAAACTTATTAGGTTGAATTCTAGGCAGGCCTTTAGTAAGTGGCAGTAGTTTCCTTTTTGATGTGGCTGCACTGATAAGATCATTGGATGGGGAAATGTAGATGATTTGTTGTAGGTTCCTAGACCGTGCAAAAAATATTAATCTGCCTAGTCCCATTGACCTGTACCCAGACCATAGTCCTTGTACCCCTCCCATTCATGTAGCTATTCAAACTTGTCTTAAATGTAGAAATTGAACCTGCATCCACCACTTAAGCTGGCAGCTCATTCCACACCCTCACTACCCTCTGTGTGATAGTTTCCTCATGTTTCCCTTGAGCATTTCACTTTTCACCCTTAACCCATGACCTTTAGTTGTGGTCTCACTCAACCTCAGTGGAAAAAGCCTGTTTGCGTTTACCCCCTCTAAACCCCTCAAAGGATACATCTGTCAAATCTCCCCTAGTTTCCCTTTGCTCCTTCTCAGCCTTTACCTATAACTCGGGTCTTCAAGGCCTGGCAACATTATTGTAAATTTTCTCTGTGCTTTTTCAATATTATTTAAAAAAAGGAGTGTTCAGTTTTATACAGTGAACACCTCTACCCTGAGGAGAAAGTGATGCAAGTTTGAAATTCCCCTTTGTCGAGTCGACGTTACTCCCACTGTTGTTGAACAAGGATTCCAGGACTCTGATTTAGCCACAGTAAAGGAACATTATTTGCGAGAGTCACAGAGATGATTGTGAAGGAATGCAGACGATGGAGTTCCGATGAATCTACCCTTGTTTAGATTAATAAGCATAGGTAATGCAAGATACCTATGAAAGTTATAAAAGTTAATGAAAGTTATACTTTCTGAATAAGCCTTGCATATAGTGTACCTTATCAAATGCCTTGCTAGAATCCATATACACTACATCTACAGCTCTACCTTCATCAATGTGTTTAGTCACATCCTCAAAAAATTCTGTCAGGCAAGTAAGGCACTACCTGCCTTTGACAAAGCCATGCTGACTATTCCTAATCATATTATGCCTCTCCAAATGTTCATAAATCCTGACTCTCAGGATCTTTTCCATCAACCTACCAGCCATTGAAGTAAGACTCACCTGCCTATAATTTCCTGGGCTATCTCTACTCCCTTTCTTGAATAAGGGAACAACATCCGCAACCCTCCAATCCTCGGGAGCCTCTCCCGTCCTCATTGATGATGCAGAGGCTCAGCAGTCTCCTCTCTCGCTTACCACAGTAGCCTGGGGTGCATCTCATCTGGTCCCGGTGACTTATCCAACTTGATGCTTTCCAAAAGCTCCAGCACATCATCTTCCTTAATATCTACATGCTCAAGCTTTTCAGTCCACTGTAAGTCATCCCTACAATCACCAAGATCCTTTTCCGTAGTGAATACTGAAGCAAAGTATTCATTAAGTACCTCTGCTATCTCCTCTGGTTCCATACACACTTTTCTACTGTCACAGTTGATTGGTCCTACTCACTCACATCTTATCCTCTTGCTCTTAACATATTTGTTGAATGCCTTGGGGTTTTCCTTAATCCTGTCCACCAAGGCCTTCTCAGGGCCCCTTCTGCTCTCCTAATTTTATTCTTAAGCTCTTTCCTGCTAGCCTTATAATCTTCTAGATTGCTATCATTACCTGGTTTTTTGAACCTTTCGTAAGCTCTTCTTCTTGACCAGATTTACAACAGCCTTTGTACACCATGGTTCCTGTACCCTACCATCTGTTCCATGTCTCATTGGAACGCACCTACTCAGAACCCCATGCAAATATCCCCTGAACATTTGCCACATTTCTTCCCTATGTTTCCCTGAGAACATCTGTTTCCAATTTATGCTTTCAAGTTCCTGCCTGATAGCCTCATATTTCCCCTTAGTCCAATTAAAAGTTTCCCTAACTAGTTTGTTCCTATCCCTCTTCAATGCTATAGTAAAGGAGATCCAAAATGTTCTCCAACTGGGAGACTTCACACCTGACCAGGTTCATTTCTCAATACCAGATCAAGTACAGCCTCTCCTGTTGTAGGCTTATCTAAATATTGTGTCAAGAAACCTTCCTGAACACACCTAACAAACTCTACCCCACCTAAACCCCTCGCTCTAGGGAAATGCCAATCAATATTTGGTAAATTAAAATCTCCCAACACAACAACCCTTATTATTGCTCCTTCTGTCTCCCTATCTGCTCCTTGATGTCCCTGTTACTGTTGGGTGGTCTATATATAAAAAAAAAACACCCAGTAGAGTTATTGACCCTTTCTATTCCTAACTTCCACCCACAGAGTCTCTGCAGACAACCCCTCATGACTTCCTTCTTTTCTGCAGCTGTGACCTTATCTCTGATCAACAGTGCCATGCTCCTACCTCTTTTGTCTCCCTCCCTATCCTTTCTGAAACATCTAAAGCCCCTGCACCATCTCTGTAATGGCCACAACAAAGATCCTGAGATTACTACCTTTGCGGTCCTGTTTCTCAACTTCTTTCCTAATGCCTTGTAGTCTGTTTTCAGGATCTCCTCCCTTTTTCTACCTATGTCGTTGGGTACCAATATGTACCACGGCCTCTGGCTGTTCTTCCCGCTTCAAGATATCGTGGACACGATCAGAAACATCCTGGATCCTGGCACCTGGGAGGCAATCTGCATTTCTTTCCTGCATCCACCGAATCCCCTGTCTGACCCCCTAACTATAGTCCCCTATCACTACTGCCTTCCTCTTCCTTTCCCTACCCTTCTGAGTCACAGGGCCAGACTCAGTGCCAGAGCCGTGGCCACTGTTGCTTCCCCCAGGTAGGCTGTCCCCCCCCCTCCTCCCAACAGTACTCGAGCACTGTTAAGGGGGACAGCCACTGGGGTACTCTCTAGTACCTGCTTCTTGCCCTTCCCCCTCCTGACTCTTACCCACTTATCTGTCTCCCCAGGCCCCGGTGTGACTTCCTGCCTATAGCTCCTCTCTATCACCTCCTCACTCTCCCTGACCAGACGAAGGTCATCGAGCTGCATCTCCAGTTCCCTAACACGGTCCCTAAGGAGCTGCAGCTGGACGCACCTGGTGCAGATGTGGCCGTCCAGGAGGCCGGGAATCTCCAGGACCTCTCACATCGGACACCGAGCACAGAAAACTGGCCTCACACACATACTTTCTGTCTTTACTTTAAACAGATAACTTACCTGGCCTCAACCCATATTCACTGAAGCCCCGTTGAGCCAAAGCCTTCCTGCTCTGTCTCCCTCTACTCAAAACGCCCGCTCTATAAATCTGTCTTCTTTTTAAACTCTTCCCGCTGTTCTCACTGGCTGACCTCCACGTGTTTGCACAGTCGTGTCCCGTTCAAACCGCTGAAGAAATACCAGCCACCTTTTAAACTCCGATAGGGAGACAGATTCTGGAAAGGAGTAACAATGGGAGACAGTGGTGGGTGAACTGAAAGGTGCTTTATGCATATTCACTGTGGAGGACACCAGCAGTGTGGCAGGAATGTGAGAGAGCCAGGGGGGGCAGAAGTGAGTGTTGTTGCCATTACTAAGTTGAAAAGTCTGATGGTAGATAAGTCACCTGGACCAGGTGACTCACCCAGGGTTCTGAAAGAAGCAGCTGAAAAGATTGTGAAGGCATTAGTATTGATCTTTCACAAATCAATATATCCTGGAATGGTTCCCGAGGACTGGAAAACTGCAAATGTCACTCCATTCTTTAAGAAGGGAGGGAGGCAGAAGAAAGGAAATTATAGACCAGTTAGCCAAATCTCAGAAAGACTTTGGAATCTGTTATTAAGGATGTGGTTTCAGAGTACTTGAAAAATAGGCCAAAGTCAGCATGGTTTTCTGAAGAGGAAATCTTGCTGAACAAATATGCTGGAATTCTTTGAGGGCAGGCTGGACAAAGGAGAGGTGGTAGTTTTCTGAAAGCCTTTGACAAGGTGCTGTGCATATGTGGCTGCTTAACAAGATTAAAACCAGTGGTGTCAGAGGAAAGATTCCAGCATGGATAATAGCAGCTGAGAAATGGCAGATGTGATGCAACTGAGATGCGTGAGGTGTTTTACCTTGCGAGGATCAGCCAGGGTAGATCTTAACACGGTGAGTGGTAAAAGAGAGGGATCTGGGAGTACAGGTCCATAATTCATTGAAAGTGGCATCACTCGTAGATGGGGTCATAAAGAAGGCTTTTGGCACATTGGTCTTCATTAAGTTAAATGTATTGAGTACAGGAAGAAGCAGGTGCTGGAAATCCAAGCAACACCCACAGTGCTGGAGGAACTCAGCAGGCCAGGCAGCGTCCATGGAAATGAGTAAACAGGGTAGTTGACGTTTCGGGCCAAGACCCTTCATCAGGACTGGGGGGGGGGCGGGTGGAAGAAAAGATGAGGAGTTGGAGTTAGAGGTGGGGGAAAGGAAGAAGAAACATAAGATGATAGGTGAAACTGGGGGGGGTGTTCTGTGGAGGGGCGAAGTGAAGAGCTGGGAAGTTGATAGGTGAAAGAGGTACAGGGCTGAAGATGGGGGAGTCTGATAGGAGAGGACAGAGGCCATGGAAGAAAGGAAAGGGGAGGAGCACCTGAGGGAGCTGATGGACAGGCAAGGAGATGAGGTGAGAGAGGGAAAAGGGAATGGTGAAGGGGAGGGGATAGGGGGCATTACCAGAAGTTCAAGAAATCCATGTTCATGCCATCAGGTTGGAGGCTACCCAGATGGAATATAAGCTGTTTCACTCCAACCTGAGTGTGGCCTCATCACGACAGTAGAGGAGGCCATGGACTGACCTCCTCTACTGTCATAATGGGAAATGGAATTAAAATGGGTGGCCACAGTGAGATCCCGCTTCTTCCGGTGGACAGAGTGTAGGTGCTCAGCGAAGCGGCCTCCCAATCTCTGTTGAGTCTCGCCGATATACAGGAGGCCTCACTGGGAGCACCAGATACAGCGCCTCGCCTGGAAGGACTGTTCAGGGCTCTGTTTGGTAGTGAGGGAGGAGGGATGTTATTGAACACAGGAGCTGGGATGTAATGTAGGAGACATTGGTGAGCCTAATTTTGTGTATTGGGTACAGTCTTGGTCATCTACCTGCAGGAAAGATGAAAGTAAGATTGAAAGAGTGCGGAGAAAATTTATATGGACGTGGCCAAGTCTTAAAGACTGAAGTTACAGGGAAAGGTTGGACTTTATTCCCTCAAATGAAGAAAATTGAAGGGAGATTTGATAGAAGTGTATTGTATTATGAGGGGTGTCAATAGGGTAAGTACAAGGAAGCTTTTTCTGCTGTGTTAGGATGAGACTACAACTAGAAGTTGTGGGTTAAGGGTGAAAGGTGAAATGTTTAAGAGGGGGATCTACTTCACTGGGGGTGGTGAGAA
This sequence comes from Hypanus sabinus, assembly GCF_030144855.1. Classification (NCBI taxonomy): domain Eukaryota; kingdom Metazoa; phylum Chordata; class Chondrichthyes; order Myliobatiformes; family Dasyatidae; genus Hypanus; species Hypanus sabinus. The sequence goes on along the minus strand of NC_082717.1, from coordinate 104,746,918 downwards.
TGTGGAACGAGCTGCCAACGGAAATGGTGGATGTGGGGTCGATTTCAGTATTATGCAGATGCTTTGGGTATGAACGTAGACGGGTGGGGGTATGGTCTGGGTGCAGGTTGATGGGCCCAGGCAGATTAATGATCCGGCACAGTCTAGATCGGCTGACCTGCCGGTTTCCTAGCTGTGGTGGTCTATGGCTCGACTTGCAGATTTTGCTTTGGGACGGCGAGTGAGTCTGATTCTGTATATAAAGTGACAGCTGAGCTACCAGATTGTTAACAGCAACAAATGGGCCCAGTTTAGTTCATTTTTTTTTTGAATTTACGGAATGGCGGAGCAGACTCGATGGGCCGAATGGCCTATTTCTGCTCCTATGCTTATAGTCTCTTTATTGCACAAATGTATATCTTTGCCTTTTTATTGCAGCTAAGGCACAATTGGACTTCAATTCGGGTCAATGTATTATCATTGTAAAGCGTAAAGGAATATGTTCTCACACTGTGGTTGAAGGGAACCACAGGAAATTCCCGTCAGGAAATTCTGTACTGTTAATGACCTCAAGGTATCGGCGGCTGTAACCCTCTCCAGTTTCAGGTTGGTGGTTCAGGGTTGTCGTCCAAAACCTTTGATTGTTTCATTGCTCTAATATTTGCAGCTGTCATAAATTAGGGGGCAAGTTATGATGTGCTGCTGTGGTGATTGTGTTAAAAGCCTGTAATACTGATACATGATACACTGGAATGCAGTACAGATGTTTTATCTTGTATGTAGTTCTTCCACCCCCACGAGATTCTGATGGTCTGAAATTGTTATTGGTTGCTTTCCCCAGTGCATGACCGTCCTGAAACGTCAGTACTTCAGTTGTGCTTTAAAGCCCATTCATGACTTTGGGAGCAGATGAAATCCTGAATATTCTGCTCAGAGAAAGAAGAGTGGGGAGAAAAGCCAAGGCTGAATCACGGGATTTTTGACCCTGCTTCGTCAGGATCTGAATGAGCGATCTTCAGTTGTCGTTTGGGCCTTTGGCCCTCTTGGCCTGAAGTTGCAGATGGAAACACAATGACTTGGCCGTCTAGTTTCATGCGGCAGAGATGATTTTAATTTAGAGGATGGGTGCCTTGTATCATGTACTTTAGGGGGGATGTTGATACTGCCTTCCGAGATATTAGTCTGGACATCTGTTAAAAATTGCCTATTTTTAGAAATGAGTACACCCATTTCTTATAAAATAATCTATGTTTATGACGGGGTTGGCAGGGAGATGACAAATGATTTTATTTAACTGGGCCTTCTTAGTGCTTATTTGATGATCCAAGTAAGGTGGATGGGATCCAGCAGGCATTCCTTTGGCTGTTGTGTACGCAGGGCTAATACAGTGCACCATTATTTCCCAGCTGTTTGCCTTCAGTACTTCCTGTGTTACGCCCCGCCTCACAAACTCCAATCTGCACTGTCTTGTAACTCTTTTCACAGTTGGCACTCTGTTTTGATGAGGTTTTTGACCGGATCTGATAAAGGGGAGGCGTTTCAAAGACCCGGTCGTCAGAAGACTCATTTCAAGATCGTTAGCAAAGTAGTTGAAGTTGTGTGGGTGGCTTGGGTGTTGTTGCTGGAGATGAGAATTATTTTTACACAGCTAGTTATTGGAATACATTGCCTGCAGCACATCCAGCAGAAATTTAGGAAAGGGGAAAGAGCAGAGCTGTGAGCTGACTTCAGCCTCTTTCAGAGAGGGACTGGAGGCGTAATGGGCTCCTTTCTGCTGTGTGATTTTGTAGTTTGACCCTTTGAATATTTGTTGGTATGTGCATGGGAAATCACCTCACTATCCTCCTCTGTTGTCTGTGCCTGCAGAGAATATTAATAACTTGAACAAATGAGACTAGTTTCTCAAAGCTGATGTCTGAAAAGCAGATATTGCTTGACAGAAGATGGCCAAGCTTTATAGTCAGCTGGCATGTTTGAGCATCCAGCACCTGAGGCTTGAGAGAAAGCTTTCATTTGATTATATGGAAATGTGGGTGGTGGGGTGGGGTTGTAGAGAACAGAACTGAAATTGGTAAATTGGTTTATTATTGCTCATCTAGTGAGGTACAGTGAAAGATACAGTAATTGGTCGTTGTACACTGTCTTGTGATTTGGCTCAGGGATAACTTCACTTGCCCCATTATTGAAATGTTCCCACAACCAGTGGACTCCCTTTCAAGAGTTCTTCATCTCATATTCTCAATATTTATTGCTTTATTTATTATTTTTTCCCATTTTGGTATTTGCACAGCTTGTTTGCTGAAGTTGGGCTGTTTTTGATATATGGTTATTCTATAGATTTTTTGAGAATGCCTGCAAGAAAATGAATAGCAGGGTGACATAGATGTACTTTGATAATAAAATTTACTTTGGACTTTGAACATTAACTCGGTTTGCTGGGCATCTGGCTTGAAGGGCTTATTTGTTACTGTATCCCAAATAGGTAAATAGATGAGTGCAAAGCTTACCCAGGGCCGGGCTCTTGATGTTTGAGTTTGGTTTATTTTATGGTCTGGAGCATGGCTAGTCCATCCACCAAAGCTGGTATCAGTCGTCATGCTGATTCCAAAAGACATACGAACAGAATTAGGCCATCCAGCCCATTGGGCCTGCTCTGCCATTCCATCATGGCAGCATTATTACTCTCTCAACCCCATTCTTCTGCCTTCTCCCTGTGACCTTTCACACCTGATCAAGAACCTGTCAACCTCTGTTTTGGATATAACAATTGACTTGGCCTCCACTGTGGTAAGAATTCCACAGATTCACCGCCCTGCTGGCAGACGAAATGGTTCACAGGAGGAGTGAAAGAATGACTTGAATTTGTGCCTTTCACAGCCTCCTCTCCAAGTGCTTCGGGGTTAGTTGACAGAAGCGCACAGGCCTGGTTATTATTGCACTTCATTCAGAGCGGGATCCCCACCTTGTGAACACCCGTCCACAAGTTCACGTGACGCTGACTTCGTGCTTTAGTGAGTGCCTGGGAGCTTCCCTCTGGAGTTCACTGTTAGCTCCTCTGTCTGAACCCATGAGCGTTTGGAATTTTGGTTCAAAGACTCATCGGAGAGGTGGGCAGCTTTGGGAGGGCGGGACTGTCAGTGCTGTGGTGGTCATCAGTCCAGATGATCTGAAACGTGACCCCTCTGATGTTGCAGCACTTTCCCAGCCTTGCAGTCTGAGCAATTTGCGTGGTGATAGAGTGAGACTCCAGAGAGATCCCAGAGTGTGTCGTGGCAAAATTGGGACAGGAGGAAGCTGCCATGACCATTGTGGCTGCTTTGCCATTCGATAGGATCAGGAAAGTATCACTTCCAAAAATCTGTGCATCTGCTTTGAATAGTGCCTATACCAGGGGTCGGCGACGTTTACCACTGAAAGAGCCAATATGGACCCATTTCTCATTGAAAAGAAAACACTGGGAGCCACAAAACCCGTTTGACATTTAAAATGAAATAACACTGCATACAACGGTTTTTTTTGCCTTTATGCTATGTATAAACAAACTATAATGTGTTGCATTTATGAAATTGATGAACTCCTGCAGAGAAAACGAAATTACATTTCTGCATGCAACAAAAACATTTTGAACTCCGAAAAAAAGACGTTGGGTTGAAGGTTACTCCATAGTTAGCCTACCTTGGATCGAAGAATTAAAAGAAAGCGCGCACTGGTGGGTGTCAGGCATTGGCAGTGGTGATGTATATTAATAGCGATAAAAAACACGTTGTAGCGGTGTGCTACACGCAGAGCTAAAATAAAGACACTGCAGTCAAAGGTAACTTTATTCGAACTAAACAGCCTTGATTTAAAGCCTCCCTCAACCCGTCCCCGTGGGCGCGGATGCTCCAAAAGACACGTACTCACAAACCCCTGAAGGCTATCTCCCTTAGCTGGAACGGTGGCTAATTGTGTGCCGGTTCGGATGTGCCAGGAAATGGGGTCTCCACAACATTTTTAGATTGTACAAGATCACCATAATCTTCAAATTTCGAATTACATTTCAAAAACTAACAAACCACGGGGAGCCGCAGCACAGAGATGAAAGAGGCGCATGCGGCTCCGGAGCTGCGGGTTGCCGACCCCTGGCCTATACTATAGTGCCATTACTGTGCATAATGGAACCTCCACAGCGCCTTTGCTACAGAATTGAGTTTCATTACTTTCTGGGTGAAGAAATGCCTTCCGTAAGCTGAGATGCTATGAAGCTTTGGTGAAAACCTGAAGATGTGAAATATGTATTTTTTCTTAATTGTGTTATTTCTGGTAATTGCTGACTAGCTCGAGTTTTTCATTGTTACTGGTTTCATGACTGTGCTTTCAGCCAGTAAGGCAGGTGTAGCCAAGATTTTCAATTTTAAGTTTCTGGAAGCTCAACAATGAGAGGCCAGTTTCATTAACACTGCCCGTACAATGCTTCACCTTGTACTGAAACACTAGGGGGATATCACCTTCGATATAACTTCTTTCTGTCTCTACAAAGTGTCGAATGCAGTTGGGGCTTTAGTTTTGACCCTAAAGGAGGAATCGTCCTGGAGTGCCTGGACTGAAACTGTGTCGATTCCATGAATAAGATAGAGTTTTAACTTGCTTAAAACTGGAAAGGTGTATATATAAAATAAAAACACAAAATGCTGGCAGAACTCAGCAGGCCAGACAGCATCTATGGGAGGAGGTAGTGACGACATTTTGGGCCTAAACCCTTCATCAGGAGTGACGTAACATGGGATGGTCGGGGGGGGGGGGATAAGAAGTGGGGGGAGGGATGAAGTAGAGAGCTGGGAAGTGATAGGCTGGAGGGAAATGGGCTAGGGGGAAGGTGGAGAATTATGGGAAATAAAAGAGAAAGAAAGGTAGGGCTGGGGGGAGATTATCATGAGGGAGGAGAAAGAGAACCAGACTAAAATAATAGATAGGGATGGGGTTAAGGGGGGGGGCATGAGTATCAGCGGAGGTCTGTGAGTCATCACTACCTCCTCCTATAGATGCTGTCTGGCCTGCTGAGTTCTGCCAGCATTTTGCGTTTTTATTTATTTCTAGCATCTGCAGATTCAAATGTGTATATATAACTGTTCTCCTTTGTATCTATAGGAGTATTAGCTTGGGGATTTACTGAAATGACTGGGTTCTGAATATCTGTTCACTGTGTTTGGAATTTACAGGAAGGAAACAAAGATACTTGGTTCAATTGCCTACTTAGTTCTCTGTGAAGGGGGCAAACGTAGCTGCAATCATTTGCAGTGACATCTGAAGTTGTAAAGCAAGCACAGGTTGTTGAAATGTACAGTGCAGAGACAAAACACGGGATTCCTGGTCCAGTTCTGAAAGGCCAACTGTACCAAGTTAAGTTCGGCAGCTGGTCCCAGTTGTGGAAGATGAAGAGGAGCAGAGGGAACTCCTTGGTCTGAAATTTGGTGGGGAGGGGGGAGATTGCAGAGCAAAAGGGGTGTGACAGAGAATTGAAAGCAGATGGTAAAGGAAGTAGAAGGTAGATCTGGAGGAACTGTAAATGGGAGAAGACAAATCAGAAATTACTAGAAAGGGTTGTGTGAGCTTGGACATGTGATGCAAAAGTACAATTGTTGCTGATCTGAAATTGTTGAATGTGGAAGCCTGTTATGTGCCTAGTAAGAGGATGCGGGGTAGTTTGTTCCAACATTTGACAGAAAATCAAGGAACTATGAAGGGGGCTGAAGACTATATCAGAATGGGAGAGGATTGGAAAGTAGAAGACAGGCACAAGATCGGCATAAACTTTGCTGATTGAACAAAGTTGTTTCGTAAGTAGTCTGTCAACTTGCATCATCAATCCTTCCTGCTCTCATTTGCCTGACTCTTCATTAAGCTCAGAGCTGGTACCATACATTCACGAGCCAACACTTGTTGCAACTGAGACCATTTGAATTTGTTTGGGAAGCAATGGATTGAGTGTAGATCAATCCATTTGCTTCTCTGAATGTCTCAGTTCTTGCTACAAGTGCAGCCCAAACTTTAATTTTAATTTCAGTGTTCTGCCCACTGTGTTGTTCCAGCAAGTTTGAGTAAGAAAATCTTCTCATCCTGCTTGGCAATTTATAGTTCTCTAGTAGGATGGATTTTAATAGTGCTCCCAATATTTGGGAGATGGAGTTGAGTTTACTGGCATCCTTGCAGTTGGAAAGGTTTTTCAAGTTCACTGAAGAGGACTTGATTTGTATTATTTCATGTTGAGTACTTGTTTGTCTGCAAGTCCTGTGGTTTAAATTGAACCAGAGGTGGGAGGACTTGTTTCAGCTTGCTCCCTACTGTAGGATTTTATGGTATGTGCTTGCAAATTGACTCATTAATAACTAATTGGAATTTAGTTGGTCACATTCACTGTATGTTGTTCAGTTTTATTTCCAGGTACAAAAACGAGGGTGCAGATGTAATTAAGGATTTTCAGACTTCATATTTCAATGAAAGTTTGGGTTCTGCTCGATTTTACAATGCAGTGGAATCAGGTTTATTGGGACACATCGGCAACAGTACATTTTGGTCATATTAAGCAACTGCCACAGTTAGCTGAAGTTTCATGGAAATAATTAAACGGTAGTTTAAAAAGACGTGCGCGCACACAAAGGAATCCACTGTGTACGTAGAACAGGAAATATTGAATATGTTGCAGCTTGTAAGATGTAGGCTGATCAGGCAAACAGGAGAGTATTGGTTAAGCTGAGGTATTAGAACCCTCTAGGACTAATTGCGGCCACTGGAATTCCATTTGTTACGTGCTGTGTTGTGTGTCATGGGCAATCATGGTCTTTCCATGGCTATTCTTGGCAGATTTTTCTACAGAAGTGGTTTGCCATTGCCTCCTTCTGGGCAGTGTCTTTTCAAGATGAGTGACCCCAGCCATTATGAGTACTTAGGAGTTTCTCTACCTGGTGTCAGTGGTCACATAACCAGGACTTGTGATCTGCACCGGCTGCTCATACGACCGTCCACCACTTGCTCCCATGGCTTCACGTGACCCTGATTGGGGGGCTAAGCAGGTGCCACACCTTGCCCAAGGGTGACCTTCAGGCTAGCGGAGGGAAGGAGCGCTTTACACCTTTGGTAGCAATGCATCTTCACCCCGCCACCCAGCACTGGAATATGTGGCTTTATAATTTTACTGCTTCCTTGAAATACCAGAATATCATTAATATATAAACTGTGTTGCACCCAGCTACCCCTTAGTAGTCAGGCACAGATAGTTTGACATTGCTGCAACTAAAGCTGCAGTTTCTACACATCTGCGTTGCGTGGGGAGCATTTGAACTGGGTGCATCAGCATTTGGGGATGGGGACCCTTGCACAGGATCGCAAAAGGTTGTAAACTCAGCCACGTTCCTTCATGGGCGCAGAACCTCCCCACCAGGAAACTGATGCCTCAAAGAGGCAGCATCCATCATTAAAGACCCTCGCCACCCAGGACATGCCCCCTTCTCATTATCTACATCAGGGTGGCGGTACAGGAGCCTGAAGACACACACTCAACTTTTTAGAAACAGATTCTTCCCCTCCACCATTCAATTTTTGACTGGATAATGACCACCTGAACACTATTCACTATTTTTGCTCTCTTTTGCACTACTAATTCGATTTAATTTTTTATATTTACACACACATACAGATCTCTATAAAATGACCTAAATTAATTACAAATAGAAAACACAAAGTAACTGATTACATGTATTCACCCCCTGTAATACGACACACCAAATCATCACTGTGGTGAAGCCAATTGGTTTTACAAGTCACATAATCAGTGAAATGGAGATCTGTTTTTGGAGACCTGTGTGCAGTCAAGGTGTTTCAATTGATTGTAGTAAAAATACACCTGTATCTGGAAGGTCCAACTGCTGGTGAATCAGTATTCTGGCAAAAACTACACCATAAAGACAGAAGAACTCTCCAACTCCGCCAAAAGTTTATTGAAAAGCACAAGTCAGGAGATGGATACAAGAAAATTTACAAGTCACTGAATATCTTTTGGAGTGCAGTTAAGTCAATCATCAAGAAATGGAAAGAATACGGCAGAGCTATAAATCAGCCTGGAGCAGGCCGTCCTCAAAAACTGTGCAAGAACGGGACTAGTGAGGGAGGCCACCAAGAGACCCGTGACAACTCGGGAGAAGTTACAAGCTTCAGTGGCTGAGATGGGAGAGACTGCACATACTACAACTGTCGCCCGGGTGCTTCACCAGTCACAGCTTCATGGGAGAGTGGCAAAGAGAAAGCCACTGTAGAGAAAAACTCACATGAAATCTCGGCTAGAGTTTGCCAGAAGGCATGTGGGAGACTGAAGTCAGCTGGAAGAAGGTTCTATGGTTTGATGAAACCAAAATTGAGCCTTTTGGCCATCAGACTAAATGCTATATTTGGCATGTCAAACACTGCACATCATCGAAAGCACACCATCCCTACTGTGAAGCATGGTGGTGGCTGTATCATGCTGTGGGGATGGGGGAAAACTGCAGTGTCCACTGATAGAGACCCTCTCCACACAGACTCGAGGCTGTAATTGCTGCCAAAAGTGTGTCTACTAAATACTGACTGGAAGGGGATGAGTAATTAGGCAATAAATTGTTTAATTATTGTAATAAATTTAGACCAATTTGTTTTCACTTTGGCACAAGATCTTTTCTTTTGATCAGTGATAAAAATGCCAGTAAGTAAAATCCACTATGACTCAATGTTGTAAAACAATAAAACCTGAAAACTTTGAGGGGTGGGTTAAATACTTCATATAGGCACTGGATGTGTGCATTCCTCTGTACTGCTATGTGACATACTGTGTTAGCGGTGATAAACCTGATTCTGATGTTAACTCACTAACTGTTGATCTTTGTGAAGCTAAGAAGATAGTTGTGTCAGGCCAGATGCTTCGTTGCTGCATTAATGACGCTTTCATTTCAAATGCATTGATGTGTCTTAACAGTTAACCTGATGTGTTGGTTCAAAGAAGCCATGTATCAGAGGGGGAGAGATGCGGAGCTTGTGACAAGATATGAAAATGGGGGGGGGGGGGGGTGGGGAGGATGGAGACCGGAAATAATTGAAAATGCTGGAAGCACCTGTGGAAACAAACAATGAATAGATCAGGTTGAGGACTCGTCATGAGAACTAAGAGACATAAGTGTGTCCAGGTGGCAGAGGTAGTGGGGGGAATAATGCCATCAATAGATGGACGTTTTAGCTTCCTTCAGAAACTCTGTGGATCATGCAGCATCTCAGTGGGGGGGGGGGGGGAGAGAATGGACAGTCAGTGTTTTGGGTCAAGACCCTTCATCTGGGCTGGAAGATGGTCAGTATAAAGAAATTGGGGGTAGCAATGGAGCGAGAACCAACAGGTGATGAGTGGATCCAGGTGAGGGGTGTGATAGGCAGATGGAGGAGCAGAGGGTGGATATGGCATCAGAAGCTGGGAGATGATGGGTGGGAGCGACCAAGGGGTGAAGAAGATGGAATCTGATAGGAGAGACCAGTGGAGAGAGCGATGTGCGAGTGGGAAACCAGTGGGAGGAGGGTTTGGGTGATGGGTAGATGGAGAGCAGAAAGAGACATCATGATAGAGGCAGATAAAGAGAAAATGGAGAATGGCCAGTGAGGGAAGTTAGACAATTCAATATTTATACCGCTTGGTTGTAGACTACCCTGGCAGACTGAGGTGCAGTGATTCTAGATTATGTTTAGCTTCATCTTGGTAGTGGAGGCTGAGGAGGACGTGTTGGTGTGGGAGTGGGGAGGAGAATTAAAAATGGAGATCCAGCCAATAACCAGGGTCCTTATGGAACCCGGAGCTGTGCGGTCGTAGATCTGCTAGTTGCTCTGTGCTGCCCCATGCTATGGCAGTGTGTCATGGTGCAAGTGGTACACACATCCTTGCAGTCTGTTTGGGCCAACCCCTCGATTAGAGGTGTTGACATGATACCTTGTCGCCGTGCCTCCGGTGAAACGGGGGGGGGGGGGGGGCGGGGGTTAGTTGCTCCAAGTATTTTTTTTCAGGGGCGGACTGTACTGGTGTTGGCATTCTCCACTCCTGTCCTGCTAATCAGCTTTGCAGAGTTTTGTGTCTTTTCCAACAGGATAACCAGCCTGTCTCTGTTTGGATGTGGCCCAGGATATTTATACATCTTCTTCATCTCTGGCTTCTGTAGTTGTGGCATGTATGCTGAGGACTGTGGTCGAGCTAGTAGTCACAACAGACAGTTTATCTCCCGCTGTGTGGTGTGGTGGAAATTTGTGGTTGGGAAGAGGACTTGGAAGGGATTTGATGGATGGCTTCCATGATTTTTTCCCTATAAATAACAAGTTTGCTACTTGAAATGCTACTTGAAATAGGACAAGTGCCTCATTATTGGTGACGTTTTTTGACTGACTTGTTGAATCAAAACTGCTTTTGCTATCTCGGGTGGATGTACAGTAGTGGTAAATTACTTTGCAAAGAAGCAGAACTCTCTCATTTCCCTGTTATCCCTTGCCCATGTGTTCAAGATCATCTTCAAAAGTTCGAATTTATTATCAAAATACATATGTCAGATACACAACCCTGAGATCAATTTTCCTGCAGGCATTCACACTAAATACAAATAAACGCCATAGAATAAATGATAAAAATGCACTCAAGATGGATGAAACAGCCGATGTTCAAAAGACAGCAGACAGTGTGAATACAGAAAAAAAAAGATGATAATTAAACCAAAATGTAATAAATAATAATTTAAAGACCAACTTTAAGTCTAATACCAGAGGACATGCATTGAAGGTGAGGTGGGATTAAGTTCAAAGGAGATGTGCGGGTACACTGTATAGTGGGTGCCTGGAACGCACTGCTTGGAGAGATGGATGTGACAGAAACATCGAGAGACTTTTAAGAGATGTTTAGATAGGCACGTGAATGTGAGGAACGTGGAAGGATAATGACGTGTAGGCAGCAGAGATTAGTTCAGTTAGCCATTTAATTGGTGCAACATTGTGGACAGAAGGACATGTTCCTGTGCTATTTTGTTCTATGTTAATAATTATAAATGAGCAATAAATACCGAGAACATGAGATGAAAAGCCCTTGAAAGTGAGTCTATAGGTTGTGGGAACAATTCAGTATTGGGATGAGTGAAGTTATCTCCTTTAGTTCAAGAGCCTGATGGTTGAGGGTTAATAACTGTTCCTGAACCTGGTGGTGTGAGCCTTGAGGTTCCTGTACCTCCTCCCGGATGGCAGCAGTGAGAAGAGAGCATGACCTGGATGCTGGAGATCCCTGTTGATGGATGCTACTTTCCTACGATGGTGCTTCATGTAGATGTGCTCAGTGGTGGGGAGGGCTTTATCTCTGATGGACTGGGCTGTATCTTCTTTTTGGAGGCTCTTCAGTTCCAGGGTGTTGGTGTTTCCATACCAGGGCGTAATCCAACCAGTCAGAATACTCCCCAGTGCGCATCCACAGAAATTTGTCAGAGCTTTAAATGACATGAATCTTTGCAAACTTATAAGAAAATAGAGGTGCTGCCGTGCTTTCTTCGTGACGGTATTTGCTGGGCTCAGGACAGATCTGAAATGATGGTACTGAGGAATTTTAAATTCCCACATCGCTCTCTCCACTGGTCTCTCCAATCAGATTCCCCCTCCACCTCGGATCCCCTGATGAGGATGGCTCACGGACCACTGGTTTCTTCCACCTGAAGTTAATAATCAGCTCCTTGGTCTTGATTTTTAATTCCTGCCCCTCCCCCCCCCCCCAGTGATTCATCATCACCTTTGATTTATCCACTGACACCAGCAAACTTCACTATGGCATTGGAGCTGTGCTTGACCTCACAGTCACAGGTATAAAGTGAGTTTGAGGTCCCCCTGTGCTGATGGAGATGTGCACCCTCTCATCACCTGGCTCAGGGCCTCAGCCGCGGGCTGGCACTCCATCTTTCAGACTGACACACAGTGCTGGAGGCAAGGCAGCATCCATGGAGCGTTTCTGGCCTCTTTCCCGTCTCGGTCCGAAACGTCGACTGTTTATTCCTCTCCGTGGATGCTGGCCGACTTGATGATTTGCTCCAGTGCTTCACGTGCCTGCATGTGTCTGGGTTTCCATCTGCAGAATCCCTTGTGTTTCTTAATCCACATGTTCTTCCCTTCTTAGATCCCTGTGCTTTGTTTTACTTTTCTGGACCATCTGTAATGAGGTCTGAGAAGCTGCAGGAAGTAAAGCAGAACAATTAAATTGTCACTCATTTTGTATCTTGTTTTTTTAAAAAAAGAATGACTAAACTTGTGTTCATTTTCTTTCTCAACTAGAGAGTGGTGTGTAGTTTCCAAGTGACGCCATGGAGGATGGGAAGGCTGTGTGGGCTCCACACCCCCTAGATGGATTCCAGATGGGTTTGATTGTCGACATCGGTGTGGACTCATTAACCATTGAGCCTCTGAATCAGAAGAACAAGGTGAGTGTCTGTTAGCACATGCATCACTGGAGGACAGCAGCCGGTCAGTCAGCATCCGTGAAACAAGGGAGTGGCCGATGTTTCGAGTAGAGACCCTGCACCAGCACTGGGAGTGTGGAGGGAAGAGGGTGAATGTAAAGAGGTGAGAGAGAGAGGGAGAGAGAGGAGTGAGGCAGACACCTGACAGGTGATAGGTGGAACCAGGTGAGGTGGTAGATTGTGGGCTGGTAGACCCCAGTAGGAAAGGGGAATATTGAGACAGAAGCTGGTGGGAATAGATGTGGGAGACAAAATTGGCCAGGTGGAGCCAAGTTGGGAGACAGGAGGGGAAGGTAGAAACAGAGGCTGGTAGTGATTGGGGGGGGGGGGGGTTGCGGGAAGGTGATCGTGATAAGAGAGGGATGATGAACAGATTGAATCAGGCGGAAGAGGAGATATGAAAGGTGAATATTTGGATGATCCAGGGAATGGAGGAAGTCCTGTCCTGCCTGTAAGGAGTTTGCACGTTCTCCCCGTGATGACATGGGTTTCCTCCGGGTGCTTCTGTTTCCTCCCACAGTCCAAAGAAGTACTGGTTGGTGGGTTAATTGGTCATTGTAAATTGTCCCGTGATTAGGGTAGGATTAAATCAGGGGACTGCTGGTGGCTCAGAAGGCCTATTCTGCCCTGTAGCTCAATAAATAAATAGGTCCGACACATTGGAGTTTAGGAGAGGGGGGAGTCAAACCTCCTGAAAGATTCTTAGTAGCTGCACAGGTGCACAGCTACAATGGACAATATTTCCATTAGGAGACCCCGAGTTTGCAGGATAGGTACAGAGATTTATACCCAGAACGTAAATGATCCATACCGAACACTTCTAGAACAAAAAAGAGCAAAAGTCCATCTTAATAGAAAGAGATCAAAATTGTCGTCGTGTTGCTAAACTGCAGTGATGAGGGTTTTGCTGAATGGCGGAAGGGAAGTAGCTGTTCTTGAACCTGGCGGTGTGGGACTTAAGGCGTCCGTACCTCCTCCTTCGTGCTAGCTGTGAAAAGATGTTGTCGCCCAGATGGTGGGGATCTTCGGTGCATGTTGTCTTTTGGAGGCAATGCTTTCCTGTAGATGTACCGATGGTGGGAGCCACGTGCCTGTGATGTATTGGGCAGAGTCCGCTGATTAGAATTGCTGTACCAGACCATGATACAACAGCCGGGGTTCTTCCAGTGGAACATCTGGAGGGAATTGTCAGATTGTTCACTAACAGGCCAGAGTTGACAAAGAATTTCTTTTGATTTAGTGGTTTGAACATTTGCGTAATTCTTTGGCACAGAGAGCTGTGGGAAAGGTGGCCTGTGTATATTTAAAGGTGGGAGATAGATGGGAGTCGAGGGTTTATTGGCCAGGGAAGTGGATGAGGAATGCCAGATTTGCCTGGTAGAGCAATCTCAGGGATTAATAGTCTACTCCCATTCCTATTTGCAACCACCTCCAGTGAAACAATGTTTTTCTTTAAGAGGGAAGAGCAAAGTTGTTCATGTATACACAGGACAATAGGAGGGGGGAGGAGGCCACCTGTATTGTTTCTGTAACTGAGAAGTCATGTAATACTCTGTAATGGGGACTAACCTGAAAGTGCTATTTAAATATCAGCGTCTCAGAAATAAGGTTAATAGAAAAAGACTCTCCTCGGTAGCTTGTAATCCATTGAAATTTATCTCCAAAATGCCTGGCTCATGATAAGGAGGGAGAAAGCAGCTATTCTATCTGAAGACGCTTTTACAATAATAGAAGGCTAAATAAGCTATCAACTGGTACGTCTTCGGGAGGAAACCAGAGCACCTGGAGGAAACCTGTGCAGTCACGGAGAGAATGTATAAACTCCTTACAGGCAGGCAATTCTAGGAAGAGATTTAACTTCTGTACCCCACTCCTAACGAAGTTTACTCTTTACTTTGTTAAACATGGCCCCATGGTGATAGCGTATGGTCGCTATTTTTCTGAAGTGATTTTTACTAATTCTGCCGTTCTGTCTGTTGCAGTCACTTAGGTGAAACACTAAACTGCCTTTAAATGTCCTTTGGTCCATTTTGGGATGTCATTGCGTTTTCTGTGTCAGTTAGTTAGGACTATTAATGTCGGCGAGAAGGATTTCATATACCTGTTGCCTTTAACACAATTGCTGCCTTTCGTTTAGGGTTGAGAAGTTAGCTACTATGTGCTGTTCAGAACATGAATCCAGGTCAAGTTTAATATCACTGATGTAGGTCATGAAATCTGTGGTTTTCCAGCAGCAGTACAATATATAAAAATACTATAGATTAGAATAAGAAATGTGTATAAAAATGAATTAAACAAGTAATGCAAAAAGAAAGCAAAAATAGTGAGGTGGTATTCACTGTCCATTCAGGGATCTGATGGCGGAGGGGAGGAAGCTATATTGAGGGTGTGCCTTCATGCTTCTGTACCTCCTCTCTGGTAGTAATAAGATGTTCTGGGTGATGGGGGTCCTTAATGATGGATGCCGTCTTTTTGAGGCATCGCCTTTTGAAAGTGCCCTTGATGCTGGGGAGGCTAGTGACCATGATGGAGCTGACAGAATTTGATGGAGCTTTTCTCCAATCTTGTGCAGTGGCCTCTTTGTAGGGACGGTGATACAGTCAGTTACAATGATCTCCATGTTACATCTGAGGAAATCTGTGGGAGTCTTTGATTCACACCAAATCTCCTCAAATTCCAAATGAGGTTTAGCCAATGATGGGTCTTCTTTGTAACTGCATCAATCTGTTGGGCTCAGAGTAGATCGCCATAGATGTTGACACCAGGAACTTGAAACTGTTCAGTCTTTCCACTGCTGACCCCTGAATGAGAACTTCCTTTGACTTCACTTCCTAAAGTCCACAATGAGCTCCTTGGTCGTCTTCATAGTGAGTGCTCAAAGCTCTTTGGAAATACTTACGTTACTATACTGTATTTATTAAACAAAAGTGTTGACAGATGTTTTACGAGCAAACACGAGGAAATCTCTTACCCCATCCCTGGCATATTTAGTTGTTTGCCTGTTCTCCATCTCCCTCTGGTGCTCCCCTCCCCCTTTCTCCTGAGGCCTCCCGTCCCATGATCCTTTCCCTTCTCCAGCTCTGTATCACTTTCGCCAATCACCTTTCCAGCTCTTAGCTTCATCCCACCCCCTCCCCCCACTACTTTCAAATCTCTTAGTATCTTTCCTTTCGGTTAGTCCTGACGAAGGGTCTCGACCCGAAATGCCGACAGCGCTTCTCCCTATAGATGCTGCCTGGCCTGCTGTGTTCTACCAGCATTTTGTGTGTTGTTGACAGATGTTTTATTGTCATTTTAATTCAAATTCCATGGATCTGAAAATATTGATGTACAATGCGTTGAAAAAGTATTGAGCCCACACAACTATTCTCACATTTTACTGTCTTATTTTCTAAATTTAAGTATATTTTAGAAAATTTTTTTGAGCAAATCTATAGAACATTGTGCATCATATCAAATTAAAAGAAAATTTCCAACAAACTAAAAGTTTAAAAACCCAAATTGTGAGGCTGAAGAACTATTCATCCCCTTTGTTATTCCAATGCTAACATTCTTCAGGTGCATTTTTTTTTTACCAACTCACTCAATCTGTTGATATAGAAGATTGGAGGATCACGTGTTTTCAACGAATTCATAAGAATAAATTCCCACCTCTCTCTGTAAGGTCCAACAGTGTGGTTGATCTTTAACTGAGCAAACCCAAATGAAAGCAAAAGAGCATTCACGACAAGCCAGGGAAATGATGATAGAGAAGCATAAATCTGGCAAAGGGTACAAGACCATCTCCAAGACACTGAACATAAGTTTGGGTTCAGTGCAGTCCATTCTGTAAAAAGTGCAAAAAATATGAAACCACAGGTTGCCCCTCTAAACTTAGTTGCTGGAGAAGAACGGCACTTGTAAGAGAAGTAACTGTGATGCTAATGATTTGAGGACACTGCAACTGGAGATGACATTCGTGGTTCCACAATTTCTAAGGCCTTGCACGCAAAGGGTATTTCAAAATTCAAAGTTAATTCATTATGAAAATACATCTGTGTCTTGGGGGCATACTTAATAAATCCATAACCAAATCAATGAAAGACTGCACCATCTCAGGCATTCAACCAGTGTGCAAAAGCCACAAGTTATGCAAATACAAAAAGAAAGTAATAATAATAAATAAGCAGCAAGTATCGAGTTCATGGGATGGCGAGGCCTTGGCAGTGAGTCCGTAGGTTGTGGGAACATTTTAATGATGAAGCGAAGTTGAATCAAGCTTTTCCCCCTTTGGTTCGAGAGACTGATTGTTGAGGGGTAATAACTGTTCCTGAACCTGGTGGTGCAAGTCCTGAGATTCCTGTACCACCATCCTGATGGCAACAGTGAGAAGAGAGCATGTCTTGCGGGGTAAGGATGCTGCTTTCCTGCGACAGGATTTCATGTGGACGTACTCAGTGGTGGAGTGGGCCTTACCCGTGATGGACTAGGCCATATCCACTAATTTTTGTAGGATTTTCTGTTCAAGGGTATTGGTATTTTTATACCAGGCAGCCAGTAAATATACTGTCCACCACACATCTGTAGAAGTTTGTCGAAGGTCTTGCTGAATCTCTGCAAACTCCTAAGGAAGTAGAGGCACTGCCTTGCTTTCTTTGTAACTGCACTTGGGCACTGGGCACTGGGCCCAGGACAGGTCCCCTAAAATAATAACACAGAGGAACTTAAAGCTGCCGACTCTCTCCAGCACTGATGAGGACTGGCTCATGGAACCCTGGATTCTTCCTTCTGAAGTAGATAATCAGCTGCTCGGTCTTGCTGACATTGAGTGAGAGGTTGTTGTTGTGGCACCACTCAGTCAGATTTTCAGTCTCCCTCCTGTACGCTGATCCGTCGCCTCCTTTGATTCAGCCTACGACAGTGGTGTCATCAGCAAACTTGAGTGTGATGTTGGAACTGTGCTTAGCCACACAGTCATAAGTGTAAAGCGCACAGCCTTGTGGAGCACCGGTGCTGACGGAGACCGTGGAGGAGATGTTGTTGCCAATCCGAACTGACTGGGGTCTGCAAGTGAGGAAATCGGGGATCCAATTGCACAAGGAGGTATTGAGGCCAAGGCCTTGAAGCTTATTGGTTAGTTTGAGGGGATGGTGGTATTGAATGCTGAGGTGCAGTTGATAAAGAGCATTCTGACATCTGCATTTTTTGCTACCTAGATGTTCCAGGGTTGAGTGAAGAGCCAATGAGATGGCATCTGCTTTGGACCTTTTGCACTTTGGAGCAGAGTCAAGTTTCTTCTCAGGCAGGAGTTGATATGTTGCATCAACCTGTCAAAACACCATCGCAGTGGATGTAAGCGCTACTGGGTGATGATCTTTGAGACAGGTTACCACGTTCTTCTTAGGCTGAAGCCTGCTTGAAGCAGGTGGGTACCTCAATTGCCAAAGCAAGAGGTTAAAGATCTCAGTGAACACCCCAGCCAGTTGATCAGCCCAGGTCTTTAGTGCTTGACCATGGATTGACGTGTCAGAATGGGAATGGGGGTAGGAATGGTTGGCCTCCGGGAAATTCCACTTTCCAGAGCTGATGAAGGATGTCGGCCTGAAACGTGACCGTTTACTCATTTTCATAGATGCTGCCTAGTCTGCTGAATTCCTTCAACATTCTGTCTGTGTTGCTCTGCATCTGCAGACTATTTTGTGTTTATCAACCGAGAGTCTTTCAACTCTTCAGCACGAGATGTGGCACTTGGCATTCTTAGTTATGGAGCGTGGGGAGAATAAATGGTCGTGACTGAAGTCTACATTCAGCAAAGATTGTGCATTGCTAAAGTTACTACCAAAGAATTTAGGGAGGTGCTAAGGCAACATAATGGTTAGCGCGTGTCTATTATAGTTTGGGTGTTGAAGTTAGCTCATTTCTGCATCCTCTGTGAAGAGTTGTATGTCCTCCCTGTGAACACGTGGGTTTCTTCCACGGTTTCTGCCCTGGTTTCCTCCCACAGTTCAAAGGTGTGTACCAGTTAGTAAGTGAGTTGGTCATTGTAATTTGTCCTGTGATTTGGGTAGGGTTACGTAGGTGCGATTCTGGGAGGTGTTTTTTGTTGGGCCGGGAGGACCTGATCTGCGCTCTAACTCTAGATCAGGGGTTCCTGACCTTTTTTATACCATAGGCCCCTGCCATGAACCAAGGGGTCTGAGAATGCCAACTATAATTAATGGACATCTGTACAAAGCTTTTGCGGGATGCTGCTAATGCTCTGTTTCCAAACTGTGATGTTGATCTTGTGTTCAACTACAATAAAATGAGGCATTCTCTGAAGAGAGCATTGTTCCATGTTGGTTTTCCTGTTGACTGTCAAAAATTCTAAACTGTAAAGACAGTAGCTCAGTTATTGCAAGTCAGTTCCGCTATTGATCACCCCCTTGCTAAGTAATTAATATAGAATGCAATGTGCAGAACACAAATAGGTGTGAAGTTTTCGATAGAAAGGCCATAGCAAATTGAGCAGATTGCAGCAGGAAAATGGATTTCTTCAGTTGTTGAATTGAAAGGCACAATGCATTCACTAGAACTAGGGGGTCCAGCCTCGAGATTCGGGGGAGTAGATTGAGCTTGGAGATGAGGAACTGCTTTTCCCAGAGGGTGGTAAATCTGTGGAATTCTCTATCCAATGAAACAGTGGAGGCTGTCTCAGTAAATATTTTTCAGACAAGGTTGGTTAGATTTTTGCCTTGCAGGGGAATTGAGGGTTATGGGGAAAAGGCAGGTAGGTGGAGGTGTGTCCTTGGTCGGATCAGCCATGATCTTATTGAATGGCGGAGCAGGCTTGATGGGCCAGATGGCCTACCCCTGCTATTTCTTATGTTCTTAACTATAAAAGAAAACAGTTAACCTTGTATGTACTGACCTGACAGTGCCGACAAAGCAGAGTGGAAAGAAATGTAAATAAATTGGTTGGATTTGTATGATGTGAGACATCCCTGTGAAAAGAGGAAAAAGAACTCAGATAGTCCTTCTGTCAGGCAGAGCGCTCCACTCGGATTTCCCAGGGTGGTGGGATGGGCATGCATTTCTACCAAAGGCGCTCCTTCTCTCCTCTGGTCTGCAGGTCACCCTTGGGCAAGGTGTAGCACCTGCTTAGCACCTCTCCGTCAGGGTCCTGTGAAGCCATGGGAGTAGGGGGTGGCTAGTCTTATGAGCAGCCGGTGCATATCACAAGTCCTGGTTATGTGACCACTGATGCCAAGCAATCTTTGAAGAATATTGATAATGGCTGAGGTTCCCTGTCTTGTAACGATACAACGTGGAAATTAATGGCAAACTGCTTCTGTAGAAAAATTTGCCAAGAACAATCATGGTCATGGAAAGACCATAATTGACCATGTCACATGACACAGCACACAGTAACTGAGGCAAGTAAGAATTAGATCTACAGATGAATTAAACATAGCTGAACAAAGTAAGGTGTGTAAATTGTACTTCAACATTTTTTTTTATCTGGTGACATTTTGAACGCAATGCAGCAGGGAGTTCAGAACCCTGATGGCCTGAGGGAAGAAGCTGTTTCCCACCCTGCGATAATGTCTTTGTGCATCAGAGTCTCCCGCCCGATGGTAGAAAGTCAAAGAGGATGCTGGATGGATGGGTGGGGATCCTTGATAATACGAAGGGCCCCGTGTACGCCGTGGCGGTGCTGAAAAGTGTGCCCGCTGGACGGCAGGGAGACCCCGATCGGCTGTTCTCACTGCCCTTTGTAGGGACTTGTGGCCGTACTACCACAAGTAGTACCATTCAATCTGCTGCTGCCGTACCAGATGCAGATTGTCAGGACACTCTCAATGGTGCTCCTGTCAACTTCAGTTTAAAAAGTGTTGACCTGTCCACTTGCAGATGGATATTTATGATTCCAAGGTGTCAGTGCTCTGGCCAGTGTTCCTCTTGCGTTTAGCATAGCTGCTCTTCTTGCTCATTTACGTTACAGTTTGAGTTGCCGCCCGCTGCATTGAGCGCCACAACTGGGGTACTTCATTGGCTCAAGCCACTGCGTGATGTCCTGAGCACAAGCAGGGCATCATTGAGACGCTGGTTCCTGCTCAAGGCCAAAGCCCAGAGAGTTCGTCTACGTTGACCCTGTTTACAGAATGTGCTGAAGCTGCGGTGTGGCAGATGGGATTTCAATGATGAATCAACTTCCTCCAGGGTTTCTTTTTCCAGTGCAGGTGCAGGAAACATGTCAGCAAATTAGCTTGTTATGTGAACCTTTGGAGAGGGTAGCTTGTGCATTGAACATCCAACTCAAATCAATTCTCAAAGAGCTTAATTATTTGGGAAATAATATACTTGAAAATGTTCATACATGACATTACAATGCGCACAGTGTAAAATTAAGTATTCTGCTCTGGTTGAGGGGCCAACGCATATTGTAATTAATAACGATTCTTGGTTTATTTCTATGGTAAGTGAAGCATTCCAACATGGGAGCCGTTTGGAGCCTGGTTCTCAGTTTGTAAATACATTTGTCTTTTATTTCTGGAGGTGCAGTGACATCAAGAAGACATCTCAGAAGCGATTGAATGAACTGCTCGATGTATATATTTTTTTAAACAGTGTGTTGTTACAATTTGATAGGTTTGTCCCATTCTCTGCTAGTAAATGGAACTGTTGAATTGTTTGAGAGATATCCAGAACAGGCACTGCACCCACTGGAAGATGGGTTGTTTACTGCCCAAAGTAACTCACAGATGAATTCACTGATCAAATGCGCCAATGTACCTGACTCCCTCCGGAGAATTGTTTGTACAACTCAGCAGCACACTTACTCAACAATTGTTTTCCCTAATCTGGGGAGCCACGCAGTTGTTTATAGAGCTGTTGACAAGATTCTATGGTTTATAAGTAAGCTCTTTGAGCTGTGTTTTGCCCCTGAATCCACTCTGTACATCTGTCCCCTCTTTCGCTATCTCTCCGCACCCACCCCATGCATGAGGCTGATGTGCAGTATTCACAAGCCAGTTATTAAGCAAACTGCTTATCTGTTGAGGCACTGAGTTCAAGAATCAGGAAGTTTAGTTGCAACTTTTTAGAGCTCTGATGAGGCTGCATCTGGGCTGTTGTATTTAATTCTGTTTGTCCCATCAGAAGGAAGTTGATACTTTGCAGAGTGTCCACAAGAACCTAGCCGGGGCGCCGTCTGGGCGAGACCGTGTGCTACGGAGAATGAACTTGGGTTGTTTTCTCTGCAGCAGTGGAGGCTGAGGGGGGAGACGGATAGAAAGTTTGTAAAATTGAGAGGTGTACTGCAGGTAGGATAGAAAGTCAGTTTCTTTATTCTTGGGTAGAAATGTCAAATAATAGAGATGAGAGGGGTTAAGTTCAAAAGAGATGCGTGAAACTATTTTTTTCCGATTATTGATGGGTGCTGGGACCAATGTTCCCTCTAATTTTTTTTACAGCTGCGTAAACCAACCGGTTGCTCGGAGCAGGAGATTTTTACGTGGCCTGAAAATATCACAGATCTTTAAATGCTTTTCTTTTGTTATATACTTTAGAATGAAAATTGCAAATCACATACTTTTAATTCATTAAAAGTACAATAAGGAAAAATTTTCTTGTTTCATAAACTTTTGCTTGTCTGTCTTTATTACAAAGCCTCTGTCTATAAGCGCTGTCCAGATTACAAGAGGAGAGGCTGCACCTGATCTGGTATTGGGAAATGAACCTGGTCAGGTATCAGGAGTCTCAGTGGGAGAGCATTTTGGAGATAGTGATTATAATTCTATCTCTTATCCCATAGCATTGGAGAGAGATAGGAACAGACAAGTTTGGAAAGCGCTTAACTGGAGTAGGGGGAATTATGAGGCTATCAGGCAGGAACTTGGAAGCTTAAATTGGGAACAGATGTTCTCAGGGAAAGGTACAGAAGAAATATGGCAAATATTCAGGGGATATTTGTGTGAAGTTCTGCATAGGTACGTTCCAATGAGACAGGGAAGTTATGGTAGGGTACAGGAACCGTGGTGTTCAAAGGCTGTAATAAATCTAGTCAAGAAGAAAAGAAAAGCTTACAAAAGGCTTCAGAGCTAGATAATGTTAGAGATCTAGAAGATTATAATACTAACGGGAAGGAGCTTAAGAATGAAATTAGGAGAGCCAGAAAGGGGACACAAGAAGGCCTTGGTGGGCAGGATTAAAGAAAACTCCAAGGCATTCTATATGTATGTGAAGAGCAAGAGGGTAGGACGTGAAAGAATAGGACCTCTCAAGTGTGACAGTAGAAAAGTGTGTATGGATCTTGGTGACTGTAGTGATGACTTGCAGCAGACTGAAAAGCTTGAGCAGGTAGATATTAAAAAAGAGGATGTGCTGGAACTTTTGGAAAACATCAAGTTGGATAATTTGCTGGGACCGAATGAGATGTACCCCAGGCTACTGTGGGAGGCGAGAGAGGAGATTGCTGAGCCTCTGGCGATGATCTTTGCATCATCAATGGGGACGGGAGAGGTTCCGGATGATTGGAGGGTTGTGGATGTTGTTGTGCCTGTATTGTGCTGCAGTTTTTCTAGGTTTCTATTAATTTTGCATCCAGGTGGAAGATGTGAGCTGGCAGTTTGTTAACAGTGAGCTACTGACTTCCATTCCGTGTTTATTGTTACAATTTGTAACATGGTTGGAAGTGGAAACATTGACCATGGGAATACATTGAAGCTCTAAAATGTTTCAAAGTGAAGATTGCGGTATGTTTATTATCTAGAACGATTATAGAATGTATTCATTAACACATAATTACAGGGTATTTCACAATTATATTAACAGATATTTCAAAACTATGGCATATCTTCAAGATTTTATAAAAGAAAGTTCCAGCTGCTGGGTAACAAAGACTACGCGTGTGGGAGCATTTCAGTTGCCGTGCTGCTGCGTGCCCGTGCAGTTTAGCGGGATCTGTAGTCAGGACCACTTGCAGGTAGAAGAATTTAGGTTGGTTTGGCACGGTTTTGTGGGCTGAGGACCCTGGTCCTGTGCTGGTCAGTTTGTTCTGTGTTTCCGTATTGCCTCGAGGTACTTTGTTTCTTGATTGTCTGTTACATTATTTTTGCTTCTCGGATATCAGCATTGCTTGGGCACATCCGAGAATTTTCTCTTCAAATCACTGTTGTCAGGACGAAGTTGCTTATGGAGCAATGTTGGACTGAAATGGTTGATTTTACTTTATGCAGCCTAGTCCAGATTGAAACACTGAACTTAATTAGCATGGATGTTTCTTGACTCAAAGTAGCAATGAGATTGAGCTTCATGAAGGGCTGTAAGAGTTCTAATTTGCTGACAGAATAAATTTGTCCTTTCACAAACTAGCAATGCGATTGAAGATTTTTTTTGATCTAGATAGCAAAATATTAAAAATTACAGAATAGAAGAGGAAATACACTTTGCCATTTTAAGTATGTGGTATTTTGTAAACAAGATCTTTGTTCTACACATGATCAAGTCTTGGCTGAGCTTAACGGGGGTTCTCTTCTTTGTGCAGTACACAAGCTTATAATTCAGGTTTCTTCATTCACAAGGCGTCCATGCCAAATTAAATCAAACTTCAAAATTCCAAGTACATTGATTATGAAAGTTCTGTATGTAGTTTACAACTCTGAGATTCGTATTCCCAGAGATAGCCAGGTAACAAAGAAAAACCGTGGAACCTGTTCAGAGGAAAAAAAAACCATCTGACCCCCCCCAACCCAATTAGCAAAAAAAAAAAGACGCAAACAGCAACAGTAAATGTGTGAGAAGCACAGAATATAAAACACCAACCCACAATCGTCACTGAAAGAGTGCAGGCATATTCCATTGCAGCTTCGTTCCAGTCCAATCTAGCTCTATTATTAGTTATCTGCGGTTGCCCCGATCAAAATCACGAAAAATAGCAACAGAAAAATGAGCAACCAGGAATCGACGATGAGCGTCCACATAAGAATGCAAAATTCATTTGGATAAGTGTTCGGACAAAGCCCTGCAGAACATTGCTGTTTCCCGATGCTCATTAGTGGCGCTGAGTATGCAGTGCTGAATTGAGTTCAGTCATTCTGAACTGATTCTGGCAGAGTATGTGTGTTGCGATGTTACAAAACAAATCACAGATTCTGCAAGAGCACACAGCGCAAATGTATCGGGGAACTGCACCAGGAATTGAGCTCATTGTCTTGAATGTTGGTCTCTGCCTCAGATCCCCGGCTCTCATGAAAGAATGTAGAAATTTAAAGCACGTTATAGGCCCTTCGGCCCACAATGTTGTGCTGGCTGTGTAACCTACTCTGGAGACTGCCTAGAATTTCCCTAGCATGTAGCACAGTGTACCTATCTAAGAAGCTCTTAAAAGACCCTATTGTATCCACTTCCACCACCACCACTGGCAGTGCATTCCACGCACCCACCACTCTCTGTGTGAAAAACTTACCCCCGACATCCCCTCAGTACCCATTTCCAAGCACTTTGAAGCTATGCCCCCTCGTGTTAGCCATTTCAGCCCTGGGAAAAGGCCTCTGGGTATCAACATGATCAGTGCCTCTCATCTTATACACCTCTATCAGGCCACCTCTCATCCTCTGTCACTCCAAGGAAAAAGGCTGAGTACACTCAACCTATTCTCATAAGGTACGCCCTCCAATCCACGCAACATCCTTGTAAATCTCCTCTGCAGTCTCTCTATAGTATCCGCCAAAAAAGTCTCAGTTGCTTTTTCATAGCCATTATCTGTCAAACGCTCTGAATTTTGTCCCGATTCTGCTTGTCATGATGTTTTAGAATATCCATTCCCTTCCCCATTGGAGATTTGTGTTGTGTGGAAAGAGTTGTCTAACAAAATACTGCAAATACTCAGCAGGTCAGACAGTGTCTGTGGAGAGAGAGAGAGAGAGAGAGTCAATATTTCTAGTCTCAGATTTTCCTGCTTCTGATGAAGGTTTTTCTGACTTCTTGGAACATTGAATGGTACAGTACAGCACAGGAGCAGAAGCTTCAACCCACAATGCTGTGTCAAACTAATTAAGCTAATAACACCTGATCCTTTCTGGTCCATATCCCTCCATTCACCGCACATTCCTGTGCCTATCTAGGATACTTTTAACTGTCTCTGTGTTTGAAACAACTTGCCCCACGCGTCTGCTTGGAATCTGCCTCTGGAGTTACCAGCTATCTAGTCTATCAATGCTTTTCGTTAACATCCTCGATCAGGTTTCTCCCCGCCTTTCACTGCTTCGGAGGAAGTGACCCAAGTTTGTCCAACACTCCTCGTATCACGTGCCCTGTAACGCAGACAGCATCTCGGTAAACCCCTTCTGCACCCTCCCCATTGCCTCCGCATCTTACCTATAACAGAGCAACCAGAAGAGAATGCAGTTGTCCAGATATGACCTAACCAGAGCTTCATAAGGATGCAACATAACCTCCCAGCTCTTGAACTGGACTAATAAAGGCAAGCATGCCGTAGGTCTTCTTTGCTACCCTGTTGACTTGCATGGACACTTTCAGGGATCCCTCTGTAAATCAGTTCTGTTAAGCAGTGTTCTTTCTCTTTATGTTTGCTCTCCCAAAGAGCGACACTTCACACTTGGCTGGATTCAACTCCATCTACCACCCCTCTGCTCACATCTGCAACTGATTCATATCCTGATGCTTCCTTTGACAACCATCTGCACTCTCCACATTGTCTCCAATCCTCGTCACCAGCACGCTCACTGACCCACCCACTCGCGTCTTCACCCAGGTCTCTTATTTACATGGCGAGCACAGAGATCCCAGTGGAGCACCACTTGTCACCGGACTCCAACTGGAATTTTCTGTTTTTAGTTTGTTGCCTGAAGATTGTTTGATTGAGGCAGCTTCAGTCATTAGAGGATGCCTTGACGCTTCTGGCCATGGTGGTCATGTTGGAGTAATGATCTGCTTGATGGTATTGAATGCTGAGCTGTAGTCAATAAAGAGCTTCCTGATGTTTGCATCTTTGCTGTCCAGATGTTCCAGGGTTTAGTGAAGGGCCAGTGAGATGTCATCTGCTGTGGACCTGTTACTCTGGTAGGCAAATTGGGGCAGATCCAAGTTGCTTCTCAGGCTGGAGTTGATACGTTTCATCACCGACCTCTCATCACATCACCATGGATGTAAGTGTTATCGGACAATTATCATTGAGGCCGGTCACTATGCCCTTCTTGGGTACTGGTATGATTGAAGCTTGCTTGAAGCAGATTGGTTCCTCAGACTGCCAAAGCAGGATGTCAGTAAACACTCCAGCCAGTTGGTGAGCACAGGTCTTCAGTACCCGACTAGGTTGGTGTCTGGGCCGGATTCACCCTCCTGAAGGATGCTCTCGTGTTGGCCTCAGAGGGTCTTTGGGAGTTTGTGAATTTGCCTCCATGTTCCGTCGGTCAAAGCGAGCATAAAAGGCTTTGAGCTCATCTGGGGGAGAAACCTTGTTATCGTTTGTGTCAGTAAAGGAAGGACATCGTAAACTGAACTTCACCCATAAAATCCGCTGTCTACATCAGCTGCATGTGGTTTCCGAAACGCTCGCTTACCCTCAAAATTGCAAGCCTGCTTGTATCTGGTTTTGAAGCTCAGCCACTGGCAGCGTGGAGTTGGCATGATGGTGCTCTGGTCCGACAGGGCACCTCTCGTACGTTTCCTGACCTGTCTGTCTGTGCAGTCTGCTGTTGAGTGAGTGGAAGCTGTCTGTGCTTGTTAGTATCAGTGTTGATGTGTGATAGGTCATGTAAAAAAAAATCTCCCTTCCAAGTCTTCACACACTAGGTTATAATCTCAATATTCCTCACTGCAGAAGTTGTAGGGATCTGTGGAAGTCCCATTCCTTCCTCCCACACATACACAGTCCTCTTACCCCAAGATTGCCTGTCTTCCTTGGTCTCCAGCCTCCAGCGGACTTGGATTCTGACTCTGATCTGCATTCATTGGAGGCCGAAGAAGACATGGTTACTGGGCCTTTGACTGCCCCAGTTCGCAGCCGTGCATTGCCCGTGTATTAAGTCGAAATAGTCGCCCCTGGACAAGAGAGCAGCCGGTAGTAAACTGGTGCCAAGTTGCAACCGAGCGTTAGCTGTAGCTGAGAAGCAGTGATGACCAAGGGGGGCAGTTGACAGCAGCAGGCAATGCTGGAGGCATTCAGGGGCAGGGCAGGTCGGGGCTTTGTTGATTGGCTGGCGCCGACCTTCTGTCAGAAGGGGATTGGAGGGGGGCATGTTGGAGGGAAAAACCAGCACGTTTCCACTGGATTGTGGCCATTTTATTAACATGCGTAATTGATCTGTTCTTCTTGCACTGTGAGGATTTCAATCAGGTCAGCTTCATTAACGTGGTGTCTCCTTTTGAGGTGGGTTGTACATATTTGCACAATTAAGTGTGGGATTACTGATTTAAGTTACTAAAGCACGCTTTTTCTGTTAGGCTTCAGATCTGCTGTTGTGTAGATGCTGCAGTTTCCCCAACACTGGCGCCTCAGGGTTGTAACGCTTAAGGGTGTGGGGAAAGTAGTGTTTGAAGATCCATGACGGTGTCTAATGGGATGTTCCTCAAGAGGAAATCTTCCTACAGGGAGCTTAGAATGTCCATTGGCCCTCAGGAAGCCTCTGGATCTGTGGCCGGAGTGCATCCTGCACGAGGACCGCTTGTTTGTTATGTGCTGTGTCATGTCAAGCAGGCGATTACGGTTGACTGTGACCATGATTGTTTTTGACAAATTTTTTCCACAGAAATGCCACCTTCTGGGCAGTGTCTTTACAGGACAGGTGACCCCAGACATTAACGATACTCTTCAGATATTGTCTGCCTGGCGTCAGTGGTCGCATAACCAGGATTTGTAATGCGCACCAGCTGCTCATACGACCACTGCTCCCATGGCTTCACATGACCCTGATCGGGGGGCTAAGCAGGTGCTACACCTTGCCCAAGGGTGACCTGCAGGCCAGCAGAGGGAAGGAGCACCTTACACCTCCTCTGGTAGAGACGCATCTCCACCTGCCACCCTGCACGAGCATTGTCATGTTCCAACTTCAAGTCTGTGCACTCTGATAGAAATATACAGATTGGAAAGATGTACATCTTTATAATATCACTCCACTGGAAGGAACACCTGGTTGATGAGGTTTCCAGTTGACTTGGAACTATTGGTTTCTTATTAATGACAAACATTATATCATTTCTTAAAGCTTTGCTGCAATGAATTAACACTGATTTTCTTTTTCCCCCAGACTTTTTTAGCTCCCGTCAACCAAGTTTTCCCTGCAGAAGAAGACAGTAAAAAGGATGTTGAAGATAACTGTGAGTATAATGCATGGTTCTGGGGTGGCATCAACCCAGACACTTTTCCCGCAGTCTGAAGTCATTCTTCTCTCGAGCATTGCCATATCTCAATTGCCGGCGTTGCACTTGAACAGTTTGAACTCCTAACCCAATGCAAAGTGTTTAGTAAACCAATCTACAGTTACACAACATTGATGACCTTCACGGTTCTAATGACACTGAGGCATTGCACCTGCCTGGAGCCGCTTCATCAAGTGCCCTCTCGCACATTAGCTAGTAGTTGATCCCTAATTACTCACTTTGTGACCGGTGTAAACTTCCTCCTTAAACTGACGCTCTTTATTAGGACACCTGTCTTGCCAGGAATATTCCCCAGGCTGGAAATCCCAGGTTTGCAATCTGAATTTATCACTTAACCCAGTCTTGAACTTGGTGACACACCTCAACTCTGAACTGATCCCACAGACTTTTTTCCCAAGGACTCTACAACTCGTTACTCTTTTTTTTGCACAGTTTGCCTGCTTTTGCACCTTGATTGTTTGTCAGTCTTTGTTTAATGTGTTGTTTTTCATAAATCCTGTTGTTTTGTTATTTTTCTGAAAATGCTTACAAGAAAATGAATCTCAGGGTAGTGTATGGTGACATTAATGTACATTGATAACAGATATAGTTTGAATTTAACTCAGTCTTTCAATCCTGCATGTCAGGGTCATCGTCACTATCATTTCAGTAGTGAAACTATGAAACTGTATTGTGTCATTGTTCGGGACGCTATGTTTGAACTATACTCTATTGAGAACATCACCCATGATTTTATTTTAGCACCCTGTTTTATTTTGGCTTGTAATCTTGTTTGTTCAGATCCCGTTAATGTGCTGTTTCATTCCTGAGGAGATAAAGGGTTGCAACATTCTTGCTGGGGAACGTCAAAAGGAAGCAACAAACAGAGCCTCATTTTAATTTTTGGCACAATGTGCACAAGCTGTTAATAATGGTCACAAGTATTTTTGTGTTCTCCAAAGCAATGGATGCATTACAGCTTTTAATTGAAAATTACAAAATGGTGCATTGAATAATTAATTTTAGAATTAGCAAGGAAACCAGTATGGCTCACTGTTCTTTTGTCAGTCGTAGAAAGCGGCAGCACAGAAACAGGCTCTTCAGCCCATCTTGTTGGTGCTGAAGCAATTTGAGCCGCCTATCCCACAGCCCTCCATAGTCCTTCCACCCACGTACCTACCAAAATTTCTCTTAAATGTTGGAATCAAGCTCGCATGCACCGCTTATGCAGACAGCTCATTCCACACTCTCTCAGCCCTCTGAGTGAAGTTTCCCCTCATGTTCCCCTTAAACTTTTCACCTTTTACTTGTGACCCTTTAGTTCTAATCTCACTCAGCCTCAGTGGAAAAAGCCAGCTTACATTTACCCTATCTATGCCCCTCATAATTCTGTGTGTAGGCCTACGTCAGTCTCGATAGACCACGGATTGCCTGGGCAAGGTTTTTTTATGGGAGACCGGCAGTTGCCCAAGCTGCAAGTCTCCCCTCTCCACGCCACCGATGTTGTCCGAGGGAAGGGCATTAGGACCCGTACAGTGTGGCACCGATGTCGTCACAGAGCAACGCGTGGTTAAGTGCCTTGCTCAAGGACACATGCTGCCTCAGCCAAGGCTCAAACTAGCGACCTTCAGATAACTAGACGAATGCCTTAAATTAAATGCAAACAATTCCCATGAATGGCTACAATATCGGAATTCCAGGTGTTGATCCATGCCTTGAGGTCATAGGCCTTTCCAACGATGATGCTTGTATCGAAATATATTCGGCTCTGGAGACGAGTTGCACCGTGCTCAAACTTTTGACTCCTGGCTTTAAGGTCTTGCCAGCATCTGCCTCCACAGCCTCTCTGCAAACGGTTCTGGCACTCTGGTTCCCATGTGAATTAATAAGAAAAAAAAATGAAGCCTCTGCTCTATTACACCATTGCAATCCAATGTTCAAAGCCCTGATTCCCATTCTGACATTGGTTTGGCAGGCTTCGGCATGTTTTTAATATATTCCTGTTCTGGATACTGTAAGTAGGTCAGATTTCTGTTTGATGCGTGCGAAGTTGTACCTTGGGGGGGGGGGGGGGGGAGGGTTTGAGAAATATTTGTGGTTCCTCAAAAGCGGGAGCTGTCATGCTGCATTTCCATCTGATGCATTGAAAGTTTAAGCCAAGTGCATTTTCAGTCACTTCTCCTGAATCATAAAGTAACTTTATGTAGCTCAAATTGGGTAATTATTTGGAATATTCAGTAGTTAAGCATTCAGGAATGACATAAAAACCTACCAGGTGATTGAATAATCCTAGTAAAAAGCTTAGCCCCGATGGTCAATGTCCACCTTTTTACTTCTGCGGTGCTGGTTATTGTTGCTTTAGAATTGGTGCATTGTAACCAAAGCCAGCATTTAATGCCCATCCCTGATCATCCTTGACAAGATGGTCTGAGGAAGGCTGTTGAAATGCTGAACGTTCTCAGAAAGAGAGGTCCATGCCAGTGACAATGAACGAATGGTATTTGCTTCAGTCCAGCTTCAGTTTACTGTCACTCTTCAGTACACAAGCGTAAAGAAGAACAGAATGATTGCTGCTCCCCATCGGATGCCACATTAAAAAAAACACAATCTTGTAAAACACAATGTACAGTAATGTTTGAGTGTTGCTGTAGAGACATGATTTACTTATTTAGCAGTACAGTGTGGAATAGCCCCTTCAAGCTGTGCTGCCCCAACAACCCCCAACCACCCATATTTGGCTCTACCATAATCACCAGACAATTTCCAATGACCAGTGAACCCAGCCAGTGTCTTTGGAGTGAAACTGGAGAAATTCCGCGGGGAGGATATACAAGCTCTTTTACAGGTGACGTCAGGAAAAAACTCTGATGACCCAAGCTGTAATCGAGTCAGGCTAACTATACACAACCATGGCACCCGTGCTAAGATTAGCTTCTACACATGGACTGATTGTTTGGACATGAAGTGGCACTTGGTGAGCGTGTATGCAGGGTGCCCCTGCCACCCACCCTCTCAGTTGTTGGGGTTCGCGTATTGGGGAGGTGCTGTTGAATGAATGGATCACGTTAAACTGCACAGCATTGCAGGGGTGAGATGCTGTGAGAAAGTGATTCCAAAGGCTATAATCAGGACTGGAACATTTCAGATATGAGGGAAGATTGGGCGACCTGGGTTGTTTTCTTTGGAACAGAGGAGGCCGAAAGAGAGATTTAATTGGTAAGTGTGCGGTATAAAACTGGGGCCTAAAAAAGTGTGAATGTGACAGATATATTTCTCAGAGTTCAAGAACGAAGGGGCAGAGATGTCAAGAATTTGTTAGAAGGATTGGAGAAGGGGATTGTATTTTAGCCAAAGACCTGTGGAGGTAGAAACCGTCATCATTTAAACCGTGCTCAGATAGGTACGTGAAGAGCAATGAGCTACAGATGCAGTTCTGGTTGGTGGGTTCTATTCCACAAAGCCTGGATGACCACTCAGGACATGCTGTCTTTTGGCTGCTGCCGTCAGTAAGGAGCCTTGGGTCCCACACCCACAGGTACAGAGATGGTCATTACCCCTCAACTATCAGGCTCTTGAACCAGCGTGGATAACTTCACTCACCTCAACACTGAACTGATTCTGCAACCCACTTCCAAGGACTCTGCAACTCGTGCTCTCAATATTTATTTACTTAGTTATTATTGTTCTCTATCTTTACTTTCAGAACTTGTTGCCTGTTGCTCATTGGTTGTCCATCTTTGTGTGCAGTTTTTCATTGAGGCTATAACTTTTCTTTGTATTTGCTGTGAATGCCCACAAGAAAATGAATCTCAGCATCTCAGGCATGTTGACATGTACGTACTTAGATAATAAATTTACTTTGAACTTTGAAACCATCGGGCCAAATGGAGTCGTGGCTGTTTCCAGCC
The DNA here is from genome assembly GCF_030144855.1 of Hypanus sabinus. Lineage (NCBI taxonomy): Eukaryota > Metazoa > Chordata > Chondrichthyes > Myliobatiformes > Dasyatidae > Hypanus > Hypanus sabinus. The sequence goes on along the minus strand of NC_082717.1, from coordinate 104,714,175 downwards.
TAGCTCCAGCGTACGCTTGCGAAGATGCCCATCTAAACCAGTCCCACTTGCCCTCATTTGGCCATGTCCCTCTCAGCCTTTCCAATCAACGTACCCTCCTCTGATTTCAGATGCCGGGGGAGCGTGATCTGCTGGGCAGCATCACTTAGGCATTGTACGAGATCAGCATGAACCAGAAGTCAGTCTTTGAACCGTGCTCTCCGGTGGTGGGTGGTATTGTCTTTGTGATGGGGCTACGGTGTTCTGTGGAATGTCAGCAATCCAAAGATTTGAACTGAACCTGGGTTATAATTCTGTCATCGTGTTTGACCTGGTTTCACTCTGCCCTTCCTCCCCTTTTTTGCTTCCCGGTGCACGAAAGCAAGTTGATTGAGCTAACTGTTGTGTACAAATCCTGCTTAGTCTTTTGATAGCTTTGTTTTACCATATCGCCCAGGGTATGGAGGTAGATAACACTGGGGGATTCGAGATTAGTCCCAGTTTAGTTTTTACAGGAAACAAACATTTCCATTTGTTATTTACCAATATTCACAAGTGTAGCTGAGGCCAATTCTTTCATTATCGCTTGGCGTTTGTCCCTGTCACAGCTGATAGATCTTTCCCCCTATCTGTTTTCAGATATTCTATTTATTTCCTTTTTAAAAAAAAACCCAGATAATTCTGAGGTTTTAACTTTGTTTTCATAAGGCAGATCAGTATCATCTGTTTATCATCTCTTTCAGAGTGCTACTCGAGGGCCTCTGAATGGAGGGTATGTCTGGAAGTTGTACGGAAACGCAGGGTGCTGGTGTAAAATCGTGACTGTAGAGAAACAGGAAGAGCGAAGGAGTTTAGATCCAAATTGCCATGAGGATTTACTTATTTAGTGATACCGTGTGTAGACTCTTCTGATTCTGAATCATGCTGCCCCAGCAACCCCACAACCTTGATTAACCATAATCTAATCACGGGACAACTTATAATGAGCAGTTAACCTACCCAGTACGTCGTTGGAGTGTGGGAGGAAACCAGAGTGCCTGGGGAAAGCCCGCACGTTCCACGGGGAGGATGTACAGAACAGCGCCGGAATTGAACTCTGACCTTCGAGCTGTGGTAGTGTCATGGTGACCGCCAGGCTGCTGTGATGCTCACTCGTGCACAATTGACCCCCTGATTCCAGTTCATGGCTTTGCCAGGTTTACGGTTCCACAAGGAGTTGCTTTCGCTCCAACCCGTTGCAGAATGCACTTTGTTACATGTCTTGCCTGTACCCGCAGGCATTCTTTGTGCGAACGAAGCTACGATGCAGGTATCGTTTCCTTGGAGACCGCTGTTCGGGCACTGAATTCCATGTACTGGTCTAGTAGGCTGGCATCTGCCACGCAGCCACTGCTGAAACTCACAGATCTCTCTCTGCATTCTCTTCCAGGTGGCCTCATGTACTTAAATGAAGCTACGCTCCTGAACAATATTCGAGTGCGCTACAGCAAAGACAAAATCTACGTGAGTACTGAGAGCTAATCCCAACTCCAAATCCCCGCCGTGTTACGGATTCTGAAATGAGCCACAGAGTGAGATTGTTGCCGCACAGCTTGGAACAGACCCAAGCCACGTTTCTGCTGCTTAATTACACGTGCGCAGATGTGCAGCGCAGGGTCTGCACGTTGTTGATTGCCCTGGTCTGAGAATAAGCGATGACGCGCGCCTCAGTTTGCACAGTTGTTGGTGTGGTGGGTTGCAGGCTGAGTTTACAGGTTCTTTCCAACTTTCCAGCAGAGTTCTGCAGGTCCCCACACGCTCTTCCCCATCCTGCTGCCCCAGGTCAGTCAAATGTAGTGCTGGAAGCATAGATGATACTGACGTTGGATAGGTTTATAGTGATCTGTCGTGGCAAGAATTTAACTGTGGGAAGTCAGGCTTCTTTACCTCCTGCCAAATTACAACTTACAACAGTTTGGTGTTCAACATTATCGTTCCCTCATGGGCCTCTGCGACTGGATCCTCAACTTCTCTATTGAGAAACCACAGCGAGTGTGACACCTCCTCGCTGACAGTCAGCACAGGCACACCTCCACAGCGCATGTTTAGCCCGCTTCTCGGCACTCCGTGAGCTCGTGACTGCGTGGCGAAGCGAGGCTCTATAAATTCTCCGGCGTCACTACTGTAGGTAGAATCTCAGATGGTGTTGAGAGGGCTGGCGGAGAGAGATAGGTAGGCTGTTGAGTCATGTCGCAGCAACCTCACACTCAATGTTGTTAAATTTTATAACTTCAAAGTACAAAGCTGATTGCAAGAAGAAGACAGGAGCTCAGGAGAATGGGTCTTAGTTTCATTTTTACTTTTAGCAAGGCGCACGCAGATGGCATGATGACATGCCATTCACATACTTTTGTTTAACCCATAATGAAATATTTAAATTAACGAAGACTGCTTAATCAAATAATATATTTACAATATTACTGAAATATTAAGTACACACCCAACATCAGCAAGAGCAAGGGAACTAATTGTGGGCTTCAGGAAGGGAGTACGCTCAAGATCTTATTAAGGGCTCAGTGGTGGTTGGAAAGGGTAAATAGCTTCAAGTTCCTGGGTGTTAACATCTCAAAGGATGTACCCTGGGCCCAACACATTAATATGATCACGAAGAAAGCTTGCTGTCGGCTCTCCTCTGTAAGGGGTTTGAGGTGATCAGGCATGGCACCGAAGACTGTAACGAATTGATATATGCAAGAGAGCATTGTGGCTGGTTGCTTTGCAGCCTGGTAGAGTCTCCAAAGCCCAGGATGGCAAGAGGCTGCAGAGACAGCCAGCTCCATCGCAGGCCTAACCCCCCCACCAGCAAGGACATCTTCAAAAGGCAGTGACTCATGGAGGCGACATCCATCATTAAGGACCCTCACTATCAGGGCATGCTCTCTTCTCATTATTACCGTTAGGGAGGAGTTACGGGAACCTGAAGACCCCCACACTCAATAACCTCGGAATAATCTTCTCTTCCATCAGGTTTCCATGAGTACTTCCTCATTATTCTTTAATGAAGATTATTTAATGAATCATTATTCTTTGCACTATCTGTTGATATTTGTAGTAATTTTATGCCTTTGCACTGTATAGCTGCCACAAAACAACATTTCTCATCATCTAAATCAGTGATAGTATGTCTGATTCTAATTATGATAGTAGCTGTTCGAGGATTTCGTGCGCCGTGGTTTAAAATATTGGATTGGTGGAGAGGGTGAGTTTAAAAGAAGCGGGGGTGGCGGGGGGGGGGGGTGGCATTTGGCAAACTTTGTATGCCACAGTCCCCGAGGAGTCATTGGGTTGCATATAATTAGGCACTTTGCAAGGACCAGTAGATAAAAGTTAGGTTTAAGCGGAGTGGATGTAGAATGAGCGGGCCAGTGTTGGAGTGGGAAGTCAAGGCTTTCGTTCGTCAGTGCTTCAGAGAAGAGGGACATCGGCTCTAGGGGCACTTTTTCCTCATTTATTTATTCTTTCTTATTGCACATTTAGAGTAGTGAGGATACCGGAGAGGATAGTGAAATGCTGCTCTGGTGGGATGTGGGAAGGCAGGGAGACCTCCAGTGTTCCTGACGACCTCACGTGCAAGAAGTGCATCCAACTTCTAATAGTGTGTCAAGGAGTTGGAACTGGATGAACTCTGGATCATTCGGGAGGTTTAGTGGGATTTACAGGGAGGTAGTTAGACCCAAGGTGCAGGACTCGGTTAACTGTGTGACTGCCAGGAGGGGGAAAGAGAATAGGCAGACAGTTGCCCTCACCAGGTTTACACTGCTTTGGGTGGAGGTGTAGGTTGGTGGGGGGGGGGGGGGGGGGTTGAATAACCTAGCAGAGGAAAGCCACAGTGGTCAGCTCTCTGCCGATGGGTGTGGTTCTGTGGGGAGAAGAGGTGAGCTGTCAATAGACAATAGACAATAGGTGCAGAAGTAGACCATTCGGCCCCTTGAGTCTGCACCGCCATTCTGAGATCATGGCTGATCATTCACTATCAATACCCAGTCCCTGCCTTGTCCCCATATCCCTTGATTCCCCTATCCTTCAGATATCTATCCAGCTCCTTCTTGAAAGCATCCAGAGAATTGACCTCCACCGTCTTCCGAGGCAGTGCATTCCACACCTCCACAACTCTCTGGGAGAAGAAGCTCTTCCTCAACTCTGTTTTAAATAACCGACCTCTTATTCTCAATCCATGCCCTCTGGTACTGGACTCTCCCAACATCTGGAACATATTTCCTGCCTCAATCCTATCAAATCCTTTAATTATCTTAAACGTTTCAATCAGATCCCCTCTCAATCTCCTCAATTCCAGCGTGTACAAGCCCAATCTCTCCAATCTCTCTGCGTAAGACAGCCCTGCCATCCCAGGAATCAACCTAGTGAATCTACGCTGCACTTCCTCAATTGCCAGAATGTCCTTCCTTAAACCTGGAGACCAGGTGTGGTCTCACCAGGGCCCTGTACAAATGCAAAAGGACATCCTTGCTCTTGTATTCAATTCCCCTTGTAACAAAGGCCAACATTCCATTTGCCCTCTTCACTGCCTGTTGCACTTGCTCATTCACCTTCATTGACTGGTGAACTAGGACTCCTAGGTCTCTTTGCATTTCTCCCTTACCTAACTCGACACCGTTCAGACAATACTCTGCCCTCTTGTTCCTGCTTCCAAAGTGGATAACTTCACATTTATTCACATTGAATGACATCTGCCAAGTATCTGCCCACTCACTCAGCCTATCCAAGTCTCCCTGTATTCTCCTAACGTCCTCTTCGCATGTCACAATGCCACCCAGTTTAGTATCGTCAGCAAACTTGCTGATATAGTTTTCAATGCCCTCATCTAAATCATTGACATAAATTGTAAAGAGCTGTGGTCCCAATACAGAGCCCTGTGGTACCCCAGTAGTCACCTCCAGCCAGTCCGAGAAACACCCATTCACTGCTACCCTTTGCTTTCTATCTGCCAACCAGTTTTCTATCCATGTTGAAACCCTGCCCCCAATGCCATGAGCTCTGATTTTACTCACCAATCTCCTATGTGGCACCTTATCGAATGCCTTCTGAAAATCTAGGTACACAACATTCACTGGCTTACCCTCGTCTAACATCCTTGTTACACCCTCAAAAAAACTCCAACAGATTAGTCAAGCGTGACAGGGGATTTGTTGTTTCGGAGAGCAGAAAGATGGGGGTGGGTGGTGGTCGCGCAGGTTTAACTAGAGTTGCTATGGGTGGAAACCAGGGTGCCAGAACAGATAGTGGAGTGGTTATGGAGAAAGATGTTAAGTCAGGAATTGCGGTGTTGAGCAGGGTGGGGACTAGCGTTCTGAGTCGTGTATTATCTCAGCGCGAGGAGTAGGAAAGACAGATGGATTAGCCTGTTAAATTATAACATGGTAGCCATTACTGAAACTTGCAGGAGGGGTGAGGACTGGCATCTCAGTGATACGGGGCTCTGTTGTTTTAGATGTGATAGAGTGGGAGGGGTAGCATTACTAGTCAGGGAAAATGTCACTGTAATGCTCAGACAGGCCAGACTGGAGAGCTCAACAAGTGAGACTTCATGGCTAGAACTGAGGAATAGGAGAAGTACGGCCACGCTAATGAGATTATAGACCACTCAACAGTCCACAGGATTTAAAGGAGCAAATTTGTAGAGGGTTCGTAGACAAAGAAACAGATCTTGATAGTAGGGACAGTAGGAGATTTTACTTTCCATATAATGACTGTGATCCAGTACTGTTAAAGGGCTGGATGGGAAAGAGTTTGTTAACTGTGTTCAGGATAGTTTCCTTCATCAGCACAGAGAAGTCCTAACTAGAGAGAGTGTAATACATTAAGGAATGAGACAGGGAAGGTGACCGAAGTTTGTGCAAGGGAAACATTTTGCGTCCAGTGATCATAATGCCATTAGTTTCTAAGTAAATATGGAAAAAGATGGGTCTGGTACATGGGTTGAGATTCTGCATTGGAGAAAGACCGGTTTTGATGATATCAGAAAGGATCTGACCGGTGTGGATTGGGGCAGGCTGCTTTCTGCCAAAGGTATACTTGGTAAGTGGGAGGCCTTCAAAAGTGAAATTTTGAGAATGCAGAGTTTGTACGTACCTGTCAAAAAAACGTAAAGATAACAAGATGAGGGCACCTTGGGTTTTGAGAGATATCGAGGCCCTGGTTAAGGAGGAGGAGGAGGTACATAGCATATACAGGCAGGAAGGAACAAATAAGGTAATTGTGTTTAAGGAGGAAATCGGGGGGCTGAAAGAAGGCATGAGGTTGCTCTGGCAGACTAGGTGAAGGAGAATCCCAAGGGCTTTGACATGCCTGTATAGAACAAAAGGATTGCAAGGGACAAAATTGGTCCTCTGGAAGATTAGAGTGGTAATCTATGTGTGGAGCCAAAAGAAACAGGGGAGATCTTAAATGGATTTTTTGCATCTATATTTACTCCAGAGTTGGACGCAGAGTCAACAGAAGTGATGCAAATCAGCGGCGAGGCCATGGACCCTATGCAGATTACAGAGGAGGAGGTGTTTGCTGTCTTGAGGCAAATTAGGGTGGATAAATCCCCAGCGCCTGACAAGGTGTTCCCTCAGACACTGGGAGGCAAGTGCAAAAACTGCAGGGGCTCCAGCAGAGTTACTGAAATCATCCTTAGCCACGGGTGAGGTGTTGGAGAATGTTCTATTGTTTCAGCAAGGCTCTAAGGATAAGACAGGAAGATATAGGCTGGTGAGCCTGACGTCAGCAGTGGGGAAAGTTGTAGGAGGTTATTCTAAGGGACTGGAGATTTATATATTTGGATAGATAAGGACTGATTAAGGCTTGTCTATGTGGCCTTGTGCATGGTAAGTTGTGTCTAACTAATCTTTATAGAGTTTTTCGTGGAAGCTATCAGGAAAGTTGATGGAAGCAAGGCGGTGGATGTCCTCATTGACTTTAGCTCACCCCTTGACAAGATCCGGCATGGGAAATTGGTCATGAAGGTTCAGCCGCTTGGCATTCAAGATGAGTTAATAAATCTGATTAGACACGGGCTTCGTGGAAGAATGGTTGTAAACGGTTGCCTCTCTGACTGGAGGCCTGTGACAGTCAGAGTGCTGCAGGGATTGCTGTGCGGTCCATTGTTGTTTGTCATGTATACTAACAATCTGGATGACATGGTAAACTGGTTCAGCAAATTTCGGGGTGTAGTTGTCAGCGGAAAACTATCAAAGCTGGCACCGGGATCTGGACCAGCTGGAAAAATAAGCTTAAAAAGTGGGGTGGAATTTAATGCCATCAAGAGTGAGGGCAGGTCTTACACAGTGAACGGTGGGGCACTGAGGTGCGCTGAAGAGCAGAAAGATCTGGGAATACAGGTCCATAATTACTTGAAAGTTGCATCACCTGTAGATAGAGTTGTATAGAAAGGATTTGTCCCTTCAGCCTTCGTAAACCAATGTGTAGAGTTCAGGAGATGGGATGTTATGTTGAAGTTGTTTCAGACATTGGTGACATCTAGTTTGGGAGTACAGTGTGTAGCTTTAGTCGCTTACCTACAGCGAAGATGTAAATAAGGTTGAAAGAGTTCAGAGAAAACTTGCAAAGATGTTGCTGGGACGAGCTGTAGGGAAAGGTTGAATAGGTTATAACTTTATTGCTTGGAATGTAGAAGACTGAGGGGAGATTTGATAGGGGTATACAAAATGATGAGAGATGTACATGCTGAGGTTGGGTATGACTACAACTGAAGGTCCTGCGTTAAGGGTGAAAGGGGAAATGTTTAAAGAGAACATGAGGGGGAGCTTCTTCACTCAGGGTGGTGGGGGTGAGGAACGAGCTGCCAGTGGAAGTGCTGGATGCAGGGTGGATTTCAGTATTTCAGGGAGATTTGCTTAGGTACGAGGATGGGAGGGGTATGGAGGGCTATGGTCTGGGTTCAGGTCAATGGGACTAGGCTGATAGTTTAGCACAGACTAGATGGGCTGAAGGGCCCCTTTGCCTGCAGTTGTAATCTGACTGTGAAGTTGGCACAGCCCGGGTGGTGGTGGTCTTTGAAAGATTTTCCCTTCTTGAGGCAGTGACTGTTGAAGATGTGATCAAAGGTGGAATCTTTTTCTGCATCTTGAAGCCTTCAACAAACCTGTTGCTACTAACTTCTGTTGTTCCTCCTTGCTCTGAATTCTCCCCTTCCTTTCCAGCCCCGAAGAAGGGTTTTGGCCCGGGGCATCAGCTTCCAGAGATGCTCCCTGTCCTGCTGAGTGCCTCCAGCATTTTGTGTGTTTTGTTTTGGATTTCCAGCATCTCCAGACTTTCTCATGTTTGTGATTCTGTTGCTACCTGTGGGTTTGGGACCGGGCTGGTGAAATGGGAGTCGTTTAGGTAGTACAGAGTACAACAGTACCAACACAGCATTGCCAACGAGGGCATCTTTGCTTCTATCAGTTGGACGATTGTGGAACCTAACGGATGTCTGTGTCACGACCGGGGTGTTACCACAAAGCCTTGTGATTTTTCTCTCTGATGGAGCAGGCTGTTGGTTAAGGCAACCAAGTTCCAAACCAGGCAGGAGAGGGTTTCAGCCTGAATTGTCAGCTGCACTCTTTTCCATAGGTGCTGAGTTCCTCCAGCATTTTGTGTGTCTTGCTAGGAGAATGTCCTTGTTGGACTTGGCCTTCTCTACTCCCACCTTCTCGATCCGACTTTGCCAGATGGTTTATTTATATTTTACATATCTGGAATTGATTTTGCCACATTTAAATTTCTTGGAATCAGGCCAGGGTTTTCTGACCTCAGAGTAGGGAACTTCCAGGACCTCACCTCTAATTTTTAGTTTAGGGGTGTGTGCAGTGCAGAGCTTGTTCTGCATTAGGGTGAAATCTCGGACTAGCTCATTCTCGTTGAGAAAAGCCACCCTGTGAAGATGCCGTTCCATCTCCTTGTCCAAGCTGGCTATATTCGTTCTGTTGTGGCTCTGTAATGGTGGTGATAAAATGATTGAGATTTCCAGCATGGAAGCAGAGCCTTTGGCCCACACTGATCCCAGGCCAACATCGAATAACGGAGCACTTCTGCACAGGAGAAGGCCCTTTGGCCCATCTAGTCTGTGCTGAACTATCACTCTGCCTAAAACTATTGACCTGCGCCTGGACCATTACCCTCTCTATCCCTTCCATCTACGTTCCTATCCAAACTTCTCTTAAACATTGACATTGAACTTATGTGCACCACTTCCGCTGGAAGCTCATTCCACCGAGTGAAGAAATTTCTCCTTATGTTCCTCTTTAATATTTTGCCTTTTAGTCTTAACCGATGACCTCCAGTTGTAGTCCCACCCAACCTCAGTGGAAAACGCCTGCTTGAATTTACATAAACACAGGATATTCTGCAAATTCAATTCAAGATTGTTTAATGTCATTTCTGGTACACAGGTAGAAAGGAGAATGAAGTAATTGTTTCTCCAGATCTGATGCAGCACAAAAATAGACAGTAAGATAAAGAAAACAACACAAAAAACCCCACAATGAACATAAATACATAAGTTAGCTTATAAACATTGATTTTTTATCTATAAAGTGACGCCAGGCACAGGATTGTCTGAACATAAGGTGACTTTGACAGGAAATGATCAAGCAATGGCGTTGGGGGAAATTAGGGTGATGAGTTAATGGGTGGAGGTGTTGATCAGCCTTACTGCTTGGAGAAAGTATCTGTTTTTAAGTCTGGTGATGCTGACATGAATGGTGTGTAGCCTCCCAGATGGGAGTGGGAAAAGCAGTCCGTGTGCAGGGTGGGTGGGATCCTTCATGATGTTACTGGCCCTTTTGTGTCTCCACAGCTCTTAATGCCTTCTTGTCAAACACCATGAACTGAGACTTGGGCTTGCAATTTTTATAATTGTCTGATCAGTGACAGCCATTATAATCCGCCTCCTCTTTATTTAAACGATGTCATGTATTCATCTTTTAATTAAATCCTTTTCAGGAAGATTTCATTAAGTTTCTTGCCGTGCTATCATGTTGCTGAATTAGTTTCCTTGAAATTGTACGCCTGTTCATTTACACAGCAGGAGACTGGAGTGGCTGCGGTTTAGGGGTTAGTGCCCCCTACTGGGACTTACTGCTACTGCAGTACAAAACACAGATGTGACCGGTTTACACTCAAGATCCTCTTATTCCATTAATTGTTTTTAATTAAGATACAGTGCGGAGTAGGCCCTTCTGGTCCCTTGAGCCGTGCTGCCCAGAACCCCAGGTTTAATCCTAGCCTAATTACAGGATGATTTACAATGACCTAACCTACTGTACCAACTGGCACGTCTTTTGAACTGTGGGAGGAAACCAGAGCACCTGGAGGAAACCCGCGTGATCACGGGGAGAAGCTGCGATCTCCTTGCAGTCAGCGGTGGGAGTTGAACCCGGGCCACTGCTACTGTAAAACGTTGTGCTAACCGTGCCGCGTTCTGTGTATCTCCATGGACTTCAGCTGCATCACTGAGGGCTCCCATCATCCAGGACATGCCTTCGTCTCGTTGCTACCATTGGAGGGAAGATACAGGAGCCCGAAGAGGCACGCAGAGTGTTTGAGGAACTGCACCCTCCCCTTGACCATTAGATCTCTGATGGGCATTGACCACCCCACTATTTTTGCCCTCATCCACACTGTCATGTTAAAAAAAATTATGTAAAGTGAAGATGCTTTCAAAAATAATGAAATGTTTCTAAATATCAAAAAATACTTGAAAGAGCAGTAAACAGTAAGAAGAATGAAATCAAGTCAGTATTTGGTGTGACTACTCTTTGCACTTAAGATTGCATCTTAGGTACACTGTCGTGCAGATTTGCATCTCGGAGAACTTGCCGCAGTTCTTCTGCAGACTTTGGCTGTCTCGCTTGCTTCTGTCTCTCCAGGTGACCCTAGACAGCCTCAGTGATGTGGAGACCAGGGTTCTGTGGAGACCATGCCATATTGTGTAGAACACCTTGTTCTTTTTGTTGAAGATAAGACCATGAGTTATGGGAGTAGAATTAGGCTAAGTGGCTCATCAAGAATGCTCCACTTCTTGATCATGGCTGATCCATTTCCCTTTCAACCCCATTCTCCTGCCTTCTCCCCATAACCTATCATGCCCTGACTTAAGAATCTTAACAACCTCCGCCTTAAATACACCCAATGATCTGCTCTCCACAGATGCTTTGGCAATGAATACCACAGATTCAGCCCCCTAAGGCTAAAGAAAATACTCCTCGTCTCTGTTCTAAATGGACGTTCCTCTATTCTGAGGCCATGCCCTCTGGTCCTGGACTGCTCCACCATTCCACATCCTTTCCACATCCCCTCTGTCTGGGCCTTTCAACATTCAATGGCTTTCATAGAAATCCACCCTTACTCTTCTAAAATCCAGTGAGTAAAGGCCTAGACCTTTACCCTGCTCACAATACTCCCAAGTGAAGCCTCACTGGTGCCTTATAAAGCCTCAGCATTACATCCTTGCCTTTTATATTCTAGTCCTCTCAAAATGAATGCTAACATTGTTTCTGCCTTCCTCACCACCAACTCAACCTGCAAATTAACCTTTAGGGAATCCTGTACAAGGGCTCCCAAGTCCCTTTGTATCTCAGATTTTTGAATTTTCTCCCCACTTAGAAAAGAGTCAATGCTTTTATCCCTTCTGCCAAAGTGTATGACCATACATTTCCCGACACTGGATTCCATCTGCTGCTGCTTTGCCTATTCTAATTTGTCCTTCTGCAGCCTCCCTGCTTCCTCAACACTACCTGCCCCTCCTCCTATCTTTGTATCATTTGCAAACTTAAAGATGTGGTAAACTTGGCCACAACGCCATCAATTCCATCATCCAGGTCATTAACATATAATGTGAGACGCAACAGACCCCTGTGGAAAGCTGCAAGTCACCGGCAGTGAAAAGGCTCCCTTTATTCCCACTCAGCCAGTCTTCTGTGCTGTAACTTGCCTGTAATGCCACATTCCATACCTTGCTAAGCAGCAACTGCATGGGGCTTGTCAAAATCCAAGTAAACAGCATCTCATTCAATTTGCCTATGTTTGGCTCGTACCTGTATTGCTCTAAAAGTTTCCTATGCATCCAGGGTGACACAGTAGAGCAGCAGTTTACGTGGTGTTATTTTAGTGCCAGTGACCTGCCACTGTCTGAGGAGTTTGTACCTTCTCCTCATAACTGTGTAGGGTTCCTCCAGATGCTGTGGTTTCCTCCCACGTTCCAAAGGTGTACGGGTTACTCGGTTAATTGGTCACATGGGTGGCCTGGGCTCATTGGGCTGGAAAAGCTGTTAACATGCTGATCTCTATTTTTAAAAAAATGTGTATTTTGTATGTTGTACTTTTACCTGCCTCCACCACTTTGCTTTCCAAATAATCTCTGTGTAGAAAATGTTGCTCATCATGTTCCTACTAATCCTTTCCCATCTCAACTTAACCTTCTGCCTTCTAGTTCTTGCATGTTTTGTGAGCTAGGACATCACTAAACTTTAAATGAATTTTGTATTGCATAGAATGCTTAGTCTCTTAAAGTGAAGCGATCAATTCATTCCCAAGGAAGCTGTATGGACTGCAGAGGATCTGCTCTGGCACACTGTGTCAGAGGGTCGAGCAGACAGTGTATGTGTTGCATCTTTATAAAATACAGGCAGTCCCAAGTTACATTTGGGTTCTGGTCCTCAGAAATCTCCCTAAGCTAATTTCCCCGAGTCAGAAAAATCCAATTTATATAACAATTACAGCACGGAAACAGGCCATCTCGGCCCTTCTAGTCCGTGCCGAACGCTTACTCTCACCTAGTCCCACTGATCCGCACTCAGCCCATAACCCTCCATTCCTTTCCTGTCCATATACCTATCCAACTTTGCTTTAAATGACAATACCGAACCTGCCTCTACCACTTCTACTGGAAGCTCGTTCCACACAGCTACCACTCTCTGAGTAAAGAAATTCTCTCTCGTGTTACCCTTAAACTTTTGCCCCCTAACTTTCAACTCAAGTCCTCTTGTTTGAATCTCCCCTACTCTCAATGGAAAAAGCCTATCCACGTCAACTCGATCTATCCCCCTCATTATTTTAAATACCTCTATCAAGTTCCCCCTCAACCTTCTACGCTCCAAAGAATAAAGACCTAACTTGTTCAACCTTTCTCTGTAACTTATGTGCTGAAACCCAGGTAAGATTCTAGTAAATCTTCTTTACTCTTTTTTTTAAACTCTTTTCTATACTCTTTCATATCATATTGCTGTATATCCACTTGCTAGGATCCTTTAATTCCTTCAATAATCACCCTAACTCCTCCACTTCTTCAAGCTAGTAATTGTAATGAATTCTTTCATGACGGAATGCAGTATGTATTCTATTACAAACAAGAGAAAATCTGCAGAGCCACACACACACAAAATACTGGTGGAACACAGCAGGCCAGGCAGCGTCTATAGGGAGAAGCGCTGTCGACGTTTCGGGCCGAGACCCTTCGTCAGGACTAACTGAAAGGAAAGATAGTAAGAGATTTGAAAGTAGTGGAGGGAGGGGGAAATGCAAAATGATAGGAGAAGACCGGAGGGGATGGGATGAAGCTAAGAGCTGGAAAGGTGATTGGCGAAAGTGATACAGAGCTGGAGAAGGGAAAGGATCATGGGACGGGAGGCCTTGGGAGAAAGAAAGGGGGAGGGGAGCACCGGAGGGAGATGGAGAGCAGGCAGAGTGATGGACAGAGGGAGAGAAAAAAAGCAAACAACTAAATATGTCAGGGATGGGGTAAGAAGGGGAGGAGGGGCATTAACGGAAGTTAGAGAAGTCAATGTTCATGCCATCAGGTTGGAGGCTACCCAGCCGGTATATAAGGTGTTCCTCCTCCAACTTGTGTGTGGCTTCATTTTGACAATAGAGGAGGCCATGAACAGATATATCAGAATGGGAATGGGATGTGGAATTAAAATGTGTGGCCACTGGGAGATCCTGAAAATCTGCAGATGTTGGAAATCCACGCAGTGCTGGAGGAACTCAACAGATCAGGCAGCATCTGCGGAAAAGAGTACGGTCGACATCTCAGGCCGAGACCCTTCATCAGGAGATAAAAGTACACTACTGCACAGAAACAGGGCCTTTGGCCCATCTAGTCTGTGCTGAACAATTATTATTCTGCCTGAATATCACCCTAACACATCAGGTTACTGTAACCTAAGTGGCCCCTGTATTTAATTATCGGGATCTATCAGTACACATGTGTGAGTTGTGAGGCAACACTTCACCTGTGAGTCGGCTGGTGTGGTATACTGCGTCCGGTGCTCCTGGTGTGGCTTTTTATATATTGGTGAGACCTAACGCAGACTGGGAGACCGTTTCGCTGAACACCTACGCTCAGTCCGCCAGAGAAAGCAGGATCTCCCAGTGGCCACACATTTTAATTCCACGTCCCATTCCCATTCTGATATGTCTATCCTCTACTGTCAAGATGAAGCCACACTCAGGTTGGAGGAACAACACCTTATATACCGGCTGGGTAGCCTCCAACCTGATGGCATGAACATTGAGTTCTCTAACTTCCGTTAATGCCCCTCCTCCCCTTCTTACCCCATCCCTGATATATTTAGTGTTTTTTTTTTTTGTTTTCTCCCCCCTCCCTTTTTTTTCTTTCTCTCTCTGCCCATCACTCTGCCTGTTCTCCATGTCCCTCTGGGGCTCCCCTCCTTCTTACTTTCTCCCCAGGCATCCCGTTCCATGATCCTTTCCCTTCTCTAGCTCTGTATCATTTTCGCCAATCACCTTTCCAGCTCTTAGCTTCACCCCACCCCCTCCGGTCTTCTCCTATCATTTTGCATTTCCCCCTCCCCCCACTACTTTCAAATCTCTTACTATCTTTCCTTTCAGTTAGTCCTGACGAAGGGTCTCGGCCCGAAACGTCGACAGCGCTTCTCCCTATAGATGCTGCCCGGCCTGCTGTGTTCCACCAGCATCTTGTGTGTGTAACATAATACCAAGATGTGTTCGGGGTGGCCCGCCCATCGGCCTTCTCCATCCCCTAACCCTCCCACGCTGGCTCTCCTCCTTTGTCTCACCTACCAGCTTTCTCAGTACCCTCTCCAAACGTTCTTAATCTGTTTTTTATTTCGCTCTGTCATTCTCGTCTGGAAACGTCGACAGTTTCCTCTCTTCCATAGATTCTGCCTGTCCTGCTGAGCTGCCCCAGCATTATGTGTGTGTGTGTTGCTGTGCATTTCCAGCATCTACAAAATCTCCTGTGTTTACCTTCTCAAGGCCTGCATTCGTGGCCCATCTCTCACTGTGTCTGAAAAGCCATTGGGTGAGCTGCCTCCTTGGACTGATTTACTCTTTCCACGGAGCTGCTGTCACAGTGCACTGGGACAGGGAGTTCTGGACTTCACTCCAGCAAAGGAACTGAGAAGTGTTTCAGCTCGGGCTGGTGTCCGACTTGCAGGGTGGGGATGGAATCTGCGGGAGGTGGGTGGTGTTCTTGGCCCCTAGCTACAGAGGCCGCAGGTTTGTACAGGTACCAGTGATGGGGGTCTGAGTGTTGAGTGTGGCAGATGGGGTGCCAATCTACCCGATACCTTTGCTCCAGGCGGTGCTGAGTTGTTGCATGACACTCGCGGATAGTGGAAAGGCATTGCGCTGTCAGGAGACACAGCAGGATAACCTGCTCTTCTGCCCTGACTATTTAGGTGACTAGTCCAGCTGGGGCCGTTGGTTCACAGTGACGTTGTTGGGGACACCATGGTGCAATGCCATTGAATGTCTAGGACTGAATGCCTGCCACCAATGTGGCACTAATACTAATACTAGTACGAATTGAGATGTTCTTTATCCCCATTCAAAGCAGAGGATGTTTCTTGCACTCAGATAGGGAGACTGCTCAAGAGTATTGCTCATTGCTCTATTTTGAAGCGTATTTTGGATGTTAAGTAATGATTTTAACTTCAGGGGGTGATTGAATTCTTCAACTTGTGTCAGCTGTGAGCCTGCCCTCGAGTGGATTTTTACCAGCGTTCACATGCCTGTTCCTGTGTCTCTTTGCAGACTTACGTCGCCAACATACTGATAGCAGTGAACCCGTACTATGACATAGCTAAGCTCTACTCATCGGACTCCATTCAGAAGTACAAGGGGAAATCCTTGGGCACTCTGCCACCACACGTCTACGCTATTGGTGAGTGGTCCCCTACTCCCTCCCCAAGTCTGCGGTTTGTGCAACATGCTGAGGTTGGTTCTACTTGCGATTTTAGTGCGCCCATCAGGTGTTTGCAGAATGGTGCATGATTGTACCGTTGCAAAACTTTTCTTTGTTCCTGGGGGTGGGTCAAACACAAGTCGACTCTGCCCACAAGTCAGCTCGATGTATTTTGTGTTGCCTCGGTCATGACTTGGACAGTCATGAACATTGCGTTAGCTTTCTTTTTCACACGTACATGGAAACTTCAAAATGTACAGGGAAATGTGTTGTTTTCGTTGAGGACGCGCAGGGGAACCGGTGACTGTTGCCATGCTTCTGTTGTAAACGTTACTAACCTAACCGGTACGTCTCCGGACTGTGGGAGGAGAATGGGGCGGTGCCTGGAGGAAACCCACGCGGTCACGGGGAGAACGTACGAACCCCTTACAGAGAGCGGCGGGGATTGAACCCTGACCTTCCAGCTGATGCCGTAACGCGTTATGCTAACCGCTACGCTCCTGTGCCACCCTAAGACGTAATTCCCCGTTTCCCAGTCAGAGGTGCTGTCTGTCCAGGCACAGCTCGATGAACAAAGAAGTGCTGGAGCCATTCAGCAGATCGGGCAGCATCTTCAGGGGAGAAACAGGTCCTGTATCCTTTGTCAGATGAGCAATCTTACTTCAAGATCCTGCTCTGAGACGATATACTGGAATCATTATTTCTATTGTCTCAGTAATGTAGTAAAGCTCCCGATAATACAACACCCTCTGGACTTTGAATATAGACATCCACAGCACAATACAGGCCCTTCAGCCCATAATGTTGGGCTGACCATATAACCCTCTCCAGAAACTGCCTCAAATTTCCCCTACCATGTAGCCCTCTGAGCTCCATATACCCATCCAGGAGTCTTTTAAAAGACCCCATCAATCTGCCTCCACCACCGTTGCTGGCAGCCCATTCCACACACTCACCACTCTGAGTAAAATACTTACCCCTGACATCCCCTCTGTACCTACTCCCCAGCACCCTAAACCTGTGTCCTCTTGTGGCAACCATTTCAGCCCTGGGAAAAAGCCTCTGACTATCCACACCATCAATGCCTCTCATCATCTTGTACACCTCTATCCAGTCACCTCTCATTCTCCGTCGCTCCAAGGAGAAAAGGCCGAGTTCACGCAATCAAACTGGCTGATTTGCAGGTTTTCTGGACGATTAGATGTTACTCTGAATAATAGCCAAATGCTTTGATTTCACTCTTTTTTACACGCTGCACAGTAGTATAATAGGATCTCATGTTGCAGTTACCTGCTGCCGTGGTGGCCCCACGACAGAAAGGCTTTTGAGAAGGTTCAGATGCAACCCTCCTGGATGAGAGAGGGTTTGGAGAGGGTCTGCAAAGGGGAGGGGGAGACGTGTTAGAAGTTTATAGAGTTCTGAGTGACGTCGGTGGGGAAGGTAGTCAGATTCTTTTCCCCCAGGATAGAGTTACAGATACCATCGGGCACAGCTTCAAGCTGAGGGTCGAGAATCTAAGGGAGATGTGCAGAGCAAGTTGTTCTCTTGGCTCGGTGGTGGCTGCCTGGAGTGATTTACAGGGCTGGTGGTGGTGGGGGGGCAGATGTGGTAGAGCTGCTCAAGTTTGTAGAGAATGCACCGTCTAGAGGGATGTAGGCCACATATAGTCAGGAGAGATTTAGTGTAATCTGGCGTCTGGCTCAGCGCAGGCAGCGTGGGATGTGCTGTCCTCTTCTCTGAACCCAGTAAGCCGAGGGAAATAGTTAAGCTCTCCGATCCCCCGCTCCAGCCTCAGACACCACCCCCCCCCATGATCACTGGTGCTCCAGCCTCAGACACCACCCCCCCCCCATGATCACTGGTGCTCCAGCCTCAGACACCACCCCCCCCCCATGATCACTGGTGCTCCAGACCCCCACCCCCCCATGATCACTGGTGCTCCAGACCCCCCCCCCCCATGATCACTGGTGCTCCAGACCCCCCCCCCCATGATCACTGGTGCTCCAGACCCCCCCCCCCATGATCACTGGTGCTCCAGCCTCAGACCCCCACCCCCCCATGATCACTGGTGCTCCAGCCTCAGACACCACCCCCCCCCCCCCCATGATCACTGGTGCTCCAGCCTCAGACACCACCCCCCCCCCCCCCCCATGATCACTGGTGCTCCAGCCTCAGACACCACCCCCCCCCCCCATGATCACTGGTGCTCCAGCCTCAGACCCCCACCCCCCCATGATCACTGGTGCTCCAGCCTCAGACCCCCACCCCCCCATGATCACTGGTGCTCCAGCCTCAGACCCCCACCCCCCCATGATCACTGGTGCTCCAGACCCCCCCCCCCCATGATCACTGGTGCTCCAGACCCCCCCCCCCATGATCACTGGTGCTCCAGCCTCAGACCCCCACCCCCCCATGATCACTGGTGCTCCAGCCTCAGACACCACCCCCCCCCCCCCCATGATCACTGGTGCTCCAGCCTCAGACACCACCCCCCCCCCCCCCATGATCACTGGTGCTCCAGCCTCAGACACCACCCCCCCCCCCCATGATCACTGGTGCTCCAGCCTCAGACCCCCACCCCCCCATGATCACTGGTGCTCCAGCCTCAGACACCACCCCCCCCCCCATGATCACTGGTGCTCCAGCCTCAGACCCCCACCCCCCCATGATCACTGGTGCTCCAGACCCCCCCCCCATGATCACTGGTGCTCCAGACCCCCCCCCATGATCACTGGTGCTCCAGACCCCCCCCCCCCATGATCACTGGTGCTCCAGCCTCAGACCCCCACCCCCCCATGATCACTGGTGCTCCAGCCTCAGACCCCCACCCCCCCATGATCACTGGTGCTCCAGACCCCCCCCCCCCATGATCACTGGTGCTCCAGACCCCCCCCCCCCATGATCACTGGTGCTCCAGCCTCAGACCCCCACCCCCCCATGATCACTGGTGCTCCAGCCTCAGACACCACCCCCCCCCCCCATGATCAGTGGTGCTCCAGCCTCAGACCCCCACCCCCCCATGATCACTGGTGCTCCAGCCTCAGACCCCCACCCCCCCATGATTACTGGTGCTCCAGACCCCCACCCCCCCATGATCACTGGTGCTCCAGACCCCCCCCCCATGATCACTGGTGCTCCAGACCCCCCCCATGATCACTGGTGCTCCAGACCCCCCCCCCCCCCATGATCACTGGTGCTCCAGCCTCAGACCCCCCCATGATCACTGGTGCTCCAGACCCCGCCCCCGTGATCACTGGTGCTCCAGAACCCCTCCCCCCCATGATCACTGGTGCTCCAGCCTCAGACACCACCACCCCCCCCCATGATCACTGGTGCTCCAGCCTCAGACACCACCCCCCCCCCCCATGATCACTGGTGCTCCAGCCTCAGACACCACCCCCCCCCCCCCATGATCACTGGTGCTCCAGCCTCAGACCCCCACCCCCCCATGATCACTGGTGCTCCAGCCTCAGACACCACCCCCCCCCCCATGATCACTGGTGCTCCAGCCTCAGACCCCCACCCCCCCATGATCACTGGTGCTCCAGCCTCAGACACCACCCCCCCCCCCCCATGATCACTGGTGCTCCAGCCTCAGACTCCCACCCCCCCATGATCACTGGTGCTCCAGCCTCAGACACCACCCCCCCCCCCATGATCACTGGTGCTCCAGACCCCCCCCCCCCATGATCACTGCTGCTCCAGCCTCAGACCCCACCCCCCATGATCACTGGTGCTCCAGCCTCAGACCCCCCCCCCCATGATCACTGGTGCTCCAGACCCCGCCCCCGTGATCACTGGTGCTCCAGCCTCAGACCCCCCCCCCATGATCACTGCTGCTCCAGCCTCAGACCCCCCATGATCACTGCTGCTCCAGCCTCAGACCCCCCCCCATGATCACTGGTGCTCCAGACCCCCACCCCCCATGATCGCTGGTGCTCCAGATCCCCCCCCCCCGTGATCACTGGTGCTCCAGAACCCCTCCCCCCCATGATCACTGGTGCTCCAGCCTCAGACCCCCCCCCCCATGATTACTGCTGCTCCAGCCTCAGACCCCCCATGATCACTGGTGCTCCAGACCCCCACCATGATCACTGGTGCTCCAGACCCCCACCCCCCATGATCGCTGGTGCTCCAGATCCCCCCCCCCATGATCACTGGTGCTCCAGACCCCCCACCCCCCCCCGATGATCACTGCTGCTCCAGACCCCCCCCCCCATGATCACTGCTGCTCCAGACCCCCCCCCCCCCCCATGATCACTGGTGCTCCAGCCTCAGACACCCCCCCCCCCCCATGATCACTGGTGCTCCAGACCCACCCCCCATGATCACTGGTGCTCCAGACCCACCCCCCCATGATCACTGGTGCTCCAGACCCCTACCACCCCCATGATCACTGGTGCTCCAGACCCCTACCACCCCCATGATCACTGGTGCTCCAGACCCCCCCCTCCATGATCACTGGTGCTCCAGACCGCCCCCCCCCCCATGATCACTGGTGCTCCAGCCTCAGACCCCCCCATGATCACTGGTGCTCCAGACCCCCCCTCCATGATCACTGGTGCTCCAGCCTCAGACCCCCCCCCATGATCACTGGTGCTCCAGACCCCCCCCCCCCATGATCACTGGTGCTCCAGCCTCAGACCCCCCCCCATGATCACTGGTGCTCCAGCCTCAGACCCCCCATGATCACTGGTGCTCCAGCCTCAGACCCCCCCCCATGATCACTGGTGCTCCAGACCCCCACCCCCCATGATCACTGGTGCTCCAGCCTCAGACACCCCCCCCCCATGATCACTGGTGCTCCAGCCTCAGACCCCCCATGATCACTGGTGCTCCAGACCCCCCCCCATGATCACTGGTGCTCCAGACCCCCCCTCCATGATCACTGGTGCTCCAGCCTCAGACACCACCCCCCCCCCCCATGATCACTGGTGCTCCAGCCTCAGACACCACCCCCCCCCCTCCATGATCACTGGTGCTCCAGACCCACCCCCCATGATCACTGTTGCTCCAGACCCACCCCCCATGATCACTGGTGCTCCAGACCCCCCCCCCCATGATCACTGGTGCTCCAGCCTCAGACCCCCACCCCCCCATGATCACTGGTGCTCCAGACCCCCCCCCATGATCACTGGTGCTCCAGACCCCCCCCCCCATGATCACTGGTGCTCCAGACCCCCACCCTTCATGATCTCTGGTGCTCCAGACCGCCCCCCCCCCCATGATCACTGGTGCTCCAGCCTCAGACCCCCCCATGATCACTGGTGCTCCAGCCTCAGACCCCCCCATGATCACTGGTGCTCCAGCCTCAGACCCCCCATGATCACTGGTGCTCCAGCCTCAGACACCACCCCCCCCCCCCATGATCACTGGTGCTCCAGCCTCAGACTCCCACCCCCCCATGATCACTGGTGCTCCAGACCCCCACCCCCCCATGATCACTGGTGCTCCAGACCCCCCCCCCCATGATCACTGGTGCTCCAGCCTCAGACCCCCACCCCCCATGATCACTGGTGCTCCAGACCCCCCCCCCCCATGATCACTGGTGCTCCAGACCCCCCCCCCCCATGATCACTGGTGCTCCAGCCTCAGACCCCCACCCCCCATGATCACTGGTGCTCCAGACCCCCCCCCCATGATCACTGGTGCTCCAGACCCCCCCCCCATGATCACTGGTGCTCCAGCCTCAGACCCCCACCCCCCCATGATCACTGGTGCTCCAGCCTCAGACACCACCCCCCCCCCCCATGATCACTGGTGCTCCAGCCTCAGACCCCCACCCCCCCATGATCACTGGTGCTCCAGCCTCAGACCCCCACCCCCCCATGATCACTGGTGCTCCAGCCTCAGACCCCCACCCCCCCATGATCACTGGTGCTCCAGACCCCCCCCCCCCCATGATCACTGGTGCTCCAGCCTCAGACCCCCACCCCCCATGATCACTGGTGCTCCAGACCCCCCCCCCATGATCACTGGTGCTCCAGACCCCCCCCCCCCATGATCACTGGTGCTCCAGCCTCAGACCCCCACCCCCCCATGATCACTGGTGCTCCAGCCTCAGACACCACCCCCCCCCCCATGATCACTGGTGCTCCAGCCTCAGACCCCCACCCCCCCATGATCACTGGTGCTCCAGCCTCAGACCCCCACCCCCCCATGATCACTGGTGCTCCAGCCTCAGACCCCCACCCCCCCATGATCACTGGTGCTCCAGCCTCAGACCCCCACCCCCCCATGATCACTGGTGCTCCAGACCCCCCCCCCCATGATCACTGGTGCTCCAGCCTCAGACCCCCACCCCCCATGATCACTGGTGCTCCAGACCCCCCCCCCATGATCACTGGTGCTCCAGACCCCCCCCCCATGATCACTGGTGCTCCAGACCCCCCCCCCCATGATCACTGGTGCTCCAGCCTCAGACCCCCACCCCCCCATGATCACTGGTGCTCCAGCCTCAGACCCCCACCCCCCCATGATCACTGGTGCTCCAGCCTCAGACCCCCACCCCCCCATGATCACTGGTGCTCCAGACCCCCCCGCCCCATGATCACTGGTGCTCCAGACCCCCCCCCCATGATCACTGGTGCTCCAGACCCCCCTCCCCATGATCACTGGTGCTCCAGACCCCCCCCCATGATCACTGGTGCTCCAGACCCCCCCCATGATCACTGGTGCTCCAGACCCCCACCCCCCATGATCACTGGTGCTCCAGACCCCCACCCCCCTCCATGATCACTGGTGCTCCAGCCTCAGACCCCCCCCCCCCATGATCACTGGTGCTCCAGCCTCAGACCCCCTCCCCCCATGATCACTGGTGCTCCAGACCGCCCCCCCCATGATCACTGGTGCTCCAGACCGCCCCCCCCATGATCACTGGTGCTCCAGCCTCAGACCCCCCCCATGATCACTGGTGCTCCAGCCTCAGACCTCCCCCCCCCATGATCACTGGTGCTCCAGCCTCAGACCCCCCCCCGCATGATCACTGGTGCTCCAGCCTCAGACCCCCCCCCCCATGATCACTGGTGCTCCAGCCTCAGACCCATCCCCCCCCATGGTCACTGGTGCTCCAGACCCCCACCCCCCCCATGATCACTGGTGCTCCAGACCGCCCCCCCCCCATGATCACTGGTGCTCCAGACCGCCCCCTCCATGATCACTGGTGCTCCAGACCCCCACCCCCCCATGATCACTGATCACTGGTGCTCCAGACCGCCCCCCCCATGATCACTGGTGCTCCAGCCTCAGACCCCCCCCCATGATCACTGGTGCTCCTAGACCCCCCCGCCCCATGATCACTGGTGCTCCAGACCCCCCCCCCCCATGATCACTGGTGCTCCAGACCCCCACCCCCCTCCATGATCACTGGTGCTCCAGACCCCCACCCCCCCATGATCACTGATCACTGGTGCTCCAGACCCCCCCCCCATGATCACTGGTGCTCCAGACCGCCCCCCCCCATGATCACTGGTGCTCCAGACCGCCCCCCCCCATGATCACTGGTGCTCCAGCCTCAGACCCCCCCCCATGATCACTGGTGCTCCTAGACCCCCCCGCCCCATGATCACTGGTGCTCCAGACCCCCCCCCCCCCATGATCACTGGTGCTCCAGACCCCCACCCCCCTCCATGATCACTGGTGCTCCAGCCTCAGACCCCCCCCCCCCCCATGATCACTGATGCTCCAGCCTCAGACCCCCCCCCCCCCATGATCACTGGTGCTCCAGACCGCCCCCCCCATGATCACTGGTGCTCCAGACCGCCCCCCCCATGATCACTGGTGCTCCAGCCTCAGACCCCCCCCATGGTCACTGGTGCTCCAGACCCCAGGCATGCGGCTCTGAGACCAGGCCCTGGGCTCTGTGCAGCTGATATTCCAGGCTGATGAGCGAGTCAGGTATCGAATCTCTGAGTGATCGGAGACCAGACTACCTAAGTATCCAACAGAAATGTTGAGCCAACCTGGTTAAGTCCGCAGCATTTTACTGTGGAGTTTAGAAAGGTCTGCAGTATCGTCGCTCTGTTGAGTTGTGAATGGTTGATTTATTCAAAATGAGGCTGAAAACAGGAATTGATTTTACCCACTGGATTCTGATGGAATGACGAGAGTGCACCACAAAGGTGAAGGGAAAACACATTCTTTCCAATGAATTGCACATGCTCAGTGTAAAGGCTGGGTCTTAGAATGTACATGCTGATGTCTCACAGCGACATGTTTCAAACTCTGCTTTCAATCTTCACCCTCAGCTGATAAAGCTTATCGCGATATGAAGGTACACAAATTAAGCCAGTCCATCATTGTATCAGGCGAATCTGGTGCTGGGAAAACAGAGAATACAAAGTTTGTACTTCGGTATGTATGAATCTTACACCCTTTAACACCGACCCGTTCCGGAATCTCACACCTGTTAACGCGGAATCTCACGCCTGTTAACGCCGACGCATTCCGGAATCTCACACCTGTTAACGCGGAATCTCACGCCTGTTAACGCCGACCCATTCCGGAATCTCACACCTGTTAACGCGGAATCTCACGCCTGTTAACGCCGACCCGTTCCGGAATCTCACGCCTGTTAACGCGGAATCTCACGCCTGTTAACACCGACCCGTTCCGGAATCTCACACCTGTTAACGCGGAATCTCACGCCTGTTAACCCCGACCCGTTCCGGAATCTCACACCTGTTAACACCGACCCATTCCGGAATCTCACACCTGTTAACGCGGAATCTCACGCCTGTTAACCCCGACCCGTTCCGGAATCTCACACCTGTTAACACCGACCCGTTCCGGAATCTCACGCCTGTTAACCCCGACCCGTTCCGGAATCTCACACCTGTTAACCCCGACCCGTTCCGGAATCTCACACCTGTTAACTCCGACACGTTCCGGAATCTCACGCCTGTTAACGCCGACACATTCCGGAATCCCACGCCTGTTAACGCGGAATCTCACGCCTGTTAACGCTGACACATTCCGGAATCCCACGCCTGTTAACGCCGACACATTCCGGAATCTCACGCCTGTTAACGCCGACACATTCCGGAATCTCACGCCTGTTAACTCCGACACATTCCGGAATCTCACGCCTGTTAATGCCGACACCTTCCGGAATCTCACGCCTGTTAACGTGGAATCCCACGCCTGTTAACGCCGACACATTCCGGAATCTCACGCCTGTTAACGCCGACACATTCCGGAATCTCACGCCTGTTAACGCCGACACATACCGGAATCTCACGCCTGTTAACTCCGACCCGTTCCGGAATCTCACGCCTGTTAACTCCGACACATTCCGGAATCTCACGCCTGTTAACGCCGACACATTCCGGAATCTCATGCCTGTTAACGTGGAATCCCACGCCTGTTAACTCCGACGTTCCGGAATCTCACGCCTGTTAACCCGACCCGTTCCGGAATCTCACGCCTGTTAACTCCGACACGTTCCGTAATCTCACGCCTGTTAACTCCGACACATTCCGGAATCTCACGCCTGTTAACTCCGACACATTCCGGAATCTCACACCTGTTAACGCGGAATCCCACGCCTGTTAACGCCGACACATTCCGGAATCCCACGCCTGTTAACGCCAACACATTCCGGAATCTCACGCCTGTTAACCCGACCCGTTCCAGAATCTCACGCCTGTTAACCCGACCCGTTCCGGAATCTCACACCTGTTAACTCCGACACATTCCGGAATCTCACGCCTGTTAACGCCGACACATTCCGGAATCTCACGCCTGTTAACGTGGAATCCCACGCCTGTTAACTCCGACACGTTCCGGAATCTCACGCCTGTTAACCCGACCCGTTCCGGAATCTCACACCTGTTAACTCCGACACGTTCCGTAATCTCACGCCTGTTAACTCCGACACATTCCGGAATCTCACGCCTGTTAACTCCGACACATTCCGGAATCTCACACCTGTTAACGCGGAATCCCACGCCTGTTAACTCCGACACGTTCCGGAATCTCACGCCTGTTAACCCGACCCGTTCCGGAATCTCACACCTGTTAACTCCGACACGTTCCGTAATCTCACGCCTGTTAACTCCGACACATTCCGGAATCTCACGCCTGTTAACTCCGACACATTCCGGAATCTCACACCTGTTAACGCGGAATCCCACGCCTGTTAACGCCGACACATTCCGGAATCCCACGCCTGTTAACGCCAACACATTCCGGAATCTCACGCCTGTTAACCCGACCCGTTCCGGAATCTCACGCCTGTTAACCCGACCCGTTCCGGAATCTCACACCTGTTAACTCCGACACGTTCCGGAATCTCACGCCTGTTAACTCCGACACATTCCGGAATCTCACACCTGTTAACGCGGAATCCCACGCCTGTTAACGCCGACACATTCCGGAATCCCACGCCTGTTAACGCCAACACATTCCGGAATCTCACGCCTGTTAACCCGACCCGTTCCGGAATCTCACGCCTGTTAACCCGACCCGTTCCGGAATCTCACACCTGTTAACTCCGACACATTCCGGAATCTCACGCCTGTTAACGCCGACACATTCCGGAATCTCACGCCTGTTAACGTGGAATCCCACGCCTGTTAACTCCGACACGTTCCGGAATCTCACGCCTGTTAACCCGACCCGTTCCGGAATCTCACACCTGTTAACTCCGACACGTTCCGTAATCTCACGCCTGTTAACTCCGACACATTCCGGAATCTCACGCCTGTTAACTCCGACACATTCCGGAATCTCACACCTGTTAACGCGGAATCCCACGCCTGTTAACGCCGACACATTCCAGAATCCCACGCCTGTTAACGCCAACACATTCCGGAATCTCACGCCTGTTAACCCGACCCGTTCCGGAATCTCACGCCTGTTAACCCGACCCGTTCCGGAATCTCACACCTGTTAACGTGGAATCCCACGCCTGTTAACTCCGACACATTCCGGAATCTCACGCCTGTTAACGTGGAATCCCACGCCTGTTAACTCCGACACGTTCCGGAATCTCACGCCTGTTAACCCGACCCGTTCCGGAATCTCACACCTGTTAACTCCGACACGTTCCGTAATCTCACGCCTGTTAACTCCGACACATTCCGGAATCTCACGCCTGTTAACTCCGACACATTCCGGAATCTCACACCTGTTAACGCGGAATCCCACACCTGTTAACTCCGACACATTCCGGAATCTCACGCCTGTTAACTCCGACACATTCCGGAATCTCACGCCTGTTAACGTGGAATCCCACGCCTGTTAACTCCGACACGTTCCGGAATCTCACGCCTGTTAACCCGACCCGTTCCGGAATCTCACACCTGTTAACTCCGACACGTTCCGTAATCTCACGCCTGTTAACTCCGACACATTCCGGAATCTCACGCCTGTTAACTCCGACACATTCCGGAATCTCACACCTGTTAACGCGGAATCCCACGCCTGTTAACGCCGACACATTCCGGAATCTCACGCCTGTTAACGCCGACACATTCCGGAATCTCACGCCTGTTAACCCGACCCGTTCCGGAATCTCACGCCTGTTAACTCCGACCCGTTCCGGAATCTCACGCCTGTTAACTCCGACACGTTCCGGAATCTCACGCCTGTTAACTCCGACACGTTCCGGAATCTCACGCCTGTTAACTCCGACACGTTCCGGAATCTCACGCCTGTTAACTCCGACACGTTCCGGAATCTCACGCCTGTTAACGCCGACACGTTCCGGAATCTCACGCCTGTTAACGCCGACACGTTCCGGAATCTCACGCCTGTTAACGCCGACACGTTCCGGAATCTCACGGCACCTGGCTCTCCCCACCCCCCCACAGATCTGCTCCTCCCCAGAGCCCTGACCCCTCCATGTCCCGTGCCCCCCCCCGCCCGAAAAGCCTTTTTGTCTGGTTTCTTTGCTCTGGAATTACTGTATGGAAGGGGCAGCTGGGATGTTGTCGGAGCTGTGCCCGCTCTCTTGCCCCCTCAGTGGCGTTACCAGTAGGTGGGCTGGGACTCACTGTCTTACCCGTCCGTTACCTAGGTACTTGACTGAGTCATATGGAACAGGTCAGGACATTGATGAAAGGATTGTGGAAGGTAAGCAGTTCTGGGATATTATGCTTGCCCTTGCCCGTGCACGCTCAGGGACTCAGACACTGGTATGAACGTTTGCTGCCTCCCGCTTATTTTCGTTTGCATGAATGCGTGGACGCCTGCTGCACCCGAAACACAAGATGGCTTTTATATATTTGCTTCCACACTGCTCAGACATTCACACAAGCAAATGCACGCATGGTTTACGCGCACACTTGGATGCCTGTGTGCTAACAGCTTGCAACCTTGTGATTTCGTAGTGTTCTGAATGAAGCCTGCGTTTCTCTGTCGCATTACAAGGATGTGGAGCCCCATGTCAGTTAAGGAAACATCCTCTGGTTAAAACTTCTGCTCCTGATTTGGGATCTTTAAGAATAGTGTAGGGATGTATTTCCTCATTAGCGGATGGTTTGAAAGTAAGGCAGGGACGTTACACTGAGCTAGGGCGCAGTGTCAGTTTGGGCAAGAGACGATGCCACTGCACTGGAGAGGATGCTTACAAATGCGGGTGGCTGAGATGGGGACATTCTAAAGCGAAAAGATAAAAGTTAGCTCTACTTGTTGTACGTACATTGCAACATGCGGTGAAATTCAGTGTTGGTATCAAATCAAAGAGGGTTGTGCTGGCCGGCCCACATAACACTGGGGCTCGAGGTTAGCACGACACTTCACGGTACAGGTGACCCGGGCTCCATTCCCACAACTGTCTTTAAGGAGTCCGGTACGTTCTCCGCGTATGAGCTTTCCTTTGGACCGCACCAGTGAGGCTGAGAGGGGGATCCTGATGACTGGGCGTCTCAGGATCTCCGTACCTTCCGCCCAGGCTCGTGATGGCGATCACCATCGCCCATTGTCCTTCGAGACAGTTGGATGAAAACCAACGTTCTCCCCGTGACCGTGTGGGTTTCCTCTGGGTGCTCTGGTTTCCTCCCACAGTCCGAAGACACATCTGCAGGTAGGTTAATTGGTCATTGTAAACTGTCCCGCAATTAGGCCGGGGTTAAATCTGGGTTTTCTGGGCGGTGTTCTGGACTTTCTGTCAATAATTAAATAAACAAGTAAATAGACAGGTAACTCGCCAACTCTAATAACAAACGGCCAGTGTCGATTTTGTTAGTGACTCAAACTAAGCTTGGAAGTTTGGGAAGTTGAAGCTGAAGCAGGGAGCTGAATAGAGCCTTTACTTCAAACAGAGCTTACTTCAGCTACAGATGCCCTGGGCTTCTAAAAGGTGTTTAAGAGATAAAGGTAAATAATAACTCAATCTGCCACATGTACAGCACTGTGTAAAAGTCTTAGGCGTTTATAAATTTTTAAAAAATCTAAAGTTTTAAAATAATGAAATGAAAAGTTTCTAAACGTCAATAATTTGACTATATGGCGAGAGGGCAGGTGTATGGCGTTGAGTGGGATCAGGGATCAGCCATGATGGAATGGTGGAGCAGACTCGATGGGCTGAATGGCCTAATTCTGCTTCCATGTCTTATGGTCTAAGAGCAGTAAACAGTGACAAACTAAATCGAATCAATATTTAGTGAGACCACAGTTTGCCTTTAAAACTGTATCAGTTCTCGTGGGTACACTGTTGTGTAGTTTTATTTGGATAATCGGCTGGTAGGCCGTTCCAAGCACCTTGAGGGACCTGCCACGGTTCTTCTGTAGACTTTGGCTGTCTCGCTTGCTTCTGTCTCTCCAGGTGATCCCAGACAGCCTCAGTGATGCTGAGATCGAGGCTCTGGAATCCATACCATTTGAAACCATCTATTAAAACAAAACCTAGGGTGGCTAAGATTTTTGCACAGTACAGTCCATCAAATAAAATCAAATCAGCGTGGATGGTGGTGGGCAGCCTGCAAGTGTCGCCGTGGTCCCGGCGCCGGCGTAGCCTGCCTGCCTGCAACTCAATAACGTTAACCCGAATGTCTGAGGAAACCCACGTGGCCAAGTGGAGAATGTACAAGCTGCTCACCAACAGCAGTGGGAGTCATGCCCCAATTTTCCAGCAGTCACCGTAAACATTACGCTAACCACTATGCTGCCCATTCTGGGAGCTGAAGACACTTGGGGGGGGGGGGGGGGGTGGAGTAGTGAAGAGATGGGCAGTGCAGTTGATGTTCTTCAGTTGAGGAGTGTGAGAGGAGATGTTACTGTAGTCATTGGTATTGATTCTTCCTTCTGGAGAAGACGATCAGTATTTGATCTTTAAGTGTGCTGTAAAATGCAATGATTCTGTGGAGTGTGCGCTCTCTTTACCCATCCTTCATGCTAGCAAGAGCACAAGTACAGCAGGCCGACTGGTCTCTTTCTGTAACTTTACAGGTTTGAGAGGGATTAATTTAATCAATTATTTCCAAAACAGCCAATCCCTTACTGGAGGCCTTCGGGAATGCCAAAACTGTACGTAATAATAATAGTAGTCGATTCGGAAAGTTTGTCGAGATACATTTCAACGAGAAGGTAATTTTGAAAGGAACGATTTTCTTTGTTTTTAAAGCCTTCCAGATTTCACATACACTCTGTTTCTGAGAATGTACCCATGCCTTTTTACTCTGCCTTTTCTCCCCGGTACAGAATGCCGTTGTTGGTGGATTTGTGTCACATTATCTTCTGGAAAAGTCCCGAATCTGTATGCAGAGCAAGGAGGAAAGAAATTACCACATCTTTTATAGGCTGTGTGCAGGTGCTCCTGAAGACATTAGGCAAAAATTTCACTTGACCTCCCCTGATAATTTCCGGGTGAGTTTTGTGCCATGGTACTTTGAGGCCAAACCTGTACCTTCCTTTTAAATAAGTGGGAGCCTCTCCCTTGTCTTTTGGAATGAGGAATGATTTCATGTCAATACTGGGTTCTCAAATACTAACAACTCTCACCATTATTCCTTTCTGTGCTACTGAAGAATGGTATAATCTCAAATATTATATTTACCTCTCAGGACCATCTCTGGTCTCATGGTAAGGATGTGGCATGGAAATTGGAGGAGATTATAATAACTTAATCTGGTCTCATTGATTTCTGTTCTTGGGAGGGGAGCTGATTTAAAAGTCGTAATCTCCGACCTGATCAATTTAACCATTATACCAGCTTCCCTGCCTGTATCAAACAATATGTTTGTGGAAGTGAGTTGCTTGGCGATTCAGCCGGCATTTTACATTTTATTTGGGTTGTCATTCTTCAGAGTATTAATTTAAAAGCACTGACAAGGTATTATCTTTGCACATAATTGAAATATTACTTTTCTATTTATGGAAGATGGAATGATATCTAAGAAGCCCTTCCTTAAATATCACGACAACGCTGAAAGTTTGTGCACAAATTTAATCTGATATTTCCAAACTCTCTTTGAAGCAGGGGTTCCCAACCTTGGGGGTCATGGGGCCTCCGGTTAATGCTTGGGGTCTATGGCATAAGAAAGGTTGGGAGCCTTGCTTTAAAGAAAAAGGTCATGCTGGGATAATGCTGTCACTGTGAAATATCTGGGGAGATGGGGTGGGTGGTTGGTTCAAAGGTATAATGGTCCCACAGAGATCGATCTTGTAAGGTGGCTGAGCTAGTGGGATGGCTGCCTGACGATGCTGAGATCCTGTCTCTGTGGCCAGAGGGCACGGAATAGAGGGGCCTCTAGAACAGGGTTGAGGATGAACAACTTTATCTGGAATTTGTTGCCACAGGCGGCCAAGTCACTGGGTGTATTTAGGCAGAGGTTGATATCTTCTTGATGGGTCAGGGCACAGAGGGATGTGGGGAGAAGGGGGGAAAATTGGGGCTGAGAGGAAAAATGGGTGAAATGGTGGTACAGACTCGATGGGCCAAATGGCCGAATTCTGCTCCCGTACCTTCTGCTTGATGGTCAGCGTGGATTGAATGGGCCGAAGAGCCCGTGTCTGTGCTGTGACTCTCGATGACTTCATTGTTTCACAAACCCCTTTGGAGACAAAGTCAGTAGCTGCCCAGCAGTTAGTCTGGGAAACGTCTGTTAAGTCGAGTTACTGCTACTAAAGATGGGCAGGTGCCAACTCAAAAATTAAAATACAAGCCCCACGCCGTGGTGCGAGTGATGCCAAAAGGTGCCAGTGTATCTACAGTTTATCCTCCTGGTGCGATGAAGTCAAGTTGATAACGAGGGGAGATTCGTTAGAGGTGTACAAACTTCTGGGGGTAAATGCAAGCAGGCTTTTTCCCCTGAGGGTGGGTAAGACTGGAGCTAGAGGCCAGGGGTTAAAGGTGAAAGGGGAGCTCCTTGATTCAGGTTGGTGAGTGTGTGGCACGAGCTGCCATTGTAAGTGGTGGATGTGGGTTTGATTTCAACACTTAAGAGATGTCTGGATAAGTGTGTGGTGTGCGGGATTGGTTCAGGTGAACGCCAGTGGGACTAGGCAGAATAGTAGTCTGGCACAGACTAGATGGGCCGAAGGGCC
Organism: Hypanus sabinus; assembly: GCF_030144855.1. Taxonomy (NCBI): domain Eukaryota; kingdom Metazoa; phylum Chordata; class Chondrichthyes; order Myliobatiformes; family Dasyatidae; genus Hypanus; species Hypanus sabinus. Next base: position 104,681,495 of record NC_082717.1, on the reverse strand, counting down.
TGTTCCTGTGCTGCAGCTCCCAGTCCTGCAGTTCTGGCAGTGACGAGACCCTCGGCACCTTGGAAACGTTGCATCGGACTGTGTTTCGTTCCTGTTGACTCAACAGGGAGTGATGCACAGTAAAATCGTATTTTACACTGAAAGTGTTTCCTCAGCAATTAGATCTGCCTAGCTCTGACACTAAATTGGATCTTCTATGTACTTTGGTATGATTGGATGAAATGCTTGAGCTTATGATGGACTTACAAGTCATTCCTGTAATTTACTGTAGAAAGGGCTTCTTAGAACTTGAGCTGAGTCTCAGAGAGACTAACAAGGAATTGAGGCCCAGGTATTTCAATATTTGCTGTGGTAACATGAAAATGTTATTCTTGGGTCACATGGTGTATCTCTAATTATCACTGGTGGTTAAAACTGGGAAGGGAATGACATCCCAATCCCCTCGAATCTCTTTCATCTGCCGACCGATCGCCAGCACGGTGATGGTGAACTGTGTGCGTGGGTGATGCTCTGAACCAAAGTGTGATAAAACAGAAGCTGCAGCTGCATTTGTTAGCACAGGGGGGCAGTGTTGGCAAGGGCCCAGAGAGCCCAGGCTCCTCATGAAACTGTGGGCAATTCTGAAACCCTGGCGCTGCTGTATGAGCAAGCTGTTGTGTCATCCATCTACCAGCTGCTTTAGAGATAGCCCACCTGATCCAGCCTCTGCGGGATGGTAGGGGAGCCTCAGTGCAAAACAGCTCTTTGCTTTAGTTTGTATATTTGTCCATTTTTGAAATTATTTTTGTTTTCGGAACCCATCAGAGTTTTGGGATGCTGAATCTTTAATACTTGTCACTCAGGTAAGCTGCTGTTGCTAAGCAGAGTGCCTAACGCTAAGGTGCTTGTAAAGCCAGGAGCAAAACCACCAGAATAATTCCTACTAAAATGCTAACTTACTGATGAAAGTGTGAAACCTCCTCTTGCTCCCATTTCCAGGATTTTTGGGCAGTGGATCCAGGGCTGCCTCTGACTGTGTGGACTTCACAGAACTGCTGGGTTCCTCTGATTATTCAGAAGTAGGGTTGATGAGTGGGTGAGGAGCTGGGTCAGACTTGTACCCAGCATCTTTCTGCAGTACACAGTGCCAGGTGAACACTTTGGTTTAGAGCATCTCATCCTCCTTCCACAGAGGGGGAAGGGTGCGGCCTGTCCACTCTCGTAGTCCTCACCTCTGTTCAATCAGCACCCATGGTGTATCTCCATACTGTGTCTTCTGAGGAATTTGTGGCTGACACTCACCATTAGGACGGTGGAGATCCCAGTGAATTCCGTTTGCCTAATTCTTGCAGGCACTGCCTACAGCCACGGTCCCAGCAGTAGGTATTCTTGGGCCCCAAGGCCTGGGCTGGTTTGCTGCTTGTTGAAGTTGTGTGCGCAGCAAGGCAGGCCAGGTCTGGGCCAGTTCGTCGCTGTACACGTTGCTGAATTTCTCAGGGGCAGCAGGTGCTATCTTGGTTAGGCAGGACCATCTTGTGTGTCACTGTGCTGCATGTCACTTGGAGCTCTAGCTACACCTTACCCTGTTGTATTTGCACCAGAATTCTGGGACTGGGTGCTGAGGCATAGTGCAAGAACAGTAGCGGAGCTGGAGAATCCAAGCTGTGTGAGCTACGGGACGCACTGGGGAGTTTGGTGTGGGAGCCTGCTGTGACAAAATTGTGCACACTCGAAAGCCCACACGAAGAGAAAGAACCCCTGTGTGTAGGAGCCCCCATTGATTCATCTTCTGATCGATCAGTTCCATGCACGAGCCACATTCTTGCCATTGATCCCATAGGGTTCGAGGTTCAGCTCACTAGCTGGGAGTGTTCTGGGATACTGGGAGCTTGCTCACTGCGCAGGGGCTTTGGGGTGGGAGGTTGGTGTAGCGGGGTTCTGTCCTGAGTGGGTGGCTGTGTTAATGGGTGGGGGAAATGAAGAAGGCAGTGGGGTCTCACACACTGCCTCGGTGGGGAGGTAGAATGGGGACCAGGGCATTGGGACATAGAGAGCAGGAGGGTCTTGAGGTGTTGGTTCCTGCTAATTTGTAGTGATGGAGGGGGTGCCTGGGGTGCTGGGGTTCTGGCGAGGTGGGACTGTGGGACCTCAGAAAGGGGAGTCAATGAAGTCTCCTTCAGATGCAGAATGGATGGGAGACACGTGAAACTGCCAGTGCTCGTCAAAAGCTGTTTGCAGGAACACATCAGGTCAGGCAGTGTCTGCGGAGAGAAACAGAGAACTGCTGTTTCAGGTTGAGACCCTTCCTCGGGACTAGGACTGGGAGCAGTGTGACTTAAAGGCTATTCCAACTGAATCTAACAGGGCATGTTTCAGAACAGAAACTTCTCTTGTTAAGACTTTGTATGTTCAGTATCATTGCAGACACACAGCCGAGTAATACAAGCTAGAGAAACTTAGTTATTTTCTGTGGGCATGAGGGAACCTGCTGCCTCTGTGTGTAATTCTGCTGTACGGTTTTAAAGTGGAGCACAGATTCTCCTATATCTTATTCTGAACTTGGTGTGTCTGCAGGGCAGGCTGTGATGTTCTTCATGTCTGAGTTTGTAACCTGATATCTCTTTAGATTCAACAGGTGTACAGGTGCTGACTCCGCCAAGCAACAGGCAGCCTGCATCTGCTTGACATCTTTATTCCTCAGCCTCTCCTCTCGGAGTCTCGGGAAGCCAAATGCACATAGTTTGAATCCCTTGTACATAAGGACGTACATTGGGAATGCAGAGGGTGTGCTAATCTGAGCAGCTGACACTGAACTTGACCTAATTCAGATGACAGAGTAGTCACAGCATGCAGAGGCCATTTGTCCCATTGTGTCCATACTGGGAGAGTTTTGCTGTTGACACCACCCCCCACCACTTCCTGTCCTCCTCCTCACAGCTTCCAAATTCCTTCCTTTCAGAATCGTGACCAGTCCCTCTCTTTAAAACTACTGCTCAACAGGATTAAGAAGTTAACCGAGCAGTCTGAATGTGTTGACTTGCTGAAAGTTTCTGGGGAACATTTACTGCAGTGGTCAAGCATCTTACTGTTTTTGGTGCACGTTAGGTTCAAGGGAGGCTAGAAGCTGCATTTGGAAGTCATCTAGGGTACAGTCCTCCAGGTCATCACAGTGTTGGCTCCAGTTGCCTTTGTGGTGATACTGGAGGAGATGGGATCTCCTTAGCTTTCACCAGAACTACTTGGTGAGAAAGGGGCACTGTTTGAGCTTATTCAAGAGAGTGTGACTGAAGCTCGTGAACAGAACAAACCGCCGGGCAATCAAAATTCTTCCAAACGTCAATTGGGTGCATGATTTAAAAAGATGACTGGGTAATTGTAGGAGGAAGTGTGAGGATGGTACGTGGCTCAGTGATAACATTCATTGAATGAAATGATTGCTGATGCATGTCTCACAGCTTGGAAGGATTGTTTTCTTTTTGCTGTGCTGGACTCTCGTCCTGCAAAAGGCCATTCGTTCCCAAAGAGTGTTTGTGGTGTGAGGTATAGGCACTGCGTGAGAATTAACCCTTCTAAGGCGCTGAAGTTCTCTCCAGTGGGAACTTTCCCTGCTCTTTGCTGCTGATGCAAGGGACTGCAGATTCTGGACAATCTGCTGGAAAAACTCAACTGGTCGAGCAGCAACTGTGGAGGTGGGGGGGGCGGGTAGCATTGTCAATGCTTTTGGTGGAAAACTTGCTTTAGGAATTGTGAGTGGAGAGGGAAGATTGCCAATGTAAAGAGGAGAGGGGGAAGACGTGAAGCCAGAGCTAAATGGGAACTGTGGGGGGGGGGGGGGGGTACAGGCTTACCCACTACCAAGCACACAAATACAGAAAGATGCCGGAAAAGGGCCAGTAACATAATGATGGATCTCACCCACCCTGCTCCTGGACCGTTTGCCACACTCCCGTCAGGGAGGAGGCTACGTAGTGCCCAAGCCAGGACCACCAGACTCAAAAACAGTTACTTTTCTCAAGCAATAAGGCTGATCAACACCTCCACTCTCAACCCACCCCTCCACACACCTCTCCAGCACTGCTTTATCATTTCCTGACAGTCACCTTATGTACAGACACTCCTGTGCCTAGTGTCACTTTACGGTATACAGTCGTTCTACGTGTGTAAGCTAGCTTATGCATTTATATTTATTATGTTTATTTATTATTACTATGACCTTTATTTTATTGTGTTTCTTGTGCTGCATCAGGTCCTGAGTAGCATTTAACTTTTTCCCTCTCCTGCACTTTTGTGTACTGGAAATGACGTTAAGCAATCCTGAAACTTGAGTTGGAGGGATGATAGACAGACGGAGGCAAGTAGGTGAGGAATAGGTGAGGCCGAGGGTGGTGGTTGATCAGTGGAGGCAGAGTGAAAAAGAGAGGACGGATGGAGTGGAGTGGGGGGAGGGAAGTGTGAAGGCTGGAGACTGGGGACAGCTGCTGGAGGGAGACACAAGCGCGAGGAAGACTGCAGATGCTGGAAATCCCAAGCAGTGCACACAAGGTGCTGGAGGAGCTCAGCAGGCCAGGCAGCCTCTGTGGAGTAGAGAAAACAGCTGACGTTTTGGGCCCAGACCCTTCAACAGGAACACAACAAGGTCTCCCAGTCCTCCAGTGCTGGAGTCTGATAAATAGAGGAATCATTAGGGGACAGGTGAATGGCAGATGGAGCTAGATGTTGGGGGCGGAGAGCATGTATGTCTAGGAAGGGACGGGGGAGCAATTGGGCAATGAGACAGAAGTGGAGAGTTCGAGGAGGATCGGAAGAAGTGAGGGGGCAGAAGGGACAGCGCATTAAAGGGGAGGGTTATCTTAAAACGGAGAACTCGATGTGGTTGGTGTTGGGTTGTAGCTGAAACACGAGGTGTAACGGAGCAACCTACTGGAGGATCTCAGCAGGTTGAGCAGCTTCTGTGGGAGGAAAGGAGCTGCTGACGTTTTGTCAGTAAATGTGAAGCATTGCGTTTACATTTGGCAATGATCAGGCTTGGGTCTGACTCCAGCATAAAGACGGTAGGTACGGTTGAGAAGACGAGAGGCTTTCTCACCACAGGCATCCCAGCTTAAGCCAACGTTTGGCTTGCATCTCTGGTTTGGGTTGACAGACTCAGCATGGAAGAGGATGTATGTATTGGAATCTGAACATGAGGGTCAGACACGCTGCTTTGTGAAGGCGCAAGTTGATTATGATCGTGCTTATTTAGAGCTATGGCGCAGAATCGGCCCTGTCCTGCAAGCCCCGGTTTAACCTTAGGCTAATCACAGGATAATTTTTTTTTACAATTACCAATTAACCTACTAACCGATACGTCTTTGGACTGTGGGAGGAAACCGGAGCACCCGGAGAAATCCCACGAGTTCCACGGGGAGGCCGTACAAACTCCTTATGGAGAACGTTGGAATTGAACTCCTAAATCCGACGCCATGAGCCGTATTGCGTTACGCTAATCGCCGCGCTACCGTGGTGCTCCACGTAAAGTATTACGTACTTTAAAATGAGGCCAAGTAAGGCCATACTGTTATGATTCTAGTGTTCCTCTTTCCATGATAATACAGTTGATGTTATTGTGCTGCTTACTGTATGTTAAAACTTGTGTTAAATTCATCTCTTCTCTGTAGTACCTAAATCGAGGCTGCACCAAGTACTTTGCCAACAAGGAGTCAGACAAACAGATCCTGCAGAATCGCAAGAGCCCAGAGGTAAAGTTCAGAGTGTTGCTGAATTTTGTCATGGTCCAGTTGATTCTAATGCAGTGTTACAAACTGATTAGGCATGGTTGTGTGAAAGTTCCCCCACCAAAACCAGGCAATCAGTGCAGAATCCAATGGGCTGAATGTCGGAATCCCTGCTGGGAGAAGTTTGAGGATGTGGAGGGAATGAAAACTTCGGACTAATTTTAGATTTCGGATCCTTTTGAGTAATTGAGCTCACAAATCATTTTATTAAATTGCTAATCAAATCCAATGAGTTGGATGCATTAGGCAGGAGGGCAAAGCATTGAGCATAATAGATGTGTGTACATGTTCAAACCAAGCTCGCTGTCCAAGGGAGATGAAAGTAAGACAGAAAATGGTATTGGTGTCAGTCTGGCTTCAATCAAAGAGGGCTGATTGACCTGCATCTGTGTCAGTGAACCCAATTAACCCTCAAAAAGGACTGAAGCTTGTAGTACAGGAGGAGGAGGAGAGGGGGAGTTAGGACTAGGAGAGTGGGAATCAGTTTCCAGTTCTACTGATGTGAAAGGACTCCCTTTAAAATGTGATTCATCAGACTAAAGCTAATACCTGCCCATCCTCAGCCACCACTGAATAACCCACTGGTCTTTGAGGGAGTCACGGGTCAGTCTACAAAAGGGACAGTGTATGTGGAGTTGGAATATTGGGAACTTGAGTGGCTGCTGATATTTGGCCGCCAATAACATCAGCTGGTCTATGCTTGAGATGCCATGGGAGCATAGCAGTTAACTTGACACTGCAGTTTGGGGCATTTCGGAGTTCGGAGTTCAACTGTGGCGTTGCCTGTAAGGGGTTTGTATGGCCTCCTCGTGAACCATGTAGGTTTCCTCTGGGTGCTGCCGTTTCCTCCCACTGGTTGGTAGGTTGAATGGTCATTTTAAATTGTCCTGTGATTAGGCTAGGGTTAAATGGGTGCCGGGAGGGCCTGTTCCAAAGAAATAAACACAGTGAAGTAAGTAGCCCTGTGGCTTTGTAACCTAGTGCTCAGGATGGAAAAAGTGAACAAATTTCATGGCACGTGCCGGTGATAATAAACCTGATTCAGATTCAGAAAGAGTGGAGGGCCAGAGGCCTTTTCCTAGGGTGGAAATGGCTAATGTGAATGAGGGGGCATCATTTTAAGGTGATTGGAAGAAATTACGGGGGCGGGGAGGGATGTGAGAGGTAATCCGTTCTCACAGAGGATGGTCACTGTATCAACGCCCTGCCTGGTGGTGGTAGAGGTAGGTATATCAGGGGCATTTAAGAAATTCTTTTGATTGGGAGGAAGTAGGTTAAGAGTTGGGCACAACACTGAAAGGCGGGTACTATGCTGTAGTGCTCTCTGTTCTGTGTAATGCCCGCAACATGTCCTATAGCTGGGGAAGCCCACACGGGGCAGCAGTTGCCAGTCAAAGTCTCTCGATCAAGTGCAGCAGAAATCACCGTTGGGAAATAAAGCTGGGTAAAAGTCTTCTCCAGAAAGTCGAGCAACAAGCACCGACGGTTGGCATAGCTGTGATCCACAGCTCCAGTGTGCCTGAGCTGCAGGGGATGTTACTGGATGCCGTGATTGGAGTCTCCAGGCTATTGTGTTGCACCCCTGCTGTGGGCGGGCTGAAGTTATCCCCTTCTCCATAAAGGGGAGTAAGGATGGGCCTGGAAACGACAGGCTGGAAATGTCAGCGCCAGAGACGGAGAAGCGGAGGGGAAGAGTTTATGTTCACTCGGAAGGGTAGGAACTTCAGGGGGGTCGACATGATGTTGTGCAGTGGAGATCATGCCTCATAAACCTGGCTGGGTTTGTTGAGCATGAGAGAAGCACTTTGCATATCTTCATTCGGGCTTCTGACAAGGTCCTGCATGCTAGGCTGATCCAGAGGCCGAGGTACAAGGGATCCAGGTTTGCGGACAAACTGGATCCAAAACAGTCTGGATAATCTTCTGACTGGAAGCCTGTATCACAGGGGTAAATGATTTGGTTGAGAATGTAGTGTCAGATTAATAAGCTTGTAAACGATACAAATGATAGCAGTGTGAGCTAATCCAATATGGGAGGTCCTAATCCAGAGTAGATGGCGGGGACCTTGGGGACATTGAGTTTGGGTGCATAGCTCCCGGAAGGTGGGGGCTTAAGTACATGGAGTAGTGAAAAAAGCATTTGATATGCTTCCCTTCGTAGGCCAAGGCTCTGACTGTAAGAGTTGGGTTGTACAAAGCTTTGGGTAGATGGCATTTGGTCACTAACCCACAGGGAGAATGTGGTAGCGAAAGAGGGAGTGCAGAAAAGATTCAACTGGAAGTTGTCTAGAATGGAAGGGTTCTGGTTATAAGGAGACATTGGATAGGCTGGATGTATTCTTATTCGAATATTAGAGGGAATGAGTTTTCAAAAATGATGAGGGACACATAAGGAAGATTTTTCCATGTCAAGGGTGCCTCGAGTTAGAGGGCACGAGTATAAGATGAGAAGGGAGAAACTTGAGAGGCAAGTTATTCCACAGAGGGTGGTGACTATCTGGAATGGGTCGCCAAAAAGGCGTTGGTAGATGCAGATACAGAGACAATGTTTAAAAGGCATTTGAACTTTACTAGGAAAGGATCCTTGTGTAATGCAGGTAAATAGGTTAAGCAGGCAGAGGTGGAAATTCCAGTCTGCAGGGATGAGAAGGTCCGAAAAGGCCTTTGTGCTGTACGATTCTGTAATATGAATCTCTGCTGAGTTTTCCAACAGGTTGTGGGAATTTGAGGCCAGAGCTTTGCTCATCTAGGGGTACTGCCGCTGATAATGGACCAACCTGTTTCCCTGAATCTTCTGGTGTTGAGCCATCAGATGTTTGCTTTTTTCCCCTGAGCCCCTGGTGAAATCAATCCTTCTCCATGGCAACCAGGGAGAGGCTTTATTGTCAGGGACCATTTGAGGTGCCTGTCCGTGGTTCTATCTCAGTGTGACAGTCTTGAGTCAGCAGTGTTTGGGTGAATGGAACAATGGCCAAGAAAATGCATCTGCTGCTTGTATTTGGCGGGGAATGCAGTCAAAGAAACTGGGTACTGTGCTGTCAGATTTACTAAGTGCTGTGAAGAATACATTGACCACTCTACTTAACATGTTTCCGTGGCAGGTATTGGTTATATTTCGTGTTAAGAATCCCCTGAGGGAAAAGCTGAAGGCATTCTAATATATTACAGCCTTAAATAAGAGTGTTGTCTGCTTCAATGTATTTTACCTCCATCTATTCCAGACAGTAATGCTCTTAACAGCTTGTACATTTAAATAATAATTTGTTCACTGGTTGTGATTTTGTTCTCCTGGGGGGCCTTGAGATGTCTCCTTATGGTAGTTTATGAACCTCTCCGTGGTATTGTTGTAAACCAGCTGATGTTCCTTGTATAATCTGCAGCTCCATTACTCAAGTGGTTCCGTCTCAACAAAGAAAATGTAAAATCCTATTGACCAATTCTGTCAGTAAAATTCTCTTCCTCATCTCCCTTCCTCGTACAGAATCAGCTTTGAAATAGGACTGTCTGAAACGCTGATTATGTCTGAAACATAATTACTTCAGATGCGCTCCATCTTCAGGTACTCCGGACTTTCAGAGGGTACATCTATCTCCCAATCTTTGAAGAACTTGAATAAGCAAAAGTGGACGTAGCCCACTTTGCCCTGATCTTACCTCAACATCGCTGTCCAAAACTAATCCTTGAATCACTCTCTATCAGAAATATAATTTGTACCCATAACAAAAGGCAATGGGAATTTGAGATCTGAGTTGTCCTCATTCCAGAAATTCCAAAGGTTAACTGCCTCCTAGGTGAAGAAGTTGTTTCTTTTCTCTGCCCTAGATAGCTGATCCCTTTTTTGGGAATCATTATCCCCTTTTCTAACAACTCAAGCCCAAAGGAAATTTTGTACATTTCAATGAGATCCTCTGTCATCCTAAACTCCACAGAATGTGTGCTCGGTCTTCATCACCTCTCAGAGGATAGTCCCTCCAACCCATTACTCAACTTGGCGCATTGTCATTGCCGTCTCTCCGGGCAGGGAGACCCAACCCTGTGATTTGTAAAGTTGCTCAGCAGATTTTATATTGTTTTAAATTCACAGTCTTCCATAGTCAACTGGGAAGCTTTTCACTTTTTCTGTTTACTTTTAAGTTCCTGGTTTCAGGTTCACTTGATACAAAACCTATTGTATTGTGATCACTCTTCCCTGACTGTCAAACTTCCTTACAGTGCCGCACAGTAGAGCAGCTCCATCAACCTGGGTTCAGTTCTGAGTTCCAGCCCGTGTGGCGTTTACACTCTCTCCCTGCAGGACTTCCATTCCCCTCCACACCCCGAAAGCCCTCAGGTTGGCAGTTTAATTGGCAGTGGTAAATTTTCCCCAGTGTGTCGGTGAGTGGTAATACCCGGTGGGGGGAGAGTTGAGGGGAATGTGGGGAAATCAAAAGGAGATTAGTGTAATGAATGGTCAGCATAGACTCAGTGGGCCAAAAGGCCTGTTTCCATAATGTGTGATATACCTCAAATGCTAAGTGCAAGTTTTAATTTTCAATTGATCAGATTTTAGAGCTGAACCTTTCTGTACAGTATGTATTCATGCTTAATGTTACTCCCTTGCATCCATCTGTTTATGCTCCGATGCCGTCTTCTTGGGATGCCTGCTCCCCAGAGATTGACAAGAGCTCTTGTGATGTCTTCTACAGCAGCAGTATATTCACATACAAATAGTGTGAATTAACAGTAAACAGAGCAGAGTGATTAAAATCAAATCATCTTCTTTTCTTTCTCCCTTTTATTTAATATCAGGAAGAAGAGGTGATCAGTACTTTTACTAATGATTTTGAAGTTTGTATGATGTAATGGTTGAGAGTTACAGATGGTTACATCATTCCTATGTGGTGTGAAAGGCTGTTAGTTGCATGCACTAGTACTTTTGCACTGAATTCATTAAGCTGCTTTGTGTTTAGTACGTTTAGACGCACCGATAGAATTCAGATCTTGTCAGCACGGGTTTCCTTTCTAGTGGGTTTCTTTAGCGGTGGTTAGTGCTTGGTATTGGAGGTGGACATTGGCAACCAGCTGACGCGCCCAGAACTGGTCGAACTGCTGGTGAGGTCCTGAGCTCATTCCAGACCTCGGGTGTGGAGTTTGACTGTGTAGGTTTCCTCTGGGTGCTCCAGTCCCCCCTCTCATCTCAAAGACGTGGGCTGGTGGGTTAATTAGCCAATAGAAATTGCCCCTGGTGTGCAGGTGAGCGGTAGAATCTCGGGGGGGGGGGAGGGCAGAGATGATAGGAATGTGGGAGCATTAAGTGAAATTCTGTTGAGGGTTAGTATAAATGGGTGGTTGATGTGGGCTGAAGGGTCTCTGTCTAAGCTGGATGACTATATGTGGTGGTTGTCCATTGGTTTTGACGATGACCAGGAAACCAGTGCGGGAGAGTTTTTAAAGTGGAAAACCCATTTCACAGAGGAAGTCCCACACTCTCGATCCCTGGAGTCCAGGCCCAGTGGTACGAACAAACGTCACAAGCTAGCATCTTCCCTGCTTGCCGTGGATGACCATGACGTCTTCTGTGCCTCGTCGTGCCCTTCGCTCTCCGCAGAGCCGCCTTCCTGGCTGCTGGATCTCACTGTAGATCTCATCCGCCCAGTCCGCCAGAGCCGGCCTCGCAGGCTGGGACAGGCGTGTCCCTGTCTCGCTGTGGCATCAGGCTGCCGGCTACCCCCATCTGGTTTAGCCCGCATGTCAAAGCGATGTACCGGGGATGTGGCTGCAGCTGTGTGCAAGCAGCTCCTTGGAGCCACAGGGGGGAGCTGAGGGTCCATCCGGTAGGGACCAAAGGTGAGTGAGCTGCCCCAGAATGGGCAAGACAAGCCCCTTCATTAAAGGTGCTTCCATCCTGACTACATTACTTAATGTGTAAGGTACCTGTGGTCCCATCGCTGTGATGCGAGACTGTAAACAGTCTTGTTCCACTGTTTCGATTGCTATGCCCAGCAGAATAAAGTCTTGTCAAGGAATAATCTGTTTGGTAATTATGTACTTCTGTTTTACTGATTGCAATGTGAAGGAATAGATTGACTGTATATTGTGTGTCAGGGTAAATGTTGGGGGATTTAGAAAATGTGTGTGTGTTTTCAGTATGTTGCTGCTGGGACTACTCTCTTGCAAACGTCCCTCAAATTCAATGACAGCTGATGTTGCTTCTGGTCTCAAACAGGTGCCTGAGAGGAAGACAAGTGCACTGTGATCAATGTGTGTTATTTAATCTAGAACAAGTAGGTAGGGTTGTAAAGAGAGCTTTTGGCACATTGGCCTCCTTAAATCAAAGTATAAAGATGTTACGTTGAAGCTCTATTAGACATTGAGTCCTAATTTAGAGCATTGTGTGCATTTTTGGTCATCTACCTACAGGAATGGTGAATGGTGGTATCCGTCGGTCTCGAGAGACCAAGCATCTGCGCCTGGAGTTTCCAGGGCGCAGGCCTGGGCAGGGTTGTATGGGAGATCAGCAGTTGCCCAAGCTGCAGGCCTTCTCTACAGGAAAGATGTCAATAAAATTGACAGAGTGCAGAGAAAATGCCTGGACTTGAGGACCTGAGTCACAGGGAAATGTTGAATAGGTTAGGACTTTTATTTCCTAGAGCGTTGGAGCATGAGGGGAGATTTGTTAAAATATTACAAAATGATGAGGGATATAAATGCCAGCAGGCTTTTTACACTGAGACGGGGTGAGTCCAGAACTGGAGGTCATGGGTTAAAGGTGAAAAGTGAAATGCTGAAGGGGAACGCGAGAAGGAGCTACACTCAGAGTAGTGAGAATATGGAACAAGTTGCCAGCGGAATTGGATGCGGGTTCAATTTCAACATTACGAGAGGTTTGGATTGGTACACGGATGGCAGGGTGGTATGGAGGGGAATGGTAAAGGTACAGGTCCATGGCACTAGGCTGATAGTTTGGCATGGACTAGATGGGCTGAAGGGCCTGTTTATGCACTGTAGTGCCAGAAAACTTTTAGTTTTGGAGTTTACTTGTAGCCTTTTACAGATCCAATCATGGCTGAAGAGTAAGGACTGTTTTCAAGACTTGCAGGAAGGTCAAAGAGCGGGTTCTCTATCCCTGGCTCCACTGTACAGCTGTATAATCAAATCGCTCTCTCAGATATAACTGACCTGTCCTCTGGAGTTTTTACAATCGGAAAAGTGAAATGCATGAAAAACATTGTTCTTTGGCTGGTGGGAAAGAAAGTTTAAGATTTTGAATTTTGAAGGTATTGAAACTGAGCCAAGTAAACTTAGCCCGAACCGTGATTTACTTCTGGCTCGGTGGTTTGAAGTCAGTGGGGTGGGGCGGGGGGGGGGGTGGTTGGTGAGGAGCCACCAAGAGTCATGAAACCCTTACTTTCTGTTCGTACGAGAAGAGGAAACCCTCTCACGAAGGTGCAAGCAGGAGAGAGGAATTTGTTGGCACGCATGTAGTCCTCCAGGAAGCCAGATGACGTGGAGGGCAGCCGAGGGGGTGAGTTATTGGTGGTGTCAGTGCTAGCCAAGGGAGATAAAGGATCATTTATTGACCTTGACCAATGTATATAAAACATCTTCTAGTGTGAAGAGTGATGCTGAGCCATATGGTACTATAATAAAATGTGTATTTCAAACTCTTAGAGCTCAGTTTATATTTGTGACCTTTTGCCCTGGGGCTTTTTGCCAGATGTAATACATTTTGGGATGTCCCATCAGGGCAGATGTTAACCTACTTCCAGTTAATGCAGGTGTCCCTGTTGTGAGGTGTGAATTACTCGTGGCCTCTTACAGATCCAATCATGGCTGAAGAGTGAGGACTGTTTTCAGGACTTGCAGGAAGGTCAAAGAGCGGGTTCTCTATCCCTGGCTCCACAGTACATCTGTATAATCAAATTGCTCTCTCAGATATAACTGACCTGTCCTCTGGTGCGGTCGGTCAAAGTAGAGTAAATGGAATTAATGGTGATTAGGACATCAAATTGCTTGTGGTACGAGATATGTAAGGTTGAAGGGTGAGCAATGCTGCCAGCTCTAATATGGAGTGAATCCAGCTTCTGAGAAGCAGCCATTTTAGACATTCATTTCTTTTCATTGGTGGTTTGTGCATGTCAAGTTGATGTGCTAGTTTTGCATGTGTGTATCAATGCCTTTACGTTTGACTGTGCATGTTAGTTTTTTCCCCTGGCATGACTGGCGTAGTGGGACATCAGCTCACTCTTTGAGTTACTTTCACTATTTCCACTCAGTGCCTGAAAGAAGGCTCCATGAAGGACCCATTACTGGACGACCACGGTGACTTTAACCGCATGTGTGTCGCCATGAAGAAAATCGGCCTGGGGGACGCCGAGAAGCTTGACCTGTTCCGTGTGGTTGCAGGCGTTCTCCACCTTGGAAATGTTGATTTTGAAGAAGCTGGAAACACTTCAGGTACAGAAGCACTTCATCTCCTCAGGGTGGAATTGGCCGTGCTCTTGGCGTCCGGAGTACAGCGCCAGCTCACTGCTGTTGTTAACCGGTTGCCAGAGTTGAATAAACACTATTTAAATAGAAGGACCTTTGGGGCTTGGCTGATTGCTGGAAAGCAATTAAAGCAATGGAGGAATCTTAAACCCTCTTGTCAGGGTGACTGTGGAGAATATTTTCCCTGTTGTGGGAGAATCTAGTAAAAGGGGTCACTGTTTTAAAATGAGGGGTTACACAGGAGGAGTATCATGGGCCTTTGAGATCCCTTCCTCGAGGGTGGAAGCAACTAGATCCTTGATAAAGAAAGCAACGGAAGGAGCACACCATTGGGCTCTAGCAGTTGTCCAGGGATGCATTTCAATCCTCCCACTGCAAGTGAATGTGTGTGTAAAGAAAGGAATAATAATTAAAATAATAAGCAGTGATATGGAGAGCATGAGATGAAGAATCCTGGAGAGTGAGCCCATGGTTCTGGGAACATTTTAGTGGTGGGCTAGTGAAATTATTTCCTTTGGTTCACTGGAGCCAATCCTTAAGGCTCAGTCTCAGCTTTGACAATTTGGAATGAAAGGGCCCACTTCCATGCACCTATAGCTTTACAACTAAAATTATTGGCTTTGATGATCTAGAGCCTATTTTTATTTAATAATTTGGAAAACAATTTTACTGTGAAATGATAGCTGAGGAGCATTGATTGTGACTGATACCTGGCAGTTCAAACTTATGACAACACTTATTAAGAATGAGCAACTATTATTATGTCCTTTTATCTTGTAGAACAGCAGCCAGCATAATTGATTCACCACGATTTATTTCATAGTATGTGCAATTACTTTGACTAAATGACAGGAGAGATGGCAGATTGACTACCGTCCCGTTGCACTTACATCCATCATCATGAAGTGCTTCGAGAGGCTCGTCATGAGGCATATCAAGACCCTGCTGCCCCCCTCAGTTTGCGTACCGTCCCAACCGCTCAACAGATGACGCCATTGCCACCACCCTCCACCTGGCCCTAACCCACCTGGACAAAAAAGACACATACGTTCGGATGCTGTTCATAGACTTCAGTTCAGCATTCAACACAATCATCCCTCAGAAACTGACTGGAAAGCTGAGCCTACTGGGCCTGAACACCTCCCTCTGCAACTGGATCCTAGACTTCCTGACTGGGAGACCTCAGTCAGTCCAGATCGGGAGCAGCATCTCCAACACCATCACACTGAGCACAGGGGCTCCCCAGGGCTGTGTACTTAGTCCACTGCTGTTCACTCTGTTGACCCATGACTGTGCTGAAATACACAGCTCGAACCATATCATCAAGTTCTCCGAATGACACAACCGTGGTGGGTCTCATCAGCAAGAACGATGAGTCAGCTTACAGAGAGGAGGTGCAGCGGCTAACGGACTGGTGCAGATCCAACAACCTGTCTCTTAATGTGAACGAAACAAAAGAGATGGTTGTTGACTTCAGGAGGGCACGGAGCGACCACTCCCCGCTGAACATTGACGGCTCCTCGGTAGAGATCGTAAAGAGCACCAAATTTCTTGGTGTTCACCTGACGGAGAATCTCACCTGGTCCCTCAACACCAGGTCCATAGCAAAGAAAGCCCAGCAGCATCTCTACTTTCTGTGAAGGCTGAGGAAAGTCCATCTCCCACCCCTCATCCTCATCACATTCTACAGGGGTTGTATTGAGAGCATCCTGAGCAGCTGCATCACTGCCTGGTTCGGAAATTGCACCATCTCGGATCGCAAGACCCTGCAGCAGATAGTGAGGTCAGCTGAGAAGATCATCAGGGTCTCTCTTCCTGCCATCACGGACATTTACAATACACGCTGCATCCGCAAAGGAAACAGCATTATGAAGGACCCCATACACCCCTCAAACAATCTCTTCTCCCTCTTGCCGTCTGGGAAAAGGCACCAAAGCATTCGGGCTTTCATGACCAGACAATGTAGCAGTTTCTGCCCCCAAGCTATCAGACTCCTCAATACCCAGCGCCTGGACTGACACCTTGCCCTATTGACCGTTTATTATTTATTGTAATGCCTACACTGTTTTTGTGCACTTTATGCAGTCCAGTGTAGGTCTGTAGTCTAGCTTTCTCTGTGTTGTTTTTTTTAACGTAGTTCAGTCTAGTTTTTGTACTGTGTCATGTAACACCATGGTCCTGAGAAACATTCTCATTTTTACTGTGTACTGTACCAACAGTTATGGTCGAAATGACAATAAAAGTGACTTGACTTGTGAACTGAAGCCTCACTCCAAAGACTTCCAGAGCAGAATCTGGCATAATTCCTCAAATAAAATGGTGATGTTTGTGTTTTAGATGATGCTGTTAATCTGTTTACGTGCTGAGTTTGTACTAGCTGGGAATCTTATATATTCTAGCTACGAACAGAAGTATCTGACAAGCTTGAAAATTAATTCATTGGCTTTGAACAGGATACTCAAGAACATTCGTAGTGCTACTTCAAACAGTTCTGTCCCTCAAACAGTCCACAGTATTCTCAAAGTAATTTGTCATTCTGACCCTGCACTAAACCAGTCTTGACTCTGACAAGCTCTACATTGAAAATTCAAAGAGTGTTCATTGGCTATTTTTGCTGTTCTCTCTGACAATTACATAATTGCAGTCTGGCTTCCCACTGATGGGTTTTGTCATCATACGATGCATTTTGTTGCAGATCTTGAGTAAAATAGTTCTATCTGTGATACAAGATTTGGCATCAAAGGATAATTTGAGGTTAGGTACTCAGCAGCCTGCGTTCTCAATGTACAGGTGGGTGTGTCCTGAAGAACAAGTCGGGCCAGTCGCTGGACTACTGTGCTGAACTGCTGGGACTGGATGGTGATGATTTGCGTGTTAGCTTGACCACTCGAGTAATGCTGACCACCGCTGGAGGCACCAAAGGCACGGTTATTAAGTAAGTAAACTCTGCTCTGCATAATATCTGTGGTAACTGTGAAGTTGTGGAAAATGGCTTTACTTTCCTTGGAACTGTTATAATAGAACCATAGAACACTACAGCACAGTGCAGGCCCTTCAGTCCTCCATGTTGTGCTGACCCATATAATCCTTAAAAAAAGAGTACTAAACCCACACTACCCCATAACCCTGTATTTTTCTTTCATCCATGTGCCTGTCCAAGAGGCTCTTAAATACCCCTAATGTTTTAGCCTCCAACACCATCCCTGGCAAGTCATTCCAGGCACTCACAACTCTCTGTGTGTAAAAAAAAAACCCAAAAACAAAGCAACTTACCCCTGATGTCTCCCCTAAACTTCCCTCCCTTAATTTTGTACATATGCCCTCTGGTGTTTGCTATTGATGCCCTGGGAAACAGGTACTGACTATCCACCCTATCTATGCCTCTCATAATCTTGTAGACCTCTATCAAGTCCCCTCTCAGTCTTCTAACTTCAAAGAGAAAAGTCCCAGCTCTGCTAACCTTGCTTCAGATGACTTGTTCTCCAAACCAGGCAACATCCTGGTAAATCTCCTCTGCACCCTCTCCATAGCTTCCACATCCTTCCTATAATGAGGTGACCAGAATTGAACACAATTGATGTATAATGAATAATGCATCACACACTTCAGTCCATCTCTAGTTCTGCATCTGAAGTAACTTGCTAAGCTGTCTGATCCTCCATATTCAACTGCGGGTTGATATGCTCCATCCTGACATCTCCCAACGTCCAACCTGTTTTCCAAGTTCAAAGCAAATTTATTATCAAACTACATGTATGTCTCCATGTTGTGTTGGCGCGTGGCCTAGTGGATAAGGCATCGGTCTAGTGATCTAAAGGTCACTGGTTCGAGCCTCAGCTGAGGCAGCGCATTGTATCCTTGAGCAAGGCACTTAACAACCCATTGCTCTGCGATGACACCGGTGCCAAGCTGCTTGGGTCCTAGAGCCCTTCCCTTGGACAACATCGGTGGCGTGGAGAGGGGAAGGCCTGCAGCTTGGGCAAATGCCGGTCTCCCATACAACCCTGCCCAGGTCCGTGCCCTGGGAACTTCCAAGGTGCAAATCCATGGTCTCATGAGACTAACAGATGCCTAATAATAAAGTATGTCTCCATATACAACTCTGAGATTCATCTTCCTGTGGACATACTCAATAAATCCATAACAGAGTCAATGAAAGACCACCCCAACTTGTGTGTTCTACCATTGCGCAAATGACAACAAACTGTGTAAATACAAAAAGTAATAATAAATAAATATGCAATATTGAGAACATGATTTGGAGTCCCTGATTGGTAGGTTATGGGAACATCTCAATGATGGCAAATGAAGTGGAGTGAGTTTTGAATCTGCAGTGCAGTTCTATACTAATTAACTAATACTGACTATGTTCTAAAATGAACTAAGATCTGTACTAATTTGGGACTATAACGGTAGCACCAGCTGTAAATCAGTTCAATTCCCACTGCTGTCTGTAAGGAGTTTGTATATTCTCCCTATGGGTCTCCTCATGATATTCTGCTTTCCTCCCACATTCCAAAATCGTACAGATTACGGTGACTGAATTGTGGGCAAGCAATTTAAGTGTGATGACTGTTGCAGTCTGCCCCCGGCTCATCCTCAGACTGTGTCGGTGGTTGATGCAAACGACGCATTTCACTGTGTGGTTTGGCATTTGGATGTACACGTGACAAAGTAAAGCTAATCTAATTTGTAGCTCATTGTTCTATCAGTGCGACGTTTGCAATCTCAGCTGACAGTGTCTCCAGTTTGGAGAAACCCTGTGTTAAGGTCACTTTTGGAAACCCTTACATGACTTGGACAGTGTCTGTACGTAAAAAGAACATGTATTCTGAAGATGATAGAGGGCAGTGTCTGTGGTCCAGCATCAGTCAGGTCTCAATGGTTCTGGACTGGAGGCACTAAACCTGTATTACAAGACCCACTGATGTTCGAATTGATATTTATTGATAATTTGATCTGGTTATGTTATAGTTGATTTGACCATACTGAGTTTTTTTTTTAATCCAAGGATTTTAAAATTGTTTAAGTTCTTGAAAATAACAAAGAGAATAATACATTTAAAAAGATCTTGTTAATGACGGGGGTTCTGTCTTCACTGAGTTTGCAGTTTCACTTCAGAATAAGAAGTCCCTTTTAAAGGCCTTTAAAGATTTTAGAACTTGCGATGTTCAGAGAACAGTGGAAAGCATTTGCCATGAGTTATACCCTCTTCCGTGGATGGGCATTAAGCTGCTGCGTGTCCTTGAGTGCAGTTTGCTGTGTTGCACTTTCTCAGAGAAGAACAAATCTTAAATCCAAGGAAATCAGAACTCATTTGTTTTGCTTCAGATTCATTGTATGAGGTTAAAGCTTGACTGCAGTCACAGAACACAGTCGCCGTTTCTACTGGTGCTGCTTGTAAGTGTTTAAAAAGGTACTCGTGCTGAAGTTAAATAATTAAGGTCTGGTGTGGTGTGGAAGTTGCAGAAGGTTAAGGGTTAAGATAATGTCCCGGCAAGGACAGTTTGCAGATGGTGTGCAGTCAACCCTGGCCAGCGAGGAAGCTGAAGAGAGTTCCTTGGACTGTGCAGCTTCCCTTTTGCACTGCGGGGGACCAGAGCCATTTCACCTCCTGAGACGGGGTAAGAAGGCAATCACAAGGCACTCACCAACTAGGGGATTTCAGTTACAATCACTTCAGTGAATTGTCAGATGTTAGCTGATAGTTTCTACTGGCTGTTAACACCTGTATTATGAATAGTGATTGAGCATGTAAATGAGAAATTTGAGAAGACTCAGTTTACCAAATGGTCAATATCTGTACCCACTAGTCAATTCTGTATCAAGATGCCACGACTCCGTTCAGACTTTGGAACGGCTTGATGACGGGGGCATGCTGTCCTCTTTGTGCACAACTAAATGAAGTTTGATTGAGGAACGGCTGTGAGTTTGTAGAGTCAAGCTAATCAGAGATCCTGGTGGTGTTGCTTGATACCGGTAAACAAGCCAGTGTACACTCAGTCGCCTCGTTACTAGGTACACTCGTACACCTTGTTAGTGCAAATATCTAATTAGCTAAATCATGTGGCAGCAATTCAGTACATGAAAGCATGCAGACATGGTCAGGAGGTTCAGTTGTTGTTCAGACCAAACATCAGAATGGGGAAGAAATGTGATCCAAGTGACTTGGACCGTGGAGTGATTGTTGGTGCCAGATGGGGTGGTTTGAGTATCTCAGAACTACTGATCTGCTGGGATGTTCATGCACAACAGTCTCTAAAGTTTGCAGAGAGTGATACAATGAACAAAAAAAACATTCAGAGAGCGGCAGTTCTGTGGGTGAAGACGCCTGGTTAAGGAGAGAGATCAGAGGAGAATGGCCAGACTGGTTCTGTGGGTGGAAACGCCTGGTTAATGAGGGAGGTCAGAGGAGAATGGCCAGACTGGTTCTGTGGGTGGAAACGCCTGGTTAATGAGAGAGGTCAGAGGAGAATGGCCAGACTGGTTCTGTGGGTGAAGACGCCTGGTTAAGGAGAGAGATCAGAGGAGAATGGCCAGACTGGTTCTGTGGGTGGAAACGCCTGGTTAATGAGGGAGGTCAGAGGAGAATGGCCAGACTGGTTCTGTGGGTGAAAACGCCTCGTTAATGAGGGAGGTCAGAGGAGAATGGCCAGACTGGTTCTGTGGGTGAAAACGCCTGGTTAATGAGGGAGGTCAGAGGAGAATGGCCAGACTGGTTCTGTGGGTGAAAACGCCTGGTTAATGAGAGAGGTCAGAGGAGAATGGCCAGACTGGTTCTGTGGGTGAAAACGCCTGGTTAATGAGAGAGGTCAGAGGAGAATGGCCAGACTGGTTCTGTGGGTGGAAACGCCTGGTTAATGAGAGAGGTCAGAGGAGAATGGCCAGACTGGTTCTGTGGGTGAAAACAACTGGTTAATGAGGGAGGTCAGAGGAGAATGGCCAGACTGGTTCTGTGGGTGAAAACGCCTGGTTAATGAGGGAGCTCAGAGGAGAATGGCCAGACTGGTTCTGTGGGTGAAAACAACTGGTTAATGAGGGAGGTCAGAGGAGAATGGCCAGACTGGTTCTGTGGGTGAAAACGCCTGGTTAATGAGGGAGGTCAGAGGAGAATGGCCAGACTGGTTCTGTGGGTGGAAACGCCTGGTTAATGAGAGAGGTCAGAGGAGAATGGCCAGACTGGTTCTGTGGGTGAAAACGCCTGGTTAATGAGGGAGGTCAGAGGAGAATGGCCAGACTGGTTCTGTGGGTGGAAACGCCTGGTTAATGAGAGAGGTCAGAGGAGAATGGCCAGACTGGTTCTGTGGGTGAAAACGCCTGGTTAATGAGAGAGGTCAGAGGAGAATGGCCAGACTGGTTCTGTGGGTGAAAACGCCTCGTTAATGAGGGAGGTCAGAGGAGAATGGCCAGACTGGTTCTGTGGGTGAAAACGCCTCGTTAATGAGGGAGGTCAGAGGAGAATGGCCAGACTGGTTCTGTGGGTGAAAACGCCTCGTTAATGAGGGAGGTCAGAGGAGAATGGCCAGACTGGTTCTGTGGGTGAAAACGCCTGGTTAATGAGGGAGGTCAGAGGAGAATGGCCAGACTGGTTCTGTGGGTGAAAACGCTTGGTTAATGAGGGAGGTCAGAGGAGAATGGCCAGACTGGTTCTGTGGGTGAAAACACCTGGTTAATGAGGGAGGTCAGAGGAGAATGGCCAGACTGGTTCTGTGGGTGAAGACGCCTGGTTAATGAGAGAGGTCAGAGGAGAATGGCCAGACTGGTTATGTGGGTGAAAACACCTGGTTAATGAGGGAGGTCAGAGGAGAATGGCCAGACTGGTTCTGTGGGTGGAAACGCCTGGTTAATGAGAGAGGTCAGAGGAGAATGGCCAGACTGGTTCTGTGGGTGAAAACGCCTCGTTAATGTGAGAGGTCAGAGGAGAATGGCCAGACTGGTTCTGTGGGTGAAAACGCCTGGTTAATGAGCGAGGTCAGAGGAGAATGGCCAGACTGGTTCTATGGGTGAAAACGCCTGGTTAATGAGCGAGGTCAGAGGAGAATGGCCAGACTGGTTCTGTGGGTGGAAATGCCTGGTTAATGAGGGAGGTCAGAGGAGAATGGCCAGACTGGTTCTGTGGGTGAAAATGCCTGGTTAATGAGGGAGGTCAGAGGAGAATGGCCGGACTGGTTCTGTGGGTGAAGACGCCTGGTTAAGGAGAGAGGTCAGAGGAGAATGGCCAGACTGGTTCTGTGGGTGAAAACGCCTGGTTAAGGAGAGAGATCAGAGGAGAATGGCCGGACTGGTTCTGTGGGTGAAAACGCCTGGTTAATGAGGGAGGTCAGAGGAGAATGGCCAGACTGGTTCTGTGGGTGAAAACGCCTGGTTAATGAGGGAGATCAGAGGAGAATGGCCAGACTGGTTCTGTGGGTGAAAACGCCTGGTTAATGAGGGAGATCAGAGGAGAATGGCCAGACTGGTTCTGTGGGTGAAAACGCCTGGTTAAGGAGAGAGGTCAGAGGAGAATGGCCGGACTGGTTCTGTGGGTGGAAATGCCTGGTTAATGAGGGAGGTCTGAGGAGAATGGCCAGACTGGTTCTGTGGGTGGAAATGCCTGGTTAATGAGGGAGGTCTGAGGAGAATGGCCAGACTGGTTCTGTGGGTGGAAATGCCTGGTTAATGAGGGAGGTCAGAGGAGAACGGCCGGACTGGTTCTGTGGGTGAAAACGCCTGGTTAATGAGGGAGGTCTGAGGAGAATGGCCAGACTGGTTCTGTGGGTGGAAATGCCTGGTTAATGAGGGAGGTCAGAGGAGAATGGCCGGACTGGTTCTGTGGGTGAAGACGCCTGGTTAAGGAGAGAGATCAGAGGAGAATGGCCAGACTGGTTCTGTGGGTGAAAACGCCTGGTTAATGAGGGAGGTCAGAGGAGAATGGCCGGACTGGTTCTGTGGGTGGAAACGCCTGGTTAATGAGGGAGGTCAGAGGAGAATGGCCGGACTGGTTCTGTGGGTGGAAACGCCTGGTTAATGAGGGAGGTCAGAGGAGAATGGCCGGACTGGTTCAAGCTGACAGGAAGCAGAAGACCATGAGCGCAACAAAGAAATAACATCTGCCGTCCTCCAGTCCTCTGGTGCTACTCCTGTGGCCAGTGAAGACACAAAGCTCACTAGTGGCCTGGTAGAAGATACAGCAAGCACTCAAGAAGAGATGATTATCACAGGCAGTAACGGATGGAATGTGCACACGTGGAAGTACTGGATATGCCCAGTTTCCCAGCAAAGCCAGGTCCTGGGTCAATGTTCAAACCCCATTTCCAGAAAAGTTGGGATATTTTCCAAAATGCAATAAAAACAAGAATCTGTGATATGTTAATTCACATGAACCTTTATTTAACTGACAAAAGTACAAAGAAAAGATTTTCAATAGTTTTACTGACCAACTTAATTGTAATTTGTAAATGTACGCAAATTTAGAATTTGATGGCTGCAACACACTCAACAAAAGTTGGGACAGAGGCATGTTTACCATTGTGTTACATCACCTTTCCTTTTAATAACAGTTTTTAATTGTTTTGGAACTGAGGATACTAATTGTAGTAGATTTGCAATTGGAAATTTTGTCCATTCTTGCTTGATATAAGACTTCAGCTGCTCAACAGTCCGTGGTCTCCGTTGTCTGATTCTTCTCTTCATGATGTGCCATACATTTTCAATAGGAGATAGATCTGGACTGGCAGCAGGCCAGTCAAGCACACGCACTCTGTGTCTACAAAGCCACGCTGTTGTAGCCTGTGCAGAATGTGGTCTGGCATTGTCCTGCTTAAATAAGCATGGACGTCCCGGGAAGAGACACCACCTTGATGGCAACATATGTCTCTCTAAAATCCTAATATACACCTCAGAGTCAATGGTACCTTCACGTACATGCAACTCACCCATGCCGTAGGCACTGATGCACCCCCATATCATCACAGATGCTGGCTTTTGTACCTTTCGCTGATAACAATTAGGGATAGTCGTTTTCATCTTTGGCACAGAGAACGGGACATCCGTTTTTTCCAAAAACTAGCTGAAATGTGGACTCATCTGACCACAGCACACGGTTCCACAGTCTTTCGGTCCATCTAAGATGAGCTCGCCCAGAGAACCCGCCGGCGTTTCTGCATAGAGTTGATGTATGGCTTCCTCCTTGCGTAATACAGTTTCAAGTTGCATTTCTGGATGCAGCGTTGGACTGTGTTAAGTGACAATGGTTTTCTGAAGTACTCCCACGCCCAGGTGGCTATAATTGTCACAGTAGCATGACGGTTTCTTAGGCAGTGCCGCCTGAGGGCTCGAAGATCACGTGCATTCAACAGTGGTTTCCGACCTTGCCCTTTACGCACTGAGATGTCTCTGAATTCTCTGAATCTTTTCACAATATTATGTATTGTAGATGTTGAAAGACCTAAATTCTCTGCAATCCTGCATTGGGAAATGTTCCTTTTGAACTGACTAACAATTCTCTCATGAATTTTGGCACAAAGGGGTGAGCCACAACCCATCCTTGCTTGTAAAGACTGAGCCTTTGATGGACGCTACTTTTATACCCAGTCATGATACCTCACCTGCTACCAATTAGACTGCTTAATGTGGAGTCTTCCAAACCGGTGTTACCTGAATATTCTGTGCACTTTTCAATCTTATTTTAACTCTGTCCCAACTTTTGTTGAGTGTGTTGCAGCCATCAAATTCTAAATTTGTGTATATTTACAAAATACAATTAAGTTAGTCAGTAAAACTATTGGAAATCTTTTCTTTGTACTTCTGTCAGTTAAATAAGGGTTCATGTGAATTAACATATCAGAGATTTTTGTTTCTATTGCATTTTGGAAGATATCTCAACTTTTCTGGAAATGGGGTTTGTAGATTCATGCATCCATGACAGATATATTAAAGTTTGTCTCTCTTTAATGTTCTTTGACAACCAGCATACCAACATTGATCCAGGGAAACAAAGCCCCATGTGCCTTTCCGGATTGCCTGCCTGGGCTCCCCCATCGTTGGTAATTTTGTTTTCCGCAGCTCCTCTTGGGGATCCACCATGTTTCTGTTTGGAACAGTTTGCTCCATTGCTGCCTCAAAATGTCCGAGTTGAGAGCTGGATTTCCATAGACCAATTAGCGCGGTTCAACTTTATTCGCCATGTACATTTACACGTGTGAGGAATTTGGTCAGGCCATGACTGCGTTCAACAAAAAAAAACATTCAGCAGTTTTAAATAATAAAGAATTGCATATATAAAATGTGTGTGTATATAAAAAAAACTAATAAAGTTACAGGTTAAAGGATGTATATGGAATAAAATGAACATATGTGCCAGCATGTGTTTACAATATAAATAGATTCTAAGATGTGGGTTGAAAGTGTTCACAGTGCAGTGATGGGATGGAGCAGGGGCCATGGTTGATCAGATTATGACCATTAGACATAGGAGCAAAATTAGGCTGTTTGACCCATGGAATCTGCTCTGCTGTTCCATCATGGCAGATTCAGTATCCCTCTCGACTCCATTCTCTTGCCTTCTCCCTGTAACCTTTGACGCCCTTACCTATCAAGAACCTATCAACCTCCGCAGATCCAATGACTTGGCCTCTGCAGCCATCTGTGGCAATGAATTTCACAGATTCACCACCCTCTGGCTAAAGAAGTTCCTCCGCCCCTGTTCTAAAGGGGCACCTTCTATTCTGAGGCTGTCTCTTCTGGTCCTAGGCTCCCCCATTACAGGAAACATCCTCTCCACACCCACTCTACCAAGACCTTTGAATATTTGATAGCTTTCAATGAGATCCCCATACCCCAAATTCCTGTAAACTTCAGCGAATACAGGCCCAGAGCCATCAAATGCCCAAACCTTAGATTTACCAGACAGTTCTCCCCCACCCCACCATGCCAACCTATTCCTCACTGCTTCTCCTTCTAAGATTCTAGTTATTCCAAGCCATTGTCCGAGATAGGTCCTGAAGCATCTTGGGACTTCCGTTATGTTAAAGGTGCTATGTAAATGTGGAAAGCTGGGGCTGAAGTTTAAAGGTTAGCTGGGCATTGTTCCTTTAACCTGTTTAGTGTTTGTTCTCTATCTCTCAATTGTATTCTGGCATAATTTAAAAGCAAATAAAGATCTGCTTTTTGAAGGTTTAGTATCAGTTATGGCATAGTTCCCAGTACACCTCAAGGATGCTGTCTTCCCAGATTAAACATTTCTATTAATTTTCTTTCTCCAAAAGAGGCTATCTCTTGGGAAAAGTGATCTGAATACCTGTCAGTAAAGACACCATCTGTATTGAATTTCTGTATTAAGAGACGTTAAACAGTGTAATTGTGGCATTCAGCTACAGAATATCATCAATACCCTGCCCTTGTCCAACCACATAGTCTTCATGGCCAACAAAGCACATCAATATCTCGATTTCCTCAAGAAGCTGAAGAAATTTCACGTGTCCCCTTTGACCCTCATCAAATTTTAACAAAGCACCATGGGAAGCATCCTATCCAGACATATCACAGCTTGGTATGTCATCTGCCCATGAAGACAAGAAACTGCAGACTTCAGCTCGTCATGAAAACCAGTCTCCTCTCCATCGTCTCTGTACACTTCCCTTTGCCTTGGTAAAGTGGTCAGCACAATCAAAGTCCCCACCCACATCAAGACGTTCGAAATACAGAAAGCCTACAGCACAATACAGGCCCTTCAGCCCACAAGGTTGTGCCAAACATGTCCCTACTACTGTAGAAATTACTAGGCTTACCTATAGCCCTCTATTTTACTAAGCTCCATGTACCTATCCAAAAGTCTCTTAAAAGATACTATTGTATCTGCCTCCACCACCGTTGCCGGTAGCCCATTCCACACACTCACCACTTTCTGAGTAAAAAACTTACCCCTGACATCTCCTCTGTACCTTCTCCCCAGCACCCTAAACCTGTGTCCTCTTGTGGCAACCATTTCAACCCTGGGGAAAAACCTCTGACTATCCACACGATCAATGCCTCTCATCATCTTGTACACCTCTATCAGGTCACCCCTCATCCTCCGTTGCTCCAAGGAGAAAAGGCCGAGTTCACTCAACCTATTCTCATAAGGCATGCTCCCCAATCCAGGCAACATCCTTGTAAATCTCCTCTGCACCCTTTCTATGGTTTCCACGTCCTTCCTGTAGTGAGGCGACCAGAACTGAGCACAGTACTCCAATCACTAGGAGTAAGGGTCCCAGAACAGATCCCTGAGGCACTCCACTGGTCACCGACCTCCATGCAGAATATGACCAGTCTACAACCACTCTTTGCCCTCTGTGGGCAAGCCAGTTCTGGATCCACAAAGCAATTTCCCCTTGGATCCCATGTCTCCTTACTTTCTCAATAAGTCTTGCATGGGGTACCTTATCAAATGCCTTGCTGAAATCCATATACACTTCATCTACTGCTCTTCCTTCATCAATGTGTTTAGTCACATCCTCAAAAAATTCTATCAGTAAGGCACGACCTGCCCTTGACAAAGCCATGCTGAATATCCCTAATCATATTATACCTCTCCAAATGTTGATCAATCCTGCGTCTCAGGATCTTCTCCATCAACTTACCAACCACTGAAGTAAGATTCACTGGTCTATAATTTCCAGAGCTATCTCTACTCCCTTTCTTGAATAAGGGAACAACATCCACAACCCTCCAATCCTCTGGAGCCTCTCTTGTCCCCATTGATGATGCAAAGATCATCACCAGAGGCTCAGCAATCTCCTCCCACAGTAGCCTGGGGTACATCTCATCTAGTCCCTGCGATTTATCCAACTTGATGCTTTGTAAAAGCTCCAACACATCCTCTTTCTTAATATCTGCATGCTCAAGCTTTTCAGTCTGCTGCAAGACATCGCTACAATCACTAAGGTTCTTTTACATAGTGAATACTGAAGTAAAGTTTTCATTAAGTACCTCTGCTATTTGGAACATAGAATAGTACAGCACAGTACAGGCCCTTTGGCCCACAATATTGTGCCAACCCTTACACCCTGCCTCCCATATAACCACCCACCTTAAATTCCTCCATATATCTCCGGTTCCATACACACTTTCCCACTGTCACACTTGACAGGTCCTATTCTTTCACACCTTATCCTCTTGCTCTTCACATACTTGTTGAATGCCTTGGGGTTTTCCTTAATCCTGCCTGACAAGGACTTCTCACGACCCCTTCTGGCTCTCTTAATTTCCTTCTTAAGCTCCTTCCTAGTAGCCTTACAATCTTCTGGATATCTAACATTACCTAGCTCTCTGAACCTTTTGTAAGCTTTTCTTTTCTTCTTGACTAGATCTATTACATCCTTTGAACATCACAGTTCCTGTACGTTACCATAACTTCCCTGTCTCATTGGAACCTGCCTGTACAGAACTCCACACAAATGCCCCCTGAATATTTGCCATATTTCTTCCGTACTTTTCCCTGAGAACATGTGCTTCCAAATTAAGCCTCCAATTTCCTGCCTGATAGCTTCATAATTCCCCTTACTCTAATTAAACGCTTTTCTAACTTGTCTGTTCCAGTCTCTCTCCAATGCTATTGTAAAGGAGATAGAATTATGATCACTATCTCCAAAATGCTCTCGCACTGAGAGAACTGACACCTGACTAGGTTCATTTCCCAAAACCAAATCAAGTACAGCCTCTCCTCTTGTAGGCTTATCTACATACTGTGTCAAGAAACCTTCCTTGACACAGCTAACAAACTCCACCCCATCTAAACCCCTTGCTCTAGGGAGATGCCAATTGATATTTCGGAACTTAAAATCTCCCATCACGACAACTCTGTTATTATTACACCTTTCCAGGATCTGTTTCCCTATCTGCTCCTCGATATCCCTGTTACTATTGGGCAGCCTATAAAAAAAACACAGTAAAGTTATTGACCCCTTCCTGTTCCTAACCTCCACCCACAGAAACTCCGTAGACAATCCCTCCATGGTGTCCACCTTTTCTGCAGCCTATCTCTGATCAACAGTGCCATGCCCCCACCTCTTTTGCCTCCCTCCTTGTCCTTTCTGAAACATCTAAAACCCGGCAATCGAAGTAACCATTCCTGTCCCTGAGCCATCTAAGTTTCTGTAATGGCCACCACATCATATCTCCAAGTACGTTCTCCCTTCACTTCTTCTCCCCCCCACCCCCTCCACTGGACAGCAGATAGAAAAGGTGGCAAATACCTACCACCTGGCTTGATGCCATCTTCCATTCTGCTGTGAAAAAAAAATTGAACGATTCCTTAGTGCGATGAGATGGGCTCTTAGCCTGACAATCGCCATTGCTGTTTGCCTGCACTGCACTTCCTCTGCAAAACTATATTCTGAATCCTGACCATTCACCAGTTCACGTTTGTCAAGTTCCTCATCATCACCCTCCCATCTTTAAAGCTTAGTGGTTTGCAGGAAAGTTCATTATAATATTGTATAACGCCTAATAAGGATATAAAGAAAGGTTCCACCTAGATTACTGACGTCCAAACATACAAATGGGTTCCCATAATATCAAATTCAAAGTCCAACATATCCATGCTTGCTCCTGTGAATGGAAGGAACGGTTTCATCCTCCCATCCACTTTTAGTAGTTGTTCTTTCGCCATCGTTACTCAAAGTAGCCGTGAGGTAGAGTTGCTGCCCCATTAAACACTGTTAGACCACATTTGGAATATTGTGCTCAGTTCTGCTTGTCTCCTTTTCAGAAAGATGTGCAGACGAGATTTACCAGGACGCTGCCTGGACTAGAGACAATGTCTTGTGAGGATAGGTTGAGTAAGCTGGGGCTTTCCTCATTGGAGTGAAGGAGGGTGAGAGGTGTACAAAGTCATAAGAGGCATAGATCAAGTGGATAGACTTTTTCTTCTCAGGGCAGAAATGGCTAATACCAGAGAGGATAATTTTAAGGTGAGTAGGAGAAAGTTGTACAGTAGGAGGGAAATGAGAAATAAGTTCTTTACACATGGTGTTGGGTGAGTGGAATGCCCTGCTAAGAGAGGTGGTTGAGTCAGATTGATCAGGGCATTTAAGACACTTGTAGATAGGCACACGGATGATTTAAAAAAAATCGAATGGAGAGCTCTGCAGGAAGGAAGGGCGTGATTGATCTTGGAGTAGGTTGGTGGGTCAGTAATGGTGGGGACTGTAATGGTCTGTGTTCTTTCTTTGCAATCTTGTGACAATCCGATAGCATTCATTACAAAAGTGTGGCTGCCATGACGTGTGATTTGTGTATTTTCTGACTTGCGGACAAAATTGACTTAAGAAAGTCTATGAATGTGGGACTTGTTCGTTACCTGAGGCATCAGTAGTGAGGGAAAACCTTCTACTGAGGCACTGCCAAAGCCTCGAGCTCACCAAGGTGTTGTGGGACCGTGAGTTGGTTGGAGAACTGGGTGATCGTTTTCAACTGTCCTCAGACTTTGATGAGGATGACTCAACATCAGAACTCGTGTTTGAAAAGCCGTGATGGTCTGTTCTTTCCTCTTGTTTTTGGTATCTGGTATTGTAATTGACGTGTGCTCGATTGGGAGATGGTGAACTTGAGGGTGCAAGGGGCTCTGTTGAATTACCTGGTTGATAGCAGCTGACACCCAGGAGTATTTCTGATAATAATCCGTTTCTATGACAGCTCCAGTCGTGCCGTGTTGTTCAAATGAAATTTTAAAGTGGAGTGTTGAATATTGTATTACAAAATGCAGCCTTGTGAATGTTAGTCATAATTCTCTGTAGCAAATATTGAGCTCTGAGTTTTCAAATTAGGCATTCTTCATCGAAAGAATAATTTGGTCACGGACAGTGACAGCACTTGGCGGGCTGGTGCTGTGGTGAAGTGGAAAGGCATATTGATGAGATGATTAAACCTCTTTTTTTTTCTTTTATCAATTAACAATGCAATACTTTTGCAGAATGTATTAACGGGATTATTGTCGAGGGCAGTGTCTGGTTGGAGTGTGGCTTTATTTTTTTCTGCATGTTCTGGATAAATTCCACTTCGCCTTGTTCTTGTACAGAGTTATGAAATCACATAGCCCTGGAAAGTAAAATTCAGTACATAAAGACCATAAGACATAGGAGCAGAATTAGGCCATTCAGCCCGTCAAGTCTGCTCCACCATTCCATCATGGCTGACTTATTATCCCCCTCAAGCCCATTCTTCTACCTTCTCCCTATAAACCGTGACACTGACTAATATTTGTATATCTGTGCACTTGTAATGCTACTGTGATGCTGAAATTTCCTTTGGCATCAATAAAGTATCTATCTAATCAATAATCTGTCAACCTGCAGTTTAAATATATCCAATGACTTGGCCTCTGCAGCATCCTTGGCAATGAATTCAACAGATTCTCCACCTCTGGCTAAAGAAATTCCTCCTCGTCTCTGTTTTAAATACGGATCCCTCTATTCTGAGGCTGTGCCCTCTGGTCCTCGACTTTTCCACTACTGGGAAAAACCCTCTCCACGCCCATTTTCTCTTGACCCGTCAATATCTGATACATTTCATTGAGATCCCCCCCCCCCACCCCACCCCATTCTTTTAAACTCCAGCGCGTACAGGCCCCGAGCTCTTCCTAGGTTAACACTTTCTTTCCCTCCTCTGGGCCCTCCCCAATGCCAGCGGGGAGATGCGGGGCCCAAATCTGCTTTGAATCCTCCAAGTGCGGTCTGGCCTGAAATCTGTGGTGTTGCTGATTGGGATCTGACCTGTGCTGGGCTGCAGGTTTGGGAGACTGATCAATAAGGGGTCAGCTGAGGTAGAGCGGGGAGGGGGTGATGTTAGAGTTGGGAAATGGGGAGGAAGTGCGATGGATGGTTTCAGAAACCGACTGGAGAAAATGGCCAAAGAAAGAGGCTTTTCCATCATAGGTCAGCCAATCAGCTTTGGCCCGTTGATCAGTGTGGTATGTCTGTGAACCCTTCTGGAAGGCAGAAGCATTTTAAGATTTATGGTCAGGCAGGCTGGTTTTGACATCAGTGGTCATGTTCAGAACCGAAAGATGTTTGATTGTTTGTGAATGAAAGCCTGCTCTGCTGTTTTTTTAGGGTACCTTTAAAAGTGGAACAGGCAAACAACGCTCGGGATGCTTTGGCCAAAGCCGTTTACAGCCATCTTTTCGACCACGTTGTGAAGCGGGTCAATCAGTGCTTTCCATTTGAGACCTCCAATTTCTTCATCGGAGTCCTGGACATTGCCGGCTTTGGTGAGTTTTCATTCCTCCGGCCATGTCTGTGTTGGTTTCCTGCAAGTGTCCCAGCTTCTCATCGCGCCCCAGAGACGGGCAGGTTAGGGTTTTGTTAGCTCTGGGAACGCTAGGCTGACGGCGGGAGCGTGGGGACCGTGTTGGTCGTTGACGCGGGCGGCGCATAGCGTTGCACGTCTCAGTGCGCCCGTGAGAAGTAAAGCTAATCTTTCTGGACAGCACGGGAGCGCAGTGGACAGCAGGTCACTTTACAGCACCGCAGGCTCGGGTTTGCTTGCCGCCGCCGCCGTCTGAAAGGAGTTTGTACCTTCTCCCCGTAACCCCATGGCTGTCCTCTGGGCACTCTAGGTTCTTCCCACATTCCCAAGCAGGTTAATCGCTCACACAGCTGTAACTGGGTTGCGTAGGCTCATTGGGCCGAAAGGGTCTGTAACTGTGCTGTATCTCTGAGGTAAAACAAATTCTAAATGTTTTTTTGTATTAACTTTTGTTCTGTACCTATATGATTTGTTTGACCACAGTGCAGTCTGCTGATAATACCTTTAATGCAATTAATTTTAAATTATTTATTAATTTGTTTTGAACTAAGTGGAATGGGAATTCAGTGCTCAAAATAACCTTGAGTTGTTGGAGGAATAGAGTTAATCTATCCAATTAGGACACCAAGGAAGCAGGTCTGGGAAATGTCAGTGTTGGTAAAATCGGATTCCCATCATCTGAGATTGGAATTTTAAGATGAACGATTAGCCTGCTGGGATTCTGTGAGTATAGCACCAGGCATCCACGTTAAGTAATAAATTGCTTCATAAATTATAATTATGAATTATTAAGGTTCATAATTCAATGCAAAAATCGCCAAGGTGCCACTGAACGCAGTGTTCAGAACAGTTATAACAAAAGGCCGTTTGCTTGAAAGTTCAGGTATGTGGTTAATAGATGTAGTTTCACATCATGGGTTTTAGCTGTGGGTAATTACTCACAGCTCATGGATAAAGCATCACTTACACCGCCCCCCTCTCACAATTTCACTGCCCAGAATTTCTGCCCACTCTTGCTCTCTCACAACCTGTGCACCATTCATTCATACCCCACTTTGGCCGCCACTGCCCCCCGCCCCTCCCCCCACCTTCCCGTTATCACCTTTCTCCCAGACCCTGTTCAGTTGGGCTGGAGGGAGTGAGCAGCAGCAGTGTCTGGGATGGAGGATCACTGCTGCTGGTGAGTCTGTGTATCATCCAGTTTTTCCTGCCCCATCCCCTCACCCTTCCTGTCTCTAACTCGCCTACTCGCCCCTCACACACGTTGCATCTCTGAAAGCTAGGAACTGGGGGTTAATTTGTAGCAGCGACTGGAAATGGAGCCAGCCTGAGCAGTCACTGGAGCTCTCCTCCGGTGGTTTTATTAATTAAAGAAATTAATAATGAAGATGAAAGCATGCTAG
This sequence comes from Hypanus sabinus, assembly GCF_030144855.1. Classification (NCBI taxonomy): domain Eukaryota; kingdom Metazoa; phylum Chordata; class Chondrichthyes; order Myliobatiformes; family Dasyatidae; genus Hypanus; species Hypanus sabinus. Next base: position 104,647,606 of record NC_082717.1, on the reverse strand, counting down.
GTAATTGAGCATCAAAGTTCTGATTTGGAGATGATCTTTTACGAAACCATGGCAACATCATTTCAATTAGCACCTGACCCTGAGGGAGAGAGAGAAAGTCTGGGGCAGGCAGGAAGGAAGAGACATTTGAGTAGTAAAGAGGAATTTTGAATTGACATTGGGAGGGATAAGATGCTGTGGAGAGGTGCCACATTGGTCGTGAGGAGAGTGACGTGGGCTCCGGAGGTACGATGAAAGGCAGGATTACGAGGGGGGGGGGAAGCGAAAGTATTCCTGATGAAACTCACTTCCTCTGCAAAAGGTCCAGAAATTTTTGAAAATTTATTCTGTGTTTCCCAGCGTTTGTAATGGGTCCAGCTGCTGTATGAAGCTAACTCGCCCACTGTAGTGGGAACCAGTGCATTTGCCACCATTATGCAATTGGTTTGGCTATTTTTGTCAAACCTTTTGACAAGTCTTGAGTGTTGTGGTTTCCAGACTAGAAAGCCAGAGTCAATTAGACAGATAAATTCACATTGACGCTTGCTTGTGTGGGAATGGGACCGGGACACAGAAGACATCCCCGCAGCTGGAAAGCACAAGGTAGCAAGGGAGCTGTCTTGCCCGTTTTATTTGATAAAAGTCACGGGTACAGCTGCAGACCCTTGAGATTGTGGGAAGCGCTTTATTGTTCATGGGCACCTCTCTGGTTGTACTTCTGACCTCTTTTGGTTTGTGTTTCAACAGAGTACTTTGAGCACAATAGTTTTGAACAGTTCTGCATTAACTATTGCAATGAGAAGCTGCAGCAGTTCTTCAACGAAAGGATCCTCAAAGAGGTAAAACCCGCTCTTGTGTTTAAACCTAGACTAGATTCAACGTGGGAAAAAGACAGGGGTTCAGTATTACCAGGGAAACCAGTCGGTCTCTTATTTTGCTCTTGGGAGGGTCTGCCTCAGGTTTGCTGTTTAACAGTTTACAGCGGGAGGGGTGCAGGTGGGTGGAATCCCTTTTCAGAAACTGTGCAGATTTCAAACCCACCTTTCAAATCTACTCCTCAGTTTTTTTTTTCTCCAGTCCTGCCGAAGGGTCTCGGCCCAAAACACCGACTGTCCATAGACGCTGCCTGGCCTGCTGAGCTCCTCCAGCAATTTGTGTCTGTTGCTCGGACTTCCAACATCTGCAGACTTCCTCTTGTTTGTAGTCGTTGGCAAGTTGGACAAATTATATTCAGACAGTGGAGCTGTGCGACGCCTGACATTTCACATCATTTTCAGGCTGTGGTGTTAGAACTGTTAATGGAGTTCAACGCAGTCTGATGCAGATTCATTAATGCTAACTGTTAGCATAGCCATAGCTGGAGTACAGCAGTGTGGTGGCGCAGTTTTATGGGGTAAATGATGAGGGCAGCTGTTTGACCTTAGTGAACTGGAGGGCGCCCTGTTTCAGAAGCGATTTGTCGCTGGCGATGTGTTATAGCATATGTGCACGTGTTACTTGCTGACCTCCCAAGATGTAATGGTGATAGAGCTCACTGAGCCTGCTGCTCCTTGTTCTCAATGTCCTCTCTCCTTTTGCTCTTTTAACTGTCTTTCTGTTCCTCTGCTGACCACCACCTTGTCTGTCCATCTGCGTGGTGTAAGTGATGGGCCGCTTGCCTTTGTATGGAAGGGAATAAAACTATTAATGTCAGCACTTGCATCTGAAGTGGGAGCTGTCGTGGTCAGAGGCTCATTTCTCAGCATTGCCCTTATTTTTTCCCCCTTTTGTTTATTTTGTTTAAAGGAAACATTGAGAAAACCTCTTTAGCTCTATCAAACCAAAACCATCACCACGTCTTCAGTTTTTTTATCCCCCAGGCAGTCCATCAGAACTGCTCGAGCCGTTCAGTTTACAAAGACAGTGGCATGTACGAATACAGCGGCTTCTCGGGGGGGGGGGGGGGCAACCAAAAGGTGTTTTTTTTTTCTCTTTGAAAAATTAGATTTTTACAATCCAAAGACAATTCTACTCTAAGAACATCAGGTACCGCAGGGCTAGTCTGTCGGCGAGCTGCTGGACTGGTGGAGCCGGCCGGGGTGTTGTAGGGGACAGTTTGTGTACTGAGGGGCTGACAGGGCTGCAGACCCCGTAGCTGTCTGCTGCTCGGAAGCATCGGGAGTGGGTGCAGCAAAACCGTGGGAGGTTGTCTCGGACATTTTCACTTGCGATTGTACGACTCTGTTGGACGGTGATAATGTAAGTTGCTCAAGGCCTGTTACCCCTGTCTGGCGGTGGGATAGTCAACATGGGAGCTGTGTAGCGGGAACTAGGCCTCAAGCCTCAGGCTTGCCTGCTTCTGCAGGCTAGGTGAGAGATGTGGAAGCGCTGCAGCGTGGGTGAGCTCATCTGGGGCTTGGCCTTGCCCGTTGGTGCTGCCCTCTTATGTTCAAACGGTGGAAAGACAGGCTGGAATGCATGCGTCTGCACACTGCAGGGAGACGGTACCATCGATCGCTGGGCACTGTCACCAGGGTCATGGACTACGTATATTTTTCTCAAATGCATATGCTTCTGTGATTGATATTTTTATTATTACTCGCTTTCTTTTTGATGTTTGCTTGCTATTTCGAATGTTTTGCACCTTGGCCCCAGAGGAACACTGTCTCATTCAGTTGTATCTATGGTTTGAATGATAATTAAACTCAATTTGATTTGAGATCAAGAGCTCTAGTTAGCCCCTCCCCCTTTACTGTGCTCACTGTAAACACTTTAAACTGTTTTTTTAATAATTCTGCTTACATGGGGAATGCATGCGTTATTTATTCACTTATGCAGATTTTAATGCAAATCCATCATTTAATGTATAACTTTACTCATTTATTTTAAATTTAAATATAATTCTTTACTCTTTATAATAGTTGAATTTTTTTTTGTTGCATGTAACACCCTGACTAACGTGCCACAGACAAATTTCTAAAACGTAAATGTATAAGGTAAATAAAGTTGACCCTCGGTCCTTGAGTCAGACTGCACAGCCGCACAATGACTTCCCACAAGCAAGTGCCACAGCAATGCAGTCAGAGTTTGTGGTGACGGCAGAGAGGTGTGCAGTGATGTGACAGTGAAGAGTAACCATTTATACTTAAGGACTGCACACAGGACGTGTGGCTGATTGCCAAAATCAGCGCGTTTATTCGTGCAGCTCAACCTGTGGATGTTTGATAATTTTGTATTGATGTGATTGATCAAAGTTCTTGAAGGCTGTCATGTTTTTTGTGATGGAGTATTCGACATTTATCTTTCCTGTTGGTTGTGTCGGGTTGGATGATTTGCACAAATTGGTTGGCAGCACTCCTAATGACTATTCTAGAGGGCACAAAATCAAATTTACTCAGACAACGACATTACATCACTGCTGGGAACTGCTGGTCATCCTTTGATAATGTAAGATACACTCCACAGCGATGAAGAATATATAGTTTATTGTTTTTGAATGATGTTGGTGACAAATGGGACCCCTGATTTTTATTAATGACTTAGATGAGTAAGTGGGTTAGCAAGTTTGCAGGTGAGATGAAGTTTGGTGGAGTTGTGGACAGTGTAGAAGGCTGTCGTAGATTGTAATGGGACATGGATGGGATGCAGAAATGGGTTGAGAGATGACGGATAGAGTTCAATCCAGAGAAGTGTGAAGCGATACACCTTGGAAGGTCAAACTTGATGGTAGGTTGCAGGGTTAATGACAAGCTTCATAGAAGTGGGAGGGACAGAAGGATCTTGAGGCCCAAGGTCATTGATCCCTCAGAGCTGCTGCACAAGTTGATAGGGTGGTTAAGAAGGTGTTAGAGTGTCTTACAAATGGATCTCAAGAGAGTGAGTTTGTTGAATGTCTACGAGATGGCTTTTTAGCGCAGTTTGTCGATGAGCCTACTAGGGGATCAGCTATACTGGATTGAGTGTTAAATAATGAACCAGAGGTGATTAAGGAGCTTAAGCTTAATAGAACCCTTAGGAGGTACTGATCACAATATGTTTGAGTTTAGCTTGAAACTCGATAGGGAGAAAGTAAAGTCTGATGTAGCAGTCTTTCAGTGGAGTAAGGGAAATTACAGTGGTATGAGAGAGGAGTTGGCCAAAGTAAATTGGAAGGAGATGCTGGCAGGGATGTCAGCAGAGCAGCAATGGCATAAGTTTCTGGGGAAAATGAGGAAGGTACAGGATAGATGTATTCCAAACACAAATACTCAACTGGCAAAATAGTATAACTGCGCTGACATGGGAAGTTAAAACGATGTAAACACAAAAGAAAGGGCATACAACAAAGCAGAAATTAGTGGGAAGACAAAGGATTGGGAAGCTTTTAAAACTCTACAGAGAGCAACTAAAAGAATCATTAGGAGGGAAAATATGGAAGCAGGTTAGCAAACTATCTCAGAGTGGATAGTAAAAGCTTTTTCAAGCATGTAAAATGTAAAAGAGATGAGAGTGGATAGGACCGTTAGAAAATGAGGCAGGAGAATATTAATGGGGGACAAGGAGATGACATGAACTAAACGAGTATTTTGCATCAGTCTTCACCGTGGAAGACACTAGCAGTGTATCAGATGTTGAAGGATGTGAGGGAAGAGAAGTGAGGGCAGTTACTATTACAAGGGTGAAGGTGCTCAAAAGCTGAAAGACCCAAGGGTACATGAGTCATCTGGACCAGACGAACTGCACCCTAGGATTCTGAAAGAGATGTTGCTGGAGATTCTGGAGGCATTAGTGATGATCTTTCAAAAATCATTGGACTCTGGTATGGTGCAGCGTAAACATAAAATTACTTTAAATTAGCGATTAAACAAAACGTGCGAAGTAAAGAATAATGAGGTAATGCTCACGGACACTCGGAATCTGATGCTGCGGAGGGAAAAAGTTGTTCTTGAATTGCTGAATGAGGGTCTTTAGGCTCCTGTACCTCCTTCCCAATGGTAGTCATGAGAAGTGGTCGTCCTGGAAGGAGCGGGTCAGTAGTGATGGACGGCTCCTCCATGTTGAAGATGGTGGGAAGACCCTGTTGGGCCGGGTAGCTCTGTCAGCAATGTCCATGCTGTCCATCAATCCATCCAGTCTTTAGGCTGCTGTACCTCCTCCCCAATGGCAGTCACGAGCCTCCTCCTTCAGGCTCCGTCAGTTGAAGCTGGTGGGAAGATAATGCCTGTTGGGCTGGGTCGCTCTGTCAGCAATAGTGATCCATCCAGATCCTCCTCAGCTGCTGGCATTGAGCTGGAGAGGAGTGGGGATGAACAATTCGATATTCACATTACACTCACAACTCCCCCGTCTCCCACCTTCCCTCCGCCTTCCCCTCAGGCTCTCTCTCCCCCTCCTCTTCTATCTCCACATCCCCAACCCTTTCTCTCCCTTCCCCTTCCTCCCCTCCCACCTCCCCCTCAGGCTCTCTCTCCCCCTCCTCTTCTATCTCCACATCCCCAACCCTTTCTCTCCCTTCCCCTTCCTCCCCTCCCACCTCCCCCTCAGGCTCTCTCTCCCCCTCCTCTTCTATCTCCACATCCCCAACCCTTTCTCTCCCTTCCCCTTCCTCCCCTCCCACCTCCCCCTCAGGCTCTCTCTCCCCCTCCTCTTCTATCTCCACATCCCCAACCCTTTCTCTCCCTTCCCCTTCCTCCCCTCCCACCTCCCCCTCAGGCTCTCTCTCCCCCTCCTCTTCTATCTCCACATCCCCAACCCTTTCTCTCCCTTCCCCTTCCTCCCCTCCCACCTCCCCCTCAGGCTCTCTCTCCCCCTCCTCTTCTATCTCCACATCCCCAACCCTTTCTCTCCCTTCCTCTTCCTCCCCTCCCACCTCCCCCTCAGGCTCTCTCTCCCCCTCCTCTCCTGTCTCACCCTCCGTGCACCCTCTCTTACTCCCCTCTCCTCCCCATTTCTACGTTAACATGGAAGTTTTTCACTTATGAGCAATGCTAGAAGCGAACTCAGATTTTCATGTCAGCAATTCCCCTGTTTATTTTTTATTTCATTTAGAGATGCACCATGTAACTGGTGATATAAGGATGAAAGATTTTGTGTGTGTTCCAGTCAGTGGTGTTTTCAGATAAGGTAAAACTGATGTGGCTGTTTCACTTGCAGGAACAAGAGCTGTATCAGAAAGAAGGGCTTGGTGTGAACGAAGTGCACTATGTCGACAATCAAGACTGCATTGGTATGTACCAAGTTAACCTGGGTTGCAAAACTAATTCTATTCTAGCTTGTTTCTGTTGCATACTTAGGATGTACTGGTGACAGTTTTGTAACTAAAACAAGATTTGGAAAAATTACAGTCTGAACTACATTCAGGAAGGGATTTGCTGGAGGAACTCTGCAGATCAGGCAGTGTCTATGGAAAGGAATAAAGAGTTGTTGTTTCAGACCGAGACCGTTCATTAGGGTCTCTTCCCTCCTTCTGACCTGACTCAGATTTCTGCTGTGTCTTCACCATCCCCTTCGTCCTTCCCCTCTCAGACAGTTTCTCTTACTTACTCCCTGAAGCGGAGCCCACTCCAGACCATCGGGCTGCTGTCTCACCAACCTCAACTCTGGAGACCTCCCGTCCGCTGACACCGACCTCCCGTCCGCTGACACCGACCTCCCGTCCGCTGACACCGACCTCCCCCGTCCGCTGACACCGACCTCCCCCGTCCGCTGACACCGCCTCCTCCCTCCCCCGTCCGCTGACACCGACCTCCCCCGTCCGCTGACGCCGACCTCCCCCGTCCGCTGACGCCGACCTCCCCCGTCCGCTGACACCGACCTCCCCCGTCCGCTGACACCGACCTCCCCCGTCCGCTGACACCGACCTCCCCCGTCCGCTGACACCGACCTCCCCCGTCCCCCCGTCCGCTGACAACGACCTCCCCCGTCCGCTGACGCCGACCTCCCCCGTCCGCTGACGCCGACCTCCCCCGTCCGCTGACGCCGACCTCCCCCGTCCGCTGACGCCGACCTCCCCCGTCCGCTGACGCCGACCTCCCCCGTCCGCTGACGCCGACCTCCCCCGTCCGCTGACGCCGACCTCCCCCGTCCGCTGACACCGCCTCCTCCCTCCCCCGTCCGCTGACACCGACCTCCCCCGTCCGCTGACACCGACCTCCCCCGTCCCCCCGTCCGCTGACACCGACCTCCCCCGTCCGCTGACGCCGACCTCCCCCGTCCCCCCGTCCGCTGACACCGACCTCCCCCGTCCCCCCGTCCGCTGACACCGACCTCCCCCGTCCGCTGACGCCGACCTCCCCCGTCCCCCCGTCCGCTGACGCCGACCTCCCCCGTCCCCCCGTCCGCTGACGCCGACCTCCCCCGTCCCCCCGTCCGCTGACGCCGACCTCCCCCGTCCCCCCGTCCGCTGACACCGACCTCCCCCGTCCCCCCGTCCGCTGACACCGACCTCCCCCGTCCCCCCGTCCGCTGACACCGACCTCCCCCGTCCCCCCGTCCGCTGACACCGACCTCCCCCGTCCGCTGACGCCGACCTCCCCCGTCCGCTGACGCCGACCTCCCCCGTCCGCTGACGCCGACCTCCCCCGTCCGCTGACGCCGACGTCCCGTCCGCTGACGCCGACCTCCCCCGTCCGCTGACGCCGACCTCCCCCGTCCGCTGCCACCGACCTCCCCCGTCCCCCCGTCCGCTGACACCGACCTCCCGCGTCCGCTGACACCGACCTCCCCCGTCCGCTGCCACCGACCTCCCCCGTCCCCCCGTCCGCTGACACCGACCTCCCCCGTCCCCCCGTCCGCTGACACCGACCTCCCCCGTCCGCTGACGCCGACCTCCCCCGTCCCCCCGTCCGCTGACACCGACCTCCCCCGTCCCCCCGTCCGCTGACACCGACCTCCCCCGTCCGCTGACACCGACCTCCCCCGTCCCCCCGTCCGCTGACACCGACCTCCCCCGTCCCCCCGTCCGCTGACACCGACCTCCCCCGTCCGCTGACACCGACCTCCCCCGTCCCCCCGTCCGCTGACACCGACCTCCCCCGTCCGCTGACACCGACCTCCCCCGTCCCCCCGTCCGCTGACACCGACCTCCCCCGTCCGCTGACACCGACCTCCCCCGTCCGCTGCCACCGACCTCCCCCGTCCGCTGACCCCGACCTCCCCCGTCCGCTGACGCCGACCTCCCCCGTCCGCTGACCTCCCCCGTCCGCTGACGCCGACCTCCCCCGTCCGCTGACACCGACCTCCCCCGTCCGCTGACACCGACCTCCCCCGTCCGCTGACACCGACCTCCCCCGTCCGCTGACACCGACCTCCCCCGTCCGCTGACAACGACCTCCCCCGTCCGCTGACACCGACCTCCCCCGTCCGCTGACACCGACCTCCCCCGTCCCCCCGTCCGCTGCCGCCGACCTCCCCCGTCCCCCCGTCCGCTGACGCCGACCTCCCCCGTCCGCTGACCCCGACCTCCCCCGTCCGCTGACGCCGACCTCCCCCGTCCGCTGACGCCGACCTCCCCCGTCCGCTGACGCCGACCTCCCCCGTCCGCTGACGCCGACCTCCCCCGTCCGCTGACCCCGACCTCCCCCGTCCGCTGACGCCGACCTCCCCCGTCCGCTGACACCGCCTCCTCCCTCCCCCGTCCGCTGACACCGACCTCCCCCGTCCGCTGACACCGACCTCCCCCGTCCCCCCGTCCGCTGACACCGACCTCCCCCGTCCGCTGACGCCGACCTCCCCCGTCCCCCCGTCCGCTGACGCCGACCTCCCCCGTCCGCTGACGCCGACCTCCCCCGTCCGCTGACGCCGACCTCCCCCGTCCGCTGACGCCGACCTCCCCCGTCCGCTGACGCCGACCTCCCCCGTCCGCTGACGCCGACCTCCCCCGTCCGCTGACAACGACCTCCCCCGTCCGCTGCCACCGACCTCCCCCGAGAAGCCAAGGTTCAGGGGGAGAGAAGGCATCTTAAAGCACCTGTGTAGAAAGTCTGATCATCGGAGCATCCCACCAGCACCGTCGCACAGCCCGGCCACATTTCATTTCTTCCACTCCAGTAACTGCATCCAGTGGAGTTGTCTTTACATTGGGGGGGAAAGTTCTGGGAAACGCAGGGTGGGTTGTCCCTCAGCTTCCTGCGGCCTGCCACTAATTCCCCATCCCATTCTCAAGTCGACCTTCCTGTTTGTACCCTCTTGCATGTTTGCAACAGCACCTCACCTTCCTCCTGGGTACCTGGCATCCTTCAGGACTCGACATCGAATCAGACAACTCCAGCTGACTCCCGCCTGTATGAGAATGGGCCATGGCATCCGCCTGTGCCTGAAGCTCAGATTTTCTTCCTCCTTCATACCCTGACTGCCGTCCAGCCCCTTGCAACTTTTTACTTTCATCTGTGTTTACGCACGGTAACTGCTCCATTAATGCGTTATCCCAGTGTGCTCAATTGCAGCCTACCCCCATGGAAACCCTGATCTCGCCCAATCAGAGAGTGTCTTGTACCTACCTCCCTGCAGCCTGATCTCTCTCTCCCAGTGGTTTGACCAAGGGTCTTCATATTTGGTAAGAACGATGCGTCCTCTTCCCATAGAAAAGCACAGTGTGGAAACGTGCCCTTTGCCCCATCTAGACCATTCTACTCCCATCGACCATTGGCCCTGCTGTCCAGTCAAGCTGCTGTTAAAGACCGAGTTCGAGCTCGTTCCAAACCCTCATCATGGTTCTCTGAGTGATGCATACATTTGTTTAGATTTAGAGCAGCAGCCCCTTCCTGTCCAACAATTCCATGCTGCCCAGGTGACCAATTAACTGTTAACCCTGCACCTCTTTGGAATGTGGGAGGAGACCGGAAGCACATGGAAGAAATCCACCACGCGGTCACGGGGAGAATGTGCAAACTCCCCACGGGCAGCAGCAGGATTCAACGGAATTCACCTCGCACTGAAGCTTGCTCCTCAGCGCAACTGGTTCACGTTGCTAGAGAGAGAGATCTCTGTATATAGATAGAGAAAAAAACATTGCCTCTCAAGTTCCTCTTCCCCCTGTCACTTTGAATCTCCAGTATGCCCTCTAGTTTCTGATCTCCCGAATTTGGAGATAACAGATAATGTTTGGAGATAATGTGAGCGCGTTCACATTATTTATGTCCGTCGTGATCTATAAAAATCACTTCTCAGTCTCCTGCAAGCTAAGGAATAAAATCTTAACCTGTCTGATCTCTCCCCCTATTCTCAAGTCCTGGCAACATCCTAGTAAATCTTTTATACACTTTTTCTGGTTTAATAGCATCTTATAGCAGGGCAAACAAACCTGAACAACTGCCCCATGAATTTCCAGCTTGGTGCCCTGACTGCTACGAGCCTCCTTCGCACCCTGTTTACGTGCAACTCCATTTTCAGGAAGCAGTGTGCCTGTGCTCCCTGTTCTACAGCACTGGCCAGGGCCCGGCTGTTCACTGTGGAAGCCCTATCGGGATTGACTTCCCAAAATGTGAGACCTCACACTTCTCTGAATTAAACCCCATTTGACATTCTTTAACCCGCTTACTGTAATGGGCTGGGTGGATCAGGTCCAAACAATTGGAGTGTCCAGGAGATATAAAACGCAAAATAATTAATCACCCGTATTTACCCCCCCCCCCCCATTTAATATTACACACCAAATCATCATTGGTGTAGCCAATTGGTTTTAGAAGTCACATGATTAGTTAACTGGAGATCTGTTTTTGAGAAAGTAGAGCTTAAAATGAGCGTAGGGAAATCCTGGAGCAAAAACCAGATGCAGTCTGCAAGGGAACTGTAACTTGGGAGAAGATTTGTTTCCCAGCAAGACAATGACCCCAAGCATAAAGCCAAAGCTACACAGGAATGGCTTAAAAACAACGAAGTTAATGTCCTGGAGTGGCCAAGTCAGAGTCCAGACCTCAATCCAATTGAGAATTCGTGGCTGGACTTGAAAAGAGCTGTTCACTCGTGATCTGACAGAGCTTGAGCAGCTTTCTAATGAATGGGGAAAGATTGCAGTGTCCAGGTGTGCAAAGCTGATAGAGACCTATCCACACAAGGCTGGAATTGCTGCCAAAGGCGTGTCTACTAAATACTGACTGGAAGGGGGTGAATACTTTACGGAATCAGTTACTTGTGTTTTATATTTGTAATTAGTTTAGATCACTTGGTAGTTTTCACTTTAATATGAAAGAGTCCTTTTCTGTTGATCAGTGTCCAAAAAAATGTCAAATTAAAACCACTGTGAGTCAATGTTGTAAAACAATAAAACATGACAATTTCCAAGGGGTAGAGTGGGGGTGAATACTTCTCATGGGCACTGACCCTGAAGATTTGTCTACCTTCATACCTTTTCAAGAAATCCAGCAACACATCTACTGTAATGCAGAAAATCCCAAAGACCACCCCAGTTACTTTTCCTCATTCAAAGATCTTCATGTCTGTCTTCATGGTATAACTAGGAAAAATGTTCATTATGAACCTTGCCCTTCTCCTGCAACTATGCCCAAAGGTGTTTCCTTTGGTCTTTAAGGGGCCCTATTCTCCCTCTAGTTGGTCTTTTTGTCTTATCAATCTCTGGATTTTCCTCAGTCTTCTCTGCTAAAGTTATCTCACATCCCCATTTTGCCCTCCTAATTTCCTTCTTGAGTACACCCTCTATACTCCAGAGATTCAGGGTGATCCTAGATGCCTGACCCATGCCTCATTGTTTTTCTGGCCAGGGCCTTGATGTTCCTCATCATGCAGGGCTCCCTACTCCTCCCCACCTTGCCCTTCACCACAGTTATCCCAGCAGCACCTTCCTCATCTGGACCATGCTGGGGAAAATGCTTTCCCTTGTGTAACTTATGGCCACTTACTCATCAACAGCCTATGCCTTCTGACAACTGGATTGGAGCAGTCTATTTATCTACTCTTGTGTTTGTGAGAATCCCAATGGCTTCATTTAGTGTCTCCCATTTATTTAATTATTGATTTTGTTGATGTATTGATTGATTGAGGTAAGTCACAGAATGGGCTCCTCTACCCCTTTGAGCCACACCATCCAGCAAACTCCGAATTAACCCCAGCCTAATTTACAATGACCAGTTAACCTACCAACCGGTAGGTCTTTGGACTGTGGGAGGAAACCGGAGCACCCAGAGGAAACCCACACGGTCTCGGGGAGAAAGTACAAACCCTTCACAGACAGCGGCAGAAATTGAACCCTGGTCACTGACTCTGTAAAGCGTTGCGCTAGCCACTATACTGCAGTGCTGCCCAAGTCACTTCAAGTCTTTCAGTGTAACTGGTAGGCTTTGGGGAGTGTTGTAGAGCAGAAGGACCTTGGAGTACGGGTGTTGGGCTCTGTGAAACTGGAATCGCAGGTGGACAGGTTGGTGAAGAAGGCTTTTAGCATACCCCTTCCTCAGTTCCCCACTCTGACCTTCTCAACTGGGTATTACCTCCTGCTGGTCCCCTCCTCCTTCCCGTTCTCCTATTGTCCACTCTCCTCTCCAATCAGATTCTTCCTTCTCGGGCCCTTGGCCTTTCCCACCACCTGGCTTCGCCTGTCATCTTCCAGCTAGCCTCTGTCCCCTTCCCCTCCACCTTTGTATTCAGGCGCCTTCCCCCTTCCTCCTCAGTCCTGAAGAAGCGTCTCAGCCCAAAACGTCGGCAGTTTTACTCTTTTCCATAGATGATGCCTGATCTATTGAGTTCCTCCAGCATTTTGAGTGTTGTTTTGGCCTGCTCGCCTTTGTCAGCCAGGCCATTGAGTAAAACACTTGGGAGCTGGTGGTGAAGCTGCACTTGGAGAACTGTCTTCAGATGGGGCAGCCCTGTTGTAGGAAAAACGGGAGAAGAGTGCAGAAAAGTTGTTGCCAGGACTTGAAGGACTGAGTTAGAGGGAAAGGTTGGACAGGGTTAGGACTCTCTTGCTTGGAGCTTGGGAAACTGAGAGGTGTGAAAACAGAAGCTGCAAGAGGCACAGGGTGAGTGCACAGTCTGTGTTGATGTAGTGTCGTAGGTTTAAGGTGGGAGGTGAAAGATTTGAGGAAGTTAAGGGGCAACGTTTTTACATAGAGGGTGGAGCCAGCTGCCAGAGGAAGTGGTTGGGGCAGTTGGACAGAAACATGGATCGGACAGGTTTAGAAGGGTGTGGCTAGTGCGGCATCTTCGTCGGCGTGGATCGCTTGTGCTGCCTTGCTGGGTGGCTCTGTGGCTCAAACTGAAAAGGAAGGTACAGTCACTGTCGTCCCTGATCCTGCCGACCGCCGCCCCCCCCACCCCACATCCCCATCTCCAGACTTCCCTGACTTCTCCGTCATCACGTCCCTGCCTGCCCCGTAATCTGCTCCAGCTACCCGGCTGAAACACTTGTCTTGTGCTTGTCAAATCGGAAGTGCTGCAAGCTCTCAGCAAGGTGGGAAGCAGATTTCAACTTGAACTGGTGAATTGATTTTATGTTAACGGACCGGTTGGTTGGTGGTTTCCGCAGTTTGCAGTGGCGTTGTCTGATCTGCCGTGCTGCCTGGCCACCGAGAGAGAGGGGTCAGCACTGCGTGAGGGGTCACTGAGCGAGAGGGGTCAGCACTGCGTGAGGGGTCAGCACTGCGTGAGGGGTCACTGAGCGAGAGGGGTCAGCACTGCGTGAGGGGTCACTGAGCGAGAGGGGTCAGCACTGCGAGAGGGGTCACTGAGCGTGAGGGGCCACTGAGCGAGAGGGGTCAGCACTGCGAGAGGGGTCACTGAGCGAGAGGGGTCAGCACTGCGTGAGGGGTCAGCACTGCGTGAGGGGTCACTGAGCGAGAGGGGTCAGCACTGCGAGAGGGGTCAGCACTGCGTGAGGGGTCAGCACTGCGAGAGGGGTCAGCACTGCATGAGGGGTCAGCACTGCGAGAGGGGTCAGCACTGCGTGAGGGGTCAGCACTGCGTGAGGGGTCAGCACTGCGAGAGGGGTCAGCACTGCGTGAGGGGCCACTGAGCGAGAGGGGTCAGCACTGCGTGAGGGGTCAGCACTGCATGAGGAGTCAGCACTGCGTGAGGGGTCACTGAGCGAGAGGGGTCAGCACTGCGTGAGGAGCCACTGAGCGAGAGGGGTCAACACTGCGAGAGGGGTCAACACTGCGTGAGGGGTCAACACTGCGTGAGGGGTCAACACTGCGTGAGGGGTCAACACTGCGTGAGGGGTCAGCACTGCGAGAGGGGTCAACACTGCGTGAGGGGTCAACACTGCGTGAGGGGTCAACACTGCGTGAGGGGTCAGCACTGCGAGAGGGGTCAACACTGCGTGAGGGGTCAGCACTGCGAGAGGGGTCAGCACTGCGTGAGGGGCCACTGAGCGAGAGGGGTCAGCACTGCGTGAGGGGTCACTGAGCGAGAGGGGTCAGCACTGCGAGAGGGGTCACTGAGCGAGAGGGGTCAGCACTGCGTGAGGGGTCACTGAGCGAGAGGAGCCACTGAGCATGAGGAGTCAGCACTGCGTGAGGGGTCACTGAGCATGAGGGGTCAGCGTGAGGGGTCAGCACTGCGAGAGGGGTCAGCACTGCGTGAGGGGTCACTGAGCATGAGGAGTCAGCACTGCGAGAGGGGTCAGCACTGCGAGAGGGGTCACTGAGCATGAGGGGTCAGCACTGCGAGAGGGGTCACTGAGCATGAGGAGTCAGCACTGCGAGAGGGGTCACTGAGCATGAGGGGTCAGCACTGCGAGAGGGGTCAGCACTGCGAGAGGGGTCACTGAGCATGAGGGGTCAGCACTGCGAGAGGGGTCAGCACTGCGTGAGGGGTCACTGAGCGAGAGCGGTCAGCACTGCGTGAGGGGCCACTGAGCGAGAGGGGTCAGCACTGCGTGAGGGGTCACTGAGCATGAGGAGTCAGCACTGCGAGAGGGGTCAGCACTGCGAGAGGGGTCACTGAGCATGAGGGGTCAGCACTGCGAGAGGGGTCACTGAGCATGAGGGGTCAGCGTGAGGGGTCAGCACTGAAGACCTTGAGGCTGTGAAACCTCTGGTCTCCCTGTTACACCCAGTACACATCACCAGTGGCAACATACCTCTGTATGTCAACTCGTATACCCACAGAATACTTTTTTATCTGCTAATATTATCATGTTAATCTATTTTAAGTGCTGTGTGTGATATATTTACTGTGTCCCTGAGGAACGTTGTCTGGTTTAGCCGTGTACCTAGCTGTGGTTGAATGACAGTGCGCTTGACCAGGCAGGGGTCTGGCATCGGGGACAGATGCAGGGGTGGGAAAGTGTTGGCTACAATGTGAGAGGGAGTGGACGATACCCAACGGTGCAGCTTTCCAGCACTCACTCTGAAACCTGCCCACCGCTGTTACGTCATGAACTGAACTATTCCATTTAAAAGTGTGTTTCTGTTGTGCCAATGACCAGATTTGATAGAAGCTAAATTAGTGGGGATTCTGGACATTCTGGATGAAGAAAACCGCCTACCTCAGACGAGTGACCAGCATTTTACTTCAGCCGTTCACCAGAAGCACAAGGATCATTTCCGGCTCACGGTGAGTTCCAGCAGTAGGTGTGCAGTCAATCCTGGAGTTGGGCTTCCTGCTAGTACCCCATGCTGGGCCTTTCTTTCTCGATTTGTGCACAAGTTTGTCTAGGGGCCGCAGAGTAATGCAGAGCTCAGCTCATTCAGAGTTGTGGCCCCTGATCACTGTTCACTCAGGTTTGCCTGCAAAGAGCACTGTGAGGGCAGGGGTAATCTTGGCAACTTTGGGTAAAGCAGAGTGACGACTTCCCAGTGTCATGTGTGTTTGTAATGAAAAAAAAAATTATCCAGCTGATCAATGTCTTTGAGCCCTAGTCTTCCAGACTGGAGTGGTAAAGTAAGGTGAATTGTGAATAATGAGTTATTTTATTTAGAGATTCAGCACAGTAACAAGCCCTTCTGGCTCAACTAGCCTGCACTGCCCAATTACACCCCTGTGACCAATTAACCTACCAGCCGGTACGTCTTTGGTCTATGGGTGGAAACCAGAGTGCCTGGAGGAAACCCACACAGTCACAAGCAGAACGTGCAAACTCCTTACAGACAGCAGCAGGAATTGAACCTGAGTCACTGGCTATTACTGTAATTGACTTATGCTACTGTACCGTCCAACTTAAACCCACTGTAGCTATTACTGTAAGCTTTCTTGCAAAGCACGGTTTTGCTGAATATATTCAAATGTTGCACACTGTGCCCACATTGAATATGATTTAAACTGCATAAAATTACAGATAAATGGAACAGAAACGTGCATGGTGTTGCTCAGCAGACTGTGGCGGGGTTGGAATTTTCAGCTTGACGGTAATAACGGGGCAACTCTTCCAGTTCCTTCTGGCGTGGCGTTGTCTTCTCCTGGGCACTGACGCTGCCGAGGGTCTCCTACAGTGCTTGGGACCGCTGCCGTGACACAGGTCCCATTCCCTTGCCTCTGCCTGCTGTCAACTTCCCTTCAAATGTTATCCTTGTGAAGTTCAAGATCCATGACTCAAGATGGTTTGTTGTCATACTTCAGTGCATGAGTGTAAAGGAGAATGAAATGATTGTCACTCTGGATATGATGCACCATTTAGAAAAAACTCAATTAAAAACCACAATAAATATAAAACCGATCCTATAAAATGCAATGTACAAGTAAACAACATATTCCTCCTACATAACTGCTCATCGCATCTGATTGACTCTTTCAGTCACGTTTAAGAACCATAAACAGGTGAAATATAGGAGCAAAAATTGGGCAGTTTGGCCCATCGAGCCATGGCTGATCCAGTTCCCACCCGGTCCCAATCTCCTGCCTTCTCCCTGTGTCCCTTCATGCCCTGACTAATCAAGAACCTATCATCCTCCATTTTAAATATACCAAATGACTCGCCCTCCACAGCCACCTGTGGCAACGAATTCCATAGATTCATCGGTCTCTGGCTAAAGAAATTCCTCTTCGTCTCTGTTTTAAGAGAGCATCCTTGCATTCTGAGTCTGTTCCCTCTGATCCTGGACTCCCTCGTCCACTCTGCCTCGGGCTTTCAATGAAATCTGTGCATTCAGTGAAACCCTGCAACACGACACACTCAATTCCTCCTACAGAATTTCTCGCTCCAAGTTCCAACATTTGAATTCTCTTATGTCTCTAACTAAATCACTTGTTAATTGGACGTTTTGCATGTCCCCGAGAGGGTCTCGGGGTGGGGTGGAATGCTGCACCATTGTCTCTACTTGGGGATTGCCCAGTCACGGGCAGATCTGCTGGCAGATCCCAGTGGAAGATTCTTCCCAGTGCCATGATGATTCTGTGTGGGCATTAGGTTGAGTGAGATTCATTCAGGTCTTCGTTGTGTTCTCTGGAGGATCTCAAGCCCTTATTCAGCCAGAGGCTGCAACGAGTCGCTGTTATTTTATTTAGAGATGCATTGTGGAACGGCTCCTTCGAGCCCAACGAGCCGCACTGCCCAGCAAACCACCCAATTAACCCTCGCCTAATCACGGAGCAATTTCCAATGACCAGTTAACCCATGGACCGGTAGATCTTTGGATTGTGGGAGGGAGCTGGAGCACCCGGAGGAAACCCACGCACTCACGGGAAGGATGTACAAACTTCTTAGTCGGAGTCGGAATTAAGCTCAGAACTCCGACATGCTGAAGTGTGATAGTGTCGTGCTAACCACTATACTACCCTGATGCCCGTAACAGTTGTATCTGTTACGAGTTACAACCGATACAAGAAATAATCAAATTGACTTGTGGCGTGACACGCTGGCACAGACGTGTTGCTGGGAGTTCATCTTGTATGTTGTTGTTAGAAGAAAATTTACATACACTCAGTACAAACAGGTTCTTCAGAAAATGTAACCAGTGTTAGAATTGCAATTTTAGGTAGTAACCTGTTGGCATTGTAGTGTGGGTGTCTTTGATAGATAGAATTGGATCCTTTGGTGTGGCCTAACCGAGGTGAGGGGTGTTGGACTGTTATTGTTGTAATATTTGTAAACCAAAGCATGTCTCTTCTTTGCTCAGATTCCTAGAAAGTCCAAACTGACAGTTCATAGGAACATCCGTGATGACGAAGGGTTTATCATCAGGCATTTTGCTGGAGCCGTCTGCTATGAGACGGTAAGCTTTGAATTAATTACATTTGACAATCTTTTAAATCTGTAGATATGAAAGAATAATTGACTCCAAGTCTTGTGTGTTTGTCCGGCAATGGACATAAAAATTATATACACTCAGTGGCCACTTTATTGGGTATTTCCTGTTACTAATGGTGGCCACTGCATGTACATACATCCACTTCAAGATTCGACTTGTGCATTCAGAGATGCTCTTCTGCACACCACTGTTGTAATGTGTGTTTGTTTGAGTTACTCTCACCTTCCTGTCAGCTTGAACCAGTCCGGCCGTTCTCCTCTGACCTCTCTCATTAACAAGGCAGCTTCACCTGTAGAACTGCCACTCACTGGATTTTTTTTCATCTCTCACACCATTCTCTGTAAACTCAGCTTCTGAGATACTCAAACCACCTCATGTGGCACCTTATCTCATTCCATGGTCCAAGTCATTTAGCTCACATTTCTTCCCCATTCTGATGTTTGGTCTGAACAACAACTGAACCTCTTGACCGTGTCTGCATGCTTTGATGCAATGAGCTTCTGCCCTGGGAATGGCTGATTAGATAAATGCGTTAACGAGTGGGTGTACCTAATAAACTGATTTGTTTAGCTCGAGCATAACTTGTACCCAATTTGTGTTCTTGTTCTCTGGCTGTGAAGGCCAGAATTCTGTTAGAATTAGTTTTGATTAATTTCCATGTACACGGACTCTATATCTGATCTTTCACTTTGCTTATGTCCAAGATAAGACTATCTTGCACGAAGCATTTTTAAATCCATTTGCCACCATTTGAATCTGTTAATGCCTTGCACTTTAATGTATCCACCAGTGTTTCTTACAATGCCAACCATCTTTGTGTGATCTGCAAGCAGTTCATCTTCTAGGTGGTTAACAAATGAGGTGGGTCCCCGTGCAATTCCAGTAATCACACCCTGCTAGTGCAGGGCTTCTCTACCATGAACCAATACCATTCAGCAAGGGGTCCGTGGACCCCTGCTTAGAGCACCTTTGGCCCATGGCACTCCACCTATTTCCCAGTCGGGTCGATGGAAATCCCTTCAAGACCATGAGCAGATTAATCACATGCTTTGTGAGCGCAAGAAATTGACACCAACAGACATTTCTCTCTCTAGCTCTTTAGTCACCTCTTTATAAAAATTAAGTTTGGGTTCATTGGACCTTTTACAAATCCATGCTGGTTGTCCCTTGATCGGGTGAGATTTTCAAGTCTTCCCGTCTCCGACATCAGTGAAAGACTCCTGGATTTTCTTGACAGCATTCATTAGTCTAATTGGTTTCTCATGCCACTCCATTTGAAAGGAAGGTATGTCCACGTGACATTTCAAAGGCATAGTGCTGGATGGGACATTATTGAAGTTGAGGTGCCTGTAATATTTTGACCTACTTGTCTCCAGGATCAGATAATGTTTGAATGTGTTATTTTATAGTGCTGTGTCTCTCTCTTCACTTTAGCTTGTTACTTTGGCGAGTCTCTATCCTGAATTCAGTATTAGTTTCTTTGGCCTGCTTAATTCTTGATGTTAGGCAATTGTTCAGTGTTGCCCCATCAGTGGATAAAGCATCCACATTGGTACCCAACACCATTTTATTTCTAATGTGTAAAGCATAGTTATGTTAATTTTCATATTCTCTTTGTTTTGGAGCTCATACTGTATGTTTTTGGGTGGCGGGGTGGAGATATCTTTCTACCAAAGGAGGTGTAAGGTACTCCTTCCCTCCGCTAGCCTGCAGGTCACCGATGCAGCACCTGTTTAACCCCCGATCAGGGTCACATGAAGTCATGGGAGCAGGTGGTGGATGGTCGTGTGAGCAGCCAATGCACATCACAAGTCCTAGTAATGCGACCACTGATGCCAGGCAGACAATCTCTGACGAGTATTGATCGTGGCTGAGGTCACCTGACTTGTAAAGGCACTGCCCAGAAGAAACATTTGCCAAGAACAATCATGGTCAAAGACCATGGTTGCCCACGTCATCCATCATGGCACATAAAAAATGAAATACGTGTTTTATTACCTTGTGTTTCTCTCTGTATCGCATTCTGCCGCTGGAGTATGTGCATTCTCCTGCTTCTAGATGCTCGTTCAATTTGTTTTACACTGCTCTCTTACCCTTCTTTTGCTAGTGGCTTTTTTGTTCTGACAAGTTGGGCTTTTGCTACTCCAGGGAATAGAATGGTTATGTATCGCATTTCTGAATTTCAGTTTATTTTACCTATTTTAGATTTGTCCAATTTACTTTGCTGAAATTCAGAACTTCAGTCATTTTTGTATTCAGGTCCAGATTTACTTGGGCTTACATGTTCTATTCAGCAAATGTTCATGTCTGACTAAATCTGAATCACTACTGATGCTAATATGTCTTTTTCTAGGCTGTAGGACACATTATTGCAAGGAACTAGGCTGAATACACTCAAGAAATTTCCTTGCTCTATGACCTAAATTAATCTATTTATCCCAATCTGTATTGGAGTTAAACTCTCCCCCTAAAGCCACCCTTCCTTTCCCACGTCTATTTGTGCATTGATCCATTTCTCAGATGCGGCGGGGTCTCTAAACACAATTTCCCCCCAGTCAAAAATTCCTTTTATACTTCTTAACCTATCATGTCTTGACGGTCTGCCAGCTCCTAGTTATGTGGTTTTTTTTGTATGATGAGATGATCTTTAATCTGTGAAGAACTTTGGATTTTTTTCTTTCCCCCGGTAGACCAAATTTGTGGAAAAGAATAACGATGCCTTGCACATGTCCTTGGAATCCCTGGTGTCAGAATCAAAGGACCCTTTTGTCCGGAGACTCTTTGAAGGAACCAACAACACAAAGGACACAAAACAGAAAGCAGGAAAACTGAGCTTCATAAGTGTTGGGAATAAGTTCAAGGTAAAATTGATCGGAAAGCTATTATGTTGTAAAGTTGGATAATGATATTTGTAAATCAGAAGTGGGAAACCACTGTTTAAGGACAGTGGAAGGAGGAATGTTTCTCCCCCTAGTTACTGAAAGAGCGAGCATTGGATGGAGTTGTAAAGCCTTTATTGCATTTGAGTATAAACGCATTCGAGCAAATAGTTTGGATCATTTCCATCGATTTGTAGCATTTGCCCTTTAAGGACCTTTTGTAACATTTTGTCTTTGCTGTGATGCATCCTTTGGCACCATTTGAAAACTCTCTCAATAAGAGCAGCCTTGCGTGATTCTCGAGATTGGAAATGTGATTTGTACTCAATGTTATCTTAATGGTACATTTGTGTGAAGGGAATACATTGAAGGGTAGGCATGAAATGTACGTTCTTAACTCGCACGTACAATTGCTCTCCACACTTGTGCTGTTACATTAAGTGTTATTTATACCCAACATATTTATTTAATTTCAATTTTTACTTTTACTTGCCAGTGCTTAAAAAAAATTAAGCTATGAGTGTTTAATGAACACATCTCACATAAAAGTTTGTTTTTTTAAGACCCGCAGTTCAAATTACTCCTATTTCAGACTGAATGAGAAGGGTTTGATGTCTCTGGCTCTGTTCTCGGTGGAGTTCCGCAATCAGCCATGACCTGTTGCCTGTAGGCCTGTTGGTCTAGTTCTCCTCATACATTATGATCTTCTGAATAGGGATCTTAGGCATGAGTAGTAACCCTTGAGCGATGTTTGGTTTCTCCCCTACTAACCAAAAAAGGAATATTGAATGACCCGTCCTAGAAGGCCTTTGACAAGGGGCCGCACAAGAGGTTGCTTAACAAGATAAGAGCCTGCGGTAGTACAGGAACGATACCAGTTATGGATAGGAGATTGCCTGACTGGCAGGAGCCTCTTTCGGTTGGCTGCCAATGACTATTGATATTCCACAGGGGTCGGTATTGGGACCACTTCTTTTCACATTATATACCAATAATCTGGATGACAAAACTGACGGCTTTCTGGGCAAATTTGCAGATGATATCAAGATGCTTGGAGGAGCGGGTAATGTTGAGGTAGTGGGGAGTCTGGAAAAGGACGAAACTGATTGGGAGGAAGGCAGATGGAATATAGAGTAGGAGACTTATGGAATGTAGAAGTAGGATGTGATGCTGTGATTTTGTAGGACATCAGTCAGACCGCACTTGGACCAGCTGGAAAAATGGGCTGAAAAAATAGCAGATGGAGTTTAATTACAGACAAGTGTGAGGTATTGCACTTCAGAAGGTCAAACCAAGGTAGAACATACAAGGTAAATGGTAGGACATTGAGGAGTGCAGTAGGACAGAAGGATCTGGGAATACAGATACAAAATTCCCTGAAAGTGGCATCACAGTCGTAAAGAGAGCTTTTGGTACATTGGCCTTTAGAAATCAAAGTATTTGAGAATAAGAGTTGGAATGCTATGGTGAGGTTGTATAAGGCATTGGTGAGGCCAAATTTGGAGTATTGTGTGCAGTTTTGGCCACCGAATTACAGGAAGGATGTTAATAAGGTTGAAAGATTGCAGAGAAGGTTTACAAGGATGTTGCTGGGACTTGAGAAACTGAGTTACAGAGAAAGGTTGAATAGGTTAGGACTTTATTCCCTGGAGCTCAGAAGAATGAGGGTTGATTTGATAGAGGTGTATAAAATTATGATGGGTATAGATAGAGGCAGGCTTTTTCCACTGAGGCCAGGGGAGAAAAAAAACCAGAGGACATGGGTTAAAGGTGAAGGGGGAAAAGTTTAAAGGGAATATTGGGGGGGGGACTTCTTCACACAGAGAGTGGTGGGAGTGTGGAATGAGCTGCCAGATGAATTGGTAAATGCTGGTTCACTTTTAACATTTGAGAAAAACTTAGATACATGGATGAGAGGTGTACGGAGGGATATGGTCCAGTTGCAGGTCAGTGGGACCAGGCAGAAAAATGGTTCGGCACAGCCAAGAAGGGCCGAAAAGCCTGTTTCTGTGCTGTAATGCTCTCTGGTTCTATTGTCTGCAGCTTTGGAGCCTTATCGAAGAAAAGGTGTGCAGGCATTGGAGAGGTTCCAGAGGAGGCTCATGAGAATGATTCTGGGGGTGAAAGGGTTAACATATGAGGAACGATGGCTCTGGGACTGTACTTACTGGAGTTTAGAATAATGGCGGGGGGGAATCTCATTGAAACCTGTCAAATATTGATAGGCCTGGATAGAGTGGAGATGTGGAGAGGAAGTTTCCTATAGTGGGTGAGTCTGGGACCAGAGGGCACAGCCTTAGAATAGAGGGACGTCCATTTAGAACAGAGATGAGGAGGAATATCCTTAGCCAGAGGGTGATGAATCTGTGGAATTCATTGGAGGCAAAGTCTTTGCATATATTTAAGGTGGAAGTTGGCAGTGTCTAGATTAATCAGGGTGTCAAAGGTATTGGGGAGAAGGCAGGAGAGTGGGGTTGAGAGGGAAAATGAATTAGCCATGATGGAATGGTGGAGCAGACTTGATGGGCTGAATGGCCTATGTCTTGTGGTCTTTGGTGTCACTCTTTGCAGAGACCAATTTTGGGGTCAAATTGAGCTTGTCAAGCCCAGTGTGGTAAGTTTCACTTCTGCAATGGGTGAGGAATGAGACTCAGTCCGAATCTTGGTTTTATTATGCCTTTTCTGTCCGCTATATTTCTTGGTCTATTGTTCTTGAAACATCCATCACCTGTCAAACCTGGACTTTGTCCTTCTGAACTCATCAGAACTGTGGGATTTTATTGCCACTCGCTAAACGTTAGTCTTTGTAAACCTGACGCATGTAGATAGTGCATTGGATTGTTTTTTGTTTGTGTGCCACACTCTGCCAGAGCCTCGGTGACCATTTCTTTTTTTTCAAGTGGCTGTCTTGGAGGAAAGATTCTGTGAGTGGTCCCCCACATCCTTCTCACAGCGCAGTGCTTTTTTTTAATCAGAAGGCCGAGTTGCAAGCTTGACACTCAACCTGGCACGGGTAGAAAGCGCGTCCAGTCGGGAGCGGCCCAACTGGATTCGAACTCGGGAACCTTCGCTCCGGAGCCCAGAGTTGATGTCACTGCGCCACCAGCCGGCCATTGGATTGTACATCACTATAAACTATAGCAGCACAGGTCAAATCAGAAACTAAAAGCCTAGCTCAGGGGTTTTGTACAATTAAAATCTTGATTAGTAATCTTGTACATGATAATCTTCTGTGTCTTTAAATTTAATTATTTGAAGGATAATTAATGACTTGAACATTTCAGATTCTAGAGGGAAAAAACAATGTTAAAATACCAAGGGTGTTATCTGTTGTGCTCATTTCTTGCCTCCTTTTGCCCTGTGCTTGAATTTCTGATTCATTCTTCTAATCTCTCTTCTGCTTATAGTACAGCTGCCTTTCAGCCCTGATCTCTTTCACCTGGCTCCTGCTCCCTTTCCTCAGTCTGCTGGTATAATCTGAGCTGTTCCAGTTCAGGATGAGTAGTGGAAATAATTGGGAGGTTGGGCAAGCACAGTAGCCAGCAGCCAGAGACATCAGGTAAATCGTTCCTCTAGCAACTGCACGTCTGTTATGGGTTGCCTTTACCCCCGTCATTTTAAATCTTTCCACACAGATCAAAGCCTCGGGAGCTTACACACAGTAGATAACTATTTGTAGTGATAATCAAGCCTTTCTGTACAATGTGTAACTTCTGTGTGTCTATTCCCTCATCCGCCAAGACGCTGTTTTCATATTTGCAGTTAACATTCAGCATTAAATATACAGATGTTTGAATGGTTCAACACTTCAATTTAATATCAGAGTGTGTACAATATACAACCAGAAATTCTTACTCTCTGCAGACATCCCCGAAACAGAAAAACCCCAAAGAATGAATGACAGGAAAAGCAATAGAACCCCAAACCCCCCTCACCTTCCCCACACAAAAACAGCAGCAAAGCATCACTCCCCCCCTCCCACCACCACCACCACCACCCAGCAAGCAGGCACTAGCAAAGCCCCCAGAGCTAACGTTTGCAAAATTATCAGATAATCCTAGTCTTCACCCTGAGCAAAGGAATGCAGCTGCTCAAACGCATCTTGTTTTATTTGTTAATTGAGATACAAGGCCCTTTGAGCCAGGCCACCCAGCAACCCCTGATTTAATCCTAGCCTAATCACAGGACAACTTGTTACCTGGGTTTCAGCACCTAGGTCACAGGGAAAGATTGAACAAGTTAGGTCTTCATTCTTTAGAGCGTAGAAGGTTGAGGGGGGACTTGATCGAGGTATTTAAAATTATGGGGGGGGGATGGATAGAGTTGACATGGATAGGCTTTTTCCATTGAGAGTAGGGGAGATTCAAACAAGAGGACATGAGTTGAGAGTTAGGGGGCAAAAGTTTAAGGGTAACACGAGGGGGAACATCTTTACTCAGAGAGTGGTAGCTGTGTGGAACGAGCTTCCAGTAGAAGTGGTAGAGGCAGGTTCAATACTGTCATTTAAAGCAAAATGTGATAGGTATATGGACAGGAAAGGAATGGAGGGTTATGGGCTGAGCACGGGCCAATGGGATTAGGTGAGAGTAAGCGTTCAGCATGGACTAGAAGGGCCGAGATGGCCTGTTTCCGTGCTGTAATTGTTATATGGTTAACTTACAGTGATCTGTTCTTCAGATTGTGGGAGGAAACCAGAGCACCCAGAGGAAATCGACATGGTCACGGGGGGACGGACAAACTCCTTGCTGACAGGGAATTCACGGCTCTGTGGAATTCAGCGTGGGTTCCGCAATGTGGAATTTCCAGATCAATAACTTGTCCCGGGCGGGAATTTCTAGCATGTAGAGGGGGAAGGATGGCAAGTTGTTATCATTAAGTAAAAGCTCACCAGGAACGGAACAATATATTTAATGTATTGATTCCTGCCGATGAGTGGTCATCTTACAAGTCAGTGTTGTTGCATTTGTGGTCCTTGCGGTAAAGTATCATCACACGGGGGAGAAAAACACAAATACAAGAGTGAATCAAAACTAACTGACTAATAATATTGAACTGTGAATAGTTCAGAAAGCTCTGTAGACCTCTAAATGTTTAGAATGTATTTTCAATCTTTGCTGCTTTGCTCGTGTTTCACCAATTGCTGTTATTGGGATTTAGCTCCTGCTTTCGCAACATAGAAGACATTTCATCACGTCTGTGCCAACTTTAGAACATTCCCATCAATTCTATTCCTTTTTTCCCCTTTTCCCTTATATGTCCATAACTCCGTCTTGCTTCCCACACCAACCATCTTCACTGAAGGCAACTTGCTTATTGCCCATTACAGCACTGGCATTTAGGGCAGCAATGAAGGTCCTCCATGCCTGCTGGTGTTCAGCTCTTCCTTCTTCATGTCTGCAGCCTCTTCTCACTACTGTCAGTCCCGGGTGGAGTCTCTGAAATGCTGTCACACTCAGTTAGTGAGTTCTTCATTGCTGCTTCCCTAACCATCTTGTTTTGCCAGTCAGGGTTGTGGGCCCTGGGCTAGACCCCCCCAAACCTGGAGGGCTGGTGGACCACTCCTAGTCTGGCCGCTGCCCCTTGACCTGTTTGGCATGGGTGACCCTACCAAGAGCTAAAGCATAAAGCCCTCATTCCGGCCAGCGTAGCTCTCTAGGTCATTGAGGCTCCAAAGCCCACGGCAAGGTTGTGGTCCTCTTGGGGGAGGGGCAATTTACAGAAGCTGATTGAGAGTTATGCTGACTGGTAGGTTTTGTGAAAGGAAACTGGAGCTTCCCCCCCCCCCGCCCCCGACCTTCTCCTCCACCCCATATGGCAGTCAGAACTCTGCCCGAGGTCAGGGTTGAACCGGGTCACTGGACCTGTGTGTAGTTCCACCAGCATCTGCTGGTGTGATCTGAGTTGTTCCAATCCAGGGTGAGTAGAAAAGCAGAGACAAAATGTTAACCACTCCTCCAGCAAATATACATCACCGTCGTTAAATGGCCATTTTATTTCCCGGGATACCGATGGCGGGTGAGCTTTACAGTTGGCCGTGTCAGTTCACGTTTATTTTCGATCCCTGGGTCCTTTTAGTTCAGGAATGAGCTTTGATTCATTGATTCTTCACAACCGTGGATTTTAAAGTTTAAACAAAGATACGAGGCAGATGAGAGAGAAGAAATTGGAGAGATTCAATAAAAAGACGGAAAATCTATCGCCTTTATAATCCAGATACCAGGTAACTACTTGGATAGCAGAATGCAAGGAATAGGTCATGTAATTAAAGATATGTATAATCTGCTAATATTTAGCCAATGAAAAGATGTATGTAACTGCTGTACCACATTCTGCCAGTAAGTAATGATGAGCCATTACTATTTGAGTTTGCTAAAAATACAAATTATGTCAGCAAATAACTGACAATGCAAGATTTTACTCTTGCATTAATTCAGCCAGTATATTATAAAAAAGGTATAAAAACCATCCAATCCCAGCAGCTATGGACGCAGAATAAGGCCATTTGGCCATCAAATCTCCTCCATCATTCCATCATGGCTGAGTTATTCCTCTCAAACACATTCTCCTGCTGTCTCCCCGTTGTCCCTACTGTTCAAAAACTACTAAACTCTGCTTTTAATACCTGAACTTGATGCTTTCCTCACCCATTCTCCTCCTGTACGCTCTTCCAGCAGGATTGACTGAGGAAGAATACTTGAATGGCGTTCTTCTTTCTTCCCCCACCCCCTCACAAAAGTCCAAGAAAGTTGGGGTGACTGTGCTCCTCCCACAGCTCAGCATGGATAATGAGAGTGAGTCTGGGATTCCTTGTTCTGCACGGCTTGTTGCAACACAATGCCATCTCCCTAGCCACTCAGCTAGCACCTCTCTACCAGCTTTATTCCTCGACATTTCTCAGCCTGAGTCGCAAAACCCCCCCCAGAGCCATCGTTTGGGCCAGCTTGTTAATGGCCGACCAATTTGGTGTGCAAAGGGTTAATTCGTGGGTGCTGCTCAATGGCCCCCCACAGTGTTCGACTGCATGCTGCCCCTCCACCGTGCCCACACAAAATCTGATGAAAATCGCCGGCCGTATGCTTTTGTATTGCCGAGGGTTTTGTCAGTGCATCACAGCTCATTGTATACCAAGAAAGGGCAATTTAACACTTCGTGCCTTACCAATCTGCTTTGCGCCATGTTATGGTAAACCCAGTTAAACACATTTACTTGAACTGAAAGTTGCACCCGTAACTATTTCCGAGTAGGGATTTGGCCCCAAAATGCACATTGCTGAATTGTTTTGTTTTCCTTCCCATTTCGCAGACTCAGTTGAATCTGCTGCTGGAAAAGCTACGCAGCACGGTGAGTACTCCTTGTCACGTTAGCCTGTTACATAAAATGGGGGTTGTGTTCCGTCGTGGATGAGCGGGACATTCTGCTTCCTGGTCGGACAGAGGGAACATCCTTTAACCTGAGTTTCCAGAGAGATCTCCCTTTTCTGATGCCAAGATCGCCCCAAGTGACTGACGTTTGGAAGGACGGCCCTTGTTGTGCTCATAAGCATTGGTGACTGTAAAATGGGAGGATTGTTCATTGAAACGTTTGGTTTGTTCGTGAGTTTCAGAGAGCTGCTTGTGCTATCGCCTCCCGGTCTGAGCACTTTGTGACGTGGTTGTGTTCCTTAACTATCCTCAAACCATCAGGGAGCAAGCTGGGGATGGACGGCAAATGAGGTTTTGCTGATAAACTCCTCGCCCCATGAGTGAAGTAAACTAGTTGAATTTCAGTCGCGTAAAAGGCACCGGAGGAGTTCCAGCAGGTCAGGCAGCAGCTGTGGAGGGAAATGGACAGTCGACCCTTCGGGTCACAGCCCTTCAATCAGGTTCCGATGGAATGTCAGGTCCTTTCTGCCTACAGTTACTCTGTTGTTCTCTCTGTCTTCAAGCTGACAGTGCCGCTGGGTAAACTAGAGATATCAATCCCACTAGGCCAATGGGATTAGCTTAGTGGGTTTGATATCACTAGCAGGCAAGAGGTCCATCAGTCCTGGTTGATGCCCAAGGGGCAGCGAGGGGTTGAGTCACAGCTTACCGGGAGAGAGGTACCACTGGTGGGGGAAGCAACGTATCAGGCTTGTCTTCATGTTTTCAGAACTGGGTTTAATATCTCTGGCATATTGTCATGAAGTTTGTTGTTATGTGTCAGCTGCACGTTGCAATGCCTAATGAAAACTAAGTTTTCTGGTGGGGAAAGTAGCGAGGGTAGTGATCGTGGGTTCAGTGTTCGTTCAGAAATCTGATGGCAGAGGGCAAGAAGTTGTTCTTGAATCACTGAGCGCGTGTCTTCAGGCTCCTGTGCCTCCTCCCTGATGAGAGCGATAAGGAGAGGCATGTCCTGGGTGATGGAGGCTGCCTTTTTGAGGCGTTGCTCCTTTAAAGTGTCCTGGATGCTGGGGAGCCCGGCGTCCTGGGTGCTGGGGAGCCCGGCGTCCTGGGTGCTGGGGAGCCCGGCGTCCTGGGTGCTGGGGAGCCCGGCGTCCTGGATCCTGGGGAGCCCGGCGTCCTGGGTGCTGGGGAGCCCGGCGTCCTGGGTGCTGGGGAGCCCGGCGTCCTGGGTGCTGGGGAGCCCGGCGTCCTGGATGCTGGGGAGCCCGGCGTCCTGGGTGCTGGGGAGCCCGGCGTCCTGGGTGCTGGGGAGCCGGGCGTCCTGGGTGCTGGGGAGCCCGGCGTCCTGGATCCTGGGGAGCCCGGCGTCCTGGGTGCTGGGGAGCCCGGCGTCCTGGGTGCTGGGGAGCCGGGCGTCCTGGGTGCTGGGGAGCCGGGCGTCCTGGGTGCTGGGGAGCCGGGCGTCCTGGGTGCTGGGGAGCCGGGCGTCCTGGGTGCTGGGGAGCCGGGCGTCCTGGATCCTGGGGAGCCCGGCGTCCTGGGTGCTGGGGAGCCCGGCGTCCTGGGTGCTGGGGAGCCCGGCGTCCTGGGTGCTGGGGAGCCCGGCGTCCTGGGTGCTGGGGAGCCCGGCGTCCTGGGTGCTGGGGAGCCCGGAGTCCTGGGTGCTGGGGAGCCCGGAGTCCTGGGTGCTGGGGAGCCGGGCGTCCTGGGTGCTGGGGAGCCGGGCGTCCTGGATCCTGGGGAGCCCGGCGTCCTGGGTGCTGGGGAGCCCGGCGTCCTGGGTGCTGGGGAGCCCGGCGTCCTGGGTGCTGGGGAGCCCGGAGTCCTGGGTGCTGGGGAGCCCGGAGTCCTGGGTGCTGGGGAGCCCGGAGTCCTGGGTGCTGGGGAGCCCAGCGTCCTGGGTGCTGGGGAGCCCGGCGTCCTGGATGCTGGGGAGCCCGGTGCCTGAGCGTACAACTTTCTGCAGTTTGTTTTGATCCTCTGCACTTGCCCCTCCCCCATTCCGGATGTTTCTGCGGCCAGTTAGAGTGCTCTCCACGGTGCACCTGTAGAAATTGTGAGTGTCTTTGCGGGCATACTTAATCTCCTCAAATGTTTTTTTTTTAACCAGGGCTCCAGCTTCATTCGATGCATCAAGCCCAACCTCAAGATGACAAGTCATCAGTTCGAAGGGGCGCAGATCCTCTCTCAGCTGCAGTGTTCAGGTTCGGAGACTTGCTGTACCTTTGGTTTGATCGAGTGGGTGCAATGGCCAACTCTGAGTGAGTGCCGGGTCCCTCGTCGTCCTCCACCTCTCCCCCAGCTGCTGTGTTCCTGTATCGGTAGGGTCTGGTCCGTGCCCTCGTAACCCCTCCTGCTCACTGACCTTCGGGTCCTGCCTCGGTCCTCTAATTGTGGCACCGCTGCAGATACCCGTAATCAGAACATCTTCTGCCGTTTGGGAGTTTCCACTGAACGATGATGAGCCAGGATACCTTCAGCCCGGTCTTGATGGAACCGAACTGTGGGTTTTTGATTCCTGAGGTACCGGCTCCTCCATGGTTCTTTCCCGAGAGCTCTCTGCACCCTGAACTGCTTGTGAGCCTGTTGTGAGCAGCAAGCGTATGTGAGAGCGTCCCGGAAACGGCTGTGATGGGAGAGGCAGCGGGCACAGGCCGAGCAGCCGCCAGCCGGCCTGGCTGCCCAACGCCCCCTGCTCATCCCAGCCCCTGACTGTTGCAGCTCGAGTAGAGCTTGGGGAGAGAATGCCCGTTCCCGGCTAGCAAAGGATGCCTGCGGCTGGGGAACATGTCCCAACAGTCTCCCAAGCACTTGCTCATGCATCTCGGGTGTCTATCCTGTTGGGCGTTTGCGACCTGGGCAGGGCCTACACTTGTGGTAATTTGATTCCACCAATCCCACTTGCAGCCACCTACGTTGAACACCAAGAGCCTCACTGGGGCTCAGCGTCCTCCGTTCCTCCTCTCCGTTGCGGCTTTCCACCTCCCGCCACCGTAGCGTGCCTCTTCCCACCAAAGCCTCACTTCATGTTGGACCTGTGTTTTCCTCTCTGTAAAGTGCAACTCGGGGAACCTGCCCCAACCGCTGCTTCGGGCTGACACTGTCAAACCCAGTTCTCCTCTGTTCTGCAAAGTCAACACACCCGTTCTGTTCCACCCCCCCCCCCCCCCCGAGAGGCAAAAAAAAGTTCACATTGATTGGCTTTTTCCTGAAGGTTTGGTTTTTGGGGTTTTTACTGTATATTTTGGGTAGCTGGGTACGCTCCAGTTCAGCACAGCTTTATTTGTGGCAATAAACACAGACTGCTGGAGGAGCTCAGTAGGTCGGACAGCGTCTATGGAGAAGAGTAAACAGTCGACATCTTACAGCGGAGACTCTCCACCAGAGCTCATTGGTGATCATCAAACCCTTCAAAAGGAGCCCCAATGTGATGTTGTGGGGGTGGAACTGGACTCTCTGACGGTGGTGTCTGAAAAGAGGATGCTGTCCAAGTTGCATGCCATCTTGGACAATGACTCCCATCCACTCCATAACGTACTGGTTAGGCACAGGAGTACATTCAGCCCGAGGCTCATTCCACCGAGATGTAACACTGAGCGTAATAGGAAGTCATTCCTACCTGTGGCCATCAAACTTTACAACTCCTCCCTCGGAGTGTCAGACACCCTGAGCCAATAGGCTGGTCCTGGACTTATTTCCACTTGGCATAATTTACTTATTATCATTTAATTATTTCTGGTTTTATTTTGCTGTATTTCTATTCTATTATTGGTTGGTGCGACTGTAATGAAACCCAATTTCCCTCAGGATCAATAAAGTATGTCTGTCTGTCTGTCAGTCAATGCTGCCTGACCTGCCGAGTTCCTCCGGCATTCTGTGCACGTTGCTCTGGGTTACCGTCATCTGCAGAATCTCTTGTGTTTATTCAATTCAACTTTAATTGTCATTCAACCATACATGAATACCCATGAATACAGCCGAATAAGAGTGCTACTCTTGGACCAAGACGCAAAACACAGTACCAACAGTCACACACAGACACAGAAGATAGGAAACACATTTTGGCATCACAGCCACGTAATAAAAGATCCAAACTCGAGCCAGTTGACCACAGTAGAGCTTGTCTTCTGCTCCTTTATTCATGGGGCAGTAAGGAGGTAAGGTGACCGGGTCTGGAGTTCACGTGCATTTGGGTTGCTTTGGACACGTCACGTGTGTGTCATGTTCTGCTCTCAGAGGTCTGTTTCTCTCTCTGTTGTGCAGGTATGGTGTCTGTACTGGACCTTATGCAAGGAGGATTCCCATCACGTGCTCCGTTCCATGAGCTTTACAACATGTACAAGAAGTACATGCCTGAAAAGCTGTCCAGGTTGGACCCCAGGCTCTTCTGCAAGGTATTGACCAGCGTTGAACTTCTCTCAGATAGTCGTACATCTTGTCAGGTGACTTAGCAGGGGATGGCACCGAACGATTTGAGCCTTGGTGGTTAGAAAGGTTGGTTTCCGTTCACGTGATTTTCTGGGGTGAGAGTACAGCACTTTGTCTTGCGTTCCCTGGAGGGGGAAGGAGACAGATCAGTTACAACCATCTTCAGTGCACAGAGGGCTGAAGAAGACTTTCTCTCCAATTAGCGAGAATCAAGGAGTCATACAGAACAGATACAGTCTCTGTGGCCATTTGATCCGTGCCAAACAAGACTCCCGTGTATGCTAGTCTCATTTGCCCGCATTTGGACCTCATCCCTCTCAATCAGGCATTCCCAACCTTCTTTCTGTTGTGAGTGCCTTCCATTAATCGAGCAGTCCACGGACCCCAGGTTGGAAACCCGTGCGATCTTTCCTATTCAAGTTCCCCTTAAATGCTGTCAATGTATCTGCCCCAACTAATTCCTCTGGCAGCTTGTTCCATGTACCAACCATCCTCTGGATGAAAACTTTGCTCCTTGGGTACCTATCAAGTCTCTCCCTTCTCACCTTAAACCTATGCCCTCTAGTTCTTGATTCGCAGTAACTGCATTTGTGTCTCTCAGTGGTATATTTTGTTACAAATCAGCAACAATGAATATATGGTTTGAGACAGGTTACAAATAAAACATTTATTGAACACTGAAAAAAACCCAAAAGTAAACAAACGATTAACTTAACTGGAAGTCGGCTGCGATACGGCAGCTCAAACAGTTCTTAAAGCGAGAATGCAAAAGCAGTTTTTGGAAGTAGTAATGTGAAAGTCCGAATGCTTACACAGTCTGTTAAAGGAGAGACTTCATGAAAATGATGTAAATTCTCTTTCGTGGAGTTACTGCTGATCCCAGCCAAAGTATGCTATTCCCCGGAGGATTTACGATCGAAGGAAGTAAAACGGCTTAAAGACACTGACCTTTCTTTGATGGAACTTTGTTTTCAACCCTCTGCTCTTCTGGCAGAACAGGGGTTATCATGGATACTCGTTACTAATTCCTCGTGCGAAGATTAAACAAAGGTCGATTCTGTTTCACCGTCGACATTAACTTTCCCAATCCTTCGGGATTTCCGAACTCCTTTAAAATCTTCACTCTCCACTGACCAAAACTGGCAGTATTATAATGAAACTGCCGGCAATAACCTTTGAGACTTAAAGCAGAGAGTAAAACTCCACTTTTAAATGAAACTGCGTCATAATATCGGAATACGCAGCAACATGGAGTCAGTGGCGAATTCAGCCACGAACTGCCCACGTCACAGGGAAGGGTTCTCCTTTTATGCCCTGTTGAAAAAGAACTATCACATGACCTCTGACTGGTGGGAAAATGACATCACTCCACCATCACAAGACCATTACCTCATCTCCAGCATAACTTCAATTACATCATAGTCAGGTGACAGGTACAAGATACCCACGGGTACGTAGCAATACAGCTCTAACTGATCACCTGCGCTCTGCTGAATGAAATCCCAGTCTGCTCATCCTTTCCGTCAGTCACTTGAGTTTGGGCAGCGTCCTCATAAATCTCTGCCCACTTCCAGCTTAATGGCATCTTTCCTGTAGCAGGGAGACCAGAACTGAACGCGTTGGTCAAAGTGTGGCCTCTGACGTTCCAGCCTCTGTACCCAGTGCCCTAACTGGCAGGGGCCGGCATGCTCGAAGGCTTTTCACTGCCCTGCCTTCTTACGACGACTGACACGAGATCGGCAGCTTGGGAGATGAAGGCGCGGTAACGCGGCGGTTAGTGTAATGCGTTCCAGAGCCAGTCCACCTGGGTTCAATTACAATGTTGTCTGAAAGGAGCTTGTATGTTCTCCCTGTGACTACACCGATTTCCTCTGGGTGCTCACGTTTCCTTCACAGTCCAAAGATGTACTGGTTAACTGGTCAATGTAAATCGTCCTGTGGTGAGGCAGGGGTTAAATTGATGGGTTGTGGGTGGTGCAGCTCACTGGGCCTGAGGGCCTGTATCTCTAAATAAGTAGGTGGGTGGCTGGGTGATGGGTTGGATGAATGCCTTCTATTTTCACTGGGCTTCCTGCACCCAGAGAAACAGACTTGAGATTCCCCGTGCCCTTCTGAATGCTGCTTCTCCAGTTTAAACAACGACAGGCCAGGGGTTCCCATGAGTCAGTGAGGGGATTATGCCTGTTGAAAGAGGCTTTGTGGATTTCTTGATGGGTTTCCTCTGTCAGTCACTGATCTCCCGCTGAGGGTGAATTGAGAGTGGAGAACCTGTTTCGGAGGTCTGGTGTCACGTTTGTGAACGATGTGGTGTACCCACCAGTTGCAGTTGGTCTCGATGCGGGGGCATGTTGAAGTAAGACCAGACACGGTGGTTGGTTGGTTGGTTCATGTACCCTGTCACTGGTTTTGGAGAATTTTGCCAAGATAGCATTGGTCTTGGCTCCTCCGGTGCTCTGAGATGCCCGCTGTAGATGACTCTTGTTGGAATTAAATGGGAGAGCAGGGTAGACCGTGAGCTTTCTGCAAAGTCTTAATTATTAAACACAGTTTTCCATAGGGGGCCAAAGGTTGTGCCGGCAAAATGGAGAGACAGGAGAATCTCGTCACTGATGCCTTCCATCAGTGGGGGTGGCACTCTCGTTGTGGGAAGTCCACCTTTTCGAAGATCTCCTTGTGGACCTTTATGCTGTGGAGTACTGCAGTGGAGACAGATTGGGGTATTTATCATAAGGCCCTTTCTCTTGGACGTTAAAGTGAACGAGACAATGATGATTTGGGATGCGACCTCTGGATGTGTGCAAACACAGGTGTTGCCTGTGTATTGTAGCCAAGATTGGTTACCTTATCTCAAGAGTAGAGGCAATGTAGTTTACCCGTCTACCGACAGGTCCACTGTCATCTCCTCCTCTTCCCAGGGGAGGGAGGTAAGGCTCTGAATACATGACTGGAAGTTCCTTTCTGCCAGGCTTTAGAACTTCAGCCAGAATGCTGTCTTCCCCCAGGACCATGTTTTCTCAGTTGCCATATTTCTTTCCAGCTGCAGGTTGACTTTGGGTGGTGATGAGACTGGACAGAATTGGATAACTGTGGAAGGGTGAAGTCAGGGTCACTTGTGGCAAGCTGGCAGTTGCTTGAAGAGTCCCTCAGAATGCTCCTTCTTGGCAACTCTTGTCGCTGCTGAGCTCGAGTCCTCTCCTGAACATCGTTAGAGTGGAGGTTTGGGGTGTGACTGGTCTTGACAGCGCCAGAGAGTGCAGGCACGTCATAATTATCAGCAGGTTGTTTCTTCCGAGTTCCTTCCATCTGCATGGTTTTTATGATAGACCTCAAACCTCGCCTGTAGAGCTGCCTTGCTTCCTGTTGAGATCACCTTTTATTGATTGTTAATGAGCTTACTGTCGGGACTCTAATCCGAGCCCGAGAGCCTGGCAACGGGAGCGTAGTGGTTAGCACAACGCTTTACGGTACTACCGACCCAGGTTCAATTCCCACTGCTGAATGTGAGCGCTTTGTACGTTCTCCCTGTGACCGCATGGGTTTCCTCCGGGTGCTCTGGTTTCCTCCCACAGTCCAAAGATGTGCCAGTTGGTTTGTTATTTGGTCACTCTAAATTGTCCTGTGATTAGGCTAGGGTTAAATTGGGCGGCACAGCTCGAAGGGTTGGAAGGTCTAAATCTGCGCAGAACCTCAATAAATGAAATGAAGAGTCTCTTCATGGGGAAAGTCAATTGGAATTCATGGTCCTGATCCTGGTCTACCAGACTCTTGAGATCTCTGAATAATTAACAGGGCAAGTCTTGCTTGGCATTTCCAGTAAGACTATATCTCAGTTCAAGGAATTAAACACTTGTGTGAGTTACAACCACATCCCCCTTCCTCACAGCAATACCTGATCATCAAGGTTAACACGTTTCATGTCAACAGCCAACTTCACAATAGCTTTAGTCAGTCATATCATCTGGCATGCCATTGAAAGACTTGGGGGTGTCCTTTTGAAAGCTCTCCTTAAGGTGAATGCAGAAGTTCCCGAAGTAATAGCCGTCAGAAAACAGGGCAGTTCTTGCACGTACTTCTTGATCAGTGTCACTCAAACAGAATCAGGATACTTGATGCTTGAGTGGCCTCGCTGTATTCAAATTAGTTACAGCGACTTTTTGTCAGCACTGTCAAAAGTAACTGGTCATCTGTAAAGTGCTTTGTGAGCATCTAAAGACGTGGAATGTCTTTTTTCAGTATTTGGGATGAGCTGCCAGATGAAGCGGTTGAGGCAGGTACATTAGCTACGTGTAAAAGGTAATTGGACGGTAAATGGATAGGAAAGGTTTAGGGCAGGGGTTCCCAACCCTTTTTTATGCTGTGGACCAATATCATGAGGCAAGGGGGTCTGTGAGCCCCTGGTTTAGTGGGATAGAAGTCAGATACGGGCAAATGGCATTTAGCTTAAATGGGAACCTGGTTGTCTTTGACCGATAGGGCTGAAGGCCATGTTCCAATGCTTTATGCCTTTATGAGTTCAGTTATTGGAGAAAGAACATGAGCAAGGCTGAGGGTGGGTGGCACCATTCGGAGTTATCCTGGTGAGCCTTATCGGCTTAAGCATAACATGTCATTTTCCCCTTTCACTCCCCAGGCACTGTTCAAAGCCTTGGGCCTCAATGAAAATGATTACAAGTTTGGTCTTACCAAAGTCTTTTTCCGGCCTGGCAAGGTAAGAAGCTATGAGAACTGGAGTCTGCTTTCCTCTGTAATGATGTTGCATTCACAGGCTTGCCTGACAGTCTCAGATAATGGCTTCTTCTGATCCAGTCGACGAATGGAGTTGTTGAATCTCATAAAGCCGAAGTCCAGAATCTGGTTCCCTGTTCCAATCCTCCTTAGAGAGAGTAACGTGTAGGGGCTGAGAATGGGCTCCTTCATTCAAACTAAAGCCAAGAAGCTTTGAGGAAGGGTTAAGGAGGAAACTGACCAGTTGATAATTTTGAGTTTAATTTGTGGTTACTTATTTTCGTGTAATGCATACAAAAAGGTTGGATTGCAGTCAGTCCTGCCATAACCCTCCGAATCTCTTTTGCACGGCTTTGTGTCATTTCTGCAGCCATCCCCCCCAGTAACAAACGCCATTACAGAAAGATTGGTGCACTTCCCAGCGATGCTCCCTGATCGTCGTTTGACTGCTGGGTGCTCAAAGGCCTTGAAACATCTTCTCCAATAAGAGACGCTTGAGAACCATTCAAATAAATCAGAAATTCCTGGAAAAAAAAGGAGTTGCCAGGACTTGAGAGCTGAGTTATAGGGAGTAGTGTAATAGGTTATTTCCTGGAGACTGAGTATACAAAATTGAGGTGCATCAATGGGGGAGATGTAAGCAGGCTTTTTCCACTGAGGGTGGTGAAATTAGAACTCGAAGTCGTAGGTTATGAGTGAAAGGTTGAAAGCATTTACCACGCTCTGGGTAAACTTTTTACACAGAGAGTGGTGAGTGTGTGGAATGGGCTGCCGGCAACTGTGGTGGAGGCGGATAGGATAGGGTCTTTTAAGAGACTTGTGGATACATGGAGCTTAGAAAAATAGAGGGCTATGGGTAACCCTAGGTAATTTCTAAGGTAAGGACATGTGCAGCACAGCTTTGTGGGCCGAAGGGCCTGTATTGTGCTGTAGGCTTTCTATGTTCATGGGAAACTTGATTTGTCACAGTAGCGTACCGTTAGCGTCAGAGCACTAAAGTTTGGAGTTAAACTCCGGTGTCCTCTGCAAGAAAGTTTGTACGTTCTTCTGGTGAGCAAGTGGGTTTCCTGCAGGTGCCCTGGTTTCTTGCCTTGGTCCAAAGGCGTTACTGGTTAGTAGCTTGAATAGTCATTTTAACTTTCCCTGTAATCAGGCCAGGGTTAAATAGGTGGATTTGCTGGGTGGCGTAGTTTGTTTGGCCGGAGGGGCCTATTTTGTGGTGTACAGTGAAAGTAATTAAACAAATAAACAGACTTCACTCAGTGGGTGGTGGGAGTGCGGAGCGAGCGGCCAGCAGAAGTCATTGCAGGTGTGATTTCAGCATTTAAGAGAAATTTGTATCAGGACATGGATGGGAGGGCTATTGAGGGCTAGGGTCGATGGGACTAGGCAGAATTGACTAGTTTGTGGACTAGATGGGCCAAAGGGCCTGATTCTTTGCCCATGACTCTATCATACTATAAGGTGGCTCAACCTTCTGGAGCTCATTTATAAGCCTAAAGATGAAGTAAATAACGATGAGAACAAAACCACACTGTTTGTTCAAGGTGGCCGTTAAGCTGAGGAGTGCATTTGGCTAAGCTGATCCCCTTTGCTCTCTGTGGTGGGGCAGGACCAGTCTGGAGCCCTTTTCCGTTTTGAAAGGGTCTGGTGCGCCTCTGACCTGCAGTATGTCGGGGCCAATAGAGCCAAACTAACCCACGAACGTGGTTTGGAAGCTGGTTCTCCCCTGAGCTATGTGCAAACCTAATCTACTTTGTTCTTTTTGCAGCGTTTGCTCCTATCTGTTCTTTAATTGGCCTTGGTATTGTTTTGTTGGTATCTTCAAAGATAACGGTGAAATAGATGTGCATTAGGATAATAAGCGATTGGGCTTGTAAGTCCTGGGACCTTCATCGTCCCTCAGGCAGGTTGAGAATATGAAATGACAAAAGTAGGCTGCTGGGATTTGTTCTGCTGCATGTGTGTTTTAACAAAGGAAATCACTCATCAGTTTTGAATTGTCTGCATTTGGGAGGATGCCCCAAGGATCAGCTACATTTGAGCTATTTATCGACATGTATTAGGGATTGTCTGAAGTGTGTTGATCAAGGCAAGACATGCAACAAAAAACAACATTCAACAATTATAAAGAACAGAGAATTATTTAAAAATAATGTTAGCAGTTAAAGTATGGATATGGAATAAAATGTGCATAAATACATAAATGTCATGTATTTACAATGGAAAGAACCTTATATAAAAAAAAGTGGTTTAAAGTGTTTACAATGAAGTGATGGGGAAATAGATATAAAGGGGTTGGGAGCTAACTAGAACAGTTACCTGGGGGAAGATACATTTAAGATGATGTGATGTTCCTGTAGTAGCTCTACAGCACTTCCCAGTGCATTTCTATACAGAGGAAAGAGGATTCTGTGAGCCCTATCTATGCTTCTCATATTATAAACCTCAACAAGGTGTTCCCTCAGCCTCTGCCACTGTAGAGAAAACAGTCCCTGTTTTTCCAACCTCTCCTTTATAGCACGTGCCCTCTGATCCGGGCAGCATCCAGGTAAACTCTTCTGCGGTCTCTCTAAAACCTCCACATCCTCCTTATAATGGGGTGACTGGAATCTCTGCTTTAAGGTCAGCAGTTCACATCGTTGTTGGTGAGTGCCTTTAAAGAGTGTGCAGAAGAACGATTGCACACTAGGTCAGTCGGGAGCTAAAGGTGAAAATGGTCGGAGGCTGACTGCTAATTTCCTTTGAATTATGTTTGCTCAGTTTGCAGAGTTCGATCAGATCATGAAGTCCGATCCTGAGCACCTGGCGGTGTTGATGAAGCGTGTCAATCACTGGCTCATCTGCAGCCGGTGGAAGAAGGTCCAGTGGTGTGCGCTGTCCGTCATTAAACGTAGGTCTAGCGTTTCAATGGGGCTGGCATTATTTTACATCGAGCCACTCACCACAGCTGCATTTAAAATGGTTTTCTAGATCTGATTACAAGAGGCAGCTTTGGGAATTTTTGTGAATCAGTGTGATGTCATCAGGCAGTTCTTTACTTCAGAACATTCCCACCATTCCGGTTTTTGTGAATCGGTGTGGTGTCATCGGAACATTCCCACCATTCCAATTCTTATTGCTTGATTTTTCATTCCGTTGCCTTGGCCAGCACCAGCAGGTTTGGCGTTTAACACCAATCGCTGATCGCCTTGGGGCCGAGGGTGGCACGGCGAGTAGATCTGCTGTCTCAGGCTCTGGTGATCAGGGTTCATTCCTGAGCTCAGATGCTGTCAGTGTGGAGTATGCGTGCTCATCCTCCGACCACGCGGGTTTTGTTCAGACGCTTCGCTCTCCTCCCACGTCTGGGTTGGCAGGCTAATTGGTCACTGTAAGTCTGGGGAAGGGGGAGAATAAAATGGGTTGGTGAAGGATCAGTGGAAATGGGTGGGTATGGTCAGCACAGATTTTGTGGGCTCATTGTTTTCTGATAGGGCTCACGGCAACTATGGGAACGCCGCCTTTTCTGGTGCCAAGAGGCGGGATTACTTTTCAAATTTGCTTCTTTGTCAGTCGAGGGACCTCTAGTGATCATGTTTAATCCCAAAAAAAGAGGTTAAAAAATTAAATAAGTAGTGCAAAATGAGGGGGAGAGAACTATTGAGGTAGTGTTCACGGGTTCATTGTCCAGTCAGAAATCCGATGGCGGAGGGGAAGAAGCTGTTCCTGAATTGTTGATTGAGTAGAATGCAAAAGGTGCGTATAGAACTACACACGATTTATTAAAAGAGTTTTATTCTATTTATTGCCGCAGTGAAGAACAAGATCAAATACCGAGCGCTTGCTTGCATTAAGATGCAGAAGACAGTCCGCATGTGGTTATGCAAGAGAAAACACAAGCCACGGTTAGTGATTCACTTTACAAATAGGCTTAAGTGGTCAGATTGTTTGATCTCTTGATTGCGGTGGACTGGGCAGGAGTTGCTTCTAGACTTCCAAATCCCTGTGTGGTGTTTCACCTTGTTTCTATAACGCATTCTAGGATAGGATAGAACAGTAACGAGTCC
Source organism: Hypanus sabinus (assembly GCF_030144855.1). NCBI lineage: Eukaryota > Metazoa > Chordata > Chondrichthyes > Myliobatiformes > Dasyatidae > Hypanus > Hypanus sabinus. The sequence continues at coordinate 104,606,093 of NC_082717.1, read as the reverse complement.
ACAACATTGTGTTGAGCTAATTAGGCAAAGGATACCCATTTCCTCTCAGGCTGCGCATCCATTCTCTGCATATCCAAGACCCTCTCAAACACCTCCAATGCATCTGCCTTCACGGCATCTCCTGGCAACGCACCACTCTCTGTGTACAAAGAAAAATTATCTTTACCCACATGTCTCCTTTGAACTTGCCCCCCTCTCACCTTAAATGCATGCTGCTCTAACATTTGTCTTTTTGCCTCGTGGTGGGGAGGTGGAAGGTGCCAGCGGTCTGTGCTTCCTTCTAGATTTATAAACCTTTATCAAGATGTAGATAGAAGAGAAGCCTACCTGGAGCTGGGGGTGGTAGGGCATTTTTAATAACATTTTAGTGGGTATCTTTAACAAGTGCTTGAATGAGCAGATCTCACAGGGATCTTGCATTAGTTCAGAAAAGTGACATCAGTATGGGTTGGCACAGACACGGTGGGTCAAAAGCTCTGTTCCTATGCTGTGCAGTTCTTCTGCTCCACGTATAAATAGTGTAAGTGTTGAATTTTTGAAATTAGACGTACAGTAGCATCTCCCCCTTCCCCCCCCCCCCCCCCCAGCCATGACAATGAGAACTACCACTGGAGAAGGTGCTATATCACATCCATTGTGTTTTGCTCACTATTTGTCAAGATGGTGGTTGTTGGAGATATAACCGTTGCATTCTATGAAGGCTCCGGACAATACCTCTGTCCAGCTAAGTGTGCTGTCGCATTTGCTGTTCCTGCGTTCTATATAATAATCCAGCAAGAAAGCACAGAGAAACGGGTAGAAACACAGACTTTCCAAAGTCTCAGCAGGTCAGGCAGCATCTACGGTGAGGGAAACGTGTGCAGGAAAATCTTCACCTTTGTTAGCTGCACACGGTACCTTCAAGCAGCCACAGGGGATGGAGCACCTTGCACACCCTCTCTCCCCACCAGCCAGAGACACATCACACTCCTTCCAGAATGGCAACGGGTGCTCAGCGCTTCTCATCAGCGAGTCAGGCGCGCACAGGTCGACGGCTTCACGGAAAGTTTCTGTTCTGCCCACCGGTGGCCTGTCACTTTAATTCTCCCTCCCGCTCCTCAGCATCAGAATCAGATTCATTAAAGCTGATTTAGATGACATGACGCTTGTTGTTTTGTAACAGCAGAACAGTGCAAAGGCATGACACTGCTATAAATTACAAAAATAAATAACATGAATAAGAACGATGGTGCTCGTGGGCTGTTCAGAAATCCGATAGCAGAGGGAAGGATGCTCTTCCTGATCACCGAGTTTGGGTCTTTAGGCTCTCGTAGCCCCTCCCCGAGAGCAGTAATGAGAAGAGGGCATGTTCTGAATGGAGACAGTCCTCACTGCCACCTCCCATCTCGAAGATGTCCCCTGTTAGGGAGGAGTGTAACCAGGCTGGGCTGTCTGAGTCTTCACCCCTCTGCAACCTCCATACTTGGCACTGATGCAACCAGTCTCCTGGTGAAGGGTCTCGGCTGTGCTTCCCCCATAGATGCTGAGTTCCGGAGTCACCCGGAGACGCCCATGGAGTGAGCACTGTTTTAAATTCGGTCTAAAACCTTTACTTTTTTAACCTATGATCACCCTTATTTAACTTATTTTTACCTACACCAGAAGATTCTTGTTACTTTTTTAGACTTTAAGAGGGTACTCTGAATTTTGAAAAAATGAGTACTGAAATGGCTTTAAGATCTAAAAGGCGAGACCCTGGGAAAGATTCTAACGGCAATGGAAAGATGCTGACTTCTGCTAGAGTTTTGTGTGTGAGGCTCTCTACCTGACATCTTGTAAGAGTCTTTGGTGGCGTACAGAATCTCCTCAAATTCTGAACAAAGTAGAGCCTCCTGTCTTGTTGAAATAAAGTTCCGAATAAGCTCAAACATCCACATCTCGTCTAACCAGTCTGACTGGGAAATGGGAATCGCTTCCTTACAGCCCAGTGTCCATGTTTTCCTTTCTTCTCTCGATTCATAGTCAGTCAATTTCAATCATCTTCTGGTGTTTAGTCTGCCAGAGCTCTTGACGCAGGGTTTTGACCGGAACCATGCCCCCCTCCCCAACCCTCTAACGGAGACACTCGATCCACCGAATTCCGACAATGGATTGTTTGTCTGCTGGCCTCTGTTTTGCCCTCTTCCCTGGTCCCTTCGCTGCTTTTATTGAGCCGTCATAGACCTTCTCCTCTCTCTGCAACAACATTATTCTTTCAGCTTTTCCCCAATCTGATAGAAGGTCATTGACATGAAGGTGTCAGTCTGCTTCTCCCTCCACAGCTGCTGCCTGACCAGCTGAGTATCCTCTGCGTGCTCTGGTTTGATCTTTAGATCCAAAGTCTGTTCCCTTCACTCTTGGCATCGATGTTTGCCAGCCTTTTATCCTACTCTGAGATCAGTCTAACACTTCCCTCTTACATAGTCCTCCATTTTCTATCATTCATGTGCTTATCTAAGAGTCTGTTAAAAGACCCCAATGTGTTTGTCTTTACCCCACCCCCGGCAAGGCATTCCATGCACTCGCCACTTTCCATGTAAAGAACTTGCCTCTGACATGCCCCGCCGCCACACTTTTCTCTAATTGCCAATATTGTGCCCCCCGGAATAAGCCTGGAGAAAAGGTCTTGGGCTACCCACTTGATCTATGCCCCTCATCATCTTGTACACCTCTATCAAGGCACCTCTCCTTCTCCTTCACTCTAAAGGGGGTTGGGCAGACATATCCAAATGAACCCACCACCCCCATTGAGAAGATCATAAGCCATTCGGCCCATCGAGTCTGCTTGGCTATTCCATCCCTCTCAACCCCATTCTTCTGCCTTTCCTTGTAACCTTTGCCACCCTTAATAATATCAATGTCTGCTTTAAATATCCCCAGTGACTTGGTCTCCACAGCCGTCGTGTGGACAGTGTTGCTGGCACTAATTGGGCTTCTCTTCCTTCCAGCATTGATGGTGTGGTGAAAGCGAAATCATTGAAACAGCGTGTCAACAGGATGACTGAGGTGGTGAAGGTCTTGAAGGAGGGAAAGAGTCAGATGAACAAACAAGTCCAGGATCTGGATTCATCGATAGAGGCTTTTGTGAACAAAGTCAAGGTCAGTGTTTCAATGTTCAGGCTTCTGGCAATTGTTTTACCAATTCAGATAGCCTTCGGAGTTGCCAGAAAGAAGGTAGAGAGGGGAAGGGAGCCGGAGCTCAGTTGTCTAAACTCCGACCCCAGCTCCCCACAACAACAATTGCAAGGGGCAACACGCACTCAAGGTCGCACACACACGCAGGCAAAGATGTATGCTGGGGGGCGCTCAGCCCGTCAGGCAGAATCTATGGAGACAAATAAACAGTCGATGTCTCCTTAGATATTGCCTGACCTACTGGGTTCCTGCAGCATTTTGTGTGTGTTACTCTGGATTTCCTGCATCTGCAGAATCTCTTGTGCTTATGATGGCAAGAGCCATGTTTACATGCGTCGGTTCAAAGCACCACGCTGCCCGCAACTACTGAATGTCGTAAAAACAGAATCCCATCAATGTTGGGCAGGTCAGGTAGCTTCCGAGGAGGGAGAAACATTTCACAATTCGGCTTGACCATCTTTCATTTGACCTGGAAAACAGGCCTGATTTACGTTGCAGAGAAGGGGAAGGATGGAGGGAACAACTGGAACATGTATAATTGGGCGAGGGTGTTCCTCAGGGATCAGTGATGTACAGTGCTGTGCAAAAATCTTAGCACGCATATATAGCCAGGGTGCTAAGACTTTTGCACAATTCTGTTTGTCAATGTGGAATGAAGAGGGAGTTTGTAAATCTGGTGGGAGCAAAGGATGTTGGGAATGGCAAGGGTGGCGTGCCACATGAGGGGTGTGGGGCCAGTGGCGGAGGAGGGGGTGACACGGGTGCTGACACTCCCAGCCCTGAGAACCAGGCAAGGTCCCTGTTTTGGGACCCCTGCTCTTCGTGATTTTTATAAATGGCCTTGATGAAGAAGTGGAAGGGTGGGTTAGTAAGTTTGCTGATGACACAAAAGTTGGGGATGTTGTGACAGTCTGGAGGGTTGACAGAGTTTGCAGCAGGACATCGATGGGATGCAGAACTGGGCTGTGAAGTGGCAGGTGGAGTTCAACCCAGATAAGTGTGAGGTTCATTTGGGTAGGTCCGATTTGAAGACAGAATACAATATAAAAGGTAAGACTTTCGGCAGTGTGGAGGATCTGAGAGATCTTGGTGTCTGCATCGATAGGCTACGCAGGCTGCCAGTGATGTTAAGAAGGTGTATGGTGTGATGGCATTCAGCAACTGTGGGATTGGGTTCAAGAGCCGAGAGGTAATGTTGCAGCTATATAGGACCCTGGTCAGACCCCACTTGGAGTACTGTGCTCAGATCTGGTCACCTCACTACAGGAAGGATGTGGAAACCATAGAAAGGGTGCAGAGGAAATTTACAAGGATGTTGCCTGGATTGGGGAACATGCCTTTGAGAATAGGTTGAGTGAACTTGGCCTTTTCTCCTGGGAGCAATGGAGGATGAGAGGTGACCTGATAGGGATGTATAAGATGATGAGAGGCATTGATCGTGTGGATAGTCAGAGGCTTTTTCCCAGGGCTGAAATGGCTAACACGAGAGGGCACAGTTTTAAGATGCTTGGAAATAGGTACCGAGGGGATGTCGGGGGTAAGTTTTTCACAGAGAGTGGTGGGTGCGTGGAATGGGCTGCCGGTGGCGATGTGGAAGCAGATATAATAGGAGCTTTTAAGAGCCTCTTCGATAGGTAGATGGAGTTTTAAAAAAATAGAGTGTTATGCGCTAGGGAAATTCTAGACAGTCTCTAGAGTAGTTTAAGTGGTTGGCGCAACATTGTGGGCCGAAGAGCCTGTATGGTGCTGTAAATATCTGTTTTCTATGTCATTCGATTACAAACAGTTGGGTTATTGATCATTACAGAATGTCTCTCTGGTGATTCCCGCTCCCTCCCCTCTCCCTTCCCCTTTTTCTCACCCAAGTGGATAGGGTTCTAACGATGGTTAGGGTTCGTTCTTCAGGGAGTTTGGTATGAAAGTTGGGAAGGGTGCCGAACCTGTACAGTAAGTCTCAGTTAAGCCTCATTTGGAATATGGTGCCCACTTCTGGACACCAGGAAGGATATCGAGTCTTTGGAGAGGGTCTGGAAGTTGTCCTTCAGGATGTTGCCTGGTTAGATCATATTAGCTATAAGGAGGAGTTAGACAGCCTTGGGCTGTTCCCTCTGGAGTGTCAGAAGCTGAGGGGAGACCTGGGAATAGTCTATAAAATTATGAGAGATGCAGAAAGGACTCTGTGGTTAGATGGAGTCCTTTTCCCATGGTAGAGGGAGCAGGTGAGCGCAAGAAAGTTTAAAGGAGATTTTCAGGTTTCTTTCAACACAGTGAGAGGTAGGTTGCGAGAGCACACCGCAGAGGCAGACCCAATAGCCAGTCTAAACAGGCAGCGAATAGAGACCTCAGCATCCGTCACTGAGGACCCCCATCACCCCGGACGTGCCACCTTCTCTTTCCTACCATCCAGGAGGAGCCTGAAGACACACACTCACTGTGTTAGGAACAGTTTCTTCCCCTCTGCCATCAGATTTATGAATGGGCATTGAAGCCATGCACATGGACTCACTGCTGTTTTCTTTTTTTACTCTTTTACTTTTGTACTACTTAATTTATGTGTGTGTGTTTGTGTGTGTGCGTGCGTGCGCGCGCGAGAGAGATGGTAATTTATAGTTTTTTAAATTCTTTTGCAATGTACTGCTGCTGCAAAACAACATATTTCACTACATACATATATATATATATACACACATACACACATACATATACTAAACCTGAAAGATACGAGAAAATCTCCAGATGCTGCAAGTCCAGAGCACCACTCTCAAAATGCTGGAGGAGCTCAGCAGGCCAGGCAGCAGCTGTGGAAATGAGTACTTTCCTTGTCCTGATAAAGGGTCTCTGCCTGAAATTTCTACTCTTTTCCATAGGTACTGCCTGACCTGCTGAGTTCCTCCAGCATTCTTGTGTGTGCTGCTCTATTCTGATTCTGAACATGGTCCATGCAGTTTGATTGATATCATGGTAGCTGCAGATATGGGGGGCTGGGGGCTCTTGCTGTGCTGTACTGCTCTGTGTTCTCAGATGTGTGTTGTGTTGTTGGTCTCAGCTGGGTGCTGTATGTGCAATTAATCCGGGCTGAGGGGAGTAAAAGAGCACAGAGAACAGTGCAGGAACTGCGTGGTACACAATACAGCAGGGGCTGTGAACCTGAAAGAAGAACTGAGCAAGATTACAACTTGGTGATCTGGTGTCTGGTTATCTGCAACTGTTGAATTCAGTGCCGAGTCCACGGTCTGTAATGTACTATGCTGGAAGGTTGGACACTTCTTCTTTGTCAAGGCAGCCAAGTGTGGTTCCCTCTGCGCGCACTCGTTAGTGGCAGCGTGCTCGCGTTCCTGTTAGTTACTGTGAAGTGATGCGACTGTCAGTGGCTGGTGAACCGAGTCCCCTGGCCTCGGACCATCCACGACACCGTGTGGGGGGATGTAGTGGGTGCAGCCTCTTTTGGCTTTGCTCAGAGCTGAGTTAAGATGACTTGATGGTTCGTGGGGAAACGGCACCTTTCATCTGGAATCCAGTAATTACAGTGGAGCAGTCTGAGCAATGTTTGTCTCTTGCAAGTGTGACCTTCCTCACTTTCAGACCAAGTACACGGTGAGGTTCTTTCTCTTCGCTCCCTCTGCTGAAGTCAGTTTGTGTTTTGTGTGAATTTCTCGTATGTGACCCTGGACGGTGACAGAGGGTTAGTGGGCAGTTTGAGTGCGTTACCTGCTTGTCTTCATTCTGATTTCTGACCCAGTTACTAGTTAGTAACGAGCCGCTTGGTGGAGGGCAGATCAGTGAGTCCGTGAGTAGATCCACCACTATAGTGATTCAACTAATAATGGGCGTCCAGTAAAGTTAGCTGAACAATATAGTTCTTGCGTGAGAAGTAGGGAGAGGAGTGATTGGTTGGTTTGTTGAGCTGTTCAATAAGATCAAGGTCTGAAGATTCAGGTCATTTTACTGTCAGACACTCCGGGGTGCAATAAAATGGCAGCGTGGTAGGGTAGCGGGCAGCAGTTAGCATAGCACTGGTACAGTGCCGGTGACCCAGGTTCGTACGTTCTCCTTGTGACTGTGTGGGTTTCCCCATTGGGGCTCTGCTTTTCCCCCGCAGTCCAAAGAGCTGCTAGTTGGTAGGATCATCGGCAATTGTAAATTGTCCTGGCTAGGATTAAATCAGGGGATTGCTGGATGTTGCGGTTGGAAGCGTCTATTCCACGCTGTATCTCAACACGTAAATAAATAAACATGGGCGGGGGGAGGCTCGTTGGGGGTGCAAGGGCCTCTTTCTGTGCTGGATCGCTGAACAAATCCCTTGCACACATGAAACTCACCGAGTGAACAGCCCACATAGTGACAGTAAAGGCAGTGATGAACTCAAACAGCAGAATGGTGCCACAGTACTAGTGCAAACTGAAATGCAATAAACAGACATACTTTATCGATCCCCAGGGACATTGGGTTTTGTTACAGCCGCACCAACCAAGAATAGTGTAGAAATATAGCAATATAAAACCATAAATAATTAAGTACTAATAAGTTAATCATGCCAAGTGGAAATAAGTCCAGGACCAGCCTATTGGCTCAGGGTGTCTGACACTCTGAGGGAGGAGTTGTAAAGTTTGATGGCCACAGGCAGGAATGACTTCATATGACACTCAGTGTTGCATCTCGGTGGAATGAGTCTCTGGCTGAATGTACTCCTGTGCCTAACCAGTACATTATGGAGTGGATGGGAGTCATTGTCCAAGACGGCATGCAAATTGGACAGCATCCTCTTTTCAGACACCACCGTCAGAGAGTCCAGTTCCACCCCCACAACATCCCTGACCTTACGGATGAGTTTGTTGATTCTGTTGGTGTCTGCTACCCTCAGCCTGCTGCCCCAGCACACAACAGCAAACATGATAGCACTGGCCACCACAGTAGTGACAATAACTGATGAGGTAGATGGTTTTCTACAATCTCATCCTCTAAAGTTTAAACTGCCATCTCCGTATTAAATATATAAAGTGAGTCTGAAACTTCTTGGGATGGAGAGTTCCAAAAATTCACAATGCTCTTGGAATGAATTCCTTCTCACCCCTGTCTTGAATAGGTGACTCTTCCTGCTGAAATTGTACCCTTAGTTCTAGCTACCCCCTGCTGGAGGGAACCATTACTTCAACACCCACCCTACTAAACCCCCTCCCTTCAGAATCTCTAAATTTCAGAAAGTTCACTTTCTTCAAAACGCTGAGAATAGGTCCAACCTGTTCGATCTTGCATGACAAGACGTCCACTTTCTTCTGCAGTCTACCCAGTGAAACGTCTCTACGTTAACTAGAATCCCAGTATTTCTGTGGATCTCCAAGTTACAAGTTTTTTCACACAGGGAGTGGTGGGTGCGTGGAATGCACGGCCAGTGGCAGTGGTGGAGGCGGATACAATAGGGTCTCTTAGATGGGTACATGGAGCTGAGAAAAATAGAGGGCTATGCGGTAGGGAAATTCTCGGCCGTCTCTAGAGTAGGTTACATGGTCAGCACAACATTGTGGGCTGAAGGGCCTGCAACGTGCTGTAGATTTCTATTCTCTATGATGCTCCAAGTGCAGTCTCACCAGCACCCTACGAAGCTGCCTCAAAAATCATACTAAACACCAATACTCCTTTAGATCAGCCAAATTACTTACCATACCTGCATGTTAATCTTCTCTGCTTCATGTACTAGAACACTTCATGCTGCAATGCCTTGCAATCTTGGGGTTGAGGGGTATATTAAATCAGCCATGATAGAATGGAAGAGAAGACAGTGGGCTGAATGGCCTCATTATGGTCTTACTGCACTGAAATAATTGGTTTTTCATTGACCCACGTCACACTCCAGCTGCCACCATCCTGCTCGTTTGACCTATCTGTGCCCCTTGGCAGGCCCTTGTGTACCCTACTCACCACTTCCTACTGCATATGTCCTTGCATAACTGGAATCCAGTTCACTCAACAGCCTTTGCCCTCGTCCCAATTGGGGTCATAGGTTCACAGAGTTCTGCCGCACAGAAGTAGCCCCTTGGGTCCAACTCTTCTCTTCCAACCAAGGTACCTGCCTGAGTCGGTCCCATTTGATCCATGTCTCGCTGAACCTTTCCTATCCACGTGCCCACTCAAATGTTCGGTTTGAACATTGCAGTTGTACCCGGTTCAGCAGTAGCTCGTTACGCCAACACTTCTGAATGCGCTTAAGGACATAAAATAGGGGGCAAGTATGGAGCACTTGACCCCTCAAGCCTATTCCACCATGCAGTATGATCACATCCTCTTTTGTGCCAGTTCCCCGTAGCTTTCAGAGGTGAAGATTGCACCCAAGTGGAAGGCTCCACAACACTCTGGAATGGAGGTGGTACTGCAGTCCGGCAGGATTCCTGGTGATGGCAAGGCCAGGGAGTCTGGGCTCAGAGAAGGTTGTCAGTTTGGCCCTGTGATCACATTATTCAGGGACAGGTTACCTTCCCCAAACATGTCCTGAATGGGATTAACCCACGGCGGTCTTCCCCTTGTTTTCACCGAGTAACCGGACTTTGACAACTTAGCTCTATCGCACTTGTCCACGTGGGGAACAGCTCGGCCCCTGCCACCACACCGCTCTGAACAAAGGAAGTGCCATTTTCATGCAGACGCTGACAAGTTGTACAATAATTGATCCAGTAGAAACCTTGTAGACTCCAGAATCCTGTCCTTGATTGATTGAGAATTCAGAGTGAAATAGGCCTTTGAGCCAAGCCGCCCAATTTAATCCGAGCGTAATCATGGGAGAATTTATAATGGCCGATTAACCTACCAACCGGCACGCTTTTGGATTGTGGGAGGAAACCAGAGCCCCTGGAGGAAACCCATGCAGTCGTGTAGAGAGCATGCAAACTCCTCGCAGGCAGTGGCAAAATCGAACCTGCATAACCTGCACTGTAAAGCGTTGTGCTAACCACTGGCTACTACATGTGTCAGGTGCTATGTGGTAAAGCCAGTAATACTTGAGAATTAGTAAAATAACTGTCCTTTGTTTGTCATTGTCTTGGTATGCTCAGCGAAGTTGATTCCCAGGCTGCACTAGAGTTTGGCTTTGAAGGGCCGCATTCAGCCTCGATGACTGCGCTATGTCCACACAGCATCTCTGTCAGCTTATTTTTCAGGCTCTCTTCCTCCTGGACTTCCACACGCCGGGAGGCTGTGCTCTGTTCTGGTAGCATGCCTTTTGTTTGTTAACCCTTGCTTTGCTGCAGTGCCCACAACCCCCCTCTTCCCTCTTTGTTTTCCTCAGCGCACGGTCATGAGGCGAGACGAGATCGAGAAGGAGTACGCCGGCCTGGTGACGCGCTCCGAGCAGCTTCTGGTCGCCTTGCAGAAGAAGAAGCAGGAGGAGGAGGAGGCCGAGCGGCTGCGGGTCATCCAGCAGGAGATGGAGCGAGAGCAGCAGAGGCGCGCGGAGGAGGAGCAACGCCGCAAGCAGGAGGAGGAGGACAGGCGGTTGTGAGTATGCTGCGGAGTGACCGCACTCAGAGTCTCACAGCACGTGCTGGTGGTGGAGCCAGGCACGATAGGGGCACGAAGAGACTCTTAGATACGCACTTGAATATGTGAGGAATGGAGGGTTATGGACCACGTGGGATAGGTTTAATTAGGTGTATTGGCTTAATTAATTTGTCACAGAATTATGGAGAAAGGGCCCTGTCCTTGTGCTGGGCTCTACGTTCTATAATTAGGCCCTTTGGCCTACCAGCTACATGAAGCACAGTCATGTATTCCTAGACTAGAAACGACATGGATTTACCTTCACAGTACAAATTTCCGGTTCAGATGCTGCCGAGCTGCAGTCCCTGTCAAGGCTGTGGTTTGTACTCGGTCATTTTTCATGTTTGTAGTGATGGTTCTCGGGATAGAGAGAAAGGAGCTGGGGCGTCACATTAGGGTTTTGGGACAAGGATGCTGAGGAGTTCGAGGTCAGGCAGGAGTCCAGAGCTCTGCTCTGCTCTGCTGCGTGTTCCAAGGCCAGCAACGTGGACGTGTGTTGAGGGACAGAGACCAGAGAGGATGAGTACAGGTCAGCAAGGCTGCTGAGTCGGAGAGTCTGGAGTTTCGGGGTCCTGTCATCGGCAAGTCCCGGGGTCGATACCGAACATCGAAGGTCAGTTGGAAATCCGGAAGTCGTCTTGGAGCCCAATGGGTGAAGCCCTGGGTCTGCAAGTCTGCGAGTCCACTGGGGAAGTCAAGGCCTGATGTCTGTGTGTGCGTGCGTGCGCATGGCCCTGCTTTGCTTGTCTTGTTGTGGCTCGCGTTGTTCTGCAGAGCGTTGTAGACGTGCTGTGTTGGCGCCAGGGTCTGTGGCAACACGGGTGGGCCGCCACAACAGATCCGAAGGTTCATCCGGTTGTTAACACAAGTGATGAATTTCACTGCGAAGATAATAAATGGTCCTGAATGTAAATCAAAAGGGTCGTTGGTCTGCCTTGGGAAGTTGCAGTGTGGCATGCTGAGGTGCATTTGAGTAGAGATGAGGGATTTTGTCTTCTCGTCTGATAGTTGTCACTGAATACTCTCGAAATTCTGAGCAATGACTCACCATAGAGTCAGAAGCACAGCACAGAAACAGGTCCTTTGGCCCTTCTAGTCCATGGCCAAAACCATTTAACCTGCCTGTTACCATGGAACTGCACCGGGACCAGAGCCCTCCATGCCCCTACCATCCATGTATCTATCTAAACTTCTCTTCACCGTTGAAATCGAGCTCACACGCACCACACTCGTTCCACACTCTCAAGACCCTCTGAGTGAAGGAGTTTCTCCTCGTGTCCTTCTTAATCTTTTCACCATTCACCCTGAACCCACGACCTCTGGTTGTGTTCCCACCCAGCCTCAGTGGAAAAAGCCTGCTTGCATTTACCTATCTGTACCCCTCAAAATGTTGTCTATCTCTGCCAAATCTCCTCTTAATCTTCTGAGTTCCAAGGAGTAAAGTCCTTACTGATTCAATCTTTCTTTATTACACGGGTCCTCCAGACCCGACAACATCCTTGTAAATTTTCTCTGTACTCTTTCAACCTCATTTACATCTTTGCTGTAGGTAGGTGCCTTTGTCCGTCACCACACGACTCCCTGAGCAAGGTTCTGCAGTGTAATTGAGCCTATCCTTGATCTCTGTTACGTAGGCGCAGAGCAAGGGCCACGGTGGAGCAGTAGGATTAAAATTGTCGGCCACTGTACACGTGGGGCAGCTTGGTGTGGGAGTGGCGAGTGGGCATTCAAAAACAAAAAGAGGGCACCACCTGTGCGTAGGAGGCGCAATTGATTCACCACGTGATCAGTTGATGGCACGCAACTGTTGAATTCCTAATGTCAGACTAATACAAGGAGAGGCAATCAGTGAACTGTCTCTCTTTGAGGCATTTAGTGGTGTATAATTCAGCCACCAAAGGCTATGTTTATAATCAGAAGGTGTATTTTACTTGTAAAGCAAACTACGGATGGTTTGATTTAGTGGGGGAAATGCATAAACATGTCAAAATATACACAAGGAGATGTGACTGCGTTCTCAGAACGGTTCTGAATATGGACGTGTTCAGTGGGCATTAGGCACGTGTGTTGTATGTACAGCCCTTTAAATAGGGTATTTGTGAGTATGTCTGTTAGGATCTTGTGTTCACAACTGTGGCTGATCCGGGGAGTTTCTCCTCGGGTGCTCGTTTGATTTTGCACGCTGCCCTCTCACTGCGTAGACAGCCTCCAGTCACGGTGGGGTTCCGTTCCTGGGACACTCTTTGTGACGTGAGCTGTCTATCAGTTGGCAACAAGCATCACTGTGACCGGAGGACGGGAAGATCGAGCGAGTCTGCTCGCCTGTGCCCGGCCCCGGATTCTTGTCACTCAGGTGGGAGGGGTCAGGGGGCGCGTGGTGGTGCTCCATACCCACCTGGCGGATGATGCCTGATGTTGGAACATCCTTCTTGCCCATTTCCAAAGCACTCGTTCGTATGTGGGTGAAGTGGGGGGGGGGGGTGGTCCTTGAGTCGAGCAGGACCTGTACCGAACCCGCAGAAATGACCTTGTCTACGTTTTGTCACCAGGAAAGCAGAGATGGAAATGAAGAGGAAACGAGAGGAGGGGGAACGGAAGAAACAAGAGGAGGAGGAACGCCGTCTGCAGGTATGAACAGTTCTTCAGGACGGGAAAGCGGAGCCCATCACAATGTGGCCCCAGCAGGGGAGGCCGTGGAAGAGATGGTCTGTGGACTCCAGAGACGAGCACTGGTTGGAGAACCTCTCGGGAGTCCACAGGACAGGGTCTGGGGAGGCTGGAGTTTAGAAATGTCTGGGGGTGTTTGGCTGTTTAAAGTGGTAATGTGATTCGATAGTTGTCTACATTAAAAGTATCCCTTTGGAAGACGTAAGTAAGCGATTGTGTTCTTCAAGTGAGAGCCACTTCAAGGGACGTGGATGGAGTCCAGAACGTAGAACATCTGGGTGTGAGGCTGAGCAGGCTTGAGGCTGAAAGACTGTTTTGTGCTCGGGTGCATCACTGAAGTAGGTTAGAGCTGTTGGGTAAAGTGGACGGAGTCTTTAATGGGATTCACTCGCTCCCCTCCAGTTACTCTGTGGAGGGTTTGTCATTTCTGGGTGGGAAAGCTGGGCTGGGATTCCACATTTCTCCAGCTGTAGCAAGTGCTGTCTGCGAAGCTCCATGGGTGCTTGAATGGTACCACAATACTAACCAAGAACCTGCCAGCCTCCGCTTTAAATGTACCCAATGACTTGTCCTCCACAGATTCACCACCCTCTGGCCAGAGAAGTTCCTCCTCACCTGTTTAAAGGGACATCCTTGTATCCCATAACTGTGACAATCAGGTCCTAGACTTGCTCGCTATAGGAAACTCCTTCCCTTTCAATACCTGGTGGGTTTCAATGAGATTTCCACTCATTATTCTAATCTCCATGCTCCTCATGCGTTAACCCTTGCATTCCCGGGATCAGCCTTGTGAACCTTCTCTGGATTCTCGCCAATCCAAAATGATATTGTTTGTTTTTGTAACACTCAGTTCAAATATTTATCTGTCTCCAGATTAAATGTATTTTATAATCTGGGCTCCAACACCCTTGGGGACAGAGTTCCAGAGATTTCCCACCCTCTGAGAGAAGACATTTCTACACACCTCAGTTTTAATCAAATGATCCCTTATTTTAACTTGTGTCTTTGTACGTGATCGTCCCACAAGCAGTGATGACTGGATAACTGTTGGAAACATTTCAACTTCTGCTCAGTCAAGCCCCCTCCCTGCTGTTCATGATTTTGACCCAGTTTGATTCTGTGTTTTCATCCAGTGGTAAATCAGTTCATTATCGTCTCATGTATCTAGATACAGTGAAAAGCTTTCAATTTGCTATCTGGCCAATGAAATAATTTCATTACAACAATGCATGGAACTAGCACAAGGGAAAAGGAATAAGTAACACAATGCAGGCCGCAGGGAGCGTGCAGACACAAAGATGCAAGGTCATGACAGGGTAGACTGTGAGGTAAAGAGACCATTTTATTGCAGTAGGGGACAGTTCAGTTGTCTTAAAAGCAGGGTGGAAGCTGTTCTTGAGCCTGGTAGTGCATGTTTCAGGCTTTTGTAACTTCTGCCCACTGAGGGGGTGAGGAGAAGAGGGAATGTCCAAGGTGGGTGGGGGTGGTCACTGCCCCTGTCATGACACAGGATTGCTCTGATATCTTCTGTGGGTGACAGTGCTCCCCCACCTCCTCTCCCTTTTGGCTGTTGATTTGCAATACTGAGACCTCTCTGTTACGTTACACTTCATGTTGTTACTCGCGCTTATCAGCTTGCCCGCCATATTGCAACGGCACTGAAGTGAAAACAGCTGAGCTTTGATTCTTCTTGGTTTTACCAGCTCTGTCCTGCAAAGTTCTGCTTACACTTTGTCCCCTGTCACACACTGCTTGTCAAATATCCCTCCCTCTGTCCTGCGACACTGCCGTCTCGTTTCTGCGATTTATCGGGCAACCAGCTCTCTGGGGGGTTCCCACCTCCCTTAAGCTGGGCACGTGATGGGTCGTCACTTTAGCATGGGTGGGGTGGAGGGAAACTCCCACTGCCACAGTATCCACATGTGACACTGGAATTCGCCTGACGTTGTTAGGGTGGTGTATTGGGATGTTCCGCAAGGATCATCTGCACCTTCTCACAAAAACCGTGGGTAACTAGAAATAGAGCATTTAGCAGCCATCTCCCCCGCTGGAGGGATAGGTCACTGACAGCTGCTCGCCAGAGTCCTCCGTCCTGGGCCAGGCTTTCACGTCGTCTTCATCTTCTCGGTGTATCGTTGCTCTCCCAGGGTGGGGTCTTTGGAGCTTCTGTAGTTCTGGGTTTTTAAAGGATGGGACTTCTAGACCCACGTCCAACCCTCCTCCTCCTCGCTGTCAGGCCTGCGACCGTCCACGGCAGAGTTGAGCAGCATAGTGGATGGGCGTCGTTGGTTTGGACTTCAAAATCCTGTGTGGAATTCACTCCCGTCGGTGCTGGCAAGTTCGGGCCTCTTGTAGAAATGCGAGAGTCGAAGGTCTGCTGGTGAATTCCTTTTGCAGTCTACCTCCAGGCTCTGGAGGGCGTTTGAAGGTTAGGCTGGACTGTACTGATGTTTACCCTGGGGAGTTTGCTCTAGGGTCGAGGCCCGGTGGCACCTGCATCCCAGTGTGGAATCTGTGAGGAAGGGCCACTTGGGGATAGAGGAGGATGATGGTGTATATTTGGTAATTAATGGATGCTGTCAGTCTTTTATCTCTCTAAAAATGATTTACTTTTAAGGCGATTGTATATTTCTTTAGACTGTATTTTAAAGTAGTTGTTTAAATTCTGACATTTTTCTCATTTTTGACATTCAGTTGTATTGACATGTTTGGAATTAAATATGAATAAATTAGTAATGATCGCCATTTGAAACTACTGCACGAAGTTTAGTCGGGGCAAAATTTGTTCGGTGGGTTCAGGAGGATTTCATAAATCAATGTATTGAATTGACTTTATTTCTTACGTCCTTCGCATACATGAGGAGTAAAGATCTTTATCTTGCGTCTCTGTCTAAATGTGCCATGTACAACAGGACTGTCAAATACAGTTGTATCAGCGTGGATTAATCAGTCTGATGGCCTGGTGGAAGAAGCTGTCCTGGATGGTAGCAACCGGAACAGTTTGTGGTTGGGGTGACTCGGGTCCCCAGTGATCCTTCGGGCTCTTTTTACACACCTGTCTTTGTAAATGTCCTGAATAGTGGGAAGTTCACATCTGCAGATGGGCTGGGCTGTCCGCACCACTCTCTGCAGAGCCCTGCGATTGAGGGAGGTACAGTTCCCGTACCGGGCAGTGGTGCAGCCAGTCAGGATGCTCTCAATTGTGCCCCTACAAAAAGTTCTCGGGGTATTGGGGGCCCATACCAAACTTCCTCAACTGTCTGAGGTGAAAGAGGAGCAGTTGTGCTTTTTCACCACACAGCTGGTGTGTACGGACCACGTGACAGATCAGTGATGTGTATACCGAGGAACTTAAAGCTGTTCACCCTCTCGACCCCAGCTCTATTGATGTCAATAGGGGTTAGTCTGTCTCCATTCCTCCTGTAATCCACAACCAGCTCCTTTGTTTTTGCGACATTGAGGGAGAGGTTGTTTTCTTGACACCACTGTGTCAGGGTGACGACTTCTTCCCTGTAGGCTGCCTCTTTATCACCTGAGATAGGGCCAATTGATGTAGTATCGTTAGCAGATTGGAGGTGTGTTTGATGACACAGTTACGAGTGTGCAGAGAGTAAAGGAGGGGGCTCAGGGCCTGGTGTTGGGTAATGAGCCTGACCGGGTCACTGACCTTTCAATGAATAGGAAATGGTCACCTCGACTCTTTGCCTTTTCAGATGGCTACAGATAAAGATGAGTATAGAGTTTGTGGGAGATTTTATTGAATTGGAGCAGGGCAAATTACAAGAGCATTAGCCAGGAACTAGGGAGAGTTAATTAGGAACAGCTCTCTTTGGACGTAGAAACATAGAAAACCTACAGCTCAATACAGGCTCTTCGGCCCACAAAGTTCTGCCGAACATGTCCCTACCTCAGAAATTACTAGGCTTACCTATAGCCCTCTATATTACTAAGCTCCATGTACCCATCTAAAAACCTCTTAAAAGACCCTATCATATCCGCCTCCACCACAGTTGCTGGCAGCCCATTCCATGCACTCACCACTCTGAGTGAAAAAATTTACCCCTGACATCTCCTCTTGTAGGCTCTTCTACATATTGTGTCAAGAAACCTTCCTGAACACATCTAACAAACTCCACCCCATCTAAACCCCTTGCTCTAGGGAGATGCCAATCTATATTTGAGAAATTAAAATCTCCCATCATGACAACTCTGTTATTATTACACCTTTCCAGGATCTGTTTCCCTATCTGCTCCTCGATATCCCTGTTACTATTGGGCGGCCTATAAAAAAAAAACACAGTAAAGTTATTGACCCCTTCCTGTTCCTAACCTCCACCCACAAAAACTCCGTAGACAATCCCTCCATGTCTTCCTCCTTTTCTGCAGCCGTAACACTATCTCTGATCAACAGTGCCACGCCTCCACCTCTTTTGCCTCACCTCCCTGTCCTTTCTGAAACATCTAAAACCCGGCAATCGAAGTAACCATTCCTGTCCCTGAGCCATCCAAGTCTCTGTAATGGCCACCACATCATATCTCCAAGTGCTGATCCATGCTCTGAGCTCATCCGCTTTGTTCACAACACTCCTTGCATTAAAATAGACACATCTCAAGCCTTTGGTCTGAGTGCGTCCCTTGTCTATCACCTGCCTATCCTCCCTCTCACACTGTCAACAAGCTTTCTCTATTTGTGAGCCAACCTCCTCTTCCCCAGAATCTTCAGTTCGGTTCCCACCCCCCAACAATTCTAGTTTAAACTCTCCCCAGTAGCCTTACCAACCCTTCCTGCCAGGATATTGGTCCCCCTGGGATTCAAGTGCAACCCGTCCTTTTTGTACAGGTCACACCTGCCCCAGAAGTGGTCCCAATGATCCAGAAATTTGAATCCCTGCCCCGTGCTCCAATCCCTCAGCCACGCATTTATCCTCCACCTCATTCCATTCCTACTCTCACTGTCGTGTGGCACAGGCAGTAATCCCGAGATTAGTACCTTTGCGGTCCTGCTTCTCAACTTCCTTCCTAACCCTCTCCAGTCTGTTTTCAGGACCTCTTCCCTTTTCCTACCTATTGCATTGGTACCAATATGTACCACGACCTCTGGCTGTTCTCCCTCCCACTGCAGGATATATTGGACACGATCGGAAACATCCCGGATCCTGGCACGTGTGGAGGGTGTTTAAAGATCAGCTGCACAGAGTACAGGATAGGTATATTTAGTAGAAGGAAAGACTAGGAAAACTAAGAGAACATTGGATGTTTAGGGAGGTGGCAAATTTAATCAATAAGATAAAAGAAATGTAGGGGCCAACTGGCCTAATTCTGCTCCTTTGCCTTATGGTATTAAGGTTTGGGGAGCTAAAATAAAATGGAGCCCTTGAGCGTTATGAAGAAGCTGGAAAAGAACTCAAGGGAATTGGGAAAGCCCAGAGCGGGCATAAACAAACCTTGGCAAGTAAGATTAAAGAGAATCCCAAGGCATTTTATACATCGGGAGTAAGAGAATAACTAAGGGGAAGGCACGACCACTCAGAGATAAGGGGGGCAACATGTGCTCTGAGGTGGCCGATGTGGGTGAGGACTTTGCCTTAGTATTTACCAGGGAGAAGGGTGTGAAGGATAGGGAGATGGGTGTGGAGCTTATTCACATGCCAGGGCATGCTGAGATAATGGAAGAGGTAGGGTTGGCTCTCTTAAAGAACATTAAGGTTGATGTACCCCAGGTTATTTAGCGAGATAAGATTGCTGGGGCCTTGACCAATATCTTCATGTCTCTCCAGATTTGGCTGAGGTCCCAGAAATTTGACAGGTAGCATATATTCCTCCTGTATTCAGGAAGGGAAATGGGGACTACCCTGGAAGTTGATAGGGAAGGTGCTGGAGAAGAATTCTTAGGGAAAGGATTTTTGAACAGCTGGAAAAGATGGTCTAATTGGAGACAGTCAGTTTGGCATAGTGCCCGGCAAGTCCTGTCTTTTGGTGGGGTGACAGTGGTGATTGATGAAGGTAGAGCTGTGAATGCTGCAATGTGTTTGAAAGGGTTCCTCATGGATACTCATCCTGAAGATTAAAATGTGCAGGATCCTTAGTGATTAGGCCTCTTGGATTCAGAATTACTTTACCTACAGAAGACAGAGGATAATGGTTGACAGGGCTCATTTTGGCTGGAGGCCTGTGATTAATGTGCTCCACAGGGATCGCTACCTGGACCACTACTGTTTGTGATACGTACAAATTAACTGGATGAGTGGGTTAGTAAGTTTGCAGATGGTATAAAAATTGGTGGTGGTGTGGATAGAATAGAAGGCTGGCAATGGATATGGTAGAGTATGGATCTGTTACGGGTATGGGCAGGGAACTGGCAGAAGGAGATTAACTCTGTAGTTAATCTGTAGGTCCAAGTCTGTAGTTCCCTGAAAGTGTTTACACAGGCTGATAGGGTGATTAAGAAGGCATATGACATACTTGCCTTCGTAGTCAAGGCAATGAGTTAAGGAGTCCGGAAGTTATGTTGCAGCTTTATAAAACCCTAGGCGGCGTCT